>NC_091285.1:317750385-318353718 GCF_032444005.1 Ranitomeya imitator | reverse complement strand
TGGTATGTCTCACTCTCTCTGTCCCCCAGATAGGATAGGACAAACCCATATGACCGCTGGCTTGAAGCGTTTTACAGGGACTCTATCATGCCCCAGCCTCTAAGGGGTGCCACCTTGCCTCCTGGGTATAGTGCGGGCAGGTAATGTGAAATTAGCTGTCCTGCCGGTCTCTGGAGCAGGGCATAAAGGGTCGTTGCTTCCTCGGTGTTCCGGCTACCGGGATCCTGCTCCTCAGAAGGAAGCAGCCTGTGTAGGGCTGGTCTCCTTCTGGTATCCACTCCTTTGCTACGACTTCTTTCACCCTCTCTGCAATACAGTTCTCCTTCAGTGTCTCTTTCTGGAAGCTGCAGCTCTCAGGGCATGCACAGCTCCGTGCCCTTCTTCCTCGATTTCTGACAGGATCCCACCCCTGTCAGGAACCAACTCCCTGAGCAAAGCTCAGCCAGCAACTAACTAACCTTCCCTACAGGTCACCAGTTTTTACCTAAGTGTGGGGAGTGACCTAAGAAATAGGAGCAGAGTTCCCCCTGGTGGCCTGGAGTGTGAAATGCGTTGCTTGTTTGTGATACCTGGATACAGTTGTCCTTCTTTGCCTCCAAATGTAACACCACTCTCCCCTAGAGGAGAGTGATATTACTGCAACGACCAGGACCCTGGGGCACTGCATATATATACAGTACCGTTGAAACCAGAAGCTTACATACACTATATAAAAAGACACATATGCATGTTTTTCTTTAGGTGAATTAGGATTACCATAATTATTAATATTTGCCAAATGTCAGAATAATGAGACAAAGAGAATGTTTTAAGGCATTTTTATTACTTACTGCAAAGTCAAAAGTTTGCATACACTAACATTACTATGCCTTTAAACAAATCTGGAATGTCCATATGATGATATCATGTGTTTGGAAGCTTCTGATAAGTTTTTTTTGGCAACATCTCAGTTAATTAGAGACACACTTGTGGATCTGTTTTAATGCATACCTGAAACACACTGCTTCTTTGTGTAGCATCATGGGAAATACTAAAGACATCAGCCAAGATATCAGGAAGAGAATTGTGGACTTGCACAAGTCTGGCTTACTTGAGTACAATTTCAAGATACCTGAAGGTGCATCATTCATCTGTACGAACAATTGTACGGAAGTACAAACAAGATGGGAATGTCCATTCATCATACCGCTCACGAAGGAGACGGGTTTTGTGTCCCAGAGATGCACGTGCTTTGGTCTGACATGTGCATATCAACCCAAGAACAAAAGAAAAAGACCTTGTGAAGATGATGGCGGAAGCTGGTAGGATTGTGTCAATATCCACAGTGAAACAAGTACTGTATCAACATGGGCTGAAAGGCCACTCTGCCTGGAAGAAGCCATTATTCAAAAAAAAAACATAAAAATGCCAGATTAATGTTTGCCAATGCACACAGGAATAAAGACCTTCATTTTTGGAGACATGCTCTGTGGTTAGATTAATTGAAAATTGTACTTTTTGGGCATAAAGATCATCATTATGTTTGAAGGAAAAAGGGAGAAGCTTGAAAGCCTGAGAACACTATCCAAACTGTGAAACAAGGGGGTAGCAGCATCATGTTGTGGGGTTGTTTTACTGCAGGAGGGACTGGTGCACTTCACAAAATAGATGGCATCATGAGAAAAGAAGATTATGTGGCAATAATGAAGCAGCATCTCAAGACATCAGCCAGGAAGTTAAAGCTTGGGCAGAAATGGGTCTTCGAAATGAACAATGACCCGAACCATAGTGCCAAAATGGTAACAAAGTGGCTTAAGGATAACAAAGTCAATGTTTTGGAGTGACCATCACAAAGCCCTGATCTCAATCCTATTAAAAATTTATGGGCAAAGCTGAAAAGACAGGTGCTTGCAAGGTGACCTACAAACCTGGATCAGTTACACCAGTTTTGTAAGGGTACCGTCACACAGTGGCACTTTGATCGCTAGGACGGCACGATCCGTGACGTTCCAGCGATATCCTTACGATCTCGTTGTGTCTGACACGCTACTGCGATCAGGGACCCCGCTGAAAATCGTACATCGTAGCAGATCGTTTGAAACTTTCTTTCGTCGCTGGATCTCCCGCTGACATCGCTGAATCGGCGTGTGTGACGCCGATTCAGCGGTCTTCACTGGTAACCAGGGTAAATATCGGGTTACTAAGTGCAGGGCCGCGCTTAGTAACCCGATGTTTACCCTGGTTACCAGCGTAAACGTAAAAAAAACAAACACTAAATGCTTACCTTCCGCTGTCTGTCCCCCGGCGCTGTGCTTCTCTGCACTGGCTGTGAGCGCCGGCCAGCTGGAAAGCACAGCGGTGACGTCACCACTCTGCTTTACGGCTGACCGGCGCTGACAGTGCAGAGGAAAGCACAGCGCCGGAGGACAGACACGGAAGGTAAGTATGTAGTGTTTGGTTTTTTTACGTTTACGCTGGTAACCAGGGTAAACATCGGGTTACTAAGCGCGGCCCTGCGCTTAGTAACCCGATGTTTACCCTGGTTACCAGGGGACCGGGATCGTTGGTCGCTGGAGAGCTGTCTGTGTGACAGCTCTCCAGCGACCAAACAGCGACGCTGCAGCGATCAACATCATTGTCGTATCGCTGCAGCGTCGTTTTAGTGTGACGGTACCCTAAGGAGCAATGGGCCCAAATTCCAACCAACTATTGTGAGAAGCTTGTGGAAGGTTTATTCTGATTTTATGACAGATATTGAGAAAATGCACCCATATCTGTATTTTTATATAGTGTATGTAAACTTCTGGTTTCAACTGTATATATTGTGGTAGAACGGCTTACTGGACTGCACACAGAGGTAGACGCAGGAAGGCTGTCTCTAAGTTTTCCACTGGTTTATTAAATGTACTGCATAAATCAGTGCAGAGTAAGCAAAATAAACATGGCCTTTCAGGCCTAAGGCCAGTCTCACATGTCCAGATAATTCCGGTACCGGAAAAATCGGTACCGGAATTATCCGTGTCCGTGTGTCCGTGCGTTTATGTGGCACATCAGTGTGGCACACGGGCGGCATCCATGTGCCGCCCGTGTGCCGACTGAGGACCACACGCACCGTGCAGGAGACAGCGCTACAGTTAAGCGCTGTCCCCTGCATCTGGTGCTGAAGCCGCCATTCATTTCTTCTCTCCAGCATCGTTCGCTGGAGAGAAGATATAAAAAAATCTTTTTTTTTTTTGGGGTGTTTAAAATAAAGATCCCTGTCCCCAAACCCTCCCACCCCCTGTGCGCCCCCCCGCTGTTAATAAAATACTTACCCGGCTCCCTTGCTGGCGCTGCTTCCTGTCCTCACCGCAGCTTCTCCTGTATGAGCAGTCACGTGGTGCCGCCTATTACAGTGATGAATATGCGGCTCCACCTCCCTTAGGGAACAGGATTAGGCAATCCCAGTCTTGGCCATCCTTACCCATGGCCTTCTTAAGCATGGACTTCAGAGTCTTGTTGAATCCAGCACCAACATCCTGAATTGTGTAATCTGGAGAGCCTTACATAACTTTCTCATTACTTTGGACATGAGTGGCGTTCCTTGGTCTGTCAGGATCTCCTTTGACAGGCCAAACTGGGATGAAATATGGTTTAGCTCTCAGGCTATACTCCTGGCGGAGAAATTTCTCAGTGGTACCGCCTCTGGGTACTGTGTTACTTAGTCCATGACCACTAGGATATATTGGTGCAATAATTAACAATCTCTCTATGACACCAAGGCCAGTAGAACCTTTGAAGGACCCGTTCTCAGATATTTTTTATGCCCAGATGCCCACCTAAGACAGGAGAATGGACCATGACTAGTACCCTACACCTATAGGGTCCCAGTACTAACAGCTGCTCTAGTACTCCCCCCTCTCAGTTTAGAAACCCGATATAGCAAATCCTTTTACTGCTAAATATGGAAACTTGATGTAAGCCCCTGGCTCTTGGGCCACCCCGTTTATCACAGTAACATTGTCCAATGCCCCTTTTAATGTAAGTACCTCCATTTGAGGAGTCCCACAATTCCCCCCAGAAATCCCCAACTCACTAATTTTGGCCTCATGGGTCACCATCTCGTCCACATCACCAGCAAGGATACACAGGGGGAATTCAGCCTCCTCCATCTGTGATTGGGATTCTTCATGGTTGGACTGGCCCTTGTCTGAGTAACTTGGTACACCCGCCTTTCGCAATAGGTTCCAGAACAAGCTAAAGTTCTGCCCTATTATCATTGGGTGCAGCAGGTCTTTAACTACTCCGACCTCATGGGGATCAATTGATAAGGGAGTGTGGCCCTTGCCAGGGTAACCAAACTCCCCGAGATAAAACTTCCATACCCCATTAATTGTCACAGGACATGCCTGTGTTTCCTCCAAGGGCTGATAGTCCACACTGCAGGTTGGATAGGCATATTACAAACAGCGTCTCCCCATGCTGCACTCCATCTGTTTGGAGGACATAGGACAATGGACGGCTATGTGGCCGGGACCGTGACATTTCCAACCAATTATGTCCTTAGCAGCGGACTTTGGCAACCCCTCAATGACCCCTTGGGACCTCAGACTCCCCCAGTTGTGGCTTTACTTCCCTTCTTTTGAGAGTCAGGCTTCAACCCCACCCACCCATATTCCTTAAGGACTTCTCGACCACCTGGTACTTTTTTCACTAGGTTAACCAGGTCATTGGCATTCCAGGGGTCTCCCTAGGCAACCCAGGTCAGCAATGGCCTAGGAAGAAAGTGAAGAAATCTGTCCATAACAACACGCTTGACCATATGGGCTGGGAGTGGAGGACTCCGGCTGCAAACACTTCTGTACCAGATGCAGCAGGTCGAGCATTTGGTAGCAAGGGGGTTTGTTACTGCAATACACCCAGTGGCAGACCCTTTCTGCTCTGACATAGTAACTCCAAAGCATATCAATATTTCAGTTTTTAGTTTGGCATACTCTGGTGCATCCTTTAAGGTCAAGTCATAATAAGCCTTTTGGGGTTCGCCAGTTAGATAGGGGGCCAGTACCTCTGCCCACTGCTCCAGCAGCAGGTTCTACTGCTCTGCTACCCTTTCAAACACAGTTAAAAATGCCTCAACTTCATCACCTGGGGTCATCTTTAACACAGCCGTCTTACCGCCTTTTGGGCATATGAGCCATCACCTGGACCTGGGAGATTTCTCTGCTGTGGACACAACCTTGCAGGAGCTCCATATGCCGTTGCTGCTATTGGATCTGCTGCTGGTGCTGCTACTAGAGCTGCTGATGCTGTTACTTCTGGCTTAGGCCCAGATGCTTGATCAGCTACTCCATTTTGTCTGAATGCTGTTCCATCCCTATAGGCTGACTATTTACCTTCTAAACCCCACCCTGGGGTATAGATATGGTGAATAGCCTCCTACCCAGTCTTCAGCTGTTCACTAAACAAACCCCTTAACATGGCCTATTAACCCCACTCTCTTAGTGTGCTGGAGCATTTTCCTAGGTTCACATCACTGAAGCGAATAACCTCAGTGAACCATATCTGCCCTCCAGTACTTTGAAAATTACTTTGTCACTATACATATACACACAGATGTATACACACACAAGTGCTCCTCACTAAATTAGAATATCTTCAAAAAGTTACTTTATTTCATTTCTTCAATACAAAAAGTGAGACTCATATATTATATAGAGTCATTACAGAGTGATCTATTTCAAGTGCTTATTTCTGTTAATGTTAATGATTGTGACTTACAGCCAATGAAAACCCAAAAGTCATTATCTCAGTAAGTTAGAATAATTACAAAAAAACGCCATGTTTACAAAAGTTCCTTCGTCTGTTTCAGTAGGCTCCACAATCATGGGGAAGACTGCTGACTCGACAGACGTCCAGAAGGCAGTCATTGACACACTCCACAAGGAGGGTAAGCCACAAAAGGTCATTACTAAAGAAGCTGGCTGTTCACAGAGTGCTGTATCCAAGCATACTAATGGAAAGATGAGTGGAAAGAAAAAGTATGGTAGAAAAAGGTACAGAAGCAAATGGGATAACCGCAGACTTGAAAGGATTGTTAAGAAAAGGCCATTCAAAAATTTGTGGGAGATTTACAAGGAGTGGACTGCTGCTGGAGTCATTGCTCCAAGAGCCACCACACACAGATGTATCTAGGACATGGGCTACAAATGACTCATTCTTTGTGCCAAGCCACTCATGACCAATAAACAATGCTAGAAGCATCTTACCTGGGCCAAGGAGAAAAAGAACTGGACTCTTGCTCAATGGTCCAAGGTGTTGTTATCAGATGAAAGTACATTTTGCATTTAATTTGGAAATCAAGATCCCAGCGTCTGGAGGAAGAGTGGAGAGTCACACAATCCAAGCTGCTTGAGGTCTAGTGTGAGGTTTCCACAATCAGTGACGGTTTGCGGGGTCAAGTCATCTGCTGGTGTATGTCCACTGTGTTTTATCAAGACCAAAGTCAGCACAGCCATCTGCCAGGAAATTTTAGATGGAAATTTCATTCTCCAGCAGGACTTGGCACCTGTCCACACTGTAAAAAGTACCAATACCTGGTTTAAAAACAACAGTATCACTGTGCTTGATTGGCCAGCAAACTTGCCTGACCTTAACCCAATAGAGAATCTATGGGGTATTGTCAAGAGGAAGATGAATGACACCACACCCAACAATGCAGACGACAAGCTGAAGGCTGTTATGAAAGCTCAGGTTACTTTGATAAGACATCAGCAGTGCCACAGGCTGATAGCCTCCATGTCACGCCACATTTATTCAGTAATTGATGCAAAAGGAGCCCTGACCAAGTGCATTTGCTGAACATACATTTCAGTATGCCAAACTTTCGGATTTTAAAATCATTTTTCAAGCTGGTGTTATAAAGTATTGTAATTTACTGAAATAATCACTTTTGGGTTTTCATTGGCTGTAAGAAATAATCATCAACATTAACAGAAATAAACACTTGAAATAGATCACTCTGTTTGTATAATAAACGAGTTTCACTTTTCGCACTGAAGAACTGAAATAACTTTTTGATTATATTCTAATTTTGTGAGAAGCACCTGTATATATCCATAGGATGACCAAATTTAATTAAATTTGAATGGATATATTCGCTCAATTTCAGCCAGGAAATTAGATTTTTTGTGAATCTATTAAAAAATAAAAGAATATTATACTTTGTCCCTCATCTGTCCGGGCATTGGAGTTCCCCATCTGGTCCTCTGTTGATTCACTACCCGTATTGGCTCCCTTTTTGGTGTCATTACGTGCTCATTAGGCCTCACACAACATCATAACATCACTCAAAGCTTAGTCAAACATTATTTAACTCCTTAATGGTCTGTGATGTACATCTTTATCACAGGTTGCATTCAGGTTTATGGGGCTGTCTCAGGTACGAACATCCAGAGCGACTGGAGACAGCTTCTATTGCTGCTGTTTAACCAATTGAATGAAAATATCAATTCCAAGCAGGTGCATTTTATTAACCTGTTTGCCTTTGTGGTCTGTTCGACTGCGTGCAACACAAATGAAGGAGGTAAGCTTCATACAGTGGCTTGTGTGATGTATCAGCACTAAATAGTCTAAGTTGGTGAAGTGAAGTGAGAAAAATATAGGCATAAATTAAGTTTATAGGATCAAATAACTAAGAATTTTCATGTGCCTATGTATTCACCGCTTTTGCTATAAAGTCCCCAAAAATTTCTGGTGCAAATATATGTCCATAAGTCACATGCTTAGTGAAAGTAAGTCCACCTGTGTGCAATCTAAGTGTCACATGGTTTGTCAGTATATACACAACTTTTCTGAAAGGCAACAGAGGCTGCAACACAATTAACAAGAGGCACCACTAACCAAATAACACCATGAAGACCAAGGAGATCTCCAAGCAATTCAGGAACAAAGCTGTTGAGAAGTACAAGTCAGGGTTGGGTTATAAAAAAATATCTCAATCTCTGTTGATCTCCCTGCCAAGAGAGGGCCACCCACCAAAACTCTCAACCCAGGCAAGAAGAGAATTAATCAGAGAGGCAACAAAGGTAACCCTGAAGAAGCTGCAGAGTTCCCAAGCAGATACTGGAATATCTGTCCATATGAACATAAGAAGCCGTACTTTCCATAGAGGAGGCCTTTACAGAAGAGTGGTATCATGCAGTGGTAGCACCCTATGCAGTGATGAGGCAGTGACCCAGCAAAGTTCAAAGTAAAACATCTCTTAATGTTCAACTCACGGCACTACACAGTACACGATATCCTCTGGATCGCAGCTGGGAACCATATCGTCCAGATTGCAGCCAATAAACACACCAGTCCGCCTTCGAGACAGGTTGCCGTGGGTGACTGCACCGCCATGTATGCTGTAGGTGCCAGGCCTCTCAGCTCTCTTGGCTGTTTGGCCCCGCTTGCCTGTGTTGCCTCACACAGGTGGAGCTCTGCAAAGCAAGAGGCTCTACACTCCTGCAAACACCAGACTGACACTGACTCTGACCCTGCCACACCCAAACCCTTTACTGCAGGGTTTTTAAATGGTATCTGTGGCCTTCAGCCACATGAAAAACCCGGCCAGGAAGGAAACGGATTGCCCCACTACCATCCTGTAGTCTGTTATAAAAAATAAAAGCCCACAGGTAAGACTAACACTTACTTTTATTCTGCATTGCATTCACAGCTACGCCTGTGATGGCAAAGCACTCCCATGGCCTCAGTACGCCTCCGTGCGCATCCTGAGGGGAAACACACAGCGACCCTCACATGTAACACCGGTCACTCCCTTACGTTGGGAAGAAAAAATTCTTTACTTACAGACAATAATTGAAATGCTCGTTTGAGTTTGCCAAAAGACATTTGGGAGACTTTGTTATTTGTTTCTCAATAAAAAGAAATTTAAAAAAATGGAAAATTGAACACAGTAGAAGCACGGGGTAACAACATGGCGGATATAGCAGCCAAAGAAGCAGCCAAAGGAAGGCAAAATGGAGAAGTGGGAGAGGTCGCAGAGCTGGATGGCTACTACATGATGACTGAAACCTGACCAGATGACGTCCTGGGATCTGCTCAAAAAGCTGCAAGAGCAAGCCCCAAAAAAGGACAAGAAGGAATGCTAGATGCGGAAGGGAGCAACACATGAAGAAGGAAGGGTGTAAGCAATGGACTACAAACCCTGTTCATCCCGAAGCATGTAACCTATGGTGGTCCAGTGGGTACATGGGCCCACACACAGATCAAAGACACAGATGAATGATCTGATTGGTGCTTACTGGTTCGCTCCAGGGATCTCCACCCTAACAGCCAAGTTCACTAGCAGCTGTCTGACCTGCGGCAAATGCAACCCTGGAAGAATGGAGAAAGTTCCCACACATCATCTTGCCAGCCCACTGTACCCCTTCCTGAGGATCCAGATAGACCACATCCAGATGCCGCCAAGTGGAGATTTTGAATATGCCCTTGTGGTCGTGGACGTGTTCTCAGGATGGCCAGAAGTTTTCCCAGTGAGGAACCAGTCAGCAAATACTCCCCACCGGACTACACCTGCTCCAATGGATAACACTCCCTATTATTCCTGTTTTAACAAAGTAATAAAGAAGGAACCCATGAATAACTTTCTGCACCACGATGCATTCCAGAGATCCCTTAGTGTCCATTCTCTTTCTCAGAGTCCCGCTTTGAATCTTACCATGCCGAAAAATGATCAGACCATCCCGTATAAAGCAAATGGGGCATTGCTGCCTTTTGATAGAACAAATTCAGAAGGTCTTCAAAATTTGTTTATGAAGAGTGAGAAAAGCGGCTTAACAAATGGTCTGGATAAGAGAGATTATTACGGTGTCCAATCAAGCAACCTGGGTTTGAAGAACCTACATGAGCCAAATAAGCAATGGGGACCCGCATTAACAGCAAGTCTCACACAAGAGATCTGGTCAGCAGTAGGGTCAGACTTAGGCCTACACACTCCCAATCACACTACTTAGTGTTAGGCACACTCCCAGAGGCCCAGAAAAGCTGTCACCATATGAAATTTTGTTTGGGTCTAGTCCCAGGTTAGGGGTATTCTTTCCCTCAGCAGCTGACTATGTAATATGATACTTTGTCTGCTTATGTAATTGAACTCACCAAGAAACTTGGTAACATCCATTCTCGAGTTTTTTCTTCATTGTCAGATCCAGATTCAGTGTCCGGTACGCACTCCTTGAAGCCAGAAGTCTGGGTGTTGGTGAAAAAAGTTTGTAAGGAGAACATCACTCGATCCCAGATCTGATGGTCCTGTCCAAAGTGCCGCTGATGACACCAACCTCTGTGAAGCTGGAGGGAAGACCCACTTGGATCCACGCATTGCATTTCAAGAACGCTCCCCTACCAGAAGATGACACCCAAACCAGAACGATGTTGTGGATGCCCTGCCTGACCGAATAGATGACCTACCTGATAAAGAATACACTACACATGCTATTGACTAAGAGACTGATTGCAACTAACCCCCGTTAGGGACATATCTCCTGACTGCCCATTTGCGAAAAGTCTGTATGGAGTGGGGCATGGGCACTAGGCTTGCGTCAGTTCACCGACAGCACAAAAGAGTTGCAGCACTTTGGGACAGGAGGCTAGGTTTAGGGCAAGTGATATCTAAGGGGGGCTTGTGATAGAAATATTTATATCATGTAGATCTCACTTGCATGTATACTCCTCTATAATCATATATACTCATATAAACGCAAATATATCTATATACACTATAATCAATTGCTTAAAATAGCTGACATAAACTGATATAAGCCAGACAGACTGTTCGGTGATTTCCACCCAAAAAAGCGGAAGAACTCCAGATGTCTTAAGTGCTGATGAGATGTCTCAACTTTGTCCTAGATGCAGAGATACATTTTAGTTGCTTAATCAGCAATCATATGTGCATTAATCACAATATTCCATATATATTCAGATAACCAATAACAGATAATAACACTCATCAGGAGGGCGTTAAACTAGAAGAAGAGGGGACGGGAAGAAAAACATTAGACTCGAACAAAGACGACCCAGGAAAACATACTCAGAAGGGAGGTAAGAACATTTCTAAAACAATCCACAGTGAGGAGATTGGAACAAAACAAAATCCTCTGAACTGCATGCTCGCAAACGCCAGAAGCCTGACAAACAAGATGGAAGAACTAGAAGCAGAAATATCTACAGGTAACTTTGACATAGTGGGAATAACCGAGACATGGTTAGATGAAAGCTATGACTGGGCAGTTAACTTACAGGGTTACAGTCTGTTTAGAAAGGATCGTAAAAATCGGAGAGGAGGAGGGGTTTGTCTCTATGTAAAGTCTTGTCTAAAGTCCACTTTAAGGGAGGATATTAGCGAAGGGAATGAGGATGTCGAGTCCATATGGGTTGAAATTCATGGAGGGAAAAATGGTAACAAAATTCTCATTGGGGTCTGTTACAAACCCCCAAATATAACAGAAACCATGGAAAGTCTACTTCTAAAGCAGATAGATGAAGCTGCAACCCATAATGAGGTCCTGGTTATGGGGGACTTTAACTACCCGGATATTAACTGGGAAACAGAAACCTGTGAAACCCATAAAGGCAACAGGTTTCTGCTAATAACTAAGAAAAATTATCTTTCACAATTGGTGCAGAATCCAACCAGAGGAGCAGCACTTTTAGACCTAATACTATCTAATAGACCTGACAGAATAACAAATCTGCAGGTGGTTGGGCATTTAGGAAATAGCGACCACAATATTGTGCAGTTTCACCTGTCTTTCACTAGGGGGACTTGTCAGGGAGTCACAAAAACATTGAACTTTAGGAAGGCAAAGTTTGAACAGCTTAGAGATGCCCTTAATCTGGTAGACTGGGACAATATCCTCAGAAATGAGAATACAGATAATAAATGGGAAATGTTTAAGAACATCCTAAATAGGCAGTGTAAGCGGTTTATACCTTGTGGGAATAAAAGGACTAGAAATAGGAAAAACCCAATGTGGCTAAACAAAGAAGTAAGACAGGCAATTAACAGTAAAAAGAAAGCATTTGCACTACTAAAGCAGGATGGCACCATTGAAGCTCTAAAAAACTATAGGGAGAAAAATACTTTATCTAAAAAACTAATTAAAGCTGCCAAAAAGGAAACAGAGAAGCACATTGCTAAGGAGAGTAAAACTAATCCCAAATTGTTCTTCAACTATATCAATAGTAAAAGAATAAAAACTGAAAATGTAGGCCCCTTAAAAAATAGTGAGGAAAGAATGGTTGTAGATGACGAGGAAAAAGCTAACATATTAAACACCTTCTTCTCCACGGTATTCACGGTGGAAAATGAAATGCTAGGTGAAATCCCAAGAAACAATGAAAACCCTATATTAAGGGTCGCCAATCTAACCCAAGAAGAGGTGCGAAACCGGCTAAATAAGATTTATTTAGGCATACACCCACGAGTACTAAGAGAACTAAGTAATGTAATAGATAAACCATTATTTCTTATTTTTAGGGACTCTATAGCGACAGGGTCTGTTCCGCAGGACTGGCGCATAGCAAATGTGGTGCCAATATTCAAAAAGGGCTCTAAAAGTGAACCTGGAAATTATAGGCCAGTAAGTCTAACCTCTATTGTTGGTAAAATATTTGAAGGGTTTCTGAGGGATGTTATTCTGGATTATCTCAATGAGAATAACTGTTTAACTCCATATCAGCATGGGTTTATGAGAAATCGCTCCTGTCAAACCAATCTAATCAGTTTTTATGAAGAGGTAAGCTATAGGCTGGACCACGGTGAGTCATTGGACGTGGTATATCTCGATTTTTCCAAAGCGTTTGATACCGTGCCGCACAAGAGGTTGGTACACAAAATGAGAATGCTTGGTCTGGGGGAAAATGTGTGTAAATGGGTTAGTAACTGGCTTAGTGATAGAAAGCAGAGGGTGGTTATAAATGGTATAGTCTCTAACTGGGTCGCTGTGACCAGTGGGGTACCGCAGGGGTCGGTATTGGGACCTGTTCTCTTCAACATATTCATTAATGATCTGGTAGAAGGTTTACACAGTAAAATATCGATATTTGCAGATGATACAAAACTATGTAAAGCAGTTAATACAAGAGAAGATAGTATTCTGCTACAGATGGATCTGGATAAGTTGGAAACTTGGGCTGAAAGGTGGCAGATGAGGTTTAACAATGATAAATGTAAGGTTATACACATGGGAAGAGGGAATCAATATCACCATTACACACTGAACGGGAAACCACTGGGTAAATCTGACAGGGAGAAGGACTTGGGGATCCTAGTTAATGATAAACTTACCTGGAGCAGCCAGTGCCAGGCAGCAGCTGCCAAGGCAAACAGGATCATGGGGTGCATTAAAAGAGGTCTGGATACACATGATGAGAGCATTATACTGCCTCTGTACAAATCCCTAGTTAGACCGCACATGGAGTACTGTGTCCAGTTTTGGGCACCGGTGCTCAGGAAGGATATAATGGAACTAGAGAGAGTACAAAGGAGGGCAACAAAATTAATAAAGGGGATGGGAGAACTACAATACCCAGATAGATTAGCGAAATTAGGATTATTTAGTCTAGAAAAAAGACGACTGAGGGGCGATCTAATAACCATGTATAAGTATATAAGGGGACAATACAAATATCTCGCTGAGGATCTGTTTATACCAAGGAAGGTGACGGGCACAAGGGGGCATTCTTTGCGTCTGGAGGAGAGAAGGTTTTTCCACCAACATAGAAGAGGATTCTTTACTGTTAGGGCAGTGAGAATCTGGAATTGCTTGCCTGAGGAGGTGGTGATGGCGAACTCAGTCGAGGGGTTCAAGAGAGGCCTGGATGTCTTCCTGGAGCAGAACAATATTGTATCATACAATTATTAGGTTCTGTAGAAGGACGTAGATCTGGGTATTTATTATAATGGAATATAGGCTGAACTGGATGGACAAATGTCTTTTTTCGGCCTTACTAACTATGTTACTATGTTACTATGTTAGAGGCTCTAGACAATATGTTAATTAACTAACCACCCCTAACCACTCCTTTCTATATGCAATTATAAAACTATATATCAGGAAAGAAAGGATAAGTATTGATGGAATGCTTTCCTGTCACAATGGTGTACAGACTCATTCTTGAGCACTCAAAATACTCAGTCTTATTGGGAACGGCCGCAGCACACACGGGATAGATTTATCCAACCCAAATTTCCATATCATATGTGCTATTATTCGGTCACTGTGGTGGTAATATGTTGTCCGGCCATGGCGTGGCAGTATTTGTCCCTTGTATGTGCTATTATTTGGTCACTGGTAGTAATATGTGGTCTGTATGCGGTATTATTCTTCACCATGTGGTTGTAATATGCGGTCTGGTCATGGTGTGGCGGTATTTGTTCCTTGTATGTGGTATTATAGATCATTATGTGGTGGTAATATGGTGTCTGGTCATGGTGTGGTGGTTTTTTGTCCCTTAGGATATGATATTATTGGTCATTTTAAAAATTGAAAAATAAATAAAAATATACCTAAATTGTATTGCATATTTTAACAAATTTTTAATAGGTTAGCATAGAGTAGGACCAGCCAAAAGAGTCTACCTTGTCTCAGCTCCCTCAACTGCTCTGAGATCCAGCCTATCATGACTTGTCAGAGTTTTTCAAAGTAGACTATAAGTAGCAGGAACAAGGGGAAAACATCTTCCTGCAACACCTTGGACTTCTCAACTAATACCATAGCAATACATTGCTTTTTCACCAAGCCATCGGCAGTTCCTGCTACTCAGGGGAGTGAAAACATGGCCGATGGCTCTTCTAGCTACACGGCGGTTGATTCTTCTTGCACTGGTACGAAATTAGAATAGCTGATGGAGTTAAACTCCCAACAGAAGCCAGCTCATCTACCTTCTCTTTGGGGCTTGTGAGTTACAACCACATGTTCCTGATGCAGGTGGCGGGTGGAGTTGCTACAGAGTAGCCTGGCCTGCAGATCGCATTGGTCCACTCCTTCAATACAAATCCCCTGGAGGCCTTTCAACATACAGATCTGGGTCCACAATGTACGTTGAAAAAGAACACTTTATCACCTTGGACACGGGTTTCACCTGAGAGCCCAGAACTTGATACTCTTTTGGGGTCAGCCCAGGAACAAACTTTACTTCCCTTTGATTCACCTCCTCTGATAGCAACATCATAGAGTACCATTAACCATGGTAATGGTTTCGGTATGGACATGTCTCCACTTAATAAAGGGGTTGGTCAATATATCACTCACTCACTCTATAGGATATGAAACATCTCAACCTGCTACACAGGGCATAGGTGTGATGGCTGAACTTAGAGAGCTGCATTGCCACATCACAGTCAGTCCCACCAGGGAAGACATGGATGCATACATAACTAGACTTGAAAATGCTTACCGCACAGAACTATCCGACCTATGTGCAGATGTTCAACAGGTCGACACCCAAGTTCAAGCCTGCATAAAATCCAATACCTGGAGACCCAGATGCACTCTTACCAGACACATACACATTTTCACCAGCGCCACTATATAATAGAGGCCCTAGATGATGAAGATGCCAAAAACCGGGGAAGACTTAACAATCTCAAGAGTTCGGGGCCTACCTGAGACTGTGGAATTTAAAAATGTCCCTCTGTTTTACAACGCATTTTCAGCAAGGCCCTGGGTGAACTCACTGATAAGGCACTTGAACTGGATAGGGCTCATAGGACCCTTGGCCTTAAATTCATGGATCCTGATCATCCACGAGATGTGATCTGCATGTGCACTACTATATATAAAAGGAAGCAGAAGCTCTGATATGGGTCTTCTGCCAGTTTCCAAAAGTCAAAATGACATATTTTGCCTGACTTGTCTTGTTTCACTCTACAAAATAGAAGAGCTTTGAAATCCCTGCTGGACATGCTTCGGTCTCATCATAACCTGCCATATAGTTGGTATTCCTCATTTTGCCTCCAAGTGTGCCATGCAGGCCGGAGGCATATCCTTCAATCTCCAGTGTACATTACATGATTTACTGCAGACATGAATTTCTCACCTGATTAAAATTGCTGACTGGCCAGTTATACACTATACTGACTTTATTAACAAGCTTAACAGATGGGTTCTTGGTCATGGGTGGCGATTTCAACTTTTCTTTTGACAAGGGATTAGATACTTCCTCTGGCCGCCATTTCCTGTCCCACAGACAGATTAAAATGCTTAAACATTCTATTCAGAGTCTGCATTTTGTTGATGTCTGGAATGTGTGGTACCCTACAGAGATTACACCTATAATATCCCAACACACTCATCCTACAGTCGTATTGATATGCTTTTTCTTAGTCAACATGCCCTGACATGGCAACTACAGACGTCAATAGGACATGTAACATGGTCAGAACATGTCTTCCTCCATCTCACTGCTCTTAATAGCCTTCACTGTCTCCAACCTGGTGTCTCAATGATAAATAATTTAAAGATCATATCTACATTACGGAAGTTCAGAGTTCAATCACAGAATTTCTGGTAATCCATTCTCACAGCTCAACATCTTTTCCTACACAGTGGAAAACACTTAAATATTCTAAATAAACATGGTTCTAGGCTGAAAAGGAGACTCTCTTTTCCTCCTTATTGCAGCAAATCAGTGTTTTAAAATCCTCCCATAAAAAGGTAGTACCACCCTCTGTATAGGCTGATCTTACAAAATAAAGGGAACAGCTTAAAAACCTTTTAGACCACAAATTCCCTCACCAAAATGTTAGACCGCGTTGGTTCTTATACAAACATTCCGATAAATGTGGGAGACCACTGACCCCTGTTTTAATCTAAAAATAAAAACCATAAAATCACATTGTATGATTTTTAAATAATTAAATTGCATTAAATCACGTGAAATAAGTATTTGATGACTTAACAATCAGCAAGAATTCTGGCTCTCGCAGACTTGTTAGTAAGCTCTCCTACACTGCACGCATTAACTATATTAACTGCACCTGTTTGAACTCATTACCTGTATAAAAGACACTTGTCCTCACACTCAATCAATTACACTCCAAACTCTCTACCATGGCCAAAACCAAAGAGCTGTCTAAAGACACTGGGGACAAAATTGTAGCCCTGCACAAGGCTGGGATGGGCTACAGGACTGTTATGAAAGGCAATTCAGAATCACAATGGACATGGAGGTCAGAGCACATACAGTGAACTGACAATAACCCAAAATAATAGAACGAGCTCTGAGACGTGGGAACTCTGCAGACCGCAATCCCTAAGCCTATCAAACCACACTAAAGGTAGCCGTGGAGCGCTCCTGACCAGAACCTAGGCGCCTCGTCACAGCCTGAGAAACTAGCTAATCCTGAAGATAGAAAAATAAGCCTACCTTGCCTCAGAGAAATTCCCCAAAGGAAAAGGCAGCCCCCCACATATAATGACTGTGAGTAAGATGAAAACACAAACATAGAGATGAAACAGATTTAGCAAAGTGAGGCCCGACTAGCTGAACAGAACGAGGATAGGGAAGATAACTTTGCGGTCAGCACAAAAACCTATAAAAAACCACGCAGAGGGGACAAAAAGACCCTCCGCACCGACTAACGGTATGGAGGTGGTCCCTCTGCGTCTCAGAGCTTCCAGCAGGCGAGAAAAATCAATAAAGCAAGCTGAACAGAAAAATAGCAACAAAATAACATAAGCAAAACTTAGCTTTGCAGAGCAGCAGGCCACAGGAATGATCCAGGGAAAAAACAAGTCCCACACTGAAACATTGACAGGAAGCATAGATCAAAGCATCAGGTGGAGTTAAGTAGAGAAGAAGCTAACGAGCTCACCAGATCACCTGAGGGAGGAAACTCAGAAGCTGCAGTACCACTTTCCTCCACAAACGGAAGATCCCAGAGAGAATCAGCCGAAGTACCACTTGTGACCACAGGAGTGAACTCTGCCACAGAATTCACAACACAGGACAATAGGCAAGCAGCTTGGTGAAAAGGCTATAACTGTTGGCACAATTATTAGAAAATTGAAGAAACATAAGATAACTGTCAATCGTTCTCTTTCTGGGTCTCCATGTAAGATCTCGACTCGTTGGGTATGGATGATTCTGGGAAAGAACAGGAATCAGCCCAGATCTACACAGTAACATGATTAAGGCTTCTCACTGAAACACATTGGTCTGTACTGCTGTTTATCTTCACTTGTGGTGTCCAGTGATCCGAATTTTTTTGTGGAATATTAAAAGCTACATTTTAATCCACTTGAAGCACGTTTTCTTCTGATGTTGGAAATTTTCCTGTTGCACTCTTCCATTGATTATCTACGTCTCTGACTAGGATGGTTCCAGGCGTCTATTTCCAATAAGGTGCAGACAACAGGGTCAGCTGAGCAATTTTCGTTTTACCATTAGAACTACACACTTGGACCTGGTCAATGACCTGAAGAGAACTAGGACCACTGTCTCAAACATTACCATTAGTAACACACTACGCCATCATGAATTAAAATCCTGCAGGTCACGCAAAGTTCCCCTATCTCACATCAGCACATGTCCAGGCCCATTTGAAGTTCGCCCGTGACATCTGGATGATAATGACGAGGTATGGGAGAAGGTCATGTGGTCAGATGAGACCAATATACGACTTTTTGGTATCAACTACACTTGTTGTGTTTGGAAGAAGAAGAAGGATGAGTACAACTCCAGGAATACGTAACAACTGTGAAGCATAGTGGGGGAAACATTATACTTTGGGGGAGCTTTTCTGCAAAGGGGACACAAAGACTGCACAGTATTGAAGGGAGGATAGATAGGGTCATGTATCGTAAGATTTTGGCTCACAACCTACTTCCCTCAGCATGTCAATGACCCAAAACATACAACCAGAGCAACTAAGGTGTAGCTCAATAAGAAGCATTTCAAGGTCTTGGAGTGGCCTATCCAGTGTCCAGACCTGGAACCCAATAAAAAAAATCTTTGGAGGGAGCTGAAACTCAATGCTGCCAGTGACAGCCCCAAAACCTGAAAGATCTGGAAATGATCTCTATTGAGGAGTCGGCCAAAATCCCTGCTGCAGTGTGTGCAAACTTGGTCAAGAACTACAGATAATGTGTGACCTCTCTAATTGTGAACAAAGGTTTATGTATCAAATATTAAGTTCTGTTTTTCTATTGTATCAAATACTTATTTCTTGCAATAAAATGCAAATTATTATGTAAAAATCATACAATGTAATTTTTTTTATAAGATTCTGTCTCTCACAATTGAAGTATACATACAATAAAAATTACAGACCTCTCCATTTTTTGCAATTGGGAAAACTTGCAAAATCGGAGGTGCATCAAATACTTATTTTGCCCACTGTGTCTCGGGATCAGCTTTCCTCCTTCCTAAAGTCTACAGTTTTGTCTGCGAGGGCTTCCCCTTTGTTGCCCAGTCCCTGGAGACTAACAACAGTGTTATTCCCAAACAGGGAAGGATCCCACAATTTTTTCTATCAACCTATCGCGTTGATAAATGATGATATTAAGTTATTCTCCAAGGCAAGTACCAAAAGGCTCACTCTCCTACTACATTCATTCATACTGACCAAGTGGGGTTTGTTAAGGGTCGAGACTGAGGCTAGGGATAATAAAAACATTTCTCCTGATGGCCCTGGTGATGGCCAAATCACTTCCTAATTGCTTATTGTCAGTAGATGCAGAGAAGGCCTTTGACTGGTTCAACTGGAGCTTTATGTTTGCCTCCTTATGTCAACTGAGGCAGTGTACCAAATTCTCATTATAAAGAGGCTTTTCAGCCAGATTTAAAGTAAATGGGTTTTTATCTTCCTCAATCTCTATACGTAATGTTATACATCAAGGGTGTCCCCTACTTTATGTGGGAACAATGGAGCACTTAGCTGTAGCCATTTGAAACAACCCCAATATACATGGCATATTGCTGGGAGATTGTCAATGTAAATCAGCCCTATACACTTTCTCATGTTTATCTCAAATTCTCACATTTGCTTTCATGCTTCCCCTCCATAATTAAAAAATTTGGGGCTTTTGGCCATTTGAGTAACTTTAAAGTAAACAACTCAAAGTCTGAGGCCCTCAACGTCACCATACCAAATATCAAAGTAACCCATACTAAAAAAAACCTTCCCATTTAAATGGCCGAATACAGCCTTAAATTGCTTGGAAGTGGCTGTTCCATCAGATCATACTAAAATATATTCTCTAAACTATCACACTATCATGATAGGACTGAAAGATTCAAACAGTTATGGTAAACGGAGACTCTCCTGGTTTGGATGTATTAATGTTCTTAAAATGGATGTTTTACCCTATTTCCTGTACATATTTCAGACTGTCCTCATAATACTCCTTTCCCTTTTTGTCTCTATACTTCAATCAGCCCTTGTGGAATTTGTTTGGGAGCAATCCTCAGACTGGTCGTTGGTTCGATTGACAGATATTGAATTTCTATGCAGCTGTCTTGTCATGCTCAGGTCAAGAGAGCCGATGGCCAGTTCGAGGATTTTGATGTGATCCTCGGATGAGAAATTGCTGTTTTCCTTCAATTTTGCTCCAAAGTAATTCTATAGATGATCCTAGAATGAATAATATGGCAGCCTGACTGCACCCTAACTATCCATGATGTCGGTCCAGAGGGGAGGGCCTGATTATGGGCAGGGGTAGGGGTGAATATTTAGTTTTGATTTATATACGCATGACTAGTCGGCGCAACTCAATTTTCTGGAGCTTAGAGCAAGAAATCGGGACAAGGTACAGCAATAAAGGTTCCATATTCTGAAAGGGTTGGCCAAGCCCTATTTCATGATATTATTAATATGCTATGAAAAAATCACCAGACAGATCCCCTTTAATGCCATCTCTCTATCAAACCAGAGGAAAGATTTTCACTTTATATGATAAATGTCTGACAATGATCAATAAATGCTGGGATACTATTATCATTTTCACTGTCAAGTGACATTTAATCAATTGAGAGCAATATCTGCAATTTTTAATGTCTAGATTTAATGCAAAAGTACAAATATACCTTAGACAAGTGCATGGATATCTATATACATCGCCATAGGCAGTAAATATTTAGAAAGTATACAGAGTATGTTTATTTGAAATTAAATTAATATTTTTGCTTGACTGTATATGGTATCTCATATTATAATATATTATTATATATAGTATGAATTATTAGTATAGTATATTATATAGTATAATTTTTAAAAAACAAAACAGCAAGCGTAAGTAGCAGACAAAAAATGTAGAAGTGGGTTGGAGAGTCATACACTTACAGTCTTGACCTCCTTTGTATTTAATGTCTTCCTATGGTGCATATAAATGGCCACAACGACAGCACCATGCTGATATCTGACAGAATAGCTCCTGAGTCCTTACATCTTGAACATTTACATCAATTGTACAGAGACAAATTACTTCTTCATTTTGATTTGGCTTTCTAATTTTATTTCCAAGGCTGAATTCTTAGGATTGTTTTGATTCTCATCCCTGCTTTTAAGGTTCTTTGTGATAATGTCAAGCTTTATTTTTAAGTGGAGCAGAGTGAAAAATAGGGGGTCAACTGATTGTCTTGTGTTGCAAAGCTAGCAATTTTGAAAAATTACTATTCCGAAAAAAATCTGCACTGTTAATTCTACACTCTTGTAGTAATGAAATATGATTTCTTTTATATTTCTGACTGTTGTGCTTATTGATATAAACCATGTTTTTTTATGGCTAGCAATTGCAAATAGTCAAGCTTTCATTCCTATTGGCAAATGAATAATCTTTGTTCCAAGCAACCTTGCTTGAAAAGGACAAGTAAAAAGTGAAGGGCAACACATGCTAGACAATAAAAAGACGGTTATATTCCACAGACTGCTGATTTAGTCGGATACAAAGCAATGTTCCTGGCAGCTGTGTAAGTCAATGAAAGAAGAAACTGTTTCCCTATAATCTGCAATGTTAATTTGTAAGGAAGCATAGTACTAGTATATTGATGAACAACAACCTCATAGCAAATATCAATCCTATTTTACTTAATTTACCCTAGAGGTGAGAAAATGTTTTAATACAACCTAAATGCTTGTCCAACTTTTAGGAATTCGCTGAACTTGTCAATTTGGACAATTTTACTATTCACTTTATTTGAATTGCCAAAACTGTTCTCCACTCACCCTTTTGCACAATGCAAAAAGATTGCAACAGTACTCACATGACATAACTTTCAACTATTACAGTACAAGGCACAGCACAATCAATTAGAAGGAACCGTCATAGCCAGCATAAAAGCAGAAACAAGGAATGCAGCAGCCAGTTTGTGGTGAATCTGGATTTCACACCTTAGCCATAAAAATATGCAGAGAAAACCATAAAACATTGGTCAGACTGTAAATAATGTGTGTGTTTAAGTATAATTAAGGCTGCTTATTACTAGAAGTTGTCATACATTTTCCAATAACCATACATGTTAACGTCACGTTGACATTATTAAGACTATGTTTGCATTAAAAAGACTGAGAGGGGTTCAGCACAGTCCTAGAATCCTAGGAGACCTCAGAGTGTAAAATCCATCTTACCAGGGCAGTTGTAGGCTTTGCAGTACTTGTGATTCAAATTACTATTAAAATCCATGTTTTGGATTAATTTAAATTTCTAATTGACTTACTATACTTGCTAACAATTACTGACATCAAGCCGTAGTGCTGTCTAATACAGAAGCATGACTATTTTATAGCTTTACTATTTAACACATATCTTATATTGAAAAGAACTATGCAATCTGTGGATAGTGCTTTCATTGAATGACTGTTATATATTGGAGTCAATTCCCCAAAGCTACCGATTCCCACTAATATTTATTAGTATTGCTCAAAAGGCTGTCAATCTCCAAATAAATTCTGTATCTCTCTTAAGTAAGTGACTTGCTGACTTGTAGAGTCTGAGGACCTCATTAACTCTAGATATATATGTACTAGTGAGTGTTGCTATTTTCTCTGGACTTCAAGGGAAGCATCTTGTGTCTGGGAATTGTAGACTGCTTTTCCAGCACTTTCCAACCTTCACATTCATTAAAATTAACATAATAAATAAATCTACAATCTTAAGTTGTTATCTAAATGCACTGACACATGTATTAATTTGGCAAAGCTCAATCACTTATGTTTTATTCGATGCATTGTTTATATATTTTGTGTAATTTCTTGGTGTTTAGAAACATCTTCAATCACAACACTGTTTTGCTTTAAAAGTAAAAAAAATACAAGTAATGTATAAGATCAGCCTACTAGATTATACATTAGATTATACAAAGTACTGTGCATACATTTTAGGCAGGTGTAGACAAAATGCTTCAAAGCAAGAATGCTTCCAATAATATAAGTTTTAATAGTTTATTTTATCAGCAAAATGTAAAGTGATGATTAAACAAATGAGAAATCAAAAACAAATTTTTCAATTTTTTGGTGTGCCACTGTTTCCCTTCTAAAAAGCATCAGTTCTTCTAGGTACACTTCTGTAAAGATTTTGAAAGAACTCTGCAGGGAGGTGGTTCTAGACATCTTGGAGAACTAACCACAGATCTTCTGTCAATGTAGGCTTTTACATATCCATCTGTCTGTTCATGTAATCCCAAACAGATTAGATGATGTTGAGGTCAAGGCTCTGTGGGGGCTGTGTCATCACTTCCAGAACTCTTTGTTCTTCGTGCTGAAGTCAATTCTTAATGTGATATATTTGGGGTCTTTGTCCTGGTACAGAACAAATTTGGAGCCACTCAGATGCCTTCCTGATGATATTGCATAATCTCAACATTATTGTGTGTGTTTAGGATTAAATTCAAGGATAAAAGTATTTGCCCAAGCCTACATCCACAGGAGATCTGTGGTTTGCTTTCCAAAATGTGTAGAGGTACTGTCATACTAAACGATATCGCTAGCGATCCGTGACGTTGCAGCGTCCTGGCTAGCGATATCGTTCAGTTTGACACACAGCAGCGATCAGAATCCTGATGACGTCACCGCTCTGCTTTCCGGCCGCAGTGCTTACACAGGGCAGAGAAGCAGAGCGCCGAGGGACAGACAGCGGAAGGTAAGTATGTAGTGTTTTTTTTTTTTACTTTTACGCTGGTAACCAGGGTAAACATCGGGTTACTAAGCGCGGCCCTGCGCTTAGTAACCCGATGTTTACCCTGGTTACCGGCATAGTTGGTTGCTGGAGAGCTGTCTGTGTGACAGCTCTCCAGCGACCAAACAGCGACGCTGCAGCGATCTGGATCGTTGTCGGTATCGCTGCAGCGTCGCTTAGTGTGACGGTACCTTAGGACAACCACTCTGCCAAATTCCATCAAAAAGTAAGTGGACCTAGAAAAATTCACGCTGTTTTGAAGGCAAAGGGTGGTCGCACCAATTATGGATTTGACTTAGATTTCTAGTTGGTTCATTCAAATTTAATGTAAATAGATAAAAACAAACTATTTACACATCTATTTTTGATAGCATCCTAACATTTCTTACACACATGCCTAAAGGTACCGTCACACTAAGCGGCGCTGCAGCGATACCGACAATGATGTTGATCGCTGCAGCGTCGCTGTGTGATCTCTGGAGAGCTGTCACACAGACAGCTCTCCAGCGACCAACTATCCCGAGGTCCCCGGTAACCAGGGTAAACATCGGGTTACTAAGTGCATAAACGTTAAAAAAACAAACACTACATACTTACCTTCAGCTGTCTGTCCTCCGGCGCTCTGCTTTCCTCTGCACTGTCAGCGCCGGTCAGCCGGAAAGCAGAGCGGTGACGTCACCGCTGTGCTTTCCGGCTGGCCGGCGCTGACACAGGATGCAGGAGGAGTGCAGAGAAGCACAGTGCCGGGGACAGACAGGTGAAGGTAAGTATGTAGTGTTTGTTTTTTTAACATTTACGCTGGTAACCAGGGTAAACATCAGGTTACTAAGCGCAGCCCTGCGCTTAGTAACCCGATGTTTACCCTGGTTACCAGTGAAGACATCGCTGGATCGGCGTCACACACGCCGATCCAGCGATGTCAGCGGAGATCCAGCGACGAAATAAAGTTCTGGACTTTCCTCAGCGACCAACGATCTCCCAGCAGGGGCCTGATCGTTGGTCGCTGTCACACATAACGATTTCCTTAACGATATCGTTGCTACATCACAAAAAGCAACGATATCGTTAACGATATCGTTATGTTACGGTACCTTAAAACCTTTCCAAAGTACTGTATATTTTAAGTTGTTGTGAATGGTCAACAATACCAAACCTTTGTTCATGGGAACAAAAAGGTTAGATGCACAAAGATGTTGAGTTATTTTCCTATTTACACTGATATAAACATGTATACTTGGCCGACTTAGAGCAGATATGTAATGTGTATGGATTTACCTTAGCTAAGCCATATAAAAAGTAGTTTAGAATCATATAGCCCCATAGACATAAGTGACATTTCTCAAATAATACTTCTTTTTTAATATTTCACTTTGTACTATCGTTTGCTATGTGCCTTTATTCCGTGTTATTAAGTTTTCAATGATGGACAGAGGCAGAGTACCAAGTCAAAGAATTATTAGATGTACAGTATAAGACTTGCTTTTTGAATAGAAATACCTGCCTCGACCAAAATATCTTCTGATATCTTGACATCTTGATGTGCTCCCAGCAAATCTTAATTAGTTCTTGAGAAAAACTGCTCATGAAATTTGCATTTCTGGTGAATGTGACCAGCAACATTAAATGGTTTTACTCTGTTGTCGGATACACTGCAGACTGTGATGGTATAGTGATACAGACATTTTCTCAAATGTGGCCTCCACTGTATATCTCATATTCTGAGCCACTTTGATTTTAGTGGCAGACTAATGAAACAAAGATATACATCTTTCATGGAAATAGAAATTTAGCTTTAACAAAAGACAGGTAGCTCCATTGTTGCTCCATTGTTTTAAAAGTGTCATTGTAAATGCAAAAGCAATAGATTAAAGCAATGTTTGATGTAGAAGAAATATCACAATTAAGAAGAATACGGAGTATAACTAATTGATGCACATACACAAAGAACTCAAATTAATAGCAGGGTTGTAAGGAGAATAATTCCGGTGACTTATGATGATGGCAAGTATTTCCAAACTAATTTCCTGAATTATCAAGTAGATCTGGAAACTGTAGCTAAACGAGTTTCAAATTAGTTTAGAAAGCCATTTCCAGCTAATGCCAGGGAACTCGTACAGTGTGCTAAAAAAAGAATGCCCATTGAAAGGTTAGTGTTAAAGTGTCCATATATTATGGAATACATTTTCATAATGGATGTAATAATCTAGTGTCTGCTTTTCAGAACGGTATCCAGCCACACTGTACACAGTTACCAAAGCAGGAGAAAAGAATGTATGCAGATTTCTGAATTCTCAATACTTAATTCTAGAGCAAGGGAGGGTAATGGGATCCAAAATGGAAGCCTAGTAGTATGTATTACAAATGACTTTTTGGTGCAATGATGCAGATCTTACATATTGGCCATCAGCCTTTTTTTAAAGGGCTAGTATTCTTTGAGATAAAGTTCGGCCTAGGCGGCAATTTGTTAAAAATGAACAAACACTAGTACTCATCTTCCCCTGGTCCACCGGCCAGTCTCCACTGCCGCTCTTAGTGTTTGGCACTGACTGTGGTGCTGATGTCACGTAGCTAGAGCAGCAGCCAATCAGAGAGCTCAGTGGCTCTGAAGGGGGTGTTCCGTCTACACTGGCATAGCCAACCGATTGGCTGCCATGCTGTCGAGATGATGTCAACACCACCAGCCAATTCCAGGCACCGAAACCAGCAGCTCACGAGTGAATCCAGGAAAGGTGAGGATAGCTCAGGGTTTTTATTTTTAACAAACTGTAGCCAGGACCAAACATTATCTGAAAGGGAACAAACCCTTTAAACCCAGTAACAATATGTTATTTGAGTTTATATGAAGAGGTTTTTAAAGCATGTGTACACTAAGCTAAAAGTTAAAGCAGCGAGTGCTGAATGATGAGGTTTTATGCTACACCAGAGCAATCAAACATGAAAATGGAGGAATGTCAAAGTAATATACATTCTTAATGTCTTTAAGGTTTTAATATATAAATTATTCATTTTTCAAGAAAATACACTTATCTTTATTGTTTACAATACAATTCATTAGAAATACAATTATATGAACCCTGCATATTCCATAATTTGAAACAAAGGGCAAATTTTAAGGAGAGGTTCATGTCACAAAACCCTCTACATCTTGGGACGATACAGTCTGGTGCGTCATATCACGTTACTCAAGACTGTTGTAGTCTGCAGCCGAGCCCTGCAATAGGGGCCTTAATGAAATGGGAAGGGGCAATCCTAAAATGGAGCTCCCTACTCCCATAGATCCCCTAGAAGACACAAATGCTCTTTACACATATCATTTCAAATACCCTTATTTTTGTTCTGTGACATTTGATATACTTAGACTGTACTGGATTTATTATGTGTCATGTATACACAAAGATGATTTTAAATATGCTGGATAAATTATATTTGATTCTAATAGTTTCTTGAGCGTGAATATTTTTATTAATTGATATTATGTTAAATATTTAGCTTTCATTACTGCTACTTATTTTTTTCACTTTTTATTAGCTTTGCATTTATGTTATATCCCTGTTTTTTTTTACCCTCCTTTTGAAATGTCGCATTCATAAAATTTCAAGGGCTCATTATTAGTAGTCATAATTTCAGATTTTCACATCCTGTAAAGGGAATCTGTCACTAGAAAAAATGCTAATGAACTGCAGATATGGGGTTAATCTACAGCGTTATTACCCTGCCTGGCGAATGCAATTGGCCGAACGCTGCAGGGAGAAAGTTAACATTATACCCCCAGGCAGATTTTGGCTTCTGATCACGGGTGGGTGGTGGTGGTGGGGGAACCAATGGAGGTTCAGTCACTGTTTTGAGTGCCACCCGGCCCTGAGTGACAGCTGGCCCCAATGCAGGGCCAGCGTCAGTCAGTGCCAGGTGCACGTTTACAGTTGCCGCTCTCTATACTAAGAGCCGTGACTGAACCTGAACCGTGCTGCCCCCGACTGGAAGTCAAGTGCTGCAGTGTTCGGGAGTCGGGCAGGTTAATACTGCTAATAACCTGAAGATTAACCCTATATTTGCAGGTTAATAGTGTTTTTTCTGGTGACATGTTCCCTTTAATGGGAAAAAGGGATAAGTGACAATCTGAAACTATCAACTAACATACTTCTCAAAGGACTGGGCAGGCATAATTTTCGTCATTCATCAGGTTTTCCCCACTTATTTCATACTAAGAAACAAAGGCACCACTGTAAATGTAATATGAAGGTGTGCTGCATATATGACGCTGCACAGACTTTCTGGACTATAATAATATTGCGGCAAAATGTATCCAGCATGCCCTGGATAAGCAACAATTGATAAAAAAAAGTAACTTTTATTTAAAGTACAGGAATCTTTACGCATAATTAAATAGGCCACGTCATAATTCCTGCTGATGTGTAGGTATAAAATGCCAGGGGTAGTTCAACAGCAGGCGCCCGTAATGTTACTACCAAATTTCTTTGGATCACTGCATTGTGATTCTCCGATTCAGGGCATTGTGAAGTAGAAATCTGCTGCTGTATATAAAGATCTGGAGGAAATGCATAGCTTCTTCATTTGTAGCTCGGTTTAGGTATCACATTTCAATTATATATAATGATTATTATATTTTACATATACAGCTGTTCCCTCAGTGGCAGACCAGTCTTATAATGGTTATGGCTCATGCTTTATGATTTGTAAATGTAGCGCAGTGTATTTTATGAGGATAATATCTTGTACATAACTGCTGCATACTTGATTTGATGTCTGATGTCACCTCCATAAGCAGTGAGATGGAAATTAAAAGTACTGCATATGTATAAATCAGAGTCTTGTGCTTATAGAGCATTCATCATGCATGTAAAGTAATGTAGGGCACGGTTTCAGGTCTGCTACTTTACACCAGGAACATACATGGCCAAGTACAATGACATAGAAACTATATTACAACGGAATTCAGCGACAATCCTCAGTAGTAGAGATGAGAGAATCGATTCTCAGGACTTGATCCATCGATCCGGTGGAAGTTTGTGACAACTTGAAAAGAGTCTTCAAATCTCCTTATCTCTCATCATTCCCAGCTCTTTTTTTGATTAGCCATGCTGGCATAGTGTCATCATTGTGGAGTGACATGCACACAATGTCGCTCCACCAGAGCTAAACAAAAAAAGAGATAGGAATGCTGAGAGGTAAGGAGATCCTCAGGCCTCCATTTCAGCGATCACAGATTACTGAAGTGACCAATGTACCAGAGTCCTGCAAATCGATTCTCTCATCTCTACCCAGTAGCCATATGGAAGGAACTTTTCAATAGATGACTGTTGCAAAAAGAGTGCTGTGAATTATGTTTTTTCTATATGCAAAAAAAACCCAACAAATTCTTGGTTGCCGTAAACCAGCCATTGTTTACCATTCAGATATTGGTGGCTTCCATTAGAGACTTTAGAATAGACACTGTACTAATAAAACATGTCAGTATAAATCAGCAGGACTAATCATTGTTGAAGAATTTTTACAGTTGGGGCTTGGGACCGAGCAATTTGAGAGACCTTTTAATGACTCACTTGACTTCTAATGTCCAGACGTGTGGATTCTTTCTTTTGCGTGTAGTTTCTACATATGCACACTCAACATTTGTTGCAGAAAACAATATGAAAGCAATTACCGTATATACTCGAGTATAAGCCGACCCGAGTATAAGCCGAGACCCCTAATTTTGCCACAAAAAATTTGGAAACTTAATGACTCGAGTATAAGCCTAGGGTGAGAAATGCAGCAGCTACCGGTAAATGTCAAAAATAAAAATAGATACCAACAAAAGTCAAATTAATTGAGACATCAGTAGGTTAAGTGTTTTTGAATATCCATATTGAATCAGGAGCCCCATATCATGCTCCATACAGTTTATGATGAGCCCCATAAGATGCTGCATACAGACATTTCCCCCATATAATGCTGCACACATGCTGATTATGGCCCCATAAGATGCTCTATAGACACATTTGCCCCATATAATGCTCCAAAAATTCTGATTATGGCCCCATAAGATGCTCCATAGAGATATTTGTCCCATACAATGCTGTTCAAATGCTGATTATGGCCCCATAAGATGTTCCATTGACACATTTGCCCCGTATAATACTCCACAAATGCTGATTTTGGCCCTATAAGATGCTCCATAGAGATATTTGCCCCATATAATGCTGCACAAATGCTGATTATAGCTCCATAGACACATGTGCCCCGTATAATGCTCCACAAATGCTGATTATGGCCCCACGTGATGCTCCATAGAGATATTTGCCCCATATAATCCTGCACAAATGCTGATTATGGCCCCATAAGATGCTCCATAGAGATATTTGCCCCATATAATGCTGCACAAATGCTGATTGTAGCTCCATAGACACATTTGCCCCGTATATTGCTCCACAAATGCTGATTATGGCCCCATAAGATGCTCCATAGAGATATTTACCCCATATTATGCTGCACAAATGCTGATTATGGCCCCCATGAGATGCTCCATAGACACATTTGCCTCATATAATGCTCCACAAATGCTGATTATGGCCCCATAAGATGCTCCATAGACTATTATGCCCCATATACTGTTGCTGCATACCCCTATGGGAGTGGAGTCGGGTCCATATTCATTACTGTAATGAGCGGTACCATGTGACCGCTCTGTACAGGAAGAAGCTGTCAGCGCCAAGAGAACCAGGGACATGCAGACCGTGCCAGGAGCAGGTGAGTATTATTACACAGCTGCTGCTCTCCCTCCCCTGCCGACCCCTGGGAATGTCTCGAGTATAAGCCGAGAGGGGCAATTTCAGCCTAAAAAATGGGCTGAAATTCTCGACTTATACTTATTTTTCTTTAAATATGGCAAAACTTATTAAAAGATACAAAAACTAAAGTGGAATGATCCTACATTTCATACCAAAGAAGAATCTCTAATATATTTTTAAACATAGATTTCCTTTCAGTAATTCAAAAATAAAATTTTCACCACTGTTATCATTATTATTGTTTTTATTTCACAATAAAACAGTAGAAGCTAATAGATTAGACTAAGTTTTGGGACTACTGAAAATTGATGAGGGCAAGAGTTTACTGTATTTTTTTGACTACAAGAAACATTTTTAACAAGAAAAACTCTTGCTAGAAAGAAAAGTATGCCTACACAAGCTCTGAGTTAAAACTTGTAGAATTGGTGCACTCCTCACAAGGATACTATTTCTTTAGTACAGGGAATAACTGCTTAAACCAAGTACTAATGCTCTAATAGAAGCAAAAAAACCCCTCTATTCCATCGCTTGTCACCGACACATGCAGCACATTCCGGTTTCTTAACTCAATGCCACGACTCATCAAACACATGGGGTGATGAGTCCCCAAAATATGTTTCTACCAGACAATCAAGGTCACACATTCTTTAACCCCTTTCTGCCATTAGACGTACTATTGCGTCCATGTGGGGTGGGCTTTACTTCCCAAGGACGCAATAGTACGTCATATGCGATCGGCAGCGCTCACGGGGGGAGCGCCGCCGATCGCGGCCGGGTGTCAGCTGTTTATCGCAGCTGACATCCGGCACTATGTGCCAGGAGCGGTCACGGACCGCCCCCGGCACATTAACCCCCGGCACACCGCGATCAAAGATGATCGCGATGTGCCGGCGGTACAGGGAAGCACCGCGCAGGGAGGGGGCTCCCTGCGGGCTTCCCTGAGCCCCCCGCAGCAACGCGATGTGATCGCGTTGCTGCGAGGGTCTCACCTCCCTCCCTGCTCCCTCCAGCCCCGGATCCAAGATGGCCGCGGATCCGGGTCCTGCAGGGAGGGAGGTGGCTTCACAGAGCCTGCTTAGAGCAGGCACTGTGAAGGCTGCAGCGCTGCATGTCAGATCAGTGATCTGACAGAGTGCTGTGCAAACTGTCAGATCACTGATCTGTGATGTCCCCCCCTGGGACAAAGTAAAAAAGTAAAAAAAAAAAATGTCAAATGTGTAAAAAAAATAAAAAAAAATATTCCAAAATAATGAAAAAAAAATAAAAATATTATTCCCATAAATACATTTCTTTATCTAAATAAAAAAAACAAAACAATAAAAGTACACATATTTAGTATCGCCACGTCCGTAACGGCCCGACCTATAAAACTGGCCCACTAGTTAACCCCTTCAGTAAACACCGTAAGAAAAAAAAAAAGGGAAAAAACAACGCTTTATTATCATACCGCCGAACAAAAAGTGGAATAACACGCGATCAAAAAGACAGATATAACTAACCATGGTACCGCTGAAAACGTCATCTTGTCCCGCAAAAAACGAGCCGCCATACAGCATCATCAGCAAAAAAATAAAAAAGTTATAGTCCTGAGAATAAAGCGATGCAAAAATAATTATTTTTTCTATAAAATAGTTTTTATCGTATAAAAGCGCCAAAACATAAAAAAATTATATAAATGAGGTGTCGCTGTAATCGTACTGACCCGAAGAATAAAACTGCTTCATCAATTTTACCAAACGCGGAACGGTATAAACGCCTCCCCCAAAAGAAATTCATGAATAGCTGGTTTTTGGTCATTCTGCCTCACAAAAATCGGAATAAAAAGCGATCAAAAAATGTCACGTGCCCGAAAATGTTACCAATAAAAACATCAACTCGTCCCGCAAAAAACAAGACCTCACATGACTCTGTGGACCAAAATATAGAAAAATTATAGCTCTCAAAATGTGGTAACGCAAAAAATATTTTTTGCAATAAAAAGCGTGTTTCAGTGTGTGACGGCTGCCAATCATAAAAATCCGCTAAAAAACCCGCTATAAAAGTAAATCAAACCCCCCTTCATCACCCCCTTAGTTAGGGAAAAATTAAAAAAATGTATTTATTTCCATTTTCCCATTAGGGCTAGGGTTAGAGTTAGGGCTAGGGTTAGGGTTAGGGCTAGGGTTAGGGTTAGGGCTAGGGTTAGGGCTAGGGTTAGGGCTAGGGTTAGGGTTAGGGTTAGGGCTAGGGTTAGGGTTAGGGCTAGGGTTAGGGCTAGGGTTAGGGTTAGGGCTAGGGTTAGGGCTAGGGTTAGGGCTAGGGCTAGGGCTAGGGTTAGGGTTAGGGCTAGGGTTAGGGCTAGGGTTAGGGCTAGGGTTAGGATTAGGGTTAGGGCTAGGGTTAGGGCTAGGGCTACAGTTTGGGTTGGGGCTAAAGTTACAGTTAGGGTTTAGATTACATTTACGGTTGAGAATAGGGTTGGGATTAGGGTTAGGGGTGTGTCAGGGTTAGAGGTGTGGTTAGGGTTACTGTTGGGATTAGGGTTAGGGATGTGTTTGGATTAGGGTTTCAGTTATAATTGGGGGGTTTCCACTGTTTAGGCACATCAGGGGCTCTCCAAACGCGACATGGCGTCCGATCTCAATTCCAGCCAATTCTGCGTTGAAAAAGTAAAACAGTGCTTCTTCCCTTCCGAGCTCTCCCGTGTGCCCAAACAGGGGTTTACCCCAACATATGGGGTATCAGCGTACTCAGGACAAATAGGACAACAACTTTTGGGGTCCAATTTCTCCTGCAACCCTTGGGAAAATACAAAACTCGGGGCTAAAACATATTTTTTGTGGGAAAAAAAAAGATTTTTTATTTTCACGGCTCTGCGTTATAAACTGTAGTGAAACACTTGGGGGTTCAAAGTTCTCACAACACATCTAGATTAGTTCCCTGGGGGGTCTAGTTTCCAATATGGGGTCACTTGTGGGGGGTTTCTACTATTTAGGTACATTAGGGGTTCTGCAAACACAATGTGACGTCTGCAGACCATTCCATCTAAGTCTGCATTCCAAATGGCGCTCCTTCCCTTCCGAGCTCTGCCATGCGCTCAAACATTGGTTTCCCCCAACATACGGGGTATCAGCGTACTCAGGACAAATTGGACAACAACTTTTGGGGTCGAATTTCTCCTCTTACCCTCGGGAAAATACAAAACTGGGGGCTAAAAAATAATTTTGGGGGGAAAGATTTTTTTTTTTAATTTTCACGGCTCTGCGTTACAAACTGTAGTGAAACACTTGGGGGTTCAAAGCTATCACAACACATCTAGATGAGTTCCTTAGGGGGTCTAGTTTCCAAAATGGTGTCACTTGTGGGAGGTTTCTACTGTTTAGGTACATTAGGGGCTCTGCAAATGCAATATGACACCTGCAGACCATTCCATCTAAGTCCTCATTCCAAATGGAGCTCCTTCCCTTCCGAGCCCTCCCATGCGCCCAAACAGTGGTTCCCCCCCACATATGGGGTATCAGCGCACTCAGGACAAATTGGACAACAAATTGTGGGGTCGAATTTCTCCTGTTACCCTCGGGAAAATACAAAACTGGGGGCTAAAAAATAATTTTTGTGGGAAAAAATTTTTGTTTTATTTTTACGGCTCTCCATTATAAACTTCTGTGAAGCCCTTGGTGGGTCAAAGCGCTCAGCACACATCTAGATAAGTTCCTTAGGGGGTCTAGTTTCCAAAATGGTGTCACTTGTGGGGGGTTTCTACTGTTTAGGTACATTAGGGGCTCTGCAAACGCAATGTGACACCTGCAGACCATTCCATCTAAGTCTGCATTCAAATGGCACTCCTTCCCTTCTGAGCCCTCCCATGTGCCCAAACAGTCGTTCCCCCCACATATGGTGTATCATCGCACTCAGGACAAATTGGGCAACAAATTTTGGCGTCCAATTTCTCTTGTTACCCTCAGGAAAATACAAAACTGGGGGCTAAAAAAATAATTTTTGTGGGAAAAAAATTTTGTTTTACTTTTACGGATCTGCATTATAAACTTCTGTGAAGCACTTGGTGGGTCAAAGTGCTCACCACACCTCTAGATAAGTTCCTTAGGGGGTCTACTTTCCAAAATGGTGTCATTTGTGGGGGGTTTCAATGTTTAGGCACATCAGTGGCTCTTCAAACGCAACATGGCGTCCCATCTCAATTCCTGTCAATTTTGCTTTGAAAAGTCAAACGGCGCTCCTTCCCTTCCGAGCTCTCCCATCCACCCAAACAGTGGTTTACCCCCACATATGGGGTATCAGCGTACTCAGGACAAATTGTACAACAACTTTTGGGGTCCAATTTCTTCTCTTACCCTTGGGAAAATAAAAAATTGGGGGCAAAAAGATAATTTTTGTGAAAAAATATGATTTTTTATTTTTACGGTTCTACATTATAAACTTCTGTGAAGCACTTGGTGGGTCAAAGTGCTCACCACACCTCTAGATAAGTTCCTTAGGGGGTCTACTTTCCAAAATGGTGTCACTTGTGGGGGGTTTCAATGTTTAGGCACATCAGTGGCTCTTCAAACGCAACATGACGTCCCATCTCAATTCCTGTCAATTTTGCATTGAAAAGTCAAACGGCGCTCCTTCCCTTCCGAGCTCTCCCATCCGCCCAAACAGTGGTTTACCCCCACATATGGGCTATCAGCGTACTCAGGACAAATTGTACAACAACTTTTGGGGTCCAATTTCTTCTCTTACCCTTGGGAAAATAAAAAATTGGGGGCGAAAAGATAATTTTTGTGAAAAAATATGATTTTTTATTTTTACGGTTCTACATTATAAACTTCTGTGAAGCACTTGTTGGGTCAAAGTGCTCACCACACCTCTAGATAAGTTCCTTAGGGGGTCTACTTTCCAAAATGGTGTCACTTGTGGGGGGTTTCAATGTTTAGCCACATCAGGGGCTCTCCAAACGAAACATGGCGTCCCATCTCAATTCCAGTCAATTTTGCATTGAAAAGTCAAATGGCACTCCTTCGCTTCCGAGCTCTGCCATGCGCCCAAACAGTGGTTTACCCCCACATGTGGGGTATTGGCATACTCAGGACAAATTGTACAACAATGTTTGGGGTCCATTTTCTCCTGTTACCCTTGGTAAAATAAAACAAATTGGAGCTGAATTAAATTTTTTGTGAAAAAAAGTTAAATGTTCATTTTTATTTAAACATTCAAAAAATTCCTGTGAAGCACCAGAAGGGTTAATAAACTTCTTGAATATGGTTTTGAGCACCTTGAGGGGTGTAGTTTTTAGAATGGTGTCACACTTGGGTATTTTCTATCATATAGACCCCTCAAAATGACTTCAAATGAGATGTGGTCCCTAAAATAAAATGGTGTTGTAGAAATGAGAAATTGCTGGTCAACTTTTAACCCTTATAACTCCCTAACAAAAAAAAATTTTGGTTCCAAAATTGTGCTGATGTAAAGTAGACATGTGGGAAATGTTATTTATTAAGTATTTTGTGTGACATATCTCTGTGATTTAATTGCATAAAAATTCAAAGTTGGAAAATTGCGAAATTTTCATAATTTTCGCCAAATTTCCGTTTTTTTCACAAATAAACGCAGGTACTATCAAATAATTTTTACCATTGTCATGAAGTACAATATGTCACGAGAAAACAATGTCAGAATCACCAGGATCCATTGAAGCGTTCCAGAGTTATAACCTCATAAAGGGACAGTGGTCAGAATTGTAAAAATTGGCCCGGTCATTAACGTGCAAACCACCCTTGGGGGTAAAGGGGTTAAAGGGCTATTTGATTCATTTAGAGCATCCAAGGTCAAACTTATTAAAGATTTTAAGCGTTAATATAAAAATATACAGTGCTTAAAATAAATACATAAAAAGTTAAAAATGAAACGACATACAAATATGCAAAACAGTTCTGAAAAAAAGGGAGCAATAACAGAAATAACTAAACAATTCCGTCTTCAGTTATCATTTGTTTTCCTGAGGAACGGAGAAGTTAATTATGGAGCACATCACCCTTCCTAGTCCTCACATGTGAACCCTTCTCTATGTGTCATCTAGCTTTTTATAGCCTTGATCATAGGCTCATGTTTCCCGAATGACCCAGATTGGCCCATTCACAGGTTGCTGTCTGTGAATGGACGATGAGCCAAGTTGTGGCATTTCAAATACCCTGTGTCTTCTCTTGCTCTCTATATACATACAAATAGGAAGTATTCCTTCTAGTTACAATCATCTGCTAGCTCTGTGAAGCTGCCATGTTTTACATGTCTAAATGCTCCCACGCGATTCCCACCTGTGTCTGAGTTCCTGTAATAAGAGCAGGCAGATGCTGTGTCCGTTGTGTAGAGATAATATACAGATGCAGCCATTTGTTTAAACATTATTCTACCTTACAATTATATACTTTCTTCACACCACACCTTTAAGGAAAAAAAACAAATTACCTATTAAAGGGAACCTGTCACCCCGTTTTTTGAGATTGAGCTATAAATACTGTTAAATAGGGCCTGCGCTGTGTGTTCCTATAGTGTATGTAGTGTACCCCGATTCCCCATGTATGCTGAGAAATAGCTTACCAAAGTCGCCGTTTTCGCCTGTCAATCAGGCTGGTCAGGTCGGGAGGGCGTGGTGACATCGCTGGTTCTTCCTCAGCTTTACATTGGTGGCGTAGTGACGTAGTGGTGAAGACACAGCGCGCGATCTGCGCTGTCATCCCTTTCGTCGGTGGGGGCGGCCATCTTCCTGGGGCCGCGCGTGCGCAGATCGAGTGCTCTGCTGCACGGGGCTTCAGGAAAATGGCCGCGGGATGCCGCGCGTGCGCATTAGAGATTGCGGCGGCCATTTTCCCAAAGCCGAGTTTGCATCTCGGCTTTGGGAAAATGGCCGCCGCGATCTCTAATGCGCACGCGCGGCATCCCGCGGCCATTTTCCTGAAGCCCCGTGCAGCAGAGCACTCGATCTGCGCACGCGCGGCCCCAGGAAGATGGCCGCCCCCACCGACGAAAGGGATGACAGCACAGATCGCGCGCTGTGTCTTCACCACTACGCCACTACGCCACCAACGTAAAGCTGAGGAAGAACCAGCGATGTCACCACGCCCTCCCGACCTGACCAGCCTGATTGACAGGCGAAAACGGCGACTTTGGTAAGTTATTTCTCAGCATACATGGGGAATCGGGGTACACTACATACACTATAGGAACACACAGCGCAGGCCCTATTTAACAGTATTTATAGCTCAATCTCAAAAAACGGGGTGACAGGTTCCCTTTAAGATCAAGCCTATCAATAGGAGTATTTAAAAATAGAAAAGCCAAAAAGAATAATGGCTCTAAGGAATATATTTCAAAGGAGAAGTTCAGTTTTGGAGAGGTTGAATTTCAGATAGAGGGCGGACATGATGTTGGAGACTGCGGACAGACAGTCACTGGCGTTCTGTAGTACAGAGGGGGTAATGTCAGGGGATGACGTGTATAGTTATGTGTCATCAGCATAAAGATGGTACTGAAAGCCAAATCTGCTGATGGTCTGCCCAATTGGGGCTGTGTAGAGAGAGAAGAGAAGGGGGCCAAGGAATGAGCCCTGAGGTACCCCAACAGTGAGAGGAAGAGGCGATGAAGTGGAGCCAGCAAATAAAACACTGAAGGATCGGTCAGAAAGATAGGAAGAGAACCAGGAGAGGACAGTGTCGTTAATGCCTAGTTTCTGGAGCCTAGAGAGTGGGAGATTGTAGTCAACAGTGTCAAAATGTTACTATCAATTAGGTTCTGTAGAAGGACGTAGATCTGGGGATTTATTATGATGGAATATAGGCTGAACTGGATGGACAAATGTCTTTTTTCGGCCTTACTAACTATGTTACTATGTTACTATGTAACTAAAAGCTGCAGAAAGGTCGAGAAGAATGAGCAGAGAATGATCACCATTACATTTTTCTGTCAGAAGGTCATTGATCACTTTGATGAGTGCAATTTCTGTCGAATGTAGGGGGCGGAAACCGGACTATGAAGGGTTTAGGAGGGAATGAGTGGAGAGGTAACGGGTAAGGCGGGAGTAGACAAGGCGCTCCAAGAGTTTAGAGATGAAGGGGAGATTGGAGACTGGTCTGTAGTTGTTTGTGCAGGATAGGAAGAGGGCAGGTTTATTTAATAATGGAGTAATAGAGTGTTTAAAGGAGGATGGGAAAATGCCCAAGGAGAGGGAGAGATTAAAGATTGTAGTTAGGTGAGTAGTGACGACTGGAGAGAGAGACTGGAAGAGATGTGAGGGAATGGGGTCAGTAGTGCATGTTGTAAGATGAGAAGAAAAGAGGAGCCTGGAGACTTCTTCTTCTTGTGTCATGGGATCAAATGTGGAGAGTAAGCCAGGGGAAATGCAGGGAGGGCTGGGAGTCACTGCACTAGGTGGCTGGGAGCAGATTTCCTGACGGATATTATCTATTTTCTCTATAAAGTGGGAGGCCAGGTCATCATCATATAATATCTTATCATCATATAATACATATGATTAGAGAGCGCAAAAGCAAATTCAAATTAACCCATGCACATGTTAATCCTGTCTGTATACAATGGAAATAAATGTGTCACAGGTAAGTAAGTCCACGTACGTGTGCATGTGTATACTGGACTAATATATAACAACCAATTGGTATAAATGCATAGAACAACAAAATAAAAAAAAATGTAGGCCAAATGTAATAAAGTGAAGAAAAATCATAACTTTATTGATCAAGCAATTGGTACACAGAAGAAATGCAACGAGAAGAAAGTGGACACACATCCAAGTAAAAACACAGTAAATGATCCAGAACTATAAAAATAAATATCTAAGATAATATATCAAAGGAAGCTGCTGAGAGCCAAAATCAACTAATATAATAAGCAAAGTACAAAAATAATGACAACTATGCATAACACATGTGAAAGTGTCATTAATGTTTGTACATGGAGATGCAATGATATAATACACAATGACGACCAGTATGCTTTTCTGTGGAATTGTTATGCTGTAATATTGACCCATAGAGAATAGTCTAAGTATATGTTATAGAAAATATTAAAATCTCTAAGACCCTAGTGAGGGAGGCATTCACCCCCCTTCCCTCCTCATCTCTCAAACAGAATTGCAGCTGGAAAAAGGGCTTACAATCTACAAATCTATTTTAGTAGTTGAATTACACAGTTTAACCCCTTTCTGACCTCGGACGGGATAGTACGTCCGAGATCAGAAGCCCCGCTTTGATGCGGGCTCTGGCGGTGAGCTCGCATCAAAGCCGGGACATGTCAGCTGTTTTGAACAGCTGACATGTGCCCGTAATAGGAGCGGGCAGAATCGCGATCTGCCTGCACCTATTAACTAGTTAAATGCCGCTGTCAAACGCAGACAGCGGCATTTAACTACCGCATCCGGCCGGGCGGCCGGAAATGACGGCATTGCCAACCCCCATCACATGATCGGAGGTCGGTGATGCTTCTCCATTGTAACCATAGAGGTCCTTGAGACCTCTATTGTTACAGATCGCCGGTAGCTGTGAGCGCCACCCTGTGGTCGGTGCTCACAGCACACCTGATTTTCTGCTACATAGCAGCGAACATAAGATCGCTGCTATGTAGCAGAGGCGATCGCGTTGTGCCGACTTCTAGCCTCCCATGGAGGCTATTGAAGCATGGCAAAAGTTAAAAAAAAAAGTTAAAAAAAATGTGAAAAAATAAAAAAAAAATAAAAGTTTAAATCACCCCCCTTTCGCCCCAATCAAAATAAATCAATAAAAAAAATTCAAATCTACACATATTTGGTATCACCGCATTCAGAATCGCCCAATCTATCAAATAAAAAAAAGCATTACCTGATCGCTAAATGGCGTAGTGAGAAAAAAATTTGAAACGTCAGAATTACGTTTTTTTGGTCACCACGACATTGCATTAAAATGCAATAACGGGCGATCAAAAGAACGTATCTGCACCAAAATGCTATCATTAAAAATGTCATCTCGGCACGCAAAAAATAAGCCCTCAACCGACCCCAGATCATGAAAAATGGAGACACTACAAGTATTGGAAAATGGCACAATTTTTTTTTTTTTTAGCAAAGTTTGGAATTTTTTTTTACCACTTAGGTAAAAAATAACCTAGTCATGTTAGGTGTCTATAAACTCGTACTGACCTGGAGAATCATAATGTTAGGTCAGTTTTAGCATTTAGTGAACCTAGCAAAAAAGCCAAACAAAAAGAATTTTTTTCCCGTTTTCTAGTACAAGACATGCTAAAACCAATGATGTCATTCAAAAGTACAACTCGTCCCACAAAAAATAAGCCCTCACATGGCCAAATTGACGGAAAAATAAAAAAGTTATGGCTCTGGGAAGGAGGGGAGTGAAAAACTAACACGGAAAAACGAAAAATCCCAAGGTCATGAAGGGGTTAATATATGAGAAATGAGTAAGACTGTGATTTATAGATTGGAGAGGAAAAGAAGTGACAATCTTAACATGCAGGCAGCTCTTTTTGAAGAGATCCTGGCAGTACTAACAAGGTATATAGATTGAATGGGTAGTTTAGACAGGAAAGGTCTTTTCAGAGGGCTGGTAACAAAGGTAGATGTGTTTACACATAGATAGAGAAGTGAAAGAGCCTCTTTTGTCCCCAGGAAATACTTTGCTCCTTCAGAGGAAATGTTATACACTGACCCCAGACTTATGACTCCAAAAGAAAATTATGAATAATGGAGTTTGTATGGATTCTATAGGGATGGAAAAATATTTTCAGCTTCAGGACAAACCAGGGAAAAAGATTCATGTTTTTTCATAAATGTAACCTCTGACTATAAGCCACAAATCAATAGATGGCAGATAACGGACAACAGCCATGTATATTTTGGTCTCTGTGTAAGGGTAAAATCACAATTAAAAATATGGCGGCGATCTTGAACTTCTGCGATCATCAGGAGTGAAGTTATCGCATAGGTTGGCAATTTCATAAAATCCTGAAAGGCTGAGAACTTTCCACAACGTGGCCCATGTGAGGTCATCTCGGTGGAGGGTGTCTGGGTGTAACTCGGGTGCTGATAAAAGATCAAAGCAATTTTGATCTGGTTTCCTGTAGACAGATACACACCGGTGTATGTATGAATCCCATTCACTGAACATCTTCAATTTAAGTGCTCTCCATCACTAGCTGAGTAAATACGCTTTGTTGAGGCTTAATAAGTTTTTTTTATCCTTTTATTTTATGTAATTGCACATACTGTATTGTTTTTTCCCCTTTCTAAAATCTTTTGTTGTGGATACTTTTTTACCCAATGATGAGAAAAGTATTCTCGGAGTGGGACCTTTATTGGCTAACCAGAAAATAATATATGTTTACATGTTTTCAGAGCACAGAGGCTCTTTCTTGCAGGATTGCAAATACATTAATAAGAATAATCTTTTGTATATTTTTTTAAAACACTGCCTATCATTTTGGATTAAATATAAAATGTAACAGTTCTGTTCCTTTTGTTCTGTAACCCGCACCCTAAAGCCATACACTGCAAGAACCAGAACCAGACCTCCAGTCATCTTGTATAAAACACGATTGGTGGTGGTACCGGGTAGTCTGGGGTTATCGTGGAGTTCGCAGTGACTGTATCAGGGGTATATACATATAGTGCATAGGTTGAAATCGGAGGTGTATGTACCATATGCTCACTGTTAGTTTCCCGATAACCGGCCTATTAGTGGAAACAGACTAAGGCCTCTTCTGTTGATCGTCGGTCAATTACGCAATTGTCTGGACAATAGGGGGCAGGGGAGAGCTGTTCTCTCCAAAGATAACAGTGGGTGGATTTGTGCAACTTCTCAGGTTGCGATCTTTGACAATGTATAATAGTATGTTTATTAGTATATTAAAGTGGAAAAGTGCATAGATATATGTGGAATGAATCACCCCTTGTAGGTAGATATTGTGTAATAATAAATAGTTAAGATAAGTATATACCTATGCGGGGGACACAAGATGCTTCAATGAGGATAGGAAACATTGTCATCCATAGTAGATTATCCCACTAGAGGGAGACAATGTTTAAACTTCTGTGATCACAAAAGTAGTTCTCCGAGGTCTTCTTTCACAGACTCCAGGTCTACATTTGTCTTGTAAGTTGTTGTAAGTTTGTGTTAGGGGTCGAATTCCCACCTCTGCACAGGGGGAATCTCGAGCCATTTCCACTGCGGTCTCGCATTCTTCTCCAGCCGCAGTGGAGCCTGCGCAGCGGAGATGTTGGTCCCAGCATCTGGCTCAGCCTGATACTGTGCGGATGGTTACTGCTGCCTTTCCAGGCTCAGCCATTGTAGCCAGTACTGGTCAGCAGCGAGCAGACGTCTCTGGGACTAAGTCCTGTTTTTCCCCTTCTGAGCATGCCCGGGGTAAGACCTCTCATTGGAGGTCGGGGGTCACATGCTCAGGTACTGTGGCAGCTCCCATTGGTCCTCTAGGAAGGTCCTGAAGTTGCTCAGGTACTGTAGCAGCTTCCATTTGTCCTCTAGGAAGGTCTTGAAGTTTCTGCAGCTATAAAAGGTTTGCATGGCCGCATGGCCATGCGCTAGTATCAGCTTATGTTATGAGCTTTAGCTACTCAGTGGTCTTGTCTGCTTGTGGTCAGGGTCTGGCTGAAATAAGCCACTAGAATACCGGCACCTCCGGTGAGGAGTTTGTATGGTGGATTCAGGGGTGGCATAAAGCCATTAGAATTCCGGCTCCACCGGAGAGGAGGTGTTGTGTGCTTGCTACTCCCTGACCACTGATTGCTTTTGCTCTGTTAGGCAGCTGTGTTCCCCTGTGACGCTAACAGGGTACAGCGTTTTCCCTTCTGTGCGACTCTGTGAAATAACAGAGTTTGCTTCTACCGCCATATCGTGCCACCATTTGCTAGCAGCAGGTTGGTCTCCTGCACGGTGGACCCCGGGCTGCGAACACACCAATAATAATATCTAAATATACTTGGTGCGTTCCACCAGCCCTAACAGTTTGGCTCTATACAAATTTCTCCATGTGGGCAATACTATTTATTATATGTGAAGATGTTGACATATCTGTTATATTCCTTTGGATTCAACCTGATCAAAATTAATAGTAACCACATCAATAGTGACATTTACCTAATCAATTAGACAAAGGGCTCCTGAAAGGGAACCTGTTAGCAGGATTTTGCTAAGTAAACTACAGGCATTGTCAGGTTGGCATTGTTGCACTGATTAAAATGAGACCTAGGGTACAGAAATCAGTCTTGCTGATCTTGTGTAATCAGTGTTAGAAGTTTTCAGCTAGTGAGAGGTTCGTACTCCAGAGCGGGCGTGTAGGTTGAGTCTTATCTTCATGCTCTAGGCCAGAGAAACCAAAGAAAGACCGGCCCACAGGCCGCCCTGAAGCACAAACATGTTCCTTATCATAGAGACAGAGAGGGAGACAGACTGTTTATGCTTCGGGGTGGCCTATGGGCAGCTCTTTCCTCAGTTCCTGTGACCTAGAGCACCAAGATAAAACTCTGGCTACAGTCTGACCCCGGAAAAGGGGCATATCATTAACTGAAAACTTCTAACATGGATTATACAAAACCCCCATGTCTCATTTTAATCAGAGTAACAGTGCCAACCTGACAATGCCTGAAGTTTACTTAGCAAAATCCTGCTGACAAGTTTGCTTTAAGTCACCTTATGAGGAACCCCTTGGACATAATCATCACTGGGCTCCATGTGCATTTGCCTACTAGGCCAATAACAGGCAATAATCCACCTCAATACAGGATTTAGTGTTACAATAGATGAGCAATGATAAGCTCACACCATTAATTCCCAAAATGGCACAAAAAAAAGAAAAAATAATAAAAAAATAAACTTACAAAATTAAAAATATAAAAAGGTTTAAAACAAAAAAATCGTAATATTAAAACATATTAAGATAAAAAAAATACATATTTGTTATCCTTGCATTCATAATTATGTGTATAATGAAGATAAAACCATTATTAATACAACATGGAGAATGCTGTAACACTCCACCGCTCCCAACTAGAGTTGAGCGACCTTGACCTTTTTAGAGTCGAGCCGGGTTTCGCGAAACCCGACTATCTCAAAAGTCGGGTCGAGTGAAATCGGCCGATTATGACGTAAAGTCGGGATCGACCGAAACACGAAACCCAATGCAAGTCAATGGGGCAGCATAGTCGGCAGTGAGTGGGGGCCAGGAAAACACCTAGAGTGCCCATTTTAATGTCAAAACCATCCATTCTTCTTAATGAAGCTTGTCAAGCGTAATTTACCTTATAATAATTGGAAGGCATTTGAAATTGGGGGTCATTTGGCTAAAGTTGTGGTGGGTAGGGCTGGTTCAAGTAATTAGTGGGCCCAGGAAATCTGGACCACGTCACGGCAGTGGAGCAGGGAGAGGTAAGTATTTCAACTTTGCAAGTGCTGTGAACCTGAGCAAGCAGGGGGGGCCCACTCGTTGGCATTGGCACTGGCACAGGGCCCCTCAAAGTACAGCGGTGTGTTTGCACGGCGGGGGCGCCTCCCACCGGCAGCAACACTTTTGCGTACCATGAGAGGCCCTGTGCCAGTGACGTCGCCAACTAGTATTCCTCCCCCCACCTGATGAAGGAACCTGCACTTTCATCTGCACCTTCCTGTTTGTCCCCGTGTAAGGTGGTATGGTATGCGGGAAGATGGACCTGACTTTCAGCAGGGTCACAATCTTGCAGTGTAGCGTGCACGGGAAATGTTGCGTTATGGGTCAATGTACCAGCAGACTCATCTATCACTGGCTGGGCAGGATGAGGAGGAAACACAGATATAGGCCCAAAGAATAAAGTGGGCTAAATGCAGTTCAAAATTGGTAACACAGGACTAATCAGGGGGCATTGCAGTGGAGGACAACTGGAATGAGAGGCTGACACAGAGAGTAGGCCCAAATCAGTAAGTAGTCGAAATGCAGTTCAAAATTGGCAACAGTAGTAAACAGGCGGCACAGCTTTGTTCAGTGGAGGAGAACAGCAAGGAGTGGCAGACACCGATAGTAGGCCCCAACCCAACTAGTAGGCCAAATGCAGTCTAACATTAACAACTACTTAACGAGCGCCTGAAAATGGAATTTCAGGACAGGAAACCAGGAGAACAGCAAGGAGCGGCAGACACCGATAGTAGGCCCCAAACCAACTAGTACGCCAAATGCAGTTGTTCCGTTTAACCACAATTTAATGAGAGCCTGAAGATAGAAGTTCAGGAAAGGCAACCTGGAGAACACCTTGGAGTGGAACACACCATCTCTCTACACCCCATACCCAATTTGTAGGTCTAATGCAGCGTAGTTTCCAACAACTACTAAACGAGAGCATGATGATCGAAGCATTGGCGAGGAAACCTGGGGAACACCTTGGAGTGGAACACACCATCTCTCTACACCCCATACCCAATTTGTAGGCCTAATGCAGCGTAGTTTCCAACAACTACTAAACGAGAGCATGATGATCGAAGCATTGGCGAGGAAACCTGGGGAACACCTTGGAGTGGAACACACCATCTCTCTACAGTGGAACACACCATCTCTCTACACCCCATACCCAATTTGTAGGCCTAATGCAGCGTAGTTTCCAACAACTACTAAACGAGAGCCGGAAGATCGAAGCTCAGGAAAGGCAACCTGGAGAACACCTTGGAGTGGAACACACCATCTCTCTACACCCCATACCCAATTTGTAGGCCCAATGCAGCGTAGTTTCCAACAACTACTAAACGAGAGCCGGAAGATCGAAGCAATGGAGAGGAAACCTGGGGAACACCTTGGAGTGTAACACACCATCTCTCTACACCCCATACCCAATTTGTAGGCCTAATGCAGCGTAGTTTCCAACAACTACTAAACGAGAGCCGGAAGATCGAAGCAATGGAGAGGAAACCTGGGGAACACCTTGGAGTGTAACACACCATCTCTCTACACCCCATACCCAATTTGTAGGCCTAATGCAGCGTAGTTTCCAACAACTACTAAACGAGAGCCGGAAGATCGAAGCAATGGAGAGGAAACCTGGGGAACACCTTGGAGTGTAACACACCATCTCTCTACACCCCATACCCAATTTGTAGGCCTAATGCAGCGTAGTTTCCAACAACTACTAAACGAGAGCATGAAGATCGAAGCAATGGAGAGGAAACCTGGGGAACACCTTGGAGTGGAACACACCATCTCTCTACACCCCATACCCAATTTGTAGGCCTAATGCAGCGTAGTTTCCAACAACTACTAAACGAGAGCATGATGATCGAAGCATTGGCGAGGAAACCTGGGGAACACCTTGGAGTGGAACACACCATCTCTCTACAGTGGAACACACCATCTCTCTACACCCCATACGCAATTTGTAGGCCTAATGCAGCGTAGTTTCCAACAACTACTAAACGAGAGCCGGAAGATCGAAGCTCAGGAAAGGCAACCTGGGGAACACCTTGGAGTGGAACACACCATCTCTCTACACCCCATACCCAATTTGTAGGCCTAATGCAGCGTAGTTTCCAACAACTACTAAACGAGAGCCGGAAGATCGAAGCAATGGAGAGGAAACCTGGGGAACACCTTGGAGTGTAACACACCATCTCTCTACACCCCATACCCAATTTGTAGGCCTAATGCAGCGTAGTTTCCAACAACTACTAAACGAGAGCCGGAAGATCGAAGCTCAGGAAAGGCAACCTGGGGAACACCTTGGAGTGGAACACACCATCTCTCTACACCCCATACCCAATTTGTAGGCCCAATGCAGCGTAGTTTCCAACAACTACTAAACGAGAGCCGGAAGATCGAAGCTCAGGAAAGGCAACCTGGGGAACACCTTGGAGTGTAACAAACCCTCTCTCTACACCACGGAAGGGCTGATTCTTAGGAAGGAAGGCTGTCGGAAAGAAGCAGGGCGCGTCCGAGGGTGATTATATTCTTATTAGGTATATACTCACCCTCGGACGCGCCCTGCTTCTTTATTTGTAATGAATGTTTATTTGCAATGTGGTTTTGACTTACTCTATTTTTTTGGTAAATAATGATTTTATTATTTTCATTGTTTTGCATCTTCTTGGCAATAATATAAAGAAGACGCGACAGGATAACACTCGGTGGATGCCATATCTGTGTTTAAAATTGAAAAAACCTTTCAGTTAACTACTTGCAGGAGAAAGTTATTGTAGCTGGTGGCCATTTTTAGTACTGTACCAGATTTTTGTTGTATGTGTTTGTTTTTAATGTTAAAATGTCTGCATTTGATATCTCTCCAGTATTTTCTTTTTTATAAGCAAAATACTTATTTTTATATTTTCTGATGTTGGTTCCAGGGGTACACGGGCAGCAGTGGTGTGGTCAGTGGAGGCCTAGTGGAAGGAGTGACCGCAGACAGGCATCGAAGGCCTAAAATAATAACACATGGCTGTAGGCAATTTTAAATTGGTTCCAGGGGTACACGGGCAGCAGTGGTGTGGTCAGTGGAGGCCTAGTGGAAGGAGTGACCGCAGACAGGCATCGAAGGCCTAAAATAATAACACATGGCTGTAGGCAATTTTAAATTGGTTCCAGGGGTACACGGGCAGCAGTGGTGTGGTCAGTGGAGGCCTAGTGGAAAGAGTGACCGCAGACAGGCATCGAAGGCCTAAAATAATAACACATGGCTGTAGGCAATTTTAAATTGGTTCCAGGGGTACACGGGCAGCAGTGGTGTGGTCAGTGGAGGCCTAGTGGAAGGAGTGACCGCAGACAGGCATCGAAGGCCTAAAATAATAACACATGGCTGTAGGCAATTTTAAATTGGTTCCAGGGGTACGCGGGCAGCAGTGGTGTGGTCAGTGGAGGCCTAGTGGAAGGAGTGACCACAGACAGGCATCGAAGGCCTAAAATAATAACACATGGCTGTAGGCAATTTTAAATTGGTTCCAGGGGTACACAGGCAGCAGTGGTGTGGTCAGTGGAGGCCTAGTGGAAGGAGTGACCGCAGACAGGCATCGAAGGCCTAAAATAATAACACATGGCTGTAGGCAATTTTAAATTGGTTCCAGGGGTACACGGGCAGCAGTGGTGTGGTCAGTGGAGGCCTAGTGGAAGGAGTCACCGCAGACAGGCATCGAAGGCCTAAAATAATAACACATGGCTGTAGGCAATTATAAATTGGTTCCAGGGGTACACGGGCAGCAGTGGTGTGGTCAGTGGAGGCCTAGTGAAAGGAGTGACCGCAGACAGGCATCGAAGGCCTAAAATAATAACACATGGCTGTAGGCAATTTTAAATTGGTTCCAGGGGTACACGGGCAGCAGTGGTGTGGTCAGTGGAGGCCTAGTGGAAGGAGTGACCGCAGACAGGCATCGAAGGCCTAAAATAATAACACATGGCTGTAGGCAATTTTAAATTGGTTACAGGGGTACACGGGCAGCAGTGGTGTGGTCAGTGGAGGCCTAGTGGAAGGAGTGACCGCAGACAGGCATCGAAGGCCTAGAATAATAACACATGGCTGTAGGCAATTTTAAATTGGTTCCAGGGGTACACGGGCAGCAGTGGTGTGGTCAGTGGAGGCCTAGTGGAAGGAGTCACCGCAGACAGGCATCGAAGGCCTAAAATAATAACACATGGCTGTAGGCAATTTTAAATTGGTTACAGGGGTACACAGGCAGCAGTGGTGTGGTCAGTGGAGGCCTAGTGGAAGGAGTGACCACAGACAGGCATCGAAGTCCTAACATAACAAAAATGTCAATACAATGGTATTGTCAGTGGCAGGCATTGAAGGATGTCAGCGCATAGACTAAACATTGGTGGAGCTGTGAGATAATTTTGCAAGTGGTAGAGCACTGTTTGAGCTGGGGTGGGGGGAAACTGTCTTGTGGCCGGCGGTACAGGCCCAGGGCCCCTCATATTACAACGGTGTGTCTGACGTTGGGTGCGCACCACCACCGCCAGAGACACTTTATTGTACTAGGAGGGACCCAGTGGCAGTGCCGTCGACCAAAAGCGGGCTCACCCACCTCTTCAGACAAACTGCACTCTCACGGGTGCTGTCGCCAAGTGTCGATACCACGGCCCCGTGTGGGGAGTTTGGCCATTTAGTGAGGTGTAAACATGTCGTATGCTGGACAATCAGGTGCAGAAAATTACGAGATTGGAAAAGGCATTCAGAATAGTCCACAGGCAAGGCCTTTTTCATAGGAAAGCTAGGTGTCAGCCGGGCAAGGTGGGGCAAAAGATTTCGAAATCCAGTTGTGGTTCATTTTAATGAAGGTTAGATCATCTACATTTTGGGTAGCCAGACGAGTCATTTTTTCTGTTAGTATTGAACCTGCAGCACTGAATACTCTTTCTGATAGGACACTAGCTGCCGGGCAAGCAAGCTCCTGCAATGCATATTCTGCCAATTCTGGCCAGGTGTCTAATTTTGATGCCCAGTAATCAAATGGGAATGACGGTTGAGGGAGAACATCGATAAGGGATGAAAAATAGTTTGTAACCATACTGGACAAATGTTGTCTCCTGTCACTTTGAATTGATGCTGCAGTACCTGTCCTGTCTGCGGTCATAGCAAAATCACTCCACAACCTGGTCAGAAAACCCCTCTGGCCAACGCCACTTCTGATTTCTGCCCCTCTAACTCCTCTGGTCTGCTGGCCCCTGCAGCTCGTGTGAGAACGATCACGGGCGCTGTGTGCAGGGAATGCCAGAAGCAAACGGTCAACAAGAGTTGATTGTTTGGTTGCTAATATTAGTTCCAAGTTCTCATGTGGCATTATATTTTGCAATTTGCCTTTATAGCGAGGATCAAGGAGGCAGGCCAACCAGTAATCGTCATCATTCATCATTTTAGTTATGCGTGTGTCCCTTTTGAGGATACGTAAGGCATAATCCGCCATGTGGGCCAAAGTTCCAGTTCTCAAATCTGCGGTTGTGCTTGGTTGAGGGGCAGTTTCAGGCAAATCCACGTCACTTGTGTCCCTCAAAAAACCAGAACCCGGCCTTGCCGCGCCACCAATTTCCAGTGGCCCCGGAAAAGCTTCCTCATTAAAAATATAATCATCCCCATCATCCTCCTCGTCCTCCTCCTCCTCTTCGCCCGCTACCTCGTCCTGTACACTGCCCTGGCCAGACAATGGCTGACTGTCATCAAGGCTTTCCTCTTCCTCAGCTGCAGACGCCTGATCCTTTATGTGCGTCAAACTTTGCATCAGCAGACGCATTAGGGGGATGCTCATGCTTATTATGGCGTTGTCTGCACTAACCAGCCATGTGCATTCCTCAAAACACTGAAGGACTTGACACATGTCTTGAATCTTCGACCACTGCACACCTGACAACTCCATGTCTGCCATCCTACTGCCTGCCCGTGTATGTGTATCCTCCCACAAAAACATAACAGCCCGCCTCTGTTCACACAGTCTCTGAAGCATGTGCAGTGTTGAGTTCCACCTTGTTGCAACGTCTATGATTAGGCGATGCTGGGGAAGGTACAAAGAACGCTGATAGGTCTGCATACGGCTGGAGTGTACGGGCGAACGGCGGATATGTGAGCAAAGTCCACGCACTTTGAGGAGCAGGTCGAATAACCCCGGATAACTTTTCAGGAAGCACTGCACCACCAGGTTTAAGGTGTGAGCCAGGCAAGGAATGTGTTTCAGTTGGGAAAGGGAGATGGCAGCCATGAAATTCCTTCCGTTATCACTCACTACCTTGCCTGCCTCAAGATCTACAGTGCCCAGCCACGACTGCGTTTCTTTCTGCAAGAACTCGGACAGAACTTCCGCGGTGTGTCTGTTGTCGCCCAAACACTTCATAGCCAATACAGCCTGCTGACGTTTGCCAGTAGCTGCCCCATAATGGGAGACCTGGTGTGCAACAGTGGCAGCTGCGGATGGAGTGGTTGTGCGACTGCGGTCTGTGGACGAGCTCTCGCTTCTGCAGGAGGACGAAGAGGAGGAGGAGGGGGTGCGAACGGCTACAGCCAATTGTTTCCTAGACCGTGGGCTAGGCAGAACTGTCCCAAACTTGCTGTCCCCTGTGGACCCTGCATCCACCACATTTACCCAGTGTGCCGTGATGGACACGTAACGTCCCTGGCCATGCCTACTGGTCCATGCATCTGTTGTCAGGTGCACCTTTGTGCTCACAGATTGCCTGAGTGCATGGACGATGCGCTCTTTAACATGCTGGTGGAGGGCTGGGATGGCTTTTCTGGAAAAAAAGTGTCGACTGGGTAGCTCGTAGCGTGGTACAGCGTAGTCCATCAGGGCTTTGAAAGCTTCGCTTTCAACTAACCGGTAGGGCATCATCTCTAACGAGATTAGTCTAGCTATGTGTGCGTTCAAACCCTGTGTATGCGGATGCGAGGCTAAGTACTTCCTTTTTCTAACCATAGTCTCATGTAGGGTGAGCTGGACTGGAGAGCTGGAGATCGTGGAACTAGCAGGGGTGCCGGTGGACATGGCAGACTGAGAGACGGTGGGAGATGGTATTGTTGCCACCGGTGCCCTAGATGCAGTGTTTCCTACTACGAAACTGGTGATTCCCTGACCCTGACTGCTTTGGCCTGGCAAAGAAACCTGCACAGATACTGCAGGTGGTGCGGAAAATGGTGGCCCTACACTGCCGGAAGGGATGTTGCGTTGCTGACTAGCTTCATTGGCCGAGGGTGCTACAACCTTAAGGGACGTTTGGTAGTTAGTCCAGGCTTGCAAATGCATGGTGGTTAAATGTCTATGCATGCAACTTGTATTGAGACTTTTCAGATTCTGTCCTCTGCTTAAGGTAGTTGAACATTTTTGACAGATGACTTTGCGCTGATCAATTGGATGTTGTTTAAAAAAATGCCAGACTGCACTCTTTCTAGCATCGGATACCTTTTCAGGCATTGCAGACTGAGCTTTAACCGGATGGCCACGCTGTCCTCCAACAGGTTTTGGCTTTGCCACGCGTTTTGGGCAAGATACGGGACCGGCAGATGGAACCTGTTGCGATGTTGATGCCTGCTGCGGCCCCTCCTCCTCCGCTTCAGAACTGCTGCCGCCTGCACCCTGTTCCCCCAATGGCTGCCAATCGGGGTCAAGAACTGGGTCATCTATTACCTCTTCTTGTAGCTCGTGTGCAACTTCGTCTGTGTCACCGTGTCGGTCGGTGGTATAGCGTTCGTGATGGGGCAACATAGTCTCATCAGGGTCTGATTCTTGATCAGCACCCTGCGAGGGCAATGTTGTGGTCTGAGTCAAAGGACCAGCATAGTAGTCTGGCTGTGGCTGTGCATCAGTGCACTCCATGTCAGATTCAACTTGTAATGGGCATGGACTGTTAACTGCTTCACTTTCTAAGCCAGGGACGGTATGTGTAAAGAGCTCCATGGAGTAACCCGTTGTGTCGCCTGCTGCATTCTTCTCTGTTGTTGTTTTTGCTGAAGAGGACAAGGAAGCGACTTGTCCCTGACCGTGAACATCCACTAACGACGCGCTGCTTTGACATTTACCAGTTTCACGAGAGGAGGCAAAAGAGCTAGAGGCTGAGTCAGCAAGATAAGCCAAAACTTGCTCTTGCTGCTCCGGCTTTAAAAGCGGTTTTCCTACTCCCAGAAAAGGGAGCGTTCGAGGCCTTGTGTAGCCAGACGACGAACCTGGCTCCACAGCTCCAGACTTAGGTGCAATATTTTTTTTCCCACGACCAGCTGATGCTCCACCACTACCACTACCCTCATTACCAGCTGACAATGAACGCCCCCGGCCACGACCTCTTCCACCATACTTCCTCATTGTTTTAAAAATGTAAACAAACTAACGGTATTTGTTGCTGTCACACAAATTACACGGTGAGCTATAACTTCAGTATGATTTAGCTACCCCTTTACAGGTGAGTGAGACCACAACGAAAATCAGGCACAATGTTACACACTCTGTTGTTGGTGGCAACAAATGAGAGAGATGCCACACACGCAGGACTGTCACTGAAGCACAAATGTAAATATTAATCTCCCACTGATTTGATTTTTTTTTTTTTTTTAAGGGAGACTTTAGGAAAAAAAAATAATAGAATAAAATGATTTTTTCAGGAAGAATTTAGAAACCAAATAAAATAAAATGATTTTTTCAGGGAGAATTTAGAAAACAAATAAAACAAAAAAAGGCTTTCTATGGCCCACTGAGTGAGAGATGACGCACACAGGAGTCAGGAGTGGCACACAAGCCCAGAGGCCAATATTTATCTCCCACTGATTGATGTAGTGATTTTTTCAGGTAGATTTTGGAACCCAAATCAAGCTAAAAAAATAATAGGCTTTCTATGGCCCACAATTGGAGAGAGAGAGAGAGATGGCACACCCAGGAGTCAAGACTGGCACACAAGCAGAAAGGGCAATATTAATCTCCCACTGATTTGTTTTTTGTTTTTGTTTTTCAGGGAGACTTTAGGAAAAAAAAAATAGAATAAAATGATTTTTTCAGGAAGAATTTAGAAACCAAATAAAATAAAATGATTTTTTCAGGGAGAATTTAGAAAACAAATAAAACAAAAAAAGGCTTTCTATGGCCCACTGAGTGAGAGATGACGCACACAGGAGTCAGGAGTGGCACACAAGCCCAGCGGCCAATATTTATCTCCCACTGATTGATGTAGTGATTTTTTCAGGTAGATTTTGGAACCCAAATCAAGCTAAAAAAATAATAGGCTTTCTATGGCCCACAATTGGAGAGAGAGAGAGAGATGGCACACCCAGGAGTCAAGACTGGCACACAAGCAGAAAGGGCAATATTAATCTCCCACTGATTTGTTTTTTTTTGTTTTTTTTTCAGGGAGACTTTAGGAAAAAAAAAAAAATAGAATAAAATGATTTTTTCAGGAAGAATTTAGAAACCAAAGAAAATAAAATGATTTTTTCAGGGAGAATTTAGAAAACAAATAAAACAAAAAAAGGCTTTCTATGGCCCACTGAGTGAGAGATGACGCACACAGGAGTCAGGAGTGGCACACAAGCCCAGAGGCCAATATTTATCTCCCACTGATTGATGTAGTGATTTTTTCAGGTAGATTTTGGAACCCAAATCAAGCTAAAAAAAATAATAGGCTTTCTATGGCCCACAATTGGAGAGAGAGAGAGAGATGGCACACCCAGGAGTCAAGACTGGCACACAAGCAGAAAGGGCAATATTAATCTCCCACTGATTTGTTTTTTTTTTTTTGTTTTTCAGGGAGACTTTAGGAAAAAAAAAATAGAATAAAATGATTTTTTCAGGAAGAATTTAGAAACCAAATAAAATAAAATGATTTTTTCAGGGAGAATTTAGAAAACAAATAAAACAAAAAAAGGCTTTCTATGGCCCACTGAGTGAGAGATGACGCACACAGGAGTCAGGAGTGGCACACAAGCCCAGAGGCCAATATTTATCTCCCACTGATTGATGTAGTGATTTTTTCAGGTAGATTTTGGAACCCAAATCAAGCTAAAAAAAATAATAGGCTTTCTATGGCCCACAATTGGAGAGAGAGAGAGAGATGGCACACCCAGGAGTCAAGACTGGCACACAAGCAGAAAGGGCAATATTAATCTCCCACTGATTTGTTTTTTTTTTTTTGTTTTTCAGGGAGACTTTAGGAAAAAAAAAATAGAATAAAATGATTTTTTCAGGAAGAATTTAGAAACCAAATAAAATAAAATGATTTTTTCAGGGAGAATTTAGAAAACAAATAAAACAAAAAAAGGCTTTCTATGGCCCACTGAGTGAGAGATGACGCACACAGGAGTCAGGAGTGGCACACAAGCCCAGAGGCCAATATTTATCTCCCACTGATTGATGTAGTGATTTTTTCAGGTAGATTTTGGAACCCAAATCAAGCTAAAAAAATAATAGGCTTTCTATGGCCCACAATTGGAGAGAGAGAGAGAGATGGCACACCCAGGAGTCAAGACTGGCACACAAGCAGAAAGGGCAATATTAATCTCCCACTGATTTGTTTTTTTTTTTTTTTTTTTCAGGGAGACTTTAGGAAAAAAAAATAGAATAAAATGATTTTTTCAGGAAGAATTTAGAAACCAAAGAAAATAAAATGATTTTTTCAGGGAGAATTTAGAAAACAAATAAAACAAAAAAAGGCTTTCTATGGCCCACTGAGTGAGAGATGACGCACACAGGAGTCAGGAGTGGCACACAAGCCCAGAGGCCAATATTTATCTCCCACTTTTTTTTTTTTGTTCCAGGGAAAATTTATAAACCCAATAAAAAAAATAGTAAATAGGCTTTCTATGGCCCACTATCTGAGAGACAGAGAGAGATGGCACGCTTAGGACTGGCACACAAGCCCAAAGGCCAATATTAATCTCCCTTTTTTTTTTTAAGGGAGAATTTATAAAACCAAAAAAAAATAAATAAATAGGCTTTCTATGGCCCACTATTTGTGAGAGAGATGGCACGCTCAGGACTGGCACACAAGCCCAGAGGCCAATATTAATCTCCCACTTTTTTTTTTTTTTCCAGGGAAAATTTATAAACCCAATAAAAAAATAAATAAATAAATAGGCTTTCTATGGCCCACTATCTGAGAGAGAGAGATGGCACGCTTAGGACTGGCACACAAGCCCAAAGGCCAATATTAATCTCCCACTGATTGATTTATTGATTTTTTCAGGTAGAATTTAGAACCCAAATAAAGCAAAAAAAAAAAAAAAAGGGCTTTCTATGGCCCACTGAGTGAGTGATGATGCACACAGGAGTCAGGAGTGGCACACAAGCCCTGAGGCCAATATTTTTCTCCCACTGATTGATGTAGTGATTTTTTCAGGTAGATTTTAGAACCAAAATCAAGCAAAAAAATAAATAGGCTTTCTATGGCCCACTGAGTGAGTGATGATGCACACAGGAGTCAAGAGTGGCACACAAGCCCTGAGGCCAATATTTTTCTCCCACTGATTGATGTAGTGATTTTTTCAGGTAGATTTTATAACCCAAATCAAGCAAAAAAATAAATAGGCTTTCTATGGCCCACTGAGTGAGAGATGACACAGACAGGGATGGCACTCTAGCAGAAATGTCAATCTTAATCTCCCACAAAAAAAAAAAAAAAAACAGGGAGTGTCCTTCAATTACTATCTCCCTGCAGTAATCTCAGCCAGGTATGGCAGGCAGCAATAAGGAGTGGACTGATGCACAAATTAAATAAAAAGTGTGTACAAACCAAAAAGATAGCTGTGCAGAAAGGAAGGAACAAGAGGATTTGTGCTTTGAAAAAAGCAGTTGGTTTGCACAGCGGCGTACACACAGCAATGCAGCTATCAGGGAGCCTTCTAGGGCAGCCCAATGAGCTACAGCGCTGAGGGGGAAAAAAAAAAAATGTAGCTTCCACTGTCCCTGCACACCGAAGGTGGTGTTGGGCAGTGGAAATCGCTACAGCACAAGCGGTTTGGTGGTTAATGGACCCTGCCTAACGCTATCCCTGCTTCTGACCAAGCGGCAGCAACCTCTCCCTAAGCTCAGATCAGCAGCAGTAACATGGCAGTCGGCGGGAACGCCTTTTTATAGCCCCTGTGACGCCGCAGACAGCAAGCCAATCACTGCAATGCCCTTCTCTAAGATGGTGGGGACCAGGACCTATGTCATCACGCTGCCCACACTCTGCGTTTACCTTCATTGGCTGAGAAATGGCGCTTTTCGCGTCATTGAAACGCGACTTTGGCGCGAAAGTCGCGTACCGCATGGCCGACCCCGCACAGGGGTCGGATCGGGTTTCATGAAACCCGACTTTGCCAAAAGTCGGCGACTTTTGAAAATGAACGACCCGTTTCGCTCAACCCTACTCCCAACATATAGCATTATTGCTGTTTTTCCCATTGATAAAATAAGATTATTAAGTTATGTGTGGCCTCAAATACAAAAATAAATATAAACAGAACTATACAAATATTGTATTTCTCATGTATGGGCTTCTATAAGCTTAATAGTCACATACAATTGACAAGCAGTGCAAGAACATTGTCTAACATTTAAACTTGGTAGGAATTACAGTTATTAAAGAGTGACAATATAAAATAATATCTAACTAAGACATTTAAATAAATCTGGAAACGAGAAATGTAATTCTGGTAAAAGATCAGAGTTTTCTACCAATCAAATAAGAAAAAATATAAAAAATCAATATCAAACAAATTGCAAAAAAAACCTTTCCCATAGTAGATATAGAAAAGAACAAATCTTTATTTAAAGTGACACTATCATAGGTTCATGGCACTTTTAAAGCAGTCATTTACAGGATGTCTATGACCAGTTATGACAGGCAGGCATTATGCAAGTTGTACAGCCCTGTGCTTTTTGCTTCTTCTCTAGTCCTGATAAAATGCCACGTGTGAGCATGATTGTGGGGAAAAGCCCATGGGCCAGTTCACCTCTGATCAGATGTGCCATCCACATGCCCTTTTCCTGGGCACCATGGATGTAATGAAAAGCATGACGTCCTTTTCAGTTCATGCTGCCCCTACCGTTCAAACGGGTTATATACATTTTATAGATGTCCGCATTTAAAGTTCCACCATCTGGAGAAAGTGACACTTTAATGGAAACCTGTCACATTGAACATGTTCTCTCATCTGCCAGCAAAATACTATAAAGAAATAGAATATTAAAAAAGAAATAGAAGCTGAACAAATTAAAATATAAATATGTGGGAAATGATTTTACATTACTTTTTTTTCTTTATGTGAAATCTTGCTCATTCTAGGGTTGGCAGTCAAGAGGGTGGTCATATCAGTGGCTCTATACTCACACTTGTACAGGAATGGCTGTCGATTTCTGATTAGGATCGGCCAATGGACTTCTAAGCCCAGAATGAGCTTAGATTTCAAAGAATAAAATCTGAATCTTTTCCCACAATCCTATATATCATTCTGCCCTATAATATGCTGCCCATAGACTCAGAAGGACATTTCCAGGCTGACAGGTTTCCTCTGATATGCACACTCTTTTATAATAACAATGCCATGATTAAGTGTTTCCGAAGCCAGGTTTCCTTTTCTTATACGCGTACCTCGTTCAGAAGCAATGTTCACGAGGTCTAGGTAAATTACATTTCTGCCAGCTAATTTTGATTTATTTAGACTCTGGTAACATTAGCTAAATTTAAAGTCAGAAGAGTTAGGTCTATTTAAGGGTTTTCCAAGTAGCGGAAAATGTATAGTTGTACCATTAACTATTCTTGTACTTTATATCACCTATTATCTACATCCAGGATAAGGGATTGCGTGCAAGTAAGTTTTTCTTCTAAGCAGCAAAATGCTGCCATACCCCTCCGCTATACAAGTATGGGACATTCAGGGGTGAAGTATACTATATAATGCCATTTGCACAAGAAATGGGCACAAAAGTGCACAGATTTCCATACTGGAAGTTTTTAAAGATTTGTAATGTCATGATACGGACTGCACAATTTAGGGTGTAGCTTGCACTAATAACATTAAGCTACTGACAAGAACAAGGTAAGTAAAGTAGCAAGTCAAACGGGAAGATAAAATGAAGGCCAAGGAGACACTTACACAACATTCTTATTATAGAAATCTGCTCCCTAGATAAAATTAATGATTTGACACTAACCAGTTTTCTTACATTGCATAGGAATTACAATATAGGCACAATATACTGGACATTATTTATCAAAAATACAGACAAGAAGTAAAACTTTTCTAAACCAATAATTCAAATGTCTATTGAATAGGGAAATTATAGACACTTTGGCCCTGATTCATCTAAGTGTTTCTGGCAGAAATATGGTGTAAAACACTTTGATAACTCCCAACATTTTTGTTCAACATGATGTTGTGCCAAAATTTTACGTATTTTCATGCCAGCTTCACACAGCTCTGCTAAAATTGGTGGAGCTGGGGTGGAACGAGGGCATAACCCTCAGTCAACTAATTCATGATGAGCTTTGACATACCCTACAACAGAAATCTTAGTCCGGTCACTGCACGGAGGTGAGTCAGGAGGGTCTGACTGCAACATGTCCCTTCATCAAGACCAATGTGAATAACACTAGTCTTGATGAATTGAGGCCTTTGTATTTCTCACTTACATTGAGCTACCTAAATGGTTATTGTCATCTTAACAGGTCATCTCATATGCAGAAAACATTATTGTTGAAGGTTCATCAGCAGTAGCTCCCACCAATCAGGGGACTGGGGGGCTGAAATGTCTCACCAGAATGGAGAGGTGGTCGCATTGGTCCAACACTGCATTATTCATCATCTGGAATTGACTATCTCTAGCAATCCCATAAACAATGAGTAGAGCTTCCACTACTCTGTTTATTCAGAGCACCATTCTCAGGATTGGTGCTGGTCCCAGTAGACAGCAAGTTATCACTTATCCTTTGAACATGTAATAACTTGTTAAGATAGGAATAACATTTTAATATTTCATATGACCAGCTTGAATATTGTGTTAAAATGCCTGAAAACTCTCATAACATGGCTATGTATAAGTAGTTTAGTTGTCTATCAGAGATCTTGATGGATCATAACTGGTCATACACGTGTGGTGATTGTCGGCCAAACAGTCACCCAGATAATGGGAAATTCTTGCCATAAATATTCAGTGTACTAGTGTATTAATGATGTATTTAACTTCGGAGGAAAGCAGGGAGGTCACCACACAGAAGATCGCTGGGTGATCTCTTCAAAATGTCCATGTCACCTTTACCCAATGTGTATAGACGGCCTAAGATGTTCAGTACAAATTTTTGTTGAGGGACAGATTTGAAATGACAGAATTTTATGCATGCAAGGTGACACTTTTCTAATATGGGCTCATTAATTATACAATATTGTGATAACAGATTTCCATATTTGCACACAATGTGACAACATTCACAACAAACAGATATCTGATTTTTTCAGATGTAGGGCACCTTCAGATTTGTTCAGCTATAAGCAAACCAGCTCATGAAGAAATAGAATGACATGTTATCGCTAAATATGAAGGTGGATCCTAATCTTCCACAATCAGAAGTAACATTGAAATGGTACCTGAAGTTTGGGTGAAGAACTTAGTGGTAAGATGGACTCATCCAAAACATGAGAAAACCCCTACATGCAACATGATAACAGAAAAATAAGGGAAATGGAGATTATTTGAATGACAGAGACAGATAAGCATGAGACAGAAGCCATCATGTAGCAATATATTTACATGAATAAAAGACTGGAAAATAAATCATATTCATGGAGACACAATAACTTATGTAGAAAATCACATTACAGATCGGTCACCTATCCAAAGTATCCAGGTACTATCACATGTCAACACAGAAACATCACATTGTACAGTAAATCCTCAGAACAGTAGAATAAAGTGTATCAGTATATACATTCCATAGTGTAGCAATATATACATTCTATAGTGAAGCAGTATATACATTCTATAGTGTAGCAGTATATACATTCTATAGTGTATCAGTATATACATTCCATAGTGTAGCAATATATACATTCTATAGTGTAGCAGTATATACATTCTATAGTGTATCAGTATATACATTCCATAGTGTAGCAGTATATACATTTTATAGTGTATAGTGTCTACAAATATGTCAGTCTGCAGAGTGCACCATACGAGTTCAACATAGAAGTGTGGAGCTCTGAATTAATCCAGAATTTAACCAGAAGGGAACTGAAGGTAACTGGATACTTAGTCACAGTAAACAATGTTTCCATTTGTTTTGACTCTCACACCTATAATTCTTCACTTTCTACTAACCCCCATAATCCCTACACCTAGTAAGGAACTGGTCATCTCTCCCTCCATCCTCCCCATCCATCTCACCTCCTCCTCAGATCTGTTCCTCAACATACAATCCTGTGTCTCCAAACACAGACAGCCACCTCATGCCCGCTCCTGCTCCCACCTGCTATCATTTCTCTGCTCTTCCTCACTAACGATGATATTTTGTCAAATCCTGGTCCTCCTCACCACATCCCCACAGTCATTTCTACCTCCCATCCATGATCTATCCCAACTTTCCGTAACTTCTCTAACCTTAAATCTGTCACAACTCCCAGGTATAACTGCTGAGGCGAGAACTGCGTGCCACAGCAAGGGAGTTGATAATAGAGAGGCAGGGAATCCACCAGGTAGCAAACAGGACCTGAAACACATGACAGGGTAGGAGGTGGTTGAGGGTGGGGCCATATACCGGGGTGCAGGGGAGACGATATACACATAGAGTAGTTAGACGTGCCAAGATCAAAACCAGGAGATAACGAGGTAACAGAGGGGTGAGGCGGAGAGAAAGTCAGAAAGGGAGCCAAAGGTAAGAAAGCCAACAGAGAGCAAAACAAGCAAATGCAAGCCGAGCACACACTCAAAGGGTCAGACACACAGACTAAATGAAAGTATAGCTGACAGCGAATCCTAGTCTGGAGTGTGTATAAATACCCCTCCCAGATCCAAAGAAAGGCCAGCAATATTAACCCTGAGAGAGCAGGACATGAACCATGTCCTATACCATGACAATACCCATTCACCCAGCCCCCGCTTCCTCAGTCCCACTAACAGGAGCTCTATGGAACGCTCACTCTGTCTGCAACAAACTTTCCTACATCCATGATCTTTTTATTACTAACAAATTTTCCTTCCTCGCCATTATTGAAACCTGGCTCACCCCCTCTGACACAGCCCCTTCAGCTGAACTCTCGTATAGTGGATTCCACTTTTCCCATTCCCCACACCAAAGCATAAGTATGGTGGAGGAGTTATCTCCTGTCAGATAACTGTCCCTTCACCCAAATCCCACTGCCACCCTCTGTTACCCTCCCTTCCGTTGAGGTGCACTCTGTGCACATCTACTCCCCCTCCAACCTCCAAGTGACTGTCATTTATGGCCCCCCAAGGCCAGCCACCACCTTCTTCAACCACTTCACCACCTGGCTACTTCATTTCCTCTCTGCTGACATCCCCACTATCATCATGGGTGACTTCAACATCCTGTAGGTGACTTCAACATCCCCATTGACACTTCCCGCTCAGCTGTCACTAAACGTCTACTGTATCTCTCACTTCCTCCTTTGGCCTCGCTCCATGGTCTTCGGCAGCCACTCACAAAGATGGCCATACACTAGAACTAATCGTCACCCGCCTCTGCTCTCTATCTAACCTCTTTAACTCACCGCTACCTCTTTCTGACCACAATCTACTTACATTCTCTTCCCTAAACTCTCCGAGTACACAATACCCACTCCACAAACTTGCAAACCCTTGCAGAAATCTAAAACACCTCGATCCACACTAACTCTCTGAATCTCTTCTCCCTCTTAGAAACATAAGTTCCTTTCACAATGTGGACGCTGCTGCCACTTTATATAACACCACAATAGCTGTAGCTCGAATCGGTTGCCCCCTCTCACACATACCAAAGCTCGCAAAATCAACAGACAACCCTGGCACACCAGCCTGACCAAAGAACTGAAGTGGGCTTCAAAGGGTTGCTGAGCGGAGATGGAAAAGATCATACTCCAACAAGCACTACTTCTCATCTCTCATATCCTCCCTGTCTCACAAGCCTAAACAGCTATTCAATACTTTCAATTCTCTCCTCCTTCCCCCAGCAACTCTTCCCTCTCCACTCATCTCAGCTGAAGACTTTGCCTCATTCTTCAAGAAAGAGAAAGCTTTGGTCTACAACCCCCACAACCCCTCTTCCACGTACTTAGACCTCCTACTCCAAAACCAACTTCTCCACCATTACAGATCAACTTTCCGCTCAACTATCAAGATCACATCTCATCACCTGTGCACTTGACCCGATCTCATTCCACTTTATCCCAAACCTCACCACAGTCTTCATCCCAACCCTAACCATTCTATTTAACCTATCACTAACAACAGGTGTTTTCCACTCATGCTTCAAACATGCCTCTATCACACCCATCCTCAAAAAGCATTTTCTTTTTGCCAAAGCTGTATATACATTCTATAGTGTAGCAGTATACAGCTCTGGCAAAAATTAAGAGATCACTGCAAAATGTTCAGTTTGTCTGATTTTTATCTTTCTAGGTATATTTTTGAGTAAAATGTAAATTGTTCATTTATTCTTTAAACTTTTGACAACATGTCTCCGAATTTCCAAGCTATAAATTTTGTTTTTTTTTCTGACAAAGTAAAATGGTCAAAATAAAAAAAAACACACTGCTTTCGGATCTCAAATAATGCAAAGAAAACAAGTTCATAATCATGTAGAAACAACAATACTAATGTTTTACCTCAGGAAGAGTTCAGAAATCAATATTTTATGGAATACCCATGATTTTTAATCACAGCTTTCATGCGTCTTGGCATGCTTTCCACCAGTCTTTCACACTGCTTCTGGTGCAAAAATGTAAGCAGTTCTTCTTTGTTTGATGGATTGTGACTATTCATCATCCTCTTGATTACATTCCAGAGGTTTTCAATGGGGTTCAGGTCTGGAGATTGGGCTGCCCATGACAGGGTTTTGATGTGGTGGTCTCTTAATTTTTGCCAGAGCTGTATACATTTTATAGTATATCAGTATATAGATTTTATAGTGTATCAGTGTATAGATTTTATAGCATATCAGTATATACATTCTATAGTGAGTCAGTGTATACATTCTATAGTGTTTCAGTATATACATTCTATAGTGCAGTGTTCCCCAACTCCGGTCCTCAAGAGCCACCAACAGATCATGTTTTCAGGATTTCCTTAGCATTGCACAGGTGATTGAATGCTTGCCTGTGCAGGTGATGCAACTATCACCTGTGCAATACTAAGGAAATCCTGAAAACATGACCTGTTGGTGGATCTTGAGGACCGGACTTGGGGACCACTGCTATAGCGTATCAGTTGTAGTGTGGCTAAGGGTTGCATAGTCGATGGGAGGTATGTGTCGCAGAGATGGCTTGTCTCTGTGATGTAACCCGGAGTATTTTCTCTAGTGCATGAAAGCACTAAAGGTACCATCACACTGGACGATATCGCTAGCGATCCGTGACGTTGCAGCGTCCTGGAAAGCGATATCGTCCAATGTGACACGCAGCAGTGATCAGGCCACTGCTGTGATATCGCTGGTCGCTGCAGAAAGGCCAGGACTTTATTTCGTCGCTGGACTCCCGCTGACATCGCTGAATCGGCGTGTGTGACGCCGATTCAGCGATGTCTTCGCTGGTAACCAGGGTAAACATCGGGTTACTAAGCGCAGGGCCGTGCTTAGTAACCCGATGTTTACCCTGGTTACCATCGTTAAAGTAAAAAAAACAACCACTACATACTTACCTACCGCTGTCTGTCCCCGGCGCTGTGCTTCTCTGCTCTGGCTGTGAGCGCCGGGCAGCCGGAAAGCACAGCGGTGACGTCACCGCTTTGCTTTCCGGCCGCTGAGCTCACAGCCAGAGCAGAGAAGCACAGCGCCGGGGACAGACAGCGGTAGGTAAGTATGTAGTGGTTGTTTTTTTTACTTTAACGATGGTAACCTGTTGTGAATTCTGTGGCCAAGCTCCCTCCTGTGGTCGTGAGTGGTACTGCGGCTGGTTCTGTCTATAAGCTTCCTTTGGTGGATGAGAGTGGTACTGCGGCTTCTGAGTTTCCTTCCTCAGGTGATAAGGTTAAGTCGTTAGGTGCTGCTCTATTTAACTCCACCTGGTGCTTTGATCCTGGCCTCCAGTCAATGTTCTAGTATTGGTCTTGCTTCCTCCTGGATCGTTCCTGTGGCCTGTCTATCCTGCATAAGCTAAGTTCTGCTTGTGTTATTTTTGTTTGCTATATTTTCTGTCCAGCTTGCTATATTGGTTTTTCTTGCTTGCTGGAAGCTCTGAGACGCAGAGGGAGCACCTCCGTACCGTTAGTCGATGCGGAGGGTCTTTTTGCCCCTCTGCGTGGTTGTTTGTAGGTTTTTGTGTTGACCGCAAAGCTATCTTTCCTATCCTCGGTCTATTCAGTAAGTCGGGCCTCACATTCATCTCTGTGTTTGTATTTCTTCTTTACTCACAGTCATTATATGTGGGGGGCTGCCTTTTCCTTTGGGGAATTTCTCTGAGGCAAGGTAGGCTTATTTTTCTATCTTCAGGGCTAGTTAGTTTCTCAGGCTGTGCCGAGTTGCATAGGGAGCGTTAGGCGCAATCCACGGCTACCTCAAGTGTGGTGTGTTAGGATTAGGGATTGCGGTCAGCAGAGTTTCCACGTCTCAGAGCTCGTTCTATGTTTTTGGTAAATGTCAGGTCACCTTGTGTGCTCTGAACTTCAAGGTCCATTGTGGTTCTGAATTACCTGTTCATAACAGTACTGGAGGCCAAAAGTACTAATGCTTCTCAATAGAGGGAAAAGGGAAGTTCTGAGACCATTTTTTTTTCTTTGCACTGTGTTCTGTCTTTCTTTTCCCCTATACATCAGGGTGGTTCAGAACACAGGTGTGGACATGGACATTCAGGGTCTGTCCTCTTTGATGGATAATCTCACTATAAGAGTACAGAACATTCAAGATTTAGTGGTTCAGAATCCTATGTTAGAACCTAAAATTCCTATTCCTGAGTTGTTTTCTGGAGATAGAGCTAAGTTTTTGAATTTTAAAAATAATTGTAAACTGTTTCTGGCTTTGAAACCCCGCTCCTCTGGTGACCCAGTTCAACAAGTTAAAATCATTATTTCTTTATTACGTGGCGACCCTCAATAATAATAATAATAATAATAATCTTTATTTTTATATAGCGCTAACATATTCCGCAGCGCTTTACACCCTCAAGACTGGGCATTTTCCCTTGCGCCAGGAGATCCTGCATTATGTAATATTGATGCGTTTTTTTCTGGCGCTCGGATTGCTGTACGACGAACCTAATTCAGTGGATCAGGCAGAGAAAAATTTGCTGGCTCTGTGTCAGGGTCAGGATGAGATAAAGATTTATTGTCAGAAGTTTAGAAAGTGGTCCGTGCTCACTCAATGGAATGAATGTGCGCTGGCAGCTATTTTCAGAAAGGGTCTCTCTGAAGCCCTTAAGGATGTCATGGTGGGATTTCCTATGCCTGCTGGTCTGAATGAGTCTATGTCTTTGGCCATTCAGATCGGTCGACGCTTGCGCGAGCGTAAATCTGTGCACCATTTGGCGGTATTATCTGAGCATAAACCTGAGCCTATGCAGTGCGATAGGACTTTGACCAGAGCTGAAAGGCAAGAACACAGACGTCAGAATGGGCTGTGTTTCTACTGTGGTGATTCCACTCATGCTATCTCCGATTGTCCTAAGCGCACTAAGCGGTTCACCATTGGTATGGTACAGTCGAAATTTCTTTTGTTCGTTACTTTGATCTGCTCTTTGTCTTCCTATTCTGTCATGGCATTTGTGGATTCAGGCGCTGCCCTGAATTTGATGGACTTGGAGTATGCTAGGCGCTGTGGGTTTGTCTTGGAGCCCTTGCAGTGTCCTATTCCATTGAGAGGAATTGATGCTACGCCTTTGGCCAAAAATAAGCCTCAGTATTGGACCCAGGTGACCATGTGCATGGCTCCTGCGCACCAGGAGGATATTCGCTTTCTGGTGTTGCATAATCTGCATGATGTGGTCGTGTTGGAGTTGCCATGGCTACAAGTCCATAACCCAGTATTATATTGGAAATCAATGTCTGTGTCCAGCTGGGGTTGTCAGGGGGTACATGGTGATGTTCCATTTCTGTCTATCTCATCATCCACCCCTTCTGAGGTCCCAGAGTTCTTGTCTGATTACCGGGATGTATTTGATGAGCCCAAGTCCAATGCCCTACCTCCGCATAGGGATTGTGATTGTGCTATCGATTTGATTCCTGGTAGTAAGTTTCCTAAGGGTCGACTGTTTAATTTATCTGTACCAGAGCACGCCGCTATGCGGAGTTACGTGAAGGAGTCTTTGGAGAAGGGTCATATTCGCCCGTCATCGTCGCCATTGGGAGCGGGTTTCTTTTTTGTGACCAAGAAGGATGGTTCGCTGAGACCTTGTATTGATTACCGCCTTCTAAATAAAATTACGGTCAAATTTCAGTACCCCTTGCAGCTGCTGTCTGATTTGTTTGCTCGGATTAAGGGGGCTAGTTGGTTCACCAAGATAGATCTTCGTGGTGCGTATAATCTTGTGCGTATCAAACGGGGCGATGAATGGAAAACAGCATTTAATACGCCCGAAGGCCATTTTGAGTACCTGGTTATGCCATTCGGACTTTCTAATGCTCCATCAGTGTTTCAGTCCTTTATGCATGACATCTTCCGAGAGTACCTGGATAAATTCCTGATTGTATACTTGGATGATATTTTGGTCTTCTCGGATGATTGGGAGTCTCATGTGAAGCAGGTCAGAATGGTGTTCCAGGTCCTGCGTGCTAATTCTTTGTTTGTGAAGGGGTCAAAGTGTCTCTTTGGTGTTCAGAAGATTTCATTTTTGGGGTTCATTTTTTCTCCTTCTACTATCGAGATGGACCCTGTTAAAGTTCAGGCCATTTATGATTGGACTCAGCCAACATCTCTGAAGAGTCTGCAGAAGTTCCTGGGCTTTGCTAATTTTTATCGTCGCTTCATCGCTAATTTTTCTAGCATTGCTAAACCGTTGACTGATTTAACCAAGAAGGGTGCTGATGTGGTCAATTGGTCTTCTGCTGCTGTGGAAGCTTTTCAGGAGTTGAAGCGTCGTTTTTCTTCTGCCCCTGTGTTGTGCCAACCAGATGTTTCGCTTCCGTTCCAGGTCGAGGTTGATGCTTCCGAAATTGGAGCAGGGGCTGTTTTGTCGCAGAGAAGTTCTGATTGCTCAGTGATGAAACCATGCGCCTTCTTTTCCAGGAAATTTTCGCCTGCTGAGCGAAATTATGATGTTGGCAATCGAGAGTTGCTAGCCATGAAGTGGGCATTCGAGGAGTGGCGTCATTGGCTTGAAGGAGCTAAGCATCGCGTGGTGGTCTTGACTGATCACAAAAACTTGACTTATCTCGAGTCTGCCAAACGGTTGAATCCTAGACAGGCTCGTTGGTCGCTGTTTTTCTCCCGTTTTGACTTTGTGGTTTCGTACCTTCCGGGCTCTAAAAATGTGAAGGCGGATGCCCTGTCTAGGAGTTTTGTGCCCGATTCTCCGGGTTTGTCTGAGCCGGCAGGTATTCTCAAAGAGGGGGTAATTTTGTCTGCCATCTCCCCTGATTTGCGGCGGGTGCTGCAAAATTTCAGGCTAATAGACCTGACCGTTGCCCAGCGGAGAAACTGTTTGTCCCTGATAGGTGGACGAATAAAGTTATCTCTGAGGTTCATTGTTCGGTGTTGGCTGGTCATCCTGGAATCTTTGGTACCAGAGATTTGGTGGCTAGATCCTTTTGGTGGCCGTCTCTGTCGCGGGATGTGCGTTCTTTTGTGCAGTCCTGTGGGATTTGTGCTCGGGCTAAGCCCTGCTGTTCTCGTGCCAGTGGGTTGCTTTTGCCCTTGCCATTCCCGAAGAGGCCTTGGACACATATCTCTATGGATTTTATTTCGGATCTCCCCGTCTCTCAAAGAATGTCGGTCATTTGGGTGGTTTGTGATCGCTTCTCTAAGATGGTCCATTTGGTGCCCTTGTCTAAATTGCCTTCCTCCTCTGATTTGGTGCCATTGTTTTTTCAGCATGTGGTTCGTTTACATGGCATTCCAGAGAACATCGTTTCTGACAGAGGTTCCCAGTTTGTTTCGAGGTTTTGGCGAGCCTTTTGTGCTAGGATGGGCATTGATTTGTCTTTTTCCTCGGCTTTCCATCCTCAGACAAATGGCCAGACTGAACGAACCAATCAGACCTTGGAAACATATCTGAGATGCTTTGTTTCTGCTGATCAGGATGATTGGGTGTCCTTTTTGCCTTTGGCTGAGTTCGCCCTTAATAATCGGGCCAGCTCGGCTACTTTGGTTTTGCCGTTTTTCTGCAATTCTGGGTTCCACCCTCATTTCTCTTCAGGGCAGGTTGAGTCTTCGGACTGTCCTGGTGTGGATACTGTGGTGGATAGGTTGCAGCAGATTTGGACTCATGTAGTGGACAATTTGACTTTGTCCCAGGAGAAGGCTCAATGTTTCGCTAACCGCAGGCGCTGTGTGGGTCCCCGACTTCGTGTTGGGGATTTGGTTTGGTTGTCATCTCGTTATATTCCTATGAAGGTTTCCTCTCCTAAATTTAAGCCTCGTTTCATTGGTCCATATAGGATTTCTGAGGTTCTTAATCCTGTGTCTTTTCGTTTGACTCTTCCGGCTTCTTTTTCCATCCATAACGTGTTCCATAGGTCATTGTTGCGGAGATACGTGGCACCTGTGGTTCCATCTATTGATCCTCCTGCTCCGGTTTTGGTTGAAGGGGAATTGGAGTATATTGTGGAGAAGATTTTGGATTCTCGTGTTTCGAGACGGAAACTCCAGTATCTGGTTAAGTGGAAAGCTTATGGTCAGGAAGATAATTCCTGGGTCTTTGCCTCTGATGTCCATGCTGCCGATCTGGTTCGTGCCTTTCATGTGGCTCATCCTGGTCGGCCTGGGGGCTCTGGTGAGGGTTCGGTGACCCCTCCTCAAGGGGGGGGTACTGTTGTGAATTCTGTGGCCAAGCTCCCTCCAGTGGTCGTGAGTGGTACTGCGGCTGGTTCTGTCTATAAGCTTCCTTTGGTGGATGAGAGTGGTACTGCGGCTTCTGAGTTTCCTTCCTCAGGTATGAGGTTAAGTCGTTAGGTGCTGCTCTATTTAACTCCACCTGGTGCTTTGATCCTGGCCTCCAGTCAATGTTCTAGTATTGGTCTTGCTTCCTCCTGGATCGTTCCTGTGGCCTCTCTATCCTGCATAAGCTAAGTTCTGCTTGTGTTATTTTTGTTTGCTATATTTTCTGTCCAGCTTGCTATATTGGTTTTTCTTGCTTGCTGGAAGCTCTGAGACGCAGAGGGAGCACCTCCGTACCGTTAGTCGGTGCGGAGGGTCTTTTTGCCCCTCTGCGTGGTTGTTTGTAGGTTTTTGTGTTGACCGCAAAGCTATCTTTCCTATCCTCGGTCTATTCAGTAAGTCGGGCCTCACTTTGCTAAATCTATTTCATCTCTGTGTTTGTATTTCTTCTTTACTCACAGTCATTATATGTGGGGGGCTGCCTTTTCCTTTGGGGAAGTTCTCTGAGGCAAGGTAGGCTTATTTTTCTATCTTCAGGGCTAGTTAGTTTCTCAGGCTGTGCCGAGTTGCATAAGGAGCGTTAGGCGCAATCCACGGCTACCTCTAGTGTGGTGTTTTAGGATTAGGGATTGTGGTCAGCAGAGTTTCCACGTCTCAGAGCTCGTTCTATGTTTTTGGTAAATGTCAGGTCACCTTGTGTGCTCTGAACTTCAAGGTCCATTGTGGTTCTGAATTACCTGTTCATAACAGTAACCAGGGAAAACATTGGGTTACTAAGCGCGGCCCTGCGCTTAGTAACCCGATTTTTACCCTGGTTACCGGCATCGTTGGTCGCTGGAGAGCGGTCTGTGTGACAGCTCTCCAGCGACCAAACAGCGATGCTGCAGCGATCCGGATCGTTGTCGGTATCGCTGCAGCGTCGCTTAGTGTGACGGTACCTTAAGAGGTTTGTTTGTTGCTGCTGTGAGCGGGTTGGGGTAGCTAAGAGAGATGGGCGGGTCTGGCTACCCACATACCTCACCTCTGAATGTGGTTAACAGCCTATGTAATGGAGGCTGTTCTTTGGCACATTGTCTGTGTGCTGGGAGGGAGAAGGCCTCCTGTGTGTTTGGCTCCAAACCGAGACTGAATACTGGCCACAGACCTGGTGGAGCAGAGCCCTGCTATGGTCATTGTTACTTTATTTTGCCTGATCCAAAGGCTGTTTTATTTTCTATTTGTACTTCTGGGGTTCATGAAGCAATAAACCCATATGAACTTTTGAAGGAACGAGCCTCCTGTTTTCCTCCCGTTGCACCCAAGTGAGAAAAAAACCTACATAGTATATGCATTTTATAGTGTATCAGTAGATAGTATATACATTCTATAGTGTAACAGAATTTAGATTCTATGGTGTAACAGTATATACATTCTATAGTGTAGTAGTATATACGCTCATCTCACTTCTATTGTGTTCATTCGACAATGGGGGTTACTGAGTCAATCATATTGACAGAGAATGATGTAAAATGGGAAATGTTCCACATCTATGGAGAGAAATCAGTCCTATCCATGAAACAACACTGTACAGGGGCATAGATGACTCTGTATTGTAGGGAACTATTATTAACTCCTTCGGAGTTTAAATATTTTCTGAAACTAAGAGATGGCACAGTTTAATTAATGCACCACTCCAGCTTTTTTTTATTTTATTTTAACACAGAGGTGGTGGCATCTAATCTAAAGGTACCGTCACACTAAGCGACGCTGCAGCGATACCGACAACGATACGGATCGCTGCAGCGTCGCTGTTTGGTCGCTGGAGAGCTGTCACACAGACAGCTCTCCAGCGACCAACGATGCCGGTAACCAGGGTAAACATCAGGTTACTAAGTGCAGGGCCGCGCTTAGTAACCCGATGTTTACCCTGGTTACCATCCTAAAAGTAAAAAAAACAACCACTACATACTTACCTACCGCTGTCTGTCCCCGGCGCTGGGCTTCTCTGCTCTGGCTGTGAGCGCCGGGCAGCCGGAAAGCAGAGCGGTGACGTCCCCGCTCTGCTTTCCAGCCGCTGTGCTCACAGCCAGTGCAGGAGGAGTGCAGAGAAGCAGAGCGCCGGGGACAGACAGCGGTAGGTAAGTATGTAGTGGTTGTTTTTTTACTTTAACGATGGTAACCAGGGTAAACATCGGGTTACTAAGCGCGGCCCTGCGCTTAGTAACCCGATGTTTACCCTGGTTTACCAGCGAAGACATCGCTGAATCGGCGTCACACACGCCGATTCAGCGATGTCAGCGGGAGATCCAGCGACGAAACAAAGTTCTGGACTTTCTTCCCCGACCAGCGATATCACAGCAGGGGCCTGATCGCTGCTGCGTGTCACAATGGACGATATCGCTAGCCAGGACGCTGCAACATCACGGATCGCTAGCGATATCGTCTAGTGTGACGGTACCTTAAGTTCTCTGCATCTAAACTCATACTTACCAGTTATTGTCTTCATAGATTATCAGCGCCGCTCCAGTTGCTTTAGTGTTTGCTGGGAGATTTGTACTGAAAACTTGTGAAGGTGCGGTCACAAGATGGCGGCGTGGGTCAGGAGCAGAGCCAGGAAGAGCTGAAGATGACGGCTGGTAAGGGAACTTACATTACTGGTACCATTTCAGGGTTAAAATATTAAAAAGGCTGGAGTGGTGCTTTTAGCTCAGTTCGTATAATGTGCACTAATACTTCATAGAGTCTAATCCTTCACAATATATGAAGAAACATCAATTCTACACAATTCCCTGATTGCAGAGATACTTTAGCACCACAACCTGCAAATGTTTAAAATAAATGTGTCACCAGGTTTTTATCACCTAATCTGAAAGAAGCATAATGAGGAGGCAAAGATCCCGATTCCAGTGATGTGTCACTTACTGGGCTGCTTTTTGTAGTTTTGATAAAATCATTGTTTTATCATCAGGAGATTATCACTCGAGGACTAGTTGTCTAGTGCCAAGTAGTCCTCAATATTCGTCAGCTTTTGTATATGCAGAAAGATGCCAGTCAGTGAAGTGGGCAAGGTTAGGCTGGTTTCACATTTGCGGTTGTATCCGCATCATTTCTTCCGCAATTAACTGCATGCATTGTGTATCCCTATTTTTAAAATTAGGGACGCATGTGTCTGCGTTTGATTGCGTTTTGCCGCATTTGACGATGCATGCGTTGTTTCGTCGTCTGCGGTTTGGCGCGGTAAACGCTACATGTAATAATTTTAGAGGCGTCAATTTGCCGCCTAGAAACGTATGCAGATGGAAAGCGGCATAAAAACGCATTGCTGTCTATGTGAACGCATGCGGCCGCAAGCACATGCGTTTGTGAACGCATGCGTTGCACCAGAGAAAAACATGTCTAGACACTAATTAGACACCCCCCACATACAAGGTGATAAAGGGAGGGAGTGAACAGTTGCAGGTCACTACTCAGCAGACAGAGAACCAGACCAGAACGCCAAAAGCACCTTGGAGGAAACAAGACTGAACAATGTGAGTATATCCTAGCCAATGCCTTTATTTTCTATGTTCTGTCTCTATATTTCCTAATTTCTGCCATTTCTTTCTTTCTGCATGCATCAGAATGTCTTCTTCTTCTGATGAGGAGCAACGTCGTGGGCCTTCTCAAGCCGAACATGTCAGTGAAGTGAGTACTCACCTCCTCAGATTGGTAAGTATTCACCGTCACATCTACACATGTGACAATTTTTTTTTCCTTTTTTTAGAACACTTCTTCTACTGCGGCAGAGGGTGAGCAGGAGCAGCGGGGTCACGGTCGGGTGCAAAGGCGGCAGCGTGTAAGTATACCTGGCTGACTGTTTACTGTATCCTCAATTTAGTATTCTTGAATCTTCCTTTCTTTATTTTCCTCTTTCTTTACATTTTTCTTCTGGACTCCTTTTTTATCTTGACTTTCATTATTCATGCCATTTCTCAGCCTCTGTTTTCTTTCTTTTCCTTATGTTAATGTATCCAACACTAATGTCTTCATTTATTTTTTAGGTTCCAGAACGGGATGAGGACCTCATTGACAACGATATCCTCATCTCCCTGGTCCATGAGCGAGTTCCGTTGTAGGACACCCGGGTTCCACAGCGCTCGGACAACGTGATGATCCGGTGGCTATGGAATGAGGTGGCCAAAGTGATGTGGGATGGCTGGGATAATGCCCCGACTCGGGTCCAAAATGCATTTTGTAAGTATTGCAATGCAGTGTGAAGCAGCAGAGACCTTGGCCGTGCTCACACAACTGTGTGTGATGAGAGAAACTCTCAGGAGTTTCTCTCATCACACACAGTTGTGTGAGCACGGCCAAAAGTCCATTGTCTAACCATTATTTTTTGTTTTTTCACCAGTGATCAAAGTCAAAACACGTTGGCGTTCGATGAAGGACCGCTTCAACAAGGACCTGCGTCAGGAGAGCCGTGTTCCCAGTGGTTCTGGAGCAAGGATCCGAAAGGATAAATACCACTGCATTCTGGCATTTTTAAGACCGGTCCTTGCCCAGAGAACGTAAGTATTTTTCCTGTGTATTAGGTTGTGTTGTATTGCCATAATCTGTATGTTTCTATTTAACAGGAGTTGGCGTTTTTTTAGTTTTTGTTATTAATTTTTTTTCCTTTTTTTCACAGCACATGAAGCAGCACTGTTGACCCAGGTTCTGGATCGGTCCTTCATCAGACAGCCACGGACCCGTCCCAGCCATCCAGCAGTGCTGCAGCAGGGGGGTCTACCACACTAACTGGAGACCAGGAAGCTGGTCTATCAGGTGTTCCCCTTTCCCTGTCCTCTACCTCTGTCCCCTTTTTTTGGGCTCCTCCCAGCAGTGGCAGAGGGCATCGGACAGGTCACTAATGCCTGAGTTTTTGCACTTGAGCTCGGTTTTTCACGATGGACTCAAGGCTTTGGGTGACCGACTGGATACTGCCATTATCCATATGAATACACGTATCCAGGAGGTCACCAAAAGCCTTGACCAAGTAAAAGCTGACCTCCAGAGGCCATTTTTTTTAACCAAATTGAGCAGGGCATGTCGGGACACCTGACTCCTGATCTCCAGCTTAGTGTCATGCAGGCCTGCAATGTTGCTTACATGCAGGCTATGCAGCAGAGTCGGTATTTTCAGCAGACAGTGGCGGCATATCCACCTGTGCCTACACTGCCACACTTTACCTCAATGCCGACCTCTGCAGCATATCACTGCACGGCAACCTCCATTCCTAGCACTGCCGGACACCACTACAGCACCACCACCATGCCGAGTGCTGTTGGACAGCCCACCGTCACCATCATGACAACTGCTGCTCCTGCTTGGACTTCATCCACTGCCACGACCATGCAGCAGCAGGACCCTGGCATGGCCTTCTGCTCCACCACCACCATCACGATGCAGCAGGACCCAGGCATGGCCTTCCGCTCTACCACCACCATGATGCAGCAGGACCCAGGCTTGGCCTTCCGCTCTACGAGCACAATGGACCCTGGCATGGCCTTCAGCTCTACGAGAACTATGGACTCTGATATGGCTGTCCACTCTATGAGCACAATGGACCCTGGCATGGCCTTCCACTCTACAAGCACTATGGACTGTGATATTGCTGCCAGCTCTACGAGCACAATGGACCCTGGCATGGCCTTCCGCTCTACGAGCACTATGGACTCTGGCATGGCCTTCCGCTCTATGAGCACTATGGACTTTGGCATGGCTGCATGCTCTACGAGCACTATGGACTCTGGCATGGCTGCATGCTCTACGTGCACTATGGACTCTGGCATGGCTGCACGCTCTACAAGCACAGTGCAACCAGACCCTGACAGGTCACCCACCATGACCATGCTGCGACAAATGAGCCCACCGAGGCTTCACAGAACACGTAGATCCCAGAAAGGGAAAAAAAAATAAAAAATTGCATACTATCAGTATTCCTCCCCCCTCACCTTCCAGTGTGTCTGTAATGTCAAGTTTGTCTCACCCCTCCAGTGCGTCTCAGGCGTCTCAGGTGTCAAGCCCCATCCCCGAACTACCAGACCCCACTAGTTTGATTGCCCCTTCTCCTGCCACCTCTGCGTCGTCCACACTTAGCCAGGCCTCACAGCTACACCCCCTCCATTTCCATCACTCTGCCCCAAGCAGGCACAGTTAAATAAATATTTTGTTAGTTATAAAATAAATACTATTGTTTTTTGACCCCAATTATGTGTGGTTAATTGTGTATTTCGCCGCTGGCAACACACACCGTGCGCCAAATAAAACACTGCGCCGCACACTTTATTTTTGGCCACATCATAGCTCCATAGCTCCAGTAGTTAGCAAGTACAACACTGCAGCTTTGTGTGTCTTTAGTATAGAGATATGAGCTGGGCCAAAAAATTTATACTTGTATTTTCTCCATAATCTCTTCGTTCTGCTTAGTCTGTGACTAGTGTGGCAGACTGAAGAGAAAATGGTGGCAATACAATGCAGAACTATACTCAACAGGTCATGTGTCCAAAAACGAATTAGTTAGGACGCCTGACCTGGTGAGTAGAGAACTGCCTTGTATAACCTCCATTTTCTCTTCTGTGTACGTAATCTATTTCACACAAAGTGAAGGGACGATGGCAGTCATACAAGGCATATCTATGCTCACATGGACATAGTAACATAGTAACATAGTTAGTAAGGCCGAAAAAAGACATTTGTCCATCCAGTTCAGCCTATATTCCATCATAATAAATACCCAGATCTACGTCCTTCTACAGAACCTAATAATTGTATGATACAATATTGTTCTGCTCCAGGAAGACATCCAGGCCTCTCTTGAACCCCTCGACTGAGTTCGCCATCACCACCTCCTCAGGCAAGCAATTCCAGATTCTCACTGCCCTAACAGTAAAGAATCCTCTTCTATGTTGGTGGAAAAACCTTCTCTCCTCCAGACGCAAAGAATGCCCCCTTGTGCCCGTCACCTTCCTTGGTATAAACAGATCCTCAGCGAGATATTTGTATTGTCCCCTTATATACTTATACATGGTTATTAGATCGCCCCTCAGTCGTCTTTTTTCTAGACTAAATAATCCTAATTTCGCTAATCTATCTGGGTATTGTAGTTCTCCCATCCCCTTTATTAATTTTGTTGCCCTCCTTTGTACTCTCTCTAGTTCCATTATATCCTTCCTGAGCACCGGTGCCCAAAACTGGACACAGTACTCCATGTGCGGTCTAACTAGGGATTTGTACAGAGGCAGTATAATGCTCTCATCATGTGTATCCAGACCTCTTTTAATGCACCCCATGATCCTGTTTGCCTTGGCAGCTGCTGCCTGGCACTGGCTGCTCCAGGTAAGTTTATCATTAACTAGGATCCCCAAGTCCTTCTCCCTGTCAGATTTACCCAGTGGTTTCCCGTTCAGTGTGTAATGGTGATATTGATTCCCTCTTCCCATGTGTATAACCTTACATTTATCATTGTTAAACCTCATCTGCCACCTTTCAGCCCAAGTTTCCAACTTATCCAGATCCATCTGTAGCAGAATACTATCTTCTCTTGTATTAACTGCTTTACATAGTTTTGTATCATCTGCAAATATCGATATATTACTGTGTAAACCTTCTACCAGATCATTAATGAATATGTTGAAGAGAACAGGTCCCAATACTGACCCCTGCGGTACCCCACTGGTCACAGCGACCCAGTTCGAGACTATACCATTTATAACCACCCTCTGCTTTCTATCACTAAGCCAGTTACTAACCCATTTACACACATTTTCCCCCAGACCAAGCATTCTCATTTTGTGTACCAACCTCTTGTGCGGCACGGTATCAAACGCTTTGGAAAAATCGAGATATACCACGTCCAATGACTCACCGTGGTCCAGTCTATAGCTTACCTCTTCATAAAAACTGATTAGATTGGTTTGACAGGAGCGATTTCTCATAAACCCATGCTGATATGGAGTTAAACAGTTATTCTCATTGAGATAATCCAGAATAACATCCCTCAGAAACCCTTCAAATATTTTACCAACATGACATGTGTCAGAAATAGTGAATTCATGAGGCTGTTATATGTGCATCATGAATTCAATATTTCTGACACCTGACTTGATGAGTATAGATCTGTTTTGTATTAGACCACCATCGTCTCTTCAGTCTGCGTGCAATAGATACTGCAGAACAGAATCAGGACGCAATGACGTCAACAACCTTACCACTAACAACCTGGCTGCCGTCACACTAGCAGTATGTGGTCAGTATTTTACATCAGTATTTGTAAGCCAAAACCAGGAGTGGAACAATTAGAGGAAAAGTATAATATAAACAGATTTACCACTTCTGCATTTATCACCCACTCCTGGTTTTGGCTTACAAATACTGATGTAAAATACTGACCAAATACTGCTAGTGTGACGGCAGCCTTGGTTTGTAGAGGAAATACATAGGAGACACAGTCAAGATACCAAAAAATAAAGTTTATTAACAACAAATATTAGTAACATTTAAAAAAAATAACTGGTACAGACCAAATCCCAACAGGACATTTACACAACATTGTACTGACACACGTCCAATATCAGAATCAAAAAAGGCAGCAAATTGGTCCCACATGTGGCCAACTTCAGCAGTTGACCGCAGCGGGTGATGCTGGTAATCTGGCAATGGGTTTCCGACTGGTTCATCCAGTTCAATGTTGGGTCGCTCCTTAGCCATTATGTAATTGTGGAGAACCACACAGGCTTTGACCACCTTATCGACTGTCTCCATTTTTAGATTAATGGCTGTTGCAAGAATGCGCCGTTTTGAGACTAGAATCCCAAAGGTACACTCTACTGTTTTTCGGGCCCTGGTCAGTCTGTAGTTAAAGATCCTTTTAGTGTGGTTCAAGTCCCGACTGGAATATGGCTTCAGTAGGTTTTCACACATCTGAAAGGTCTCATCCCCAACCATAACAAATGGCATCGTGGACCTTGAGTGTTGTGGAGAGGTTGTGGCCATGGAAAATTAAAATTTTTGCCATACACACGGCGCCCCATATCCGAGTTATTGAAAGTCTGGGAATCGTTGCCACGGCCAAAAGCTCCAATGTCTACGGCGATGAAGCGACAGTCCGCATCTGCTATTGCCATGAGCACAACAGAAAAATATTTTTTATAGTTGAAGTACTCCGATCCTGTTCTGGCTGGTTAAATAATGCAGATGTGCTTTCCATCCACCGCTCCCAAACAGTTGGGGAAATCATACACACTCCAGAATTTATAAGCAATTTCAATCCACATGTCCGCGGTGGGTAGGGGTATAAACTCATCCCGGAGAACATTCCACAAAGCCAGGCAGGTGTCCGCAACTCTTCCGGACAGGGTGAAAATTCCAAGTCGGTATTGGAAGTGGAGGAATGGTAAACTCTCTCCGGTTGCCAGAAATCTGGAATAAAATAAATAAAAAAAAAATTACAATCAATTCTATTTATGGTATTGTTCTGCTAAAGACATAAAGGAAAATACAAAGAATACACGTCAGAGCACCCAAAATTAGCACTGGCATTTGTTTAGAATTGTTACGTACCTTAATGTAACCAGCAGACGTTCCTCTGGTGGAATCGCTCTACGGAGCTAGGTGTCCTGTCTCCAGATGGCTCCTTGGATACAAGCAAGCAAATCCCAGAAAGAGTCTTGCGACATCCTGGTATATTCTGGGAATTTGTCCGGGTTGGCATTAAGCTCGCCATATAGCGTGTGATAGGCTCCACGGCTCTCACGTAGTTCAATAATGGGGTGTCGCCAAAAAGGCCTATGCCGTGTCCTTCTCCATTTCTCGCGATTTCTGTGTTGCTCCCAAGCAAACGCACAGGCAAAAAACACCTTGATGCTTAAATCCAGGTTGAAATAAAAGCTCTCCATGCGAAGATCCATCATGACACAGGATACAGTAGCACACTTTTAAGATTTCAGCAGTCCTAGGGTCTATATATAGAGATCGCATAACACACGCCCTTTGTAGTCCCATTGGCGGTGTCTGGTTATCTAGATTTTTCTCCTGTAAAATTTTCCACCATGCGCACAAAAAATGCAAAGGCATGACAAAACGCATGGAAAAGCGTGAAAACACAGCGTTTTATTAACCGCATGTGTTGCCGCATGCGTCTAAAAAACCCTGTGTTTGTATGTGTTTCTATGCGTTTTTTCCTGCACTTGCGGATGCGGATTAAACGCTGCGGATTCGAACGCAAATGTGAAACTAGCCTTACACAGAGCTCAGCATTAGGAGAACTGCTAGGTCTGCAGCTGTAAAAACTGTGATTTGATCAATACTACAGCAAGCAGCCCAGTAAGTAAGGCCTGTCCCACACGTCCAGATAATTCCGGTACCGGAAAAATCGGTACCGGAATTATCCGTGTCCATGTGCTCACGGGGCACATCAGTGTGGCACACGTGCGGCATCCGTGTGCCGCCCGTGTGCCGACTGGGTACCACACGCACTGTGCAGGGGACAGCGCTACAGTTAAGCGCTGTCCCCTGCATCTGGTGCTGAAGCCGCCATTCATTTCTTCTCTCCAGCAGCGTTTGCTGGAGAGAAGATATGAAAAATCTTTTTTTTTTTTTTTTTTTTTTTTGGTGTTTAAAAAAAAGATCCCTGTCCCCAATCCCCTCCCACCCCCTGTGCGCCCCCCCCCCCCCCCGCTGTTAATAAAATACCCGGCTCCCTCGCAGCTTCCCTTTCTCGCCACAGCTTCTCCTGTATGAGCAGTCACGTGGTACCGCTCATTACAGTGATGAATATGCGGCTCCACCCCTATGGGAGTATTTTATTAACAGCGGGGGGGGTGCACAGGGGGTGGGAGGGGGTTGGGGACAGGGATTTTTTTTTAAACACCAAAAAAAAAAAAATTTTCATATCTTCTCTCCAGCGAACGCTGCTGGAGAGAAGAAATGAATGGCGGCTTCAGCACCATGCTGGGGGGACAGCGCTTACTGTAGTGCTGTCTCCTGCATGGCACACGCACTGCATACGGACAGCATCCGTGTGCGGTACGTGTTTTACACGGACCCATTGACTTTAATAGGTCCGTGTGATCCGTGCGCTCCCATGACCACTGACTGGTCTCCGTGTTTTCCAAACGGACACACGGTCCGTGAAAACACGCTGACATGTGCAGAGACACATTGATTTTAATGTGTCTACGTGAGTTAGTGTCTCCGGTACGTGAGGAAACTGTCACCTCACGTACCGGAGCCACTGACATGTGAAACCGGCCTAACACATTGCTGGAATCAGGGCCTCTGCCCCTCAACATGCAGCTCTCAGATAAGGTATCAAAAATCTCATGACGTATTCCTTTTAAAGAAAGTAGATGCTGGCTTTCCTGACATGTCTGTTATAGCAAATCCTTGCACTCCCAGTCCCCACACATAATTATTGGTGAGCATCTTTCCTTACAATGCTGCATTGTGCTGTCCCCGTTCTTCCTGGAACCAAATGACTACGGTATATTCCATCTGTCATTAGGCAGTGCACCTACAGGGTGTCACGCTGACAGTACTGATTGGACAATGTCAGGAATTCTATTCATATACACATTATATAGTCACTCATTATATGTTGGCATGAGTCATTGCTATGGATAAAAGGATGACAGGCAAGGGATGAAAAAAGCTGCAAGACTGCAATTGAGTGCAAGCTGTGTATGGCAGTAGCCTCATATTTGCGTATTACTGCTATAACATGTAGAATTGAATCATTTTAGTTGGTGGAAATAAGAAATGTGATATTTGATATAACTTAGGACAGTCTCAGGCAAACATGTTCAGCCTTTGACATAGCACATAGCGTCAGTCATTGCAGGAGTTGTACACTACCTGGTCTGCATGTTTGGAGACCCAGCTGCGGTGTACTAATAGAAAACCTGATCTCTTTAATTCTATAGATGAAATGCTTTCAACAATAGCTGTTTAACATAGTGCAGTAATTTCATCATAGACATTATCAGGGTTAGTGTTCTGGTATCATGGTAGGTCCGGATCCCGACCCTTGAAAAAAACCCAGTTGTGACTAGTATCCCCAGATGTGGCAAGTGCAAGTAGATATATTATTACATAGCGCCCATTCTCCAGTCTGGCAGGTAAGAAAAGAAGGAGACTTACCTCTATTGAATCAATATGGCATCGTAGAGCATATGGACAAGGGTTGTCCTGATGTCACTATTTATCTCTGAAGACTCTCTTCCAGTAGCTATAATGATTGCCTGAAGCACAATTCTTTCATTCTCAGATAAGACCTCAATAGAGGTGTCCACTGATCCCATTTAGCAGTCATTCACCCTCATCCGAATTTCCATGTTCATGGCTGAGAAATGGCTATTCCGCCCCATGGATAGTTTTCTTTTTTATAGTTCAAAAAGTTATGAGACCCCCCTGGCTTTTGTCATTGTTTGGAGAATATTGTGGTACAGCATTGTAATTTCGCCTTGTTTATGCTCATTTCCACATTTTGGATCTTACTATTATACGATTATATTACACTATATATATTACACTTTATACAGTAATATAATTTTCATAACAAGTAAAGAGATTGTCCACTATGTTACCATTGATGACCTTTCCTTAGAATAGGCCATCAATGTCTGATCAACACCCACCATTCCCCTTCCTCCAAGTAGCTGTTCTTGGTGTTCATAGCGGAGGTCGGAAATGCTCTATTGCGGAGCTCCTCCATCTTCTGATAGTGGCTGCAGCTATATACTACAAATCCACCTCCTATTGATTTGATTAAGAGGCGGGTGTGCAGTACCCAGTTGCCGCCACGATGAAAAGACAGAGCAGCTCCGCACTTCAGCATTTTCGACCGGCCTCCACCGATACTGAGAACAGCTAATTGGTGGCAGCGCCGGGTGTCAGACCCTGACCGATCAGACATTAATGCCCTGCTACCTGCCACCATCGCACTCTAACAAGCATCTCTATTCTTCCAACAGGTATGTTCATCCACCCAGCTCTGCTGCTGTCTTTCTATGCAGTGCACATAGTACATCACTCAGCTTTGCACATAGATTTCCCTCTGCTCCTAGCTTCCACATAGTATGCCTTTCAGCTAACCCCAGCTTTCCCTGTGATATTTATGACCTTGTTTACTCAGGCTTGATTGTATGCATCTGGTCCACTATTAATTCTCTGACCAAGATGAGCAGAGACCACTCCTCTCTGCTTCACACCTGAACGCACTTAGTTTTCCATATATTGCATAGCAAAAGTCTGCATAGACTTCAGACTGCAGTGTGATCCCTAGAAGTGTGTCCTAAAAGTGTGGATTTCATTAGAATTAAAACCTGAATTGAACCTGAAGGTAACTGGCCAGTCACTATAAACAATGTTTCTGTTTATTTTCACTTTCACCCCTATAATCCTTCAATTTCTGCTACCTCCCCAATCCCCACACCAAGTAAGGAACTGTTCATCTCCTCTTCAATCCTCCCCATCCACCTCACCACCTCCTCAGAACTGTTCCTCAACATACAATCCTCTGTCTCAAAGCACAGGCAGCCCCCTCATGCCCTCTCCTGCTCCCACCTGCTAACACTTTCTCTGCTCCTTCTCACTGCTGGTTATATCTCTCCAAATCCTGGTCCTCCTCACCATATTCCCACAGTCATATCTACCTCCCATCCACGCTCTATCACAAACTTCCATAACCTCTCTAACCTTATTCCCATTCGCCCAGCCCCCACTTCCCCAGTCCCACCAACAGGAGCTCCGTGGAACGCTCGCTCTGTCTGCAACAAGCTATCCTACATCCATGATCTTTTTGTTACTACCAAACTTTCCTTCCTCGCCATCACCGAAACCTGGCTCACCCCTTCTGACACAGCCTCCCCTGCTGCACTCTCTTACGGTGGCTTCCACCTTTCTCACACACCCCACCCAAACATGGCGGAGGAGTTGGTTTTCTCCTGTCAGATAACTGCTCCTTCACCCCAATCCCACTTCCACCCTCTGTTACCCTCCCTTCCATTGAGGTGCACTCTGTGCGCATCTACTCCCCCTCCAACCTCCAACTGGCTGTCATTTACCGCCCCCCAGGGCCAGCCACCACCTTCTTTGACCACTTTACCACCTGGCTACTTCATTTCTGCGGACATCCCCACTATCATCATGGGTGACTTCAACATCCCCATTGACACTTTCCTCTCAGCTGCCACTAAACTTCTAACTCTCACTTCCTCCTTCGGCCTCACTCAATGGTCTTCTGCAGCCACTCACAAAGATGGTCACACACTGGACCTCATCTTCACTCGCCTCTGCTCTCTATCTAACCTCTCTAACTCACCTCTTCCACTCTCTGACCACAACCTTCTCACATTCTCATCTCTCTCCACTCCATGCCTACAATCCCCACCCCACCCACAAACTTTCACACCCTCGCAGAAATCTTAAACATCCTGACCTACATTCATTCTCTGAATCCCTCCTCCCTCTCACAGACATAAGTTCCATACACAATGCAGATGACGCTGCCGCTCTATATAACACCACAATAGCTGTAGCTTTGGAATCTGCTGCCCCACTTACACATACCAAAGCTCGCAAATCAACAGACAGCCCTGGCACACTAGCCTGACCAAAGAACTGAGGCGAGCTTCCAAGGCTGCTGAGCGCAGATGGAAAAGATCCCACTCCAACAAGCACTTCATTGCATTCAAACAGTCCCTCACTACTTTCAAGACCACACTCGCCACAGCTAAACAAACCTACTTCTCATCTCTCATATCCTCTCTGTCTCACAACCCTAAACAGTTATTCAACACCTTCAATTCTCTCCTCCGTCCCCCAGCACCTCCTCCCTCCCCACTTATCTCCGCTGAAGGCTTTGCCTCATTTTTCAAGCAGAAGATTGATAGCTTCAGAGACAGTTTTGGTCAACAACCCCCAGAGCCCTTCCTCCCGACTTCCCAGCCCTCCACCTCCAAAACCAACTTCTCCACCATTACAGAAGATCAACTCTCCACTCTACTCTCAAGATCGCATCTCACCACCTGTGCACTTGACCCACTCCCATCCCACCTCATCCCAAACCTCACCACAGTCTTCATCCCAACCCTAACCCATCTCTTCAACCTATCACTAACAACTGGTGTTTTCCCCTCAAGCTTTAAACATGCCTCCATCACACCTATCCTCAAAAAGCCCTCTCTTGACCCATCCTCTGTATCTAGCTATTGCCCTATATCACTTCTCCCTTATGCCTCCAAACTACTGGAAAAACACGTTCACCTTGAACTCTCCTCCCATCTCTCTTCTTGCTCCCTCTTTGACCGCTTACAATCTGGCTTCCGGTCACACCATTCCACTGAAACTGCCATAACTAAGGTCACCAATAACCTCCTAACCTCCAAGAGAAAGCGACACTACTCTGTCCTCCTCCTCCTGGACCTGTCGGCTGCCTTTGACACAGTGGACCATTACCTACTATTACAGACCCTCTCATCCCTTGGCATCACAGACTTGGCCCTATCCTGGATCTCATCATACCTAACAGACCGGACATTCAGCGTCTCCCACTCACACACCACCTCCTCACCTCGCCCCCTATCTGTCGGAGTCCCACAAGGTTCAGTCCTAGGGCCCCTGCTCTTCTCCATTTACACCTTTGGCCTGGGACAGCTCATAGAATCTTATGGCTTTCAGTATCATCTCTATGCTGATGACACACAGATCTACATCTCTGGACCAGATATCACCACCCTACTAACAAGAATCCCTCAGTGTCTGTCCGCTCTTTCATCCTTCTTCTCCGCTAGATTTCTGAAACTTAACATGGACAAAACATAATTCATCATCGTTCCCCCATCTCACGTGACCCCCCAACGAACCTATCCATTACAGTAAATGGCTGCCCACTCTCCCCAGTCCCACAAGGTCGCTGCCTCAGGGTAATCCTTGACGCTGATCTCTCCTTCAAACCACATATCCAAGCCCTTTCCACTTCCTGCCGACTTCAACTCAAAAATATTTCACGAATCCGTTCATTCCTCAACCACGAATCTGCAAAAACCCTAGTCCATGCCCTCATCATCTCTCGCCTTGACTACTGCAACCTCCTGCTCTGTGGCCTCCCCTCTAACACTCTCGCACCCCTCCAATCTATTCTAAACTCTGCTGCCCGACTAATCCACCTGTCCCCCCGCTATTCCCCAGCCTCTCCCCTCTGTCAATCCCTTCACTGGCTCCCCATTGCCCAGAGACTCCACTACAAAACCCTAACAATGATGTACAAAGCCATCCACAACCTGTCTCCTCCATACATCTGTGACCTCGTCTCCCGGTACTTACCTACACGCAACCTCCGATCCTCACAAGATCTCCTTCTCTACTCCCCTCTTATCTCCTCTTCCCACAATCGTATTCAAGATTTCTCTCGTGTATCACCCCTACTCTGGAACCCTCTACCACAACACATCAGACTCTCGCCTACCATCGAAACCTTCAAAAAGAACCTGAAGACCCACCTCTTCCGACAAGCCTACAACCTGCAGTAACCACCGATCGACCAAACCGCTGCATGACCAGCTCTATCCTCACCTACTGTATTCTCCCCTATCCCTTGTAGATTGTGAGCCTTCGCGGGCAGGGTCCTCACTCCTCCTGTACCAGTTATGACAGTTGTTTAAGATTATTGTACTTGTTTTTATTATGTATACCCCTCCTCACATGTAAAGCGCCATGGAATGAATGGCGCTATAACAATAAATAATAATAATAATAATAATCTGAAGGATTGGACGACCTCTTTAAGTGATCTTGAAAATAGTGCTTTATTATTGTAATGATCCTGGACATGATCCTGAACCTGCACAGCCTGATTAGGTTAGCGATTTTGTTATGATGCAATATCAGAAATCAATGAATTCTGGAGACGTGGAATCCCTGATTAAAAATCTCCAATTCCTATATTGCAAATAATCACAGCAAGCTCTGTTCAATGAACAAGCAGGGAGTCCTGTGAGAACTTAAAGGGTTATAGCGTTATCCAACAAATTAGCACCTATCTGACATGGGATAGTAATAACTGAGAGATGGGTGTGAGTATGACCACTGAGATCCCCTCAATGAAGTACTTGTGTCTACTATTTTTATTTAAATCTCACCTACCCACAAGACTGTGACTAGAAGGAGTTGATTGGAGCACATTTACCTATGACACTAAGGCCGGGGTCACACTTGCGAGTGCAATGCGAGAAATTCGCACGGGTCTCTCATCACTACCTGGCACTGCCGCCAGCACTCAGGACCAGAGCGTGCAACTGCATAGAAGTACATGTAGCTGCACGCTCTGGTCGCAAGTGCTAGCAGCAGTGTCGGGTATTGAGGCGAGAGACTCGCGCTAGTTTCTCGCATTGCAAGTGTGAACCCGGCCTAACTCTAGGACACCATACCCTTCAACTTTTGAAGAACAGAGAGAGGAACAAATCATGCAGCATGCACAGTGTGCCAGAGCAAATTTTAGCCATGCCCCTGGCCACACTTCAATCCACGCCCATTTACCATTTCTTTCTACCTTGCCAAGAGGAGATGTCAGAGGGGTGGTGGCAGTGAGGGAAATTCAGTGGACACCCAAGACTGCAGGGCGTAGATCCAAATCTAGGACTGTTCACTTTATTTGGGATGTTTTGTACTAGTGATAAGTGGATCGATTCATGGGGCTATGATCCAGTGGGCAGGTCAGTGGTACCTGGCGGCTGGATGAGATACCTTCACTTTTTGATCACCAAGGGCTGCCACTACGTCATCTGTGCTTTCTGCTCATCTCTAGTTGGGATATGGATTTATTTTTTGTTCATTCATTCTCAGTCGGAGCCGCCAGAACTTTTTCATCTTTATTTAAGTTTCACTATGCAACATCTGGCTTCTTTATGTGAAAATTACAAAATGACCATGCATACAGTTGTGGCCAAAAGTATTGACACCCCTGCAATTCTGTCAGATAATACTCAGTTTCTTCCTGAAAATGATTGCAATCACAAATTCTTTGGTATTATTATCTTCATTTAATTTGTCTTAAATGAAAAAACACAAAAGAGAATGAAGTAAAAAGCAAAACACTGATCATTTCACACAAAACTCCAAAAATGGGCCAGACAAAAGTATTGGCACCCTCAGCCTAATACTTGGTTGCACAACCTTTAGCAAAAATAACTGCGACCAACCGCTTCCGGTAACCATCAATGAGTTTCTTACAATGCTCTGCTGGAATTTTAGACCATTCTTCTTTGGCAAACTGCTCCAAGTCCATGATATTTGAAGGGTGCCTTCTCCAAACTTCCATTTTTAGATCTATCCACAGGTGTTCTATGGGATTAAGGTCTGGACTTATTGCTGGCCACCTTAGAAGTCTCCAGTGCTTTCTCTCAAACCATTTTCTAGTGCTTTTGGAAGTGTGTTTTGGGTCATTGTCCTGCTGGAAGACCCATGACCTCTGAGGGAGACCCAGCTTTCTCACACTGGGCCCTACAATATGCTGCAAAATTTCTTGGTAGTCTTCAGACTTCATAATGCGATACACACAGTCAAGCAGTCCAGTGCCAGAGGCAGCAAAGCAACCCCAAAACATCAGGGAACCTCCGCCATGTTTGACTGTAGGGACCGTGTTCTTTTCTTTGAATGCCTCTTTTTTTCTCCTGTAAACTCTATGTTGATGCCTTTGCCCAAAAAGCTCTACTTTTGTCTCATCTGACCAAAGAACATTCTTCCAAAACGTTTTAGGCTTGTTCATGTAAGTTTTGGCAAACTCCAGCTTGGCTTTTTTATGCCTCGGGGTAAGAAGTGGGGACTTCCTGGGTCTCCTACCATACAGTGCCTTTTCATTCAGACGCCGACGGATAGTACGGGTTGACACTGTTGTACCCTCAGACTGCAGGGCAGCTTGAACTTGTTTGGATGTTAGTCGAAGTTCTTTATCCAACATCTGCACAATCTTGCGTTGAAATCTCTTGTCAAGTTTTCTTTTCCATCCACATCTAGGGAGGTTAGCCACAGTGCCATGGGCTTTAAACTTCTTGATGAGACTGCGCACGGTAGACACAGAAACATTCAGGTCTTTGGAGATGGACTTGTAGCCTTGAGATTGCTCATGCTTCCTCACAATTTGGTTTCTCAAGTCCTCAGACAGTTCTTTGGTCTTCTTTCTTTTCTTGATGCTCAATGTGGTACACACAAGGACACAGGACAGAGGTTCAGTCAACTTTAATCCATGTCAACTGGCTGCAAGTGTGATTTAGTTATTGCCAACACCTGTTAGGTGTCACAGGTAAGTTACAGGTGCTGTTAATTACACAAATTAGAGAAGCATCACATGATTTTTCAAACAGTGCCAATAAATGTTGTCCACCCCTTTTTTATGTTTGGTGTGGAATTATATCCAATTTGGCTTAAGGACAATTCTTTTTGTGTTTTTTCATTTAAGACATAGTAACATAGTAACATAGTAACATAGTTAGTAAGGCCGAAAAAAAGACATTTGTCCATCCAGTTCAGCCTATATTCCATCATAATAAATACCCAGATCTACGTCCTTCTACAGAACCTAATAATTGTATGATACAATATTGTTCTGCTCCAGGAAGACAAATTAAATGAAGATACTAATAACAAAAAAATTGTGTTTGCAATCATTTTCAGGAAGAAACTGAGTATTATCTGTCAGAATTGCAGGGGTGTCAATACTTTTGGCCACAACTGTAGAATAGAAGGACATCATCCAAGCTTGAGCAATGTATTTGGCGTAATAAAAGAAGATTTATTTACTTCATCCAAGTTTGAATGTTGTCCTTCTATTATCTCTGGCTTCTTTGTGTCTGTAAGGCCTTGTTCACACATAGCGGAAATACTGTGTCTTATTTTCTTTTCCCACCAAACTACGCAATCTTCTCTAATTATTGAATTTTTGCTGATTTTTTATGCCTTTTTTCTCCTTAATTGATGAGTTTCTAATGCAGATGTGAGTCTGCATTTTAATGTTTTTTTCTAGTATAGAAAACCTTTGATACTGCACTTAAAAAAAGTGACTGCAATTATTTAGATGCTTTTTGTTAGGCTACACATAGAAGCCTGCAGAGAAACACACAGCAGGAGCAGTGATCCTGACATCACACACACTTTGCTTGGACAGTTAAATGCAGCAGAATATCTGTGCAAAAAAAGCAGCAGAAAATAAGCAGCTTTTACGCTACATGTGAACACAGCATAAATGTCCAAGCAAAGTGGAAACTCCACCCTTGGTGTGTCTAAAGACACTGCTGAACTGTGCGGTTAGGCTTCTATGTGGGGTCTGAAAAAATACAAGGAATGAAAAAACACAGTTGCATTTTTAAATGGAGAATCAAAGCTTTTCTGTACTATTAAAAAGGCATTAAAAATGCAGAATTAAATCTGGAGTAAAAACACATCAAATATGGAAAAACATGCATAAAATAAAAGCAGCAAACCCGCAATAATCAGAGAAGATTGCAATTCCGCTGAGTGGTATGAAAACCTACAGAATAAAAGCAAAATTTACTTTACATGTGAAAACAGCCTCAGCGTTACATTTTATAACATTTTTTATGGATTTAATAGAGAAAAATATCAATCACGCCATTTTTTTTACGTCATTCACCGTCTCCGTAATTAATAATCTAATTGCTTTGTTGTGCCAGTTGTTACGATTACAGAGACACCAAATATGTCCATGTTATTTGCTTATTTGTGATATTTATTATTTTTCTTAAAAAAGAGCATTAAACCTGACATTATTGTAATTGCTTCATTTTTTTTTAGTAATTTTATAGGAAGAAAAAAAATATTTTATTCCATCTCTAGAATACAGAGACATAGAAATACACTGTTATATTCAACTAGCTATTGAACCCGTTCTACGCCGTACCCGTTGGTATATGGTCTCCATCCTGGTATGTGCTGCTCCATCCTGCGTCCCCATCCTGTCATGTGCTGCTCCATCCTGCGTCCCCATCCTGTCATGTGCTGCTCCATCCTGCGCCCCCATTCTGTCATGTGCTGCTCCATCCTGCATCCCCATCTTGTCATGTGCTGCTCCCATCCTGCGCCCCCGTTCTGGCATGTGCTGCTCCCATCCTGCATCCCCATCCTGTCATGTGCTGCTCCCATCTTGTGCCCCCGTTCTGTCATGTGCTGCTCCCATGCCTGCATTACAGATCAAGTACACAAAGTTCTCCCAGTGACATCACTTTAGCTTTAGCTGCCTGTAAGGATAGACGTTGTGGCTTCAAGTCCCATGGAGACTCACAAAGAAAGAAAAATTACATTTTTATAGTTATTTCTCAATATTTTTAGTGGTTAAAGCTGTGGACTGCGCTCTATGTTCATTGGTCCAATAGTCTTAAATCCATGGCCAGCTCCTCACACTGACTTTTTCTTCACCTGTAGAATACAGAAACATAGAAATACACTGCTGTATGCAATGTATCTCTATATACCAGTATAATCTGCTTCTGGGATTATTGTATGGAATACAGCTTGAGAATACCAAATTCTCCAATATTTATCAATGTGGTCTGTGGCTCATAGCTAGAGCTGCTGCCTGTGAACATGGAGTTGTGAGTTTGAGTACGGATGAAACAAGATCACAGGAGAAGAAGGGAATAGATTATTTCATTTATGTTGGTGAAGGGAGATGTGGCCCCACCTTCCGACGAGGAGGAGCCACAGGGTGTTTGAGACAGTTGAGTATTAGAAGTATGGACAAAGCCCTGATGTGTCGGGACAGTCCTACTGAATTCAGGATGGTTGGGAGCTATGTGATACTGAATATGTACTGCACTAGGCTATCTTAGTGTCATAAACATTCAACTCCTTTTGCAGCCACATCACAGTTTCCAGTCCTTGTGATCCGTGGGGGTACCAGCTATGGGAACTACTCCAATTTAACACCTCTCAATTGTTTACTGAATATGTAACAATTTGACGTATCAGTCCTGCCTTCTTATCAGTCACTGTTTACTTGACTGTAGCGATGTTGTGCCATATTAACACATGTGACCACTTCATCCACCATTTGTCCTCAATGATACATCACTGTGGACAAGATTCACTGAAACATTCTGTTTCAAAGGCTGTTTAGCGATCAGGTTAATCCTTTTTTTTTTATAGATCGGGCGATTCTGAACGCGGCGATACCAAATATGTGCAGGTTTGATTTTTTTTATTGTTGAATGAGGCGAAAGGGGGGTGATTTAAACTTTTATATATTTTTTTTTTTTTCATTTTTTTTAAAACTTTTTTTTTTTAAACTTTTGCCATGCTTCAATAGCCTCCATGGAAGGCTAGAAGCTGACATAGCCTGATCCGCTCAGCAACATAGCAGCGATCATGAGATCGCTGCTATGTAGCTGAATTACAGGCTTGCTATGAGTGCCAACCACAGGGTGGCGCTCACAGCAAGCCGGCATCAGCAATCATAGAGGTCTCAAGGAGACATCTGGTTGCTATGCCGACGCATGGCTGACCCCCGATCATGTGACAGGGGTCGGCGATTCGCTCATTTCCGGCTACGCGGCCAGAAGCACCGATTAAATGCCGCTGTTAGCATTTGACAGCGGCATTTAACTAGTTAATAGCGGTGGGTGAATCGTGATTTCACCTGCCGCTATTGTGGGCACATGTCAGCTGTTCAAAACAGCTGACATGTCCCGGCTTTGAGGTGGGCTCACAGCCGGAGCCCACATCAAAGCAGGGGATCCGACCTCTGCAGTAATAGTACAGTGGAGGTCGTAAGGGGTTAATGGAACATAAGCCAGTCAGTGCTGCACCCAAGCAAACAGAGCTCAATGAGGAAGACTGGACTATCAGCATTTAAGTGGCATTGAGATTTATCCAGCTAGTACAACCCCTGGCAAAAAATATGGAATCACCGACCTTGGAGGATGTTCATTCAGTTGTTTAATTTTGAAGAAAAAAAGCAGACATGGCACAAAACTAAAATAATTTCAAATGGCAACTTTCTGGCTTTAAGAAACACTAAAAGAAATCAAGAACAAAAATTGTGGTAGTCAGTAATGGTTACTTTTTTATCAGGCATAGGGAAAAATTATGAAATCACCCTGTAAATTTTCATACCAAAAACTAACACCTGCATCAAATTAAATCTGCTCGTTAGTCTGCATCTAAAAAGGAGTGGTCACAGCTTGGAGAGCTGTTGCACCAAGTGGACTGACATGAATCATGGCTCCAACACGAGAGATGTCAATTGAAACAAAGGAGAGGATTATCAAACTCTTAAAAGAGGGTAAATCATCATGCAATGTTGCAAAAGATGTTGGTTGTTGACAGTCAGCTGTGTCTAAAAATCTGGACCAAATACAAACAACATGGGAAGGTTGTTAAAGGCAAACATACTTGTAGACCAAGGCAGACGTCAAAGCATCCAAAACAGGAAATGCACAACAAAACAAATGAGGAACGAATGGGTGGAAACTGGAGTCAACGTCTGTGACCGAACTGTAAGAAGCCACCTAAAGGATATGGGATTTATATACAGAAAAGCTAAACAAAAGCCATCGTTAACATCTAAACAGAAAAGGTTACAAGGTTACAATGGGATAAGGAAAAGCAATCGTGGACTGTGGATGATTGAATGAAAGTCATATTCAGTGATGAATCGCGAAGCTGCATTGGGCAAGGTGATGATGCTGGAACTTTTGTTTGGTGCCGTTCCAATGAGATTTATAAAGATGACTCAGTCCACAGAAAAATCGATGAATCCAGCAGGAATGTAGTAAAATCACTAAATTTATTTCTTCATTTTTTTTAGAAAAAGGAAAGGGTTGTATCCTATGGTACACCACTTGTAAATAAGTATAATTTCTTACAGCATTATGCACACATGGCAGCGTTCTAAGACGTTAGTCGGAAGAAGGCTGCCATGTGTGCATAATGCTGTAATAAATTATACTTATTTACAAGTGGTGTACCATAGGATACAACCCTTTCCTTTTAAAAAAAAAATGAAGAAATAAATTTAGTGATTTTACTACATTCCTGCTGGATTCATCGATTTTTCTGTGGACTGAGTGCTCAACTTTTCCGTGCAGGAACAGGTGTGGAATAGCCGATATTCAGGTGAGCTGATTATCTTTTGTTTTTTTGTGGTTATAAAGATGACTGCCTGAAGAGAACATGCAAATTTCCACAGTCATTGATGATATGGGGCTGCACGTCAGGTAAAGGCACTGGGGAGATGGCTGTCATTACATCTTCAATAAATGCACAAGTTTATGTTAATATTTTGAACACTTTTCTTATCCCATCAATTGAAAGGATGTTTGGAGATGATAAAATCATTTTTCAAGATGATAATGCAACCTGCCATAGAGCAAAAACTGTGAAAACATTCCTTGAAAAAGACACATATGGTCAATGTCACGGCCTGCAAATGGTGGAAGTTGAAGAAAATGGTTCATGACAAGGCTCCAACCTGCAAAACTGATCTGGCAACAGGAATCAGAGAAAGTTGGAGCCAGATTGATGAAGAGTGCTGTTTGACACTCATTAAGTCCATGCCTCAGAGACTGCAAGCTGCTATAAAAGCCAGAGGTGGTGCAACAAAATACTAGTGATGTTTTGGATTGTTTTTTTGTTTGTTTGTTTTTCATGATTCAATAATTTTTTTCCTCAGAATTGAGTGACTCCATAGTTTTTCTCCTATGCTTGGTTAAAAAAGTAACCATTACTGACTACCACATTTTTTGTTCTTGATTTCTTTTAGTGTTTCTTAAAGCCAGAAAATTGTCATTTGAAATTATATTAGTTTTGTGCCCTGCCTGTGATCTGCTTTTCTTCTACAAAATTAAACAACTGAATGAACATCCTCCAAGGCCGGTGATTCCATAATTTTTGCCAGGGGTTGTATGTGTTCTTTTATTATTATTATTATTATTATTATTTTTTTTCTTCATATTTTACCTCTTTGGACAAATTTCTCAGGAAGACAGAAAACTCATTCAACACATTTGGAAATACAGCTGTGCAGGAGAATTGACTAATATACAGACTGCGTGCTGGATCAATACAAGAAAAATAAAACAATATATTCAGAAAGTTAGAGTGGGGGCCATACTTTATAAGGCAGATGGTGTTTTTTCTGGGGAGAGAGCAGGTATAGAGATAATTGGCATCAGTTGGGGTATCTTCTACTTAGTTGTGGCTAGTATGACTTCACCTGGATAATGTGTAGAGTTAATAAGATAGATAAATTCAATACTCCCCCACAGTTATCTGGTACTGTTTTTGTAGTATTTGTTAACAAATTCTACAAGAAAGAACGCCATGTGTGAGCAGGAAACTTTTGTCCACCTTACCTGCAGAAGACCAGCCTGCAACATGGCCAAATTCCACCTTCCAGAAAAACATTTTTAGTGGTTGTTTATATTCTGTATTTTCTATTATAATTTTACATTTTAATATTATTTTGTAATATATATATATATATATATATATATATTTATATATATGTATATATTTATTTATTTGTAATATTGCTTATATCTGTAGTGCAGCCAACGTACAGGTAAGGTGTTTTTGTTTTTAAATGTTAAATCATTTTACATGTAGCTGTAAATTATATTAAAAGATAAAAATAAATGTTATAAAATAATGCTAAAAATGTCTTACTTTACTAAATCATGCTTCATAGATTAACTTTTAAAGGGAGACGACTGTTACACAAAAACTAACTTCGAAAAATGTTAAAACATAAATGATAAAGGGCACAGTAAGGTCAACGATAATTCTTCTTTGGATAAAAAAAATAATGTAATGTAAAAAAAAAAAAAGAATTGGACTCAGCGATTGTCTCGGCATAGCAAGACAGTAAACAATTTCAAGTGCGACTGTAGCTCATCTGGAATAAAGCTCATGTTATTCTGTTTTCGACAAAAGGAAATTGTTTCAATTTCCCTACCGTGGTCTTTTCCAGACAGTGAAGCAAGTGGTGATGCTGTGTTGCAAATGTAGATCCGGTTTTGGTAACAAGAGCTTGTTCCTCTTCCCTGGAACCCTGTAAATCAGAGAAATACAATATTTTAACTTTCAGCTACTTTTTAAAATATAAATGCGAATCAAATATTAAAGCTAAAACTTATATGTTTACATTAATAAAGAAAGAACAATTCACATTTTTAAAGATTTTTTTTTTCAATTCCCATGTAGTCATATTGACTTATATTAAAGCAATCCGTTATTTCTATGGTGCCTCTTTAGACACTACTACATATGCATCTAGCTTCTAGCGTACAGTATGCACAGTTTTGATTTGCTATGTGAATCAAGGGAGCAGAAGAGCATGTAACAAATCTTCCATGTCCTTTTGGCCTTGCTCCTCTTGCATTTAGCCTCTATAAATACTTTAATATACCAAATGTATTGAAGAAGATCTCTCATTGATTTTTTCTTTCTGAAAATTATCTGAAGACTTGTATTATTACGGCACAATATGGACCTAAGGCAATATTTTTTTCTATGCCAATACTATAGAAACTAATTACTTTTCAGCTTTTATTTTTGAAATGTAATAATTGCTTTGATTCTCTATTTTATTTACTTGCTTACAAAACATTATTCTCATAACATGGATGTTCAGCATGTATACATTTTTAATATTTTGGTTAAAACCCTTCTCCCCCTAAATAACCAAGCGGAAGTTTCTCTCTTGCGGAGACTTAACAAAATTGACATGCTGTGGTCTGGAAAGATGCGCTGCATGTCCTTCTCAATGAGTGATCCGCAGTCGACCATGGATGCATAGTGGACATGGGATTTCTTGAAATCCTATCCACTATGCTGTCTCAGCTGGCCGCTGTGGATTTGACGCGGCATAAATATGCAACATCAAACCCACAGCAGTTGCTGATCATGGGCACATACCCTAAATCTCACTGAGCGTGGTTCTCATTGGTGGCAAGCTAGATACACAAGCACACTGTATTACAATATTAAAATATTAAAATATCTTCAGTGCATTAACATGAAAAAATGTAATAATATACAGTTGTGCTCAAAAGTTTACATACCCCGGCAGAATTTTTGCTTTCTTGGCCTTTTTTCAGCAAATATGAATGATAACACCAAAAGTTTTCCCCCACTCATGGTTAGTGGTTGGGTGAAGCCATTTATTGTCAAACTACTGTGCTTTCACTTTTTAATTTGTAATGGCAACCCAAAACATCCAAATGACCCTGATCAAAAGTTCACATACCCCATTTCTTAATACCGTGTACTGTCTTTTGTGATAGTTGTGGATTAGGTTCCTTATTTTCTCAGATAGTAAAGCTGCCCACTCTTCTTGGCAAAAAGACTCCAATTCTTGTAAATTCCTGAGCTGTCTAGCATTAACTATGCGCTTGAGATCTCCCCACAATGGCTCAATGATATTGAGGTCAGGAGACTGAGAGGGCCACTCCAGAACCTCCACTTTGCTCTGCTGTAGCAAATGACAGGTAAACTTGGCCTTGTGATTTGGATCGTTGTCATGTTGGAACATCCAAGTATGTCCCATGCGCAATTCCTTGGATATCTTTTTGTATCACTCTCCTGTTTTATACAGTTCAACTACCTTTTCCTGTAGATCCGTTGTCAATTCTTTTGCTTTCCCAATGACTCACAATCCAGAAACATCAGTGGCTCGATGAAAGAATGAAAGATGCAACAGTCTGTCTGGATCCCAGAAACTCACTCAGCTTTTATGCACTCACACTGATTACAAGCAAACAGGTCACAGGTGAGGATGTTACCTTTAGTAGCCATTCAAACTCATTTTATGTCAACTTCTGCGCTTGTTATCAGGCCAAAATCACCAGGGTATGTGAACTTTTGATCAGGGTCATTTGGATGTTTTGGGCTGTCATTATGATTTAAAAAGAGAAAACACAGTAGTTTGACAATAAATGGCTTCACCCAACCACTAACCATGAGTGGAGAAAAGGTTTTGGTGTTATCATTCATATTCTCTGAAAAAAGGCCAACAAAGCAAAAATTATGCCAGGGTATGTAAACTTTTGAGCACAGCTGTGTTTACAAAAATGTGAGGGGTCTACTCACTTTTTGATATACTGTACATATACATAGATAAAAAATAAAGGGAACACAAACAACACAATGCAACTCCAAGTCAGCACACTTCTCTGAAATCAACCTGTTCTGTTATGAAGCAACACCGACTGTGAATCAATTTCTCCTGCTGTTGTGCAAATGAAACACACAACAGGTAGAAATGACAGGAAATTAGAGCGACAACCCCTATAATGGAGTGGTTCTGCAGGGGGGGACCACAAACTATTTCTCTGTTCTCACCCTTTTTGGCTGTTGTTTTGGTCACTTTTACATTTTGTCATTACTCTCACCCCTAGAGATACTGTACAGCAGCATGAGGCAGTGTCTACACCCACAGAAGTTGCTCAAATAGTGCAGTTTATCCAAGATGACACATCAGTGTGAACTCTGACAAAAAGGGTAGCTGTGTATGTCAGCATAGTGTCCAGAGCATGAAGCAGATACCAGAAGACTGGGCAGTAGACCAGGAGATGTGGAGTGGGCTGTAGGAGGGCAATAACCCAGCAACAGGACTGCTAACTCCTCATTTGTGCAAGGAAGAACAGGATGAGCAGTGCCAGAGCCCTGCAAAATGACCTCCAGCAGGTCAATAAAATCCCATGAGGGCCCAACACCGTGCAGGGTGATTGGCATTTGCCACAGAACACCAAGATTGACAGATTCGACATTAGTGCCCTGTGCTCTTCACGAATGAGAGAAGGTTCACTCTGAGCATATGTGACAGATGTGATAGAGTCTTGAGATGCCATGGAGAATGTCCTGATGCCTGCAACATCCTCCACCATGACCAATTTGGCTGTGGGTCAGTAATGGTGTGGGAAAGCATTTCTTTGGAGGGCCGCATAGCCCTCCAGGTTATAGTCAGAGGCACTCTGAATGCCATTAGGTAATTAGGTATTGTGATGAGATCGTTAGACCAACTGTGAGATCATATGCAGATGCAGTGGGCCCTTGGTTCCTTCTGATGCATGATAATGCTAAGCCTCATGTGACTGAAGTGTGTCAGCAGTTACTACTTACTAGCAGTGACTACAGTGGCCTATATAATCTTTCAATGGAAGAAGTTTGGGATCAATCAAAGTCTTCCTAGACCTGGTAATCCAGCTAAACTGAGCAATTGTGGGAGAAGAGCCTTGGTGAGAGAGGTAAAGAAGAACAACAAGATCACTGTGGCTGAGCTCCAGAGATGGATTAGGGAGATGGGAGAAAGTTCCACAAAGTCAACTACCACTGCAGCCTTCTACCAGTCAGGTTTTTATGGTAGAGAGCCCAGACGAAAGTCTCTCCTGAGTGCAAGGTATATGAAAGCTCATGGAGTTTGCTAAAAAACACATGAAGGACTCCCAGACTATGAGAAATAAGATTCTCTGGTCTGATGAGACAAAGATAGACCTTTTTGGTGATAATTCTAAGCGGTATGTGTGGAGAAAACCCAGGCACTGCTCATCACCTGCCCAATACAATCCCATCAGTGAAACATGTTGTTGGCAGCATCATGCTATGGGGGTGTTTTCAGCTGCAGGGACAGAATGACTGGTTGTCATTAAAAGAAACATGAATGTGGCCAAGTACAGAGATATCCTGGATGAAAACCTCTTCCAGAGTTCCCTGGACCTCAAATTTGGCTGAAGGTTCACCTTCCAACAAGACAATGACCCTAAGCACACAGCTAAAATAACAAAGGAGTGGCTTCAGAATGACTTGGTGGCCAGTCTTGACTGGCCCAGTCAGAGCCCTGACCTAAACCCAATTGAGCTTCTCTGGAGAGATCTGAAAATGGCTGTCCACCAACGTTCACCATCCAACCTGATGGAACTGGAGAGGATCTGCAAGGAAGAATGGCAGAGGATCCCCAAATCCAGGTGTGAAAAACTTGTTGCATCATTCCCAAGAAGATTCATGGCTGTATTAGCGCAAAAGGTGCTTCTACTCAATACTGAGCAAAGGGTCTGAATACTTATGACCATGTGATATTTCAGTTTTTCTTTTTTAATAAATTTGCAAAAAATACTATATTTCTGCTTTTTTTCAGTCAAGATGGGGTGGAGAGCGTACATTAATGAGAAAAAAATTAACTTTTTGGAGTTCACCAAATGACTGCAATGAAACAAAGAGTGTAAAATGTAAAGGGGTCTGAATACTTTCCGTACCCACTGTATATGTGGGATTATGTGATTTTGCATTCCTTATCACAGCTATCTGACCCTAATTCCTGACATGTTTGACTGCATTCCTCTTGTTCCATGAAACCTGCCTGATCTCTGCTGCTAACCACAAATAGCTTGCCTACAGTGTATGTCAACTTGCTCTTGTATTTCCAGCTTATTAAAGTACCCTAATGTCTTGTATCGTCTGCTGTCATTGCACCTAGTAACTGTAACTTTAAACAATCTCTGTATATTACTTTTCCATCTGCACTAGATGCTAGAAGAGAATGAAATAACACGCAGCTGAGATAGATGGAATTTCTATAGATACATTGTGCAATTCATTCTGGGTTTATTCTTCCCCTGGTGTTGCAGGAACCGGACAATAGCTCATACACAAGAATGGCACTTTTTCTTAAATGAAAAAAACAGCTCCTTTTTCTGATGTCATACAGTACACTGTCTTTAAGTGCAGATGGTCATAATGATGCATGAATGTAGCTTCCAGGATTTTTACCCTTCTAAATTCTGCTGAGTAAATGACAACTCCGAGTGACATACAAATCAATGATCGCTTTTTACAGCTTTTTTTCAGTTGCACTACTTGGTGATAGCTGAATCAACAAAGTTCAATTTTTAGTCCTTGATTTCAAACTATGGTTTTCTTATTCTGTGATAACCTTCTATATGTCGTAAGCTATAAATATTGAGGAGGATTGTCTTTGTGCCTGCAGGTTTTTGCTATATTGCTCAAATTGTCTGGAATACTTTATTGAAACAATCAAGCTGGAGGATCAATGTATGACCTCTGCATGTATGGTGATGAGGCATTTGAGATATCAGGTTATTTGTAGGACAAATGTATTCTTTAATCGGCTTTTGTTCACCTGCCAGTTTATCTATTCGGAAACTAGTGGTAAAACTAAGCAATTTACTGTTGTGTTGTTATCACCTCAATGTCATCCGTCCATAAGGCACATTGCCGTATTATGACTGTTGTGTACAACGTTGCTGTAGGACTGTGCTAAAGATGTGTGAGGACTCTACTGAGCCTTTGTAAACCCTAAAATTTATACAAGCGTTTTTCATTGGAATTCCATAAAAATCCAAAATAAAGAAATTGTGACATGCTCCACCAGACTCCACGTATATGGTATATTTCTTCCCCAATGCAGACAATGGGACACTGATTTTATATAGATTTCAATCCAGAAAAATCACATCAAATTTTATGTTTTTATTTTAAGTACAACTATTATCAGACAATGTTTTTTTAGGGCACTATTATGATTTCAGTAACCGTAAAATCCAGGCCTGTCAGTACATCAAAAGCTCTAAGTGGGATCAACTGCTGGTAATTTTTGCCAGCTCATCCATCCCTTATTGAAATGCTCCCTCCACATGTTAGCTGCCATTGCTCCAGATTAGAGAACTGGTCTTTGTTTGTTGCAATTTTTTAGGAATTTGTTGATCCAGGTAAATTCAAATAATTTGCAATTTGATCACTGTGAAATTCCTGTAAAATGGCCGCAGAAATTTTGGCTACTACCTCCATATTTGATTAAGCACACCTTCCATCAGTCTAAGGGCTCATTTAGACATCAGTGCATTTTTTTACCATTCATCTACCCATACCATATTTGTATTTATATTAAAGAGATTAATTCATCTAAAAAAAATAAATATTTTTTCCATTTTGTTAGTGTTTTCCTGCTAAAAACGATTAGTAAATAAGTCTAACACACCAATGTTACATGCTTACACGCATTATGAGGTTTTAGGAAAAATTAGCTGCTAATAAATTTACTACTCATGTACTGGATTACTTCCACATATGCTTAATTGTAATTGTTTGGGCAATATACAATTTGTTAATATGAGGGAGAGTTAGAGGAATAACAACTGATGCTTATGTATTCACTGTACATGCCAGGTCTGCTGTTCATTTAATCTACCTGTAGACATAATCAGACATGAATATTTAACAGTTATATGATGGATTGAATTGTGACAGGAAATCAACACCAGCCAATGTTCTGTTCGAGAAAAAATTCTATGAAACATCTGTTTATTGTCTGAACTTTACATCTGCTGATGACTGGTAACAGCAGCTCCGTAAGACGAGATATATTAAACTGCTCAATAATACTTACCTGTAAATAGATAACCTACTTACATTAAAGCCAATTCTCTGCAGATAACTCATTACTCCCTAAACAAAAAATGAGGTGCATATCTTTGTCTTGGGTCTTGTCAGCAGAGTTAATTTTAAAGAAATTGAAACCCTGGGAAAAATTCAAAGTGGGGACCCTCTCGAAGAGCCCACGTTTCATTTACCTACATGATTGTAATGGATGATGAGTGTAGACACCTGAGATCAATGCTACCGATGTACTGTGTCCTCACAGGTACTGCTGTGTAATGTGATGGCTATATAGGATTGGCACGTTACAGCCATTGTGAATATTATGTCCTGAATGATGCTGAATGGCACTTTCCAGCATACAGTACAACATAGTCAATGCGGCACCCAGGTAGGAGCAGGAGGAGGATTGGCAGAAGAGCATTCCAGACCTCTGCTGTATTGGCATACCTCACAGTTTGGAGGTATATAAATTGTGGGCCTGGGCAATTTGTTTTGACACTAAACCACTCATCTAATCTCATCCAATTATTTCTATGTGTCCTCATTTCAAAAAGTGAAAAGCATTAGTGTTCTCACTCACTGCAATAACCTTTGCATGGTCTCACACAGTATGATGCCCCCACAGTGTCCCCACACATACAATATGATGCCCCCATCCTCATGGAGAACATGCTCCCACAGTGTTTCCCACATACAGTATGATTCCACCACAGTTGAAGTATGATGTCTCCTACCTCATATCAGGATATCACTGGGATATCATACTGTGTGGGGAGAAGGACTGTGAGTGCATTACACTGTGTGTTGGTGGCTGTGGGGCATCATACTGTGTGTAGGGAGCTGGGGGGAAAACACTGTGATAAGCATCATATTGTGTAGGGCCTCTGCAGGGAGTTGAAACTGCATGTGTGCGACATTGACAGCAGCATACTATGTGTGGGAGGCTGTAGGCCATGTATGGAGGAATACACTGTGGAGGTGGTGTACTCTGTGTCCAGGAATGTACTGGGTGGCATATTACTATCACACATAATGTAGTAGGGTAGGTTAGGGAAATAATTTAGTGTAAAACATAAATTGTGTGGTGCGCTACACGCACTGCAGTGTGGGTCTCTCTTTCTTATCTTTCAAAGTTGGGGACTGTGTGATGTGCCTCTACAAATAATCATCCTATTTGGCTATTATATCACCCCACAAACTCCCTATGTTCTCTAGTGTACTGATATTCAATTCTTCTTTTTCCCTATATATTTACCTGTTAAATGTACTGTCACATCTTCAGCACTTTCCTCAAACTCGAGCCTCTGCTACTGATATATCTCTGCTACTGAGTCATGTTACTTGAGCATTTTACATGACCAGAAGCTACTTGCAGATACTTCAACCTTTACTCACACTGAATGGTGGATTAGTGATTTTCTGGCTCCCTGCCCCTTCATTATATCCACCTTGTTTGTGTTTTGCAGACAGACAGACAGTCTACAGACTCTAAGGCACAGTTCGGCAGGCAACTGTTTGCTGAAGTGCATCAGGATGTTGCAGCTGTACAGGGTCACAGAAACTGCCCTGTACCCCAAACACGACCCAATTAAGTGATTGCTTTATTGATCAGTAAATATTGTCATATATACCTCATTTGTCTGGTTATGTTCAAGTTGCCCTGTATGCTGCTATACGTATATAGAATGTTAGGGAAAGCGTAGTACCTCAGTTGGTCCACAAGAGGGGGCACATTGGGATTAACTAGTTTAACCCTGTAAATTGTTTACATAGGAGGAGCTATCTGCGGGTAAGTCGGTGAGAATCAGGCATTAGTTCAGTAGGGCGGTCAGCTCCGTAACGTTAAAGCTAGAAGCCCAGTCGTTCAAGGCCAGTGGGCCAGAAATTGCCAGTGGGCCAGAAATTGCAGCAGCACAGGAATGCAGGTGGCTCTATCATGTGGCAGCTTACTATGTGGGCAGATGCCCTTATGTCTAGTGTGAAACAGACAGGGGAACCCCTAAAGGTTGTGAAGCTGGACAGGGAGGATGCTTCGGTACCGAGCAAGACAGTATGACCCAGGAACATGCTGAAGGACATGAGGGAGAGCACAGGAAGAGTGAAGGATGTAAACTGTGTGGAACGCTATGTTGATGCTGTAAATGATTTTGACGTTCTGAGGAAGGAAACCAGTAAAGTTACTCATTTAAAGTTGGAATTGGACTCTGCCACTATTTGTGCGCAATCGATGGGAGTTAGCCCGCAACACGCTAGAGGTGACTCTGATGTTTCGGAGAATGCAGAGACAGGCACGCTGACAAAAGGACATTGTTTTCATGTGATGGGAGACCAGGGTGCGTATAAACAAGTACTCTCAGCCATTACTACAGCCCTGGCCCCCTCACACTTGGCATATTGCGGCAAGATCCCACAGCCTTGCGATATGGGAATGCCATTGATGTGATAGAGAAAGATGAAGATACCCTGGATGTGACTGATAACATGGACGTGACTGACATTTGGATTATGACAAAAATGTCAGCTTTGAAGATGGCAGAAAATGGCACGTAGATAGAGGATGACAACTTTGTTTCCACCCCTTGTGGGCATCCTGACTCAGAGATGATGCGAAAATCTGCCTGGTGGAGCCGGGGCCTAAACTGGTGAATAGTGGCCGCCCATGGTGGGCATGTTTGAAAAGAAGAAAACCTCGTCCCTTGCCACAGATTACAGAGAAATGGGTAGAGTGGCTGGGAGTGACCCCACCTTGGAACGGGTGGGGCCCAGAAGAAAACCCAGGGTGCAACTGCATGGTGTCATTGGGAGAAACGGCACTGGTAGCAATGGACCACTCCTGTATCTGTTTCCATGGCGTCATACTCCACGTTGAATGTGGTGGCAAGAAGAAAAGAAGGCCTGACTGGATGAAAAAGGGGAGTCGCCGATGAATTTTGGACCCACTGTTTCCCCGTACCTGCAGAGGAGTCAGAGCCAGGACGCCATCAGGAGCCAGGACGCCATTGGGAGCTGGAGGCAGGTGAACCGGAAGCAGCGACTGCCCCGGAGGAGCCTGCACAGGAAATGGAGGCCGTGCCAGAACTTCTTCATCGGGAGCCGTTGTGCACAGCTGTATCGGCAGAAGAATCCAATGGTCACGGGATGGGCGTGGCCAGGATGCTGGAGCAGGAGGTGGTGAGTGTACCTCAGTCCCTGATCCCAGAAGGCTGGATTGTACCTCGACCCAAACCTCAGAAAGCAGGCCCACGTCCAATAACATCTCGTCCCTCAGCACATCACGCTTCCATCAAGCGGTGGAGGGCCCTTTCCCATCCCCAGGCAGGCCGCCTGGATAAAGAAGGTGATACATTTGAAAAACAGCAGAAGAAGGAGGTATGGGTGGAGCTGGGCCAATTTGGAGGGAGCACTATGGCTGGACGACGCACCAGTGGACAGCTGGTGTACAAGGACGTAGACCAGGACTATGGTTTAATACGTGAGATGGAGACCAACGCAAAAGTCTACGTAAATGCTGCCTCCATGAAATTTGGCAGACCCTTGCATGAGGAAGATTGGGTCAATTTTTACAGGGAGGATGGCCCTCGCCGGTATTATGCTGTGGCCGTAAGGCTGTGGTCAGAAAATGATTTAGAGCTGTATGCGGGCCCGGAACAGGCTCAGTCAGCTCCCTGTTCCATTGCTGCTGCCCAGCCAGGCCCTGCTTCTGCAATGTCCTGGCAACCCACGATGTCTGTGGCTGCAGAGTCCTCAGCCTGAACCCGGTCATGGAGCCCGAAAGCTGACAAAGCGGCATGGGATGCATGCCACTGAACTACATACGGCTCAGATGTTTGAATTTCACTAGTGCTCGTTGCACAGTTTGCTAATAATGGGACTGTTCCGCATCCTTATAGGCAAAGGAGCCCTGCAGCACCCCAAATCCGGGTGTAGCGTGACCAGGCCGGGTCACGGTAAAAACGTTGACTGTGTGTTATTTCCCTTTTACTCCAGTTTTGTTGTACCCGTTCCACTTTTCCTGCTGGATGGCAGGACCTTGCCCTTGTACTTGGAATAGAATGTGTGTGGCTGTGGCAACAGACTGTACCTCAGCTACAGACAGCACACATGTGAAGGAAGGGCAGTGTTTTACACAAAGGAAGGGGGTAAAGCCCTCATAGACTGATGACTTGACAAACAGGTCCTGTTAACAAGGAGCAGGGTAAGAAAAGAAAAGGTTATTGATGGACAGCGTATATGCTTGGGTCCTGTGAAAGGACGGGACCAGAACCTAATGGACTGCAGGTATACCTGGGCACTGAGAATCAGGCACAATTTTAAGAGAATGAACTCTTATGATATGTTGAAAGGACCCTACTCACGTTGAGCTAGTTAATCTACCTTGTTCATATGTTTTTCTCCCTCCGTGGAGTACTGGAATGTAAAAATATTAAAGTTTTGAATCGTTATATGGTCAGGGATGACCATCTTTAAAGGAAGGAGGAGTGTAGGGGGTCACAGAGACTGCCCTGTACCCCAATTGCTTTATTGATCTGTAAATATTGTCATGTATACCTTATTTGTCTGGTTATGTTCTTGTTGCCCTGTATGCTGCTATATGTATATAGAATGTTAGAGAAAGCATAGTACCTATGTTGGTCCACTAGAGGGGGCACATTGGGATTAACTAGTTTAACCCTGTAAATAGTTAACATAGGAGGAGCTAACTGCGGGTAAGTCTGGGAGCATCCGGCATTAGTTCAGTAGGGCCTTAGAGCCCGGACAGGGTGGTCAGCTCCATAACATTAAAGTTAGAAGCCCAGTCGTCCAAGGCCGGTAGGCCAGAAATTGCAGCAGCACAGGAATGCAGGTGGCTCTATCATGTGGCAGCTTACTACGTGGGCAGATGCCCTTATGTCTTTTGCGATACGGATAGGGGAACTCATAAATGTTGTGAAGCTGGACAGGGAGGACACTGTGATACCGGACAAGATGGTACGATCTGGAAACATGCTGAAGGACCTGAGGGAGAGCACAGGGAGAGTGAAGGATGTAAACTGTGTGAAACCCTATGCCAATGCTGTAAATGATTTGAACGTGCTGAGGAAGGAAACCAGTAAAGTTACTCATTTAAAGTTGGAACTGGACTTCGATTCTATTTGTGTGCAATCGACGGGAGTGAGACTGCAACAGACAAGAGGTGACCCTGATGGTTCGGAAAATGGAGAGACAGGTACGATCATTGTTTTCATGTGGCGGGAGACCGGGGCATGTATAAACATGTACTCTCAGCCACAACTATGGCACTGGCCCCCCTCACGTGTTGGTGGATAAAATATTTTGCCCATCATGTCATATACTGTATATTGCAATTGCTGCTTCTACCATTGCTACTTGTCCTAACCTTACCGATGGCACAGTCAGAGGAGCACTGGCTATACAAGATGTGGATAGGGGTATCTTAGTCTTCATTAGTTTCATTCTGTGAGCCTTGTTCTTTGTCTGTCTCTGAGATAACTCGATCTCTCCATCCACATCCACCTGTAGTTGTTATTTCGTTCCATCCCATTCTTCACATTATGCTGCATGTAACACTGACTTTGAGCATCCCTAATCGCCAAGGGCAGCAATGAACATGTAGAAGATTCTGATCTTTCTCCATACCCTGTTGCATTCAAGTGAGTATATTTCCAAGATACATATGAGTTCTCCCTACTGACAAGTTAAATAGATTCTTTGAATTGCTTCAGTAGGCAATACGTGACCCTCCTCAGCTGTCAATGGCTGATTTCAAAGTAACCCAACCTACAGTTTTCCAGCTGCATGATATAATCAGTCACCACTTTACAGATGCTTCAAAATATGCAGTTTTGAATTTCAGTGGATTGCAACATAGCAAATCATGAGGCAAGAATGTTTTGCTTTTCTTCCTAAAGGGCATGCTTTGCCAATTAAGAACAGTTAACATTGTTAGACTTTTTCCTGGCTATAAGCAGGTATAGTTCTTAAAGTAATTTTGCACAATTAAATCCATGACGTGTGTGCAGATGGCAGGAGTTGCATTGCTCAAACTTAAGTGCTAACCAATGTCACTCATGGCAATGCCTATTGCAGTTTATGGTAGGAAATAAAGAGGTAGATTTGTTACAGAAGAATAACTTGTCTGTTGACAGAGCTACACCTTTCACGAACAAAAAGAGTGAAGTTGGGTTTACTATAATTGTATACCTTCTTCGACACACAATCAGGGATTGGATATCTGGCAGCGTGACGGAAAGGTGGTATATGATGAAGAGGAGAAGTCTGTGTACGACATGCAGAAGATGTAAATGACAATGTTAGTAATGATTACTTGAAGATGCACCCTAGTTACCAGAAAAATAAGAGTGAAGAGAGGTGTTGCAGAGATTGCTGGCCAGCTTGCCATTCCCAAATGAGCCGGTGACGCCACTTCATGTAACATAGAGCTGTTGTTCTTTGTCTATTTAAGTCTGGATGTTCATGGCTTATTTCACTACTGCAGAGTGTGCAGACTGCCAAAGATTAGTCTGTCACCAAGATGGAAAAGAACTTCCTCATCTGATATACTAGCATGTATGAACCACTACCACTACGACCATTACCAGACATTAAAGTACAGTTAAAGCTCCTCTACCTGCAGCATATGCAGCATCACCTGCCCCTAAGTAGACCACAGAAGAAGCAGATTTTGCCTCTGTGAATATTTTGGATGCAAGTTGCCTCCACTGTTTACTGGCAAAGCTGACACGCTTCTGCAGCACAGTGTCATCTGATAACAAATGCTGACTGTCCATCTCATTCAATAAATCAACTGGAAAAAGTAGTTGTATTGGAATATCTTCCTTAACCTCCAGAATGCAAAACAAATACAAGTGTTTTTGATGGAATAGAAAGTCTGGAATGTAAAAGGTTAACTGTTATGGTGATGGTAGAGGTGGACTATGCGGAACACTGAAGATGTTGCTGTCAGAGTTAACATCATCAAATTCTATCATGTTCTCCACTTCCTCCCCACTGTTCTGCTTGGAAAAGGAGGCCAATTTTGAGCTGCATTTGGTAGGAATACTGATGGATTGTGCGAGTGGTATTCCCATATGCTTAGCCTTGGTATGCTTTTTTTTCTTTCACACTACCCCATACATTGTCATTGCCATTTTTCTCTTATTATGCATTTTACACACAAGTATAATTAATGTTTGCAAAAATGTTCAGCCACAGTTATTCAACCATTGACTAACTAAAGACTGAACAGGAAATGCTAGTGATGGCTCAAAAGCCTAGTGATCTATCAGCTCATGGTACAGAGGTGCAATAACAGACCTGCACAGTACCAGTATAGATTTTTGTTATTTTTTTTCTTCTATTTTGATTAAAAAAAAATCCTAAAAGGACATAACAAAAAATGCCAGGTAGGTGAAGTTGGCAAATTGAAACTCTCATCTCTAGTAGCTACAAAAAAAAAATCCTGCAACAGCCTGCATTATCGATGTGGAATGAACAGTTGGCAAAATGCACTAGTAAAAAAGGTATGCTAACAATGAATGTGTTTACTTAACTTTTTTAATTTTTAAAAACACTATCCTTCCTTTATTGAAAACAAGGCTCTAACAAAAGATGCTACATTGGTAGGTTGCAAAAGCAAAATGAGGCAAAAGACTGCAGTATTTTTGTTGCATGTACGGTTGACAAACTGCACTAGTGAAACAAATATGTAAAAAGTAAATCATGTATATTTAAAAAAAATTGTTCTAATAAAGTACAACCCAATATAACATATAAAAATTTCTAGTTAGGTACACATCCCAAAAGCCAGAACCAGCAACAGGGCACGGTATTTTTGTCGTAATTACTTATATGTCTTGATTGTTAAGGATTGTTTAAAAAAATAAATATTCACTTCTTCAAAAAAAGAATTGCACAAGAAATGCAAAAACTCAGAACACTCGCTTATCACTAGTTACAAGCAAGCACACTTTGACTATCACTGATTTTTTTCAGGAAAAAAATTGTGCTGAGTACCTTGAACCGCAATCCTGATTTATAGTGATTAACGAAGGAAGACAAAATGTGTTATTCCCAAGCAGCAGGACAAGGTCCAAGTTACAGTTGAGTATATCACTGATCAATCACATCGAGTTTGTTGCTGTTTTCACTAATTTATATTTCTCTCCCCCTATCAATGGAACCTACGTATTATTCACAGACTACTTCTCTATCTTTAGTGCTACAGTTGCACACCAGTTCTGTCTTGAGTAGTTGTCCAATGTTTTAGCCCTTTCTCCATCTCTAGTGCGGAGCTTTGGCTTTGAGTTCCTCTCTACAGCCTATATCACACAAAAATAGCTGCTTCATTTTCTTCTTCAGCTTTTATATTGGCTTGCATGTTCCCTCCTGATGTGACAGTTGCAAGACTTTATCGCTAAACCTGTCCAGCTGCCCTAAGGTAATAATTGGCAATGTGTAAAATAATGCCAAAATTTGCACAAATCAATTCGCAAATTGATTCATGAAATTCGATATGAAGACAATTTGCATCCAGTCAATTTTCTCTAGTTTTTGCTTTATTCCTTTCTGTTTGTGGCATTTTAATTGGACCCTAATCTGGATGGTTTTTTTTTCAGCAACTTGCAGACTTACATATACAAATACCAACACATGCACACATAAGATATGATCCAATTTTCTGCTTCATAGCATTAAATAATAATCATGGTTTTCAAAACATAAAATAAGTATTGGAGAATTTTACAGAGCGATGATAACAGCCAATTATAACCAGTAATTACAAATCTAAGAAACCTCTAACGCAGACGTTTCCATACGATTATGGTGACTTTTATGTATATACAGACTTTGGACTTTTAGCTTTTAAAATACATACAAGAAATACTTTTTTGGGCCGTCCCTTGTTTTAAATCTCGTATCCTATCTTGTACAGTAATTAGCTGTTTTATCTGTGCTGGGCAAAGTGTCAATAAATCTTTATAGTGCCCATCACAGTTGCTGTGCCCACACAATTGGCAGCAGGTCCAGACCTATAATATACAGCAAGGCTCCTGCCACAATTGCTGGGACATGAGGTAACTTAAATCATGGCAATTTAAGCCCTTTTAATTAAACAATCTTCTAAACTCATTTATGAACTTTGATTTTCTCATAAATCAGCTTAGAAGATCATTTATACGCTCACAAATAAGGGTTACAAACCGTGACATCAGAAAGAACTCAGTAACTAATTCATTGCTATGTCATACTGCAGTCTGCACTGTGATGCATACAGGCTGTAGAAACCAAATGGCAGAACATTTTTTAATGAAGTTTTATTGCCAAGTTTGCAAATTATCGCCTATCTACAGGATATTTGATAATGAGCTGATCAGTGGGGGTCTGACAGGTGGGACCACCACTAATCCCAGGATTGAGTCTCTTAAATTACTTGTGTATTGGAGTGCTAGAAAATCTCCGGCAGTCCCATAGGCAGCAAATGGAGCGGCAGCACATACTGACTGACCATTTCAGAGCCCTGTTCTAGGTATCAGTTGAGATTCCAGTGGTTGGACCATTATAAACAAATTTGGCAAGGCTTCTTTATGCATTGGAATGAATCTATCTACTATACATCTATCCTTACATTTATATTCAAACGTTGGAAAAGAAGAAACTAAGCAATGGAAAAGAACTGACTTTCACCTGTAGCGTCTCGCTCATTAAACCGTTGCGCTTGCTTTGTAAGTAAGCATTAGCACTTCCACTTTTCGCCACCCGGATTCTTGCCAGTCTTGCTTTCTGTAAAATAAAGACACAGTTTTTAAGAAAAAAAAATTCTCGCATAGACCATTACTGTTTAACTGTATAGAATTTATGTAATAAAGCTCCTCCTAATAATCCAGGATCTTTCCAATATATCTTTAGTTATTAAATCCATGAAGTTTTCACTTATTTTTCAGTTCATTTTTTTTTTGTCTTCTTGGTGTGGAGAAAAATCTCTGTTGCTACCTGGAGACAAGCTGACACATTGTTACTCGTATGCAGGATGCTATAACTTGTGTGGATGCTCACGACAAGTCAGCTCAAAATCATACCGGATGTTCATTAAAACTGGGGGACAATAAATCGGTTGTCTCATTAGCTTCTGCTCTCGGCGCTCGCAGCACACCGGCAGCTTTGCAGAAGGAATCCTTATCTGACCAGACATTACCCTTCCTGTGCCTGTTGCAAGTGGAATGTGGTATTATATTCAATATGTCTCTTACAGAACAAGGGACCCCCCTCCTCGACAGCAACAAGCTGGGATAACAGTTCACGAGACCACCCCATGGAGGTGGTGATGAATCAATCGGACACAACCCATCCAATACAAGTGTAATATAAGTATGTTCACACATGTCAGATCGGCATACGTGCCGCATTACACATATTGAGATCTGACATGAAACACGGGTGTGCAGTAAATCCAGCTAGTTGTTATTTAGTGGTTTTTGCATGTGGAATCCGCAGACATAAAATGCATTCTACTTATTACTACTTGAAATGACAGTCCGCATGCCTAATGGAAATTAATAAATGTAACATCGATCTACACAGTCAAAATAATATGAGGAGGTAAAGATGCAATAAAATAGGCGAAAAATGTAATAAAGTTATGTGACAATGATGCCTGATTTTACAGTTATTAATTAGCTGGAAGTGGAGCGCAAAGGTGTCATCCAACAGAAAAAAGAGTTTTAATCTGTTTAAAGTGAAAAAAAGCAGAATCTTATTAATTATCTGTCCATACCAGTGTTTCCCAAACTCCAGTCCTCACGGACCCCACGGGTCATGTTTTCGGGATTTCCATAGTGTTGCACAGGTGAGACAATCCTTTATGCCTTGATGATACTTGCACTACTTGAGCAATACTAAAGAAATTCTGAAAGCATGACCCGTGGGGTCCGTGAGGACTGGAGTTTGGGAAACACTGGTCCATACGAAAGGCGCCTAAGTGCCGATATATCATGGCTGGTTACAAGTGCCAGCAGTTCCATCTAGCTTTGTTTTGACACAATAAAGAACGTTCTTCTCACTTCCTGTGTCAGCGACGTGCATGGGGTGGGAGAGGGGAAGGACAGCCTGTTAGCAGCTAAGCCAGCCCCCTTCTCTGTTTCTGCACCACCATTGATGGAGAAAGGGATTGGCTTCGGTTTTGAAATAAGCCAGACTATAGGCCTCTTATACATTTCACTGACAAATGAAGGGAAAGAAACCAACAAATTTACTGCAGTTGTAAACACTGTATATCCAATGTAATTAGACACCACAGGTGTAATGTGGCTAGAATCCTTAAAGGATTAAACAGCATGAGAGAGTGGGTATTTCTAATAGATGGCACTAGAGACTCAGCCTCCTTCCGGTTAGAAGAGGCTATTTGCATGGAAGCACATCTAAAAGTCTTCATTTATTTTCATTTTAAAAAAAAATTAAGTTTGAAAACCAATTTATTCTATATTTGCCTATGCAAACATTTTTCAATGATGCAATGCATCTATGGTTAGAAAAAAATGAATCAACTTTGCAAATAGTCTTAACCCCTTCACCCCGAAGCCTGTTTTCTTCTTCCTAACAAGGACATTTTTTCAATTCTGACCATCAACAATTTATGAAGTAATAACTCTGGAATGATTCAATGGATCCTAGTGATTCTGAGAAAGTTGTCTCGTGACATATTGTACTTCATGATAGTTGTAAAATTTCTTCGATATGACTTGAATTTATTTCTGAAAAAAATTAGAAATTTGGCCAAAATCTTGAAAATTTAGCAATTTTCTAATTTTACATTCTTATGCCCTTAAATCAGAGAGTTCTATCACACAAAATAGTTCATAAATAACATTCCCCACATGTCTACTTTAGATCAACACAATTTTGGAAACATTTTTTTCTTGTTAGGAAGTTATAAGGCTATGTTCACACTTTGCGGCGTCCCTCTGCGGGTTCTCCCGCAGCAGATTTGATAAATCTGCAGGGCAAAACAACTGCGGTTATCCCTGCAGATTTATCGCGGTTTGTTCCACGGTTTCCGCTGCGGGTTTCCGCCTATACTATTGATGCTGCATATGCAGCAATATGCAGCATCAATAGTAATGTAAAAAATAATAAAAATTGGTTATACTCGCCCTCTGATGTCCGGATCTCCTTGACGCTGCACCCGGCGGTCCAGTTCCAAAGATGCTATGCGAGAAGGACCCTTCGTGATGTCACGGTCATGTGACCTCGACGTCACCGCAGGTCCTGGTCGCACAGCAACTCTGACCGGACGGCCGCGTGCAGCGCTGAGAGGTGAGTATAACATGATTTTTTATTTTTATTCTTTTTTTCACCCCAAATATGGTTCCCAGGGCCTGGAGGAGAGTCTCCTCTCCTCCACCCCGGGTAGGAACCGCACATTAGCCGCTTACTTCCCGCAACGTGGGCACAGCCCCATGCGGGAAGTAAGCGGTTCAATGTATTCCTATGGGTGCAGAATCACAGTGATTCTGCACAAAGAAGTGACATGCCTCGGGTTTTAAACCGCTGCGTTTCTGCGCGGTTTTTCCCGCAGCATGTGCACAGCGGTTTGCGGTTTCCATAGGGTTTACATGTAAATGGAAACGCTATGGAAACTGCTGCGGACCCGCAGCATCAAAATCGCGGCGGTTCCGCAGTAAAAACCGCAAAGTGTGAACCCAGCCTAAGGGTTACAAGTTGACCAGCGATGTCTCATTTTTACAACAAAATTTACAAAACCATTTTTTTAGGGACCACATCACATTTAAAGTGATTTTGAGGGGTCAATATGACAGAAAATACCACAAAGTGACACCATTCTAAAAACTTCATCCCTCAAGGTGTGCAAAACCACATTCAAGAAGTTCACTAACCCTTCACATGCTTCACAGAAACTGAAGCAACATGGAAGAAAAAAATGAACATTTCACTTTTTAGTAAAAAAAAAAAAGGATCTTTTAGCCCCAATTTTTTAATTTTAAGGCACCAGGAGAAAATGGACCTCTAAAGTTGTTGTGCAGTCTCTCCTAAGTACGCTGATACCCAACATGTGTTGGAAAACCACTGATTGGGTGCATGGCAGGGCTCAGAAGGGAAGTAGCACTGTTTGACTTTTTGAACCCAAAATTGCCTGGAATTGAGAGTGAACACCATGTCACGTTCGAAGAGCCCCTGATGTGCCTAAACAGTAGAATCCCCCCACAAACTAAACCCCTCATGGAACTCATCTAGATGTGTCATGAGCACTTTGAACTCGCAGGTACTTTGCACAAGTTTATAACGTAGAGCCATGAAAATAAAAAAAATCACCCAGCACCAATCACAGCATGTCAGATTTTTTTTTCAAAACTTTATTGACACATTGACTAGCCAATCACTGCGATCCCTGACACAGGGGGAGGGGTGGTACAGACCCCCAGGGCGACATGCATGGATGGTCTCCTGTTGTGGAAAGCAGCCATCTTGACCCAGCGATCGGAAATAGCGGCGCCGTACATATACTGCACTTTGTGGGAACGCAGCTCACAGCATATTGGGAAGGTGTTAAAGTAGGATCAAACAACATAAGCCATTTAAATGAACATGTAGGTCATAGGAAGCTGAACAAAATGATACAGTTAGGGCCAGAAATATTTGGACAGTGACACAAGTTTTGTTATTTTAGCTGTTTACAAAAACATGTTCAGAAATACAATTATATATATAATATGGGCTGAAAGTGCACACTCCCAGGTGCAATATGATAGTTTCCACATCCAAATCGGAGAAAGGGTTTAGGAATCATAGCTCTGTAATGCATAGCGTCCTCTTTTTCAAGGGACCAAAAGTAATTGGACAATGGACTCTAAGGGCTGCAATTAACTCTGAAGGCGTCTCCCTCGTTAACCTGTAATCAATGAAGTAGTTAAAAGGTCAGGGGTGGATTCCAGGTGTGTGGTTTTGCATTTGGAAGCTGTTGCTGTGAGCAGACAACATGCGGTCAAAGGAACTCTCAATTGAGGTGAAGCAGAACATCCTGAGGCTGAAAAAAAAAAGAAAAAATCCATCAGAGAGATAGCAGACATGCTTGGAGTAGCAAAATCAACAGTTGGGTACATTCTGAGAAAAAAGGAATTGACTGGTGAGCTTGGGAACTCAAAAAGGCCTGGGCGTCCACGGATGACAACAGTGGTGGATGATCGCCGCATACTTAATTTGGTGAAGAAGAATCCGTTCACAACATCAACTGAAGTCCAGAACACTCTCAGTGAAGTAGGTGTATCTGTCTCTAAGTCAACAGTAAAGAGAAGACTCCATGACAGTAAATACAAAGGGTTCACATCTAGATGCAAACCATTCATCAATACCAAAAATAGACAGGCCAGAGTTAAATTTGCAGAAAAACACCTCAAGAAGCCAGCTCAGTTCTGGAAAAGTATTCTATGGACAGATGAGACAAAGATCAACCTGTACCAGAATGATGGGAAGAAAAAAGTTTGGAGAAGAAAGGGAACGGCACATGATCCAAGGCACACCACATCCTCTGTAAAACATGATGGAGGCAACGTGATGGCATGGGCATGCATGGCTTTCAATGGCACTGGGTCACTTGTGTTTATTGATGACATAAGAGCAGACAAGAGTAGCCGGATGAATTCTGAAGTGTACCGGGATATACTTTCAGCCCAGATTCAGCCAAATGCTGCAAAGTTGATTGGACGGCGCTTCATAGTACAGATGGACAATGACCCCAAGCATACAGCCAAAGCTACCCAGGAGTTCATGAGTGCCAAAAAGTGGAACATTCTGCAATGGCCAAGTCAATCTCCAGATCTAAACCCAATTGAGCATGCATTTCACTTGCTCAAATCCAGACTTAAGACGGAAAGACCCACAAACAAGCAAGACCTGAAGGCTGCGGCTGTAAAGGCCTGGCAAAGCATTAAGAAGGAGGAAACCCAGCGTTTGGTGATGTCCATGGGTTCCAGACTTAAGGCAGTGATTGCCTCCAAAGGATTTGCAACAAAATATTGAAAATAAAAATATTTTGTTTGGGTTATGTTTATTTGTCCAATTACTTTTGACCTCCTAAAATGTGGAGTGTTTGTAAAGAAATGTGTACAATTCCTACATTTTCTATCAGATATTTTTGTTCAACCCTTCAAATTAAACGTTACAATCTGCACTTGAATTCTGTTGTAGAGGTTTCATTTCAAATCCAATGTGGTGGCATGCAGAGCCCAACTCGCGAAAATTGTGTCACTGTCCAAATATTTCTGGCCCTAACTGTACATCAATATCTGTGAAACAATGTTTTATTCAAGAGAAATCCACTTTTTTTTATGGAAATGAGATGTTAAGATCTACAGACAGGACCCTGATCTCCCTGGAAATCTGTCTCCAAAACATATTTTAATTGAAAGGGGGCATTACAAGTGTGTGACTTGTAATGACTGAAAATTTGCTTTCAAAAATTATCTGCAGTGAGATTGATGTACAATAACAAATTGTATTCTGGTGCCGTGTTAGCCAGAAAAATTGATGTGAATACTTTTCTGCCCAATGATGACAGAAGTATTCTAGGAGTGATACCTTTATTGGCTAACCAGAAAATATCTTTCCGGTTAGCCAATTAAGGTATCACTCCTAGAATACTTCTGTCATCATTGGGCAGAAAAGTATTCACATCTGCAGTGAGATTAAAACTAACACAGTACAGGAGAGCTAAAACAGTACAGCAGAAGTGAACACTGTCTCATTGCAAAAAAATCTGGTAACACCACATTTTATTTAAAATAAGCTCTGCTGTCAGAATATTATGCAGATCCTTGCTCAGACTATAGATATTTATGGCCATTTGCTTAAAACAAAAATGTGGATTTCTCTGGAATAAGATATTGCAGATATCAAGGTATTGTTTCATTCATCTTTCTATGACCTGCATGCTCAAAAAGACTGACAGATTCCTTTTAATAAAAATAAGTTACCACTATATGTCTACAATTGCTATATAGACTTATACAATATCCCTATAATTCCAGATGGAAAATAATCTTTTTGCCTGCTCCTGCAATAATACTATTTTATCACATGTGTGTTAGAAAAAGTAGGGGATATCTTAATTGGAGAGCAACTTCAGGATGAAATCATATAGGTTTGGTATGCAGTCTTTTACCAAAGAATCGCGATGTCACCTTGGCTGATTAACCCTTTTGGTACTGATTGGCTGAGCAATAGTTAATGACCAATCAATGCCGAAATGGTTAATCTAAAATAGCGATCACTGTTGTGGATTCTGTTTTTGGGCTCCCTCTGGTGGTTACAGATGGTACTGGGTGACTTGTGTTCTCTGCGGTCTCTGGTGTCCACCTGTTCTATCAGGATATGGGAGTTTCCTATTTAACCTGGCTTTCTTGTCATTTCCTCGCCGGCTATCAATGTAATCAGTGTGTCTTGTTACCTCTGCTTCCCGCTTCTGTATTCTTCAGGACAAGCTAAGTTTTTGATTTTCCTGTTCCACGTTTTGCTTAATTTTTGTCTTAGTCCAGCTTGCAGATATGTGATTCCTTTTTGCTGGTTGCTCTAGTGGGCTGATATTACTCCTCATGTTCCATGAGTTGGAACATGAGTTCAAGTAATTTCAGGATGGTTTTTGTAGGGTTTTTCGCTGACCGCGCAGTTCACTTTTGTATCCTCTGCTATCTAGCTTTAGCGGGCCTCATTTTGCTGAATCTGTTTTCATAACTACGTATGTGCTTTCCTCTCATTTCACCGTCATTACATGTGGGGGGCTGCTATTTCTGTGGGGTGTTTCTCTGGAGGCAAGAGAGGTCTGTGTTTCTTCTAATAGGGAAAGTTAGTTCTTCGGCTGGTGCGAGACGTCTAGGAATCATCGTAGGCACGTTCCCCGGCTACAGCTAGTTGTGTGTTGAGGTTCAGGATCGCGGTCAGCTCAGTTTCCATCACCCTAGAGCTTGTTTTGTTTTTTGTGCTTGTCCTTTTGTGATCCCCTGCCATTGGGATCATGACAGTATAGCCGGCCAAAAAGTGGTAATCGTATTGGCTGAAGTAGGAGGAAAAGTAGTCTGAGGAAGTTTTTTTTTTTTTTTTTTTTTTCCCCTCAGAGTTTGCTGCATAGCCTTAATTGCAGCCTTGCTGTGTCTTACCTCCTCTTAATCCTTGAATGGCTCTGACTTCAGCTGTTTATCATGGACGTCCAGAGTTTGGCTTCCAGCCTGAATAATCTTGCTGCTAAGGTTCAAAATATACAAGATTTTGTTGTACATGCTCCTATGTCTGAACCTAGAATTCCTATCCCAGAGTTTTTTTCTGGAGATAGATCTAGTTTTCTGAATTTTAGGAACAATTGCAAGTTGTTTCTTTCTTTGAAATCTCGCTCTTCTGGAGACCCTGCTCAGCAAGTCAGGATTGTTATATCTTTCCTGCGGGGTGACCCTCAGAATTGGGCATTTGCATTGGCATCAGGGGATCCTGCGTTGCTCAATGTGGATGCGTTTTTTCTGGCATTGGGTTTGCTCTATGAGGAACCTAACCTAGAGATTCAGGCTGAAAAAGCTTTATTGGCTCTCTCTCAGGGGCAAGATGAAGCAGAAATATATTGTCAGAAATTTCGGAAATGGTCGGTGCTTACTCAGTGGAATGAGTGCGCCCTGGCTGCAAGATTCAGAGATGGCCTTTCTGAGGCCATTAAAGATGTCATGGTGGGGTTCCCTGCGCCTACAGGTCTGAATGAGTCTATGACTATGGCTATTCAGATTGATCGGCGTTTACGGGAGCGCAAACCTGTGCACCATTTGGCGGTGTCTTCTGAACAGGCACCTGAGACAATGCAATGTGATAGAATTCAGTCCAGAAGTGAACGGCAAAACTATAGGCGGAAAAATGGGTTGTGTTTTTATTGTGGTGATTCAGCTCATGTTATATCAGCATGCTCTAAACACACAAAAAAGGTTGATAAGTCTGTTGCCATTAGTACTCTACAGTCTAAGTTCATTCTGTCTGTGACTCTGATTTGTTCATTATCAGCCATTTCCGTCGATGCCTATGTGGATTCAGGCGCTGCCCTGAGTCTTATGGATTGGTCATTTGCCAACCGCTGTGGGTTTAGTCTGGAGCCTCTGGAAGTCCCTATTCCTTTGAAAGGAATTGACTCTACACCTTTGGCTATGAATAAACCTCAGTACTGGACACAAGTGACCATGCGTATGACTCCCGTTCATCAGGAGGTGATTCGCTTCCTGGTACTGTATAATTTACATGATGTCTTAGTGCTTGGTCTGCCATGGTTACAAACTCATAACCCAGTCTTGGACTGGAAAACGATGTCTGTGTTAAGCTGGGGATGTCAGGGGGTTCATGATGATGCACCTCCGATTTCTATCGCTTCATCTACTCCTTCTGAGGTTCCGGTATTTTTGTCTGATTATCGGGATGTTTTTGAGGAGCCTAAGCTCAATTCGCTTCCTCCTCACAGGGATTGCGATTGTGCTATAGATTTGATTCCTGGCAGTAAATTTCCTAAAGGTCGTTTGTTCAATCTGTCAGTGCCAGAGCATACTGCTATGCGGGATTATGTTAAGGAGTCCTTGGAAAAGGGACATATCCGTCCATCTTCGTCCCCTTTGGGAGCAGGTTTTTTTTTTGTGGCCAAAAAAGATGGTTCCTTGAGGCCTTGTATAGATTACCGTCTTTTGAATAAGATTACAGTTAAATATCAGTATCCTTTGCCATTGTTGACTGATTTGTTCGCTCGCATTAAGGGGGCTAAATGGTTCACTAAGATTGATCTTCGGGGTGCGTATAATCTTGTGCGGATAAAGCAGGGTGATGAGTGGAAAACCGCATTTAATACGCCTGAGGGCCATTTTGTGTATTTGGTGATGCCTTTTGGACTTTCTAATGCTCCTTCTGTCTTCCAGTCCTTTATGCACGATATTTTCCGTGAATATCTGGATAAATTTATGATTGTGTATTTGGATGATGTTTTGGTTTTTTCGGATGACTGGGAGTCCCATGTTCAGCAGGTCAGGAAGGTGTTTCAGGTCCTGCGGGCCAATTCTTTGTTTGTAAAAGGTTCAAAGTGTCTCTTTGGAGTCCAGAAGATTTCTTTTTTGGGGTATATTTTTTCCCCTTCTACTATTGAGATGGATCCCGTCAAGGTTCAGGCTATTTGTGACTGGACGCAGCCTTCATCTCTTAAGAGTCTACAGAAGTTCTTGGGCTTTGCTAATTTTTATCGTCGTTTCATAACTAATTTTTCTAGTGTTGTTAAGCCTTTGACGGATTTGACTAAGAAGGGTGCTGATGTTGCTGATTGGTCTCCTGCGGCTGTGGAGGCCTTTCAGGAACTTAAGCGCCGGTTTTCTTCTGCTCCTGTGTTGCGTCAGCCAGATGTTTCGCTTCCTTTTCAGGTTGAGGTTGATGCTTCCGAGATTGGAGCGGGGGCGGTTTTGTCACAGAGAAGCTCCGATTGCTCAGTGATGAAGCCATGTGCGTTCTTTTCTAGAAAGTTTTCGCCCACTGAGCGGAATTATGATGTTGGTAATCGGGAGCTTTTGGCCATGAAGTGGGCATTTGAGGAGTGGCGTCATTGGCTTGATCACAAAAATCTGATTTACCTTGAGTCTGCCAAGCGTCTGAATCCTAGACAGGCTCATTGGTCACTGTTTTTCTCCCGTTTCGATTTTGTGGTTTCATACCTGCCAGGTTCAAAGAATGTGAAGGCTGATGCTCTTTCTAGGAGTTTTGTGCCTGACTCCCCTGGAAATTCTGAGCCCACTGGTATCCTTAGGGATGGGGTGATTTTGTCGGCTGTCTCCCCAGACTTGCGACGTGCTTTGCAGGAGTTTCAGGCGGATAAACCTGATCGTTGTCCGCCTGAAAGACTGTTTGTTCCGGATAATTGGACCAGTAGCGTCATCTCCGAGGTCCATTCTTCTGCGTTGGCAGGTCATCCTGGAATATTTGGTACTAGAGACTTGGTGGCCAGGTCTTTTTGGTGGCCTTCCTTGTCGAGGGATGTGCGTTCTTTTGTGCAGTCTTGTGAAGTTTGCGCTCGGGCTAAGCCTTGCTGTTCTCGGGCCAGTGGATTGTTGTCACCTTTGCCTATCCCGAAGAGGCCTTGGACGCACATTTCCATGGACTTTATTTCGGATCTCCCTGTCTCTCAAAAAATGTCCGTCATCTGGGTTGTGTGTGACCGCTTTTCTAAGATGGTTCATCTGGTACCCTTGCCTAAGTTACCTTCCTCCTCTGAGTTGGTCCCTCTGTTTTTTCAGAACGTGGTTCGTTTGCATGGGATTCCGGAGAACATCGTTTCTGACAGGGGATCCCAGTTTGTGTCTAGATTTTGGCGGACGTTCTGTGCTAAGATGGGCATTGATTTGTCCTTTTCGTCTGCATTCCATCCTCAGACGAATGGCCAGACGGAACGAACTAATCAGACCTTGGAAACTTATTTAAGGTGTTTTGTTTCTGCTGATCAAGATGACTGGGTTACCTTTTTGCCGCTTGCCGAATTTGCCCTTAATAATCGGGCTAGTTCTGCTACCTTGGTTTCTCCTTTCTTTTGTAATTCGGGGTTTCATCCTCGTTTTTCCTCTGGTCAGGTGGAGCCTTCTGATTGTCCTGGAGTGGACATGGTGGTGGATAGGTTGCATCAGATTTGGAGTCATGTGGTGGACAATTTGAAGTTGTCCCAGGAGAGGGCTCAGCAGTTTGCTAATCGCCGTCGCCGCGTGGGTCCTCGACTTCGTGTTGGGGACTTGGTGTGGTTGTCTTCTCATTTTGTTCCTATGAAGGTCTCTTCTCCTAAGTTCAAGCCTCGGTTCATCGGTCCCTATAGGATCTTGGAAATTCTTAACCCTGTGTCGTTTCGTTTGGATCTCCCGGCATCGTTTGCTATTCATAATGTGTTCCATCGGTCGTTGTTGCGGAAGTATGAGGTACCTGTTGTTCCTTCGCTTGAGCCTCCTGCTCCGGTGCTGGTGGAGGGAGAATTGGAGTATGTTGTGGAGAAGATCTTGGATTCTCGTGTTTCCAGACGGAGACTCCAGTATTTGGTCAAGTGGAAGGGTTATGGTCAGGAGTATAATTCTTGGGTGGTTGCCTCTGATGTTCATGCTGCTGATTTGGTCCGTGCATTTCATAGGGCTCATCCTGGTCGCCCTGGTGGTTCTCGTGAGGGTTCGGTGACCCCTCCTCAAGGGGGGGGTACTGTTGTGGATTCTGTTTTTGGGCTCCCTCTGGTGGTTACAGATGGTACTGGGTGACTTGTGTTCTCTGCGGTCTCTGGTGTCCACCTGTTCTATTAGGATATGGGAGTTTCCTATTTAACCTGGCTTTCTTGTCATTTCCTCGCCGGCTATCAATGTAATCAGTGTGTCTTGTTACCTCTGCTTCCCGCTTCTGTATTCTTCAGGACAAGCTAAGTTTTTGATTTTCCTGCTCCACGTTTTGCTTAATTTTTTGTCTTAGTCCAGCTTGCAGATATGTGATTCCTTTTTGCTGGTTGCTCTAGTGGGCTGATATTACTCCTCATGTTCCATGAGTTGGAACATGAGTTCAAGTAATTTCAGGATGGTTTTTGTAGGGTTTTTCGCTGACCGCGCAGTTCACTTTTGTATCCTCTGCTATCTAGCTTTAGCGGGCCTCATTTTGCTGAATCTGTTTTCATAACTACGTATGTGCTTTCCTCTCATTTCACCGTCATTACATGTGGGGGGCTGCTATTTCTGTGGGGTGTTTCTCTGGAGGCAAGAGAGGTCTGTGTTTCTTCTAATAGGGAAAGTTAGTTCTTCGGCTGGTGCGAGACGTCTAGGAATCATCGTAGGCACGTTCCCCGGCTACAGCTAGTTGTGTGTTGAGGCTCAGGATCGCGGTCAGCTCAGTTTCCATCACCCTAGAGCTTGTTTTGTTTTTTGTGCTTGTCCTTTTGTGATCCCCTGCCATTGGGATCATGACAGATCACACTCTGTGCGCCATGTTTTCCTCAGAGTTGGTGTGCAGAGGGGTTGTATACTCACTCTGTGTTACCTGAGAGGAATTCTTTGGTGGCCAGTGGATCCTCCTGCACTCTGTCTCCTGCCTCCTGTTTCCTGCGATCTCCTGGGCCGTGTGCGGTGTGTCGTCTGTGTGCAGTGTGACAGATCTGTGATCACAGTTCCTCAATCCCAGTTACAGTCCACCCCCCATGCCCTCACTCCAATCCCCCACTCTGAAATGTATTTTTTGCACGCTATTTTTGTGGCGTTTCAGTGTTCGGTGTGTTCTGTGCTGAGCATTCATGCTTTTCCCATGGCCGCAGTGCTCTGATCTGATTCATTTTTTAGATATAGGTAGAGTAGGGGATGTTGCTGTTTAAGTGACGTCTGATTTTTTTTTAGAAAAAAAAAAAAGTAGTTAGTACAGTGTAGCTTTATAGGTAGGGAAGTGGCACATTAGGGGAGCGGACGTTGCAGTATAAGTGACATCCGATTTTATTTTAGAAAAAAAGTAGTTCGTACAGAGTAGCTTTATAGCTAGGTAGGTAGCGCATAAGGGGACCGGACATCTCAGTGTGATGTATGATCTTCTCTTAGAAAAAAAATATTAGTACAAAATAGCTTTATAGGTAGGGAGGTAGCACATTAGGGGAGCAGACGTTGCAGTGTAAGTGACTTCTGAATTTTTTTATTAAAAAAAAAAAGTAGTTAGTAGCTTCATAGGTGGGGAGGCTGCGTTTTTTTGAAAAAATTAAAAGTATTGTGCCGGATACATGTTTAGCTAGGAGAGCATATGTCGCAGTGTTAGTGATGACAGTTTTTCTTTGGCAAAAAAAAAAGAATAGAGTTGAGTAAATATTTAGCTAGTGCACAATGGGAGCATAAGGCGCAGTGCTAGTGATGCCCGTTTTTCTTTCGCAAAAAAATAAGAATAGTTAGCGCCAGGTAAATTTATAGCTAGTGCATTAGGGGAGTGTACCTTGCAGTGGTAGTGACATTCTTTTTTCTTTTGAGTAAAAAAAAAAAAGAATAGTTAGCACCAAGTAACTATAGGTAGGGCATTAGTGTAGTGAATTTCACTGTAATTTTTTAATACTTTTTTAACATCTACAGATTTTTGTTTTCATTTCTTTTCTTCTAAGTGTTTCTTCAACATTTTTCCTTTTGACTTTTTTCTCTACTTTTCGTTTCTCTACTTTTTTTCTCTCTACTTTTTATAATAAATAGTACCAGCATGTGAAATTGATTGTAAAACAGTGTAGCTACCTAATTGGACAGTCTTGCAAGCACTACTATTTTGAAGTCTAGCCACAGATTTTCAATGATGTTCAGATCAAGGGACTGTGAGGGCCATTTTAAAACCTTCAGCTTACGCCTTTTGTGGTAGTCTATTGTGGATGGATTTTGATGTGTGTTTAGGATCATTATCCAATTGCAAAAGCCATCCTCTTTTCAACTTTAGCTTTTTACAGATGGTGTTATGTTTGCGTCAAGAATTTGTTGAAATTTAATTGAATCCTTTCTTCCCTCTACTCAAAAAATGTTCCAAATGCCATTGGCTGCAACACAATCCCAAAAGCATGATTGACCCACCCTCAGGCATAATGGTTGGTGAGATGTTCTTTTCCTAAAATTCTGTGCCCTTTTTTCCACAAATACCTTTGATTGTTGTGGCCAAAGAGTTCTATTATAACCTCATCGGTTTCCAAAATGTATCAGGCTTGTTTAGATGTTGTTTTGCATACTTCTGATGCCTAATTTTATAGTGAGGATGCAGAAGAGGTTTTCTTCCGATGGCTCTTCCATGAAAGACATATTAGTGCAGGTGTCCCTGAACCGTAGAAAAATGTACCACAACTCTAGAGTCTGCTAAATCTTTCTGACGTTCTTTTGCAGTCAAGGGGGGTTCTGATCTATCTCTCTACCAATCCTATGAGCCGCTCTCACTGAAATTTTACTTGGTCTTCCAGACCTTATCTTGACCTCCACTGTTCATGTTTACTGCAATTTTTTAATTACATTTCAAATTGAGGAAAGGGAAACTTCAAAAATTTTTGCTATCTTCTTATAGCCTTCTCCTGCTTTGTGGGCCTCCACCATTTTCATTTTCAGAGTGCTGGCAGCTAGTTAAAAGAGCATATGGCTGCTGTTTTTTGACACAAGGGTAGAGGAGGCTGGGATTTTGTTAATTTGGGTAATTTGCATCACTTGGCCTTTCCTAACAATGATAGTGAACAATTCTTCACCCTAACAGGCTAATAAAGGTCTGAAACCTTGGTCAAAGTTATTTGTTCACACTAATCTCCGCAGATGACCAAACTTTTCTATCAGCCAAATTTCCTTTTTGTAATTTTAAAAATGTAAAAGATGAAAAAAAAAAAAAAAAATATATATATATATATATATATATATATATATATACAGTGGGGCAAAAAAGTATTTAGTCAGTCAGCAATAGTGCAAGTTCCACCACTTAAAAAGATGAGAGGCGTCTGTAATTTACATCATAGGTAGACCTCAACTATGGGAGACAAACTGAGAAAAAAAAATCCAGAAAATCACATTGTCTGTTTTTTTAACATTTTATTTGCATATTATGGTGGAAAATAAGTATTTGGTCAGAAACAAACAATCAAGATGTCTGGCTCTCACAGACCTGTAACTTCTTCTTTAAGAGTCTCCTCTTTCCTCCACTCATTACCTGTAGTAACGGCACCTATTTAAACTTGTTATCAGTATAAAAAGACACCTGTGCACACCCTCAAACAGTCTGACTCCAAACTCCACTATGGTGAAGACCAAAGAGCTGTCAAAGGACACCAGAAACAAAATTGTAGCCCTGCACCAGGCTGGGAAGACTGAATCTGCAATAGCCAACCAGCTTGGAGTGAAGAAATCAACAGTGGGAGCAATAATTAGAAAATGGAAGACATACAAGACCACTGATAATCTCCCTCGATCTGGGGCTCCACGCAAAATCCCACCCCGTGGGGTCAGAATGATCACAAGAACGGTGAGCAAAAATCCCAGAACCACGCGGGGGGACCTAGTGAATGAACTGCAGAGAGCTGGGACCAATGTAACAAGGCCTACCATAAGTAACACACTATGCCACCATGGACTCAGATCCTGCAGTGCCAGACGTGTCCCACTGCTTAAGCCAGTACATGTCCGGGCCCGTCTGAAGTTTGCTAGAGAGCATTTGGATGATCCAGAGGAGTTTTGGGAGAATGTCCTATGGTCTGATGAAACCAAACTGGAACTGTTTGGTAGAAACACAACTTGCCGTGTTTGGAGGAAAAAGAATACTGAGTTGCATCCATCAAACACCATACCTACTGTAAAGCATGGTGGTGGAAACATCATGCTTTGGGGCTGTTTCTCTGCAAAGGGGCCAGGACGACTGATCCGGGTACATGAAAGAATGAATGGGGCCATGTATCGTGAGATCTTGAGTGCAAACCTCCTTCCATCAGCAAGGGCATTGAAGATGAAACGTGGCTGGGTCTTTCAACATGACAATGATCCAAAGCACACCGCCAGGGCAACGAAGGAGTGGCTTCTTAAGAAGCATTTCAAGGTCCTGGAGTGGCCTAGCCAGTCTCCAGATCTCAACCCTATAGAAAACCTTTGGAGGGAGTTGAAAGTCCGTGTTGCCAAGCGAAAAGCCAAAAACATCACTGCTCTAGAGGAGATCTGCATGGAGGAATGGGCCAACATACCAACAACAGTGTGTGGCAACTTAGACTTACAGAAAACGTTTGACCTCTGTCATTGCCAACAAAGGATATATTACAAAGTATTGAGAGGAAATTTTATTTCTGACCAAATACTTATTTTCCACCATAATATGCAAATAAAATGTTAAAAAAACAGACAATGTGATTTTCTGGATTTTTTTTTCTCAATTTGTCTCCCACAGTTGAGGTCTACCTATGATGTAAATTACAGACGCCTCTCATCTTTTTAAGTGGTGGAACTTGCACTATTGCTGACTGACTAAATACTTTTTTGCCCCACTGTATATATATAGCGCCTAAATTGCAGAGGAGATGTATCATCTTTAACTTTAGGTCTTGTATATATCATTTCATCTTCAACTTGCTTAAGGCTTTGTGCACATGTTGTGGATTGGTGTGCGGATTTTTCCGCACTGTTTTTGCAAAATCCGCAGGTAAACCGCACTACGGATTACCCGCGGATTTGTTGCGGATTTTTCTTGGTTTTTGTGCGGATTCCAGATGCGATTTATACCTGCGGATTCCTTTTGAGGAGCAGGTGTAAACCGCTGTGGAATCTGCACAAAGAATTGACATGCTGCGGAAAAAACAATGCTGCGTTTCCGCGCGCATTTTTCCTTAGCATGTGCACCGCGGATTTTGTATTCCATATGTTTACAAGGTACTGTACAACGCATGGAAAACGTCAAATCCGCTGTGGATCCGCAGCAAAATTTGCAATGTGTGCACAGAGCCAAACTGTTCCAATAACAGTAACTTTTACCAGGGGTGCCCAAACTTTTCCATGCTACTGTACAATATGTCAGAAGAAAACAATCTCAGAATCATTAGGATCCTTTGAAGCGGTCAAGATTTATTACCCCATAAAGTGACACTTGTCAGAATTTAAAAAATTGACCTGGTCAGGAAGGTGAAAACAGGCTTCGGGGTGAAATGGTTAATCATGTTTGCAGCACTTTAAATCTATGGTGCTGTTAGTTCTGTTAAGTTTTGGAGTCAAAGAATATAGGTCCAAAATGCCTATGTAAAGTTTAAAAGAAAATCTGATTAACTGCAGTGATATTGAAGCATGTCTATAGATGCATTAATATGACAAAACATATCTAACAGCTTTTTAAATTTTGCTTGTTAACTACTTCAAGATGATGACAATGATTCATGAACGATCAATTTTATTTAATGCACCATTCCACCCTTTTTTTACTTTAAATTCAGAGCTGGAGTGGTGTCACTATTTTACCGTCCCTGCCTCTAGTATTACAATTACCAGCTGAATTCTTCATCTGTTCTCAGTGCCTCTGTGGTTGTCTTTTGCTGTTTATAACCTACCAGATTGCGCCAGTATTTGTGGGGAGAGTTGATCACTCCTCAGTGTAAGTCTATGAGAGCCAAAACAAGGTTCTCATAGACTTATATTGAGAGCTTGTGACCGTTACGTCTGATTTCCGACCAATCAGGAGCTCCAGTCAGAACATGATGGAGGGAGACCAGAGTGGCACTGGGAATAGCTGAAGATAGCAACAAGTAAGAATATTACTAGAGGCAGGGAACTTACATTAGTGCCACCACTGAAGTGGTGTTTTAATAATACACAATAGTTTAATAATTCACACTTGGTTATTCTATTTTTTTACATTGTGAAACTATTCCTAGAATCACCCAAAAACAGAAATCGTAACACTGACTTGAAAGTAGTGAAAGTAGTGAGCTATAATAGTCACTATATAACATTCAAAATTAGGGGCATTTAAGATTCCTAAAATAAGTCAGTATCACAATGTAATTTCTTCTGATTATCTTCTCTTTTTGGTGTACTCTACATCATGTTCCGAAATCGTCATGACTCCTGAGCTCAGTGATTGGCTGCAGGGGTCACATTCTGTAGCAGATCCATCACAAACTGCTGTGCCAGCACAGACCGGGGACCACAGGGGTGGAAAAGCAGTGGCATAAGGTTAATTTCTGATTTTTATATTTTAGATTACTGTTAAGCTAGGACAGAGAGTGCGCTAAAAATATATCTGGAAAGCCCCTTTAATGCTGAAAGGTAATCCTAATGCACTGTGCATTCTACAATTTAAGGTATAAATTGACGATCATGAACCTCTTGACAGAAATCTATTTGCAGATCCTTTATTAGATTGTATTGTAATCAGTTTCTTATACCTTTTATCCCTTAAGCTTTCCACTGGGGACTCATCATTTATGGAACATGTGGACCTTCTGCCCACATTAGTTAAAATAAATACATTTCATGTGTCACACTGAGCCAATACTCACCAACAATTATATATAACAGGTAATGTAGAAATCTACATTAATTAAAGGCTGCAACACAAGATATGTGATGTTTCATTTCTCAGGCCTCATACCAAAAGAGAAATAAATTGATATAGCAAAATTAATTAGAAGTGTATTCTCTGGAAATGTCAGGTGACTCTTTTTTTTCTGTGGAGTTCAATTTCTTCCCTATTTTTGCTATGCTGTTCAGTTAAAACTGAGAATGAACTGCTAGCACTTTGACATCTGGTTTTTCAGAAAGGCAAATTGATCTGTTCATAAATTACTCCCCAGTTGCTCATATGGCTGATGTATTAGCTCAGCAGTGAAGTTCCTAGTTAAAAGTGAGAAAGTAATTGTTCAATTTATCCCTGTAAAACCCTGTGTCTCTACCTTAGCATTGTGCTGATGAAATGTTCATTGACAAAACGTACAATCAGATATCAACATGGACCTCCAGTCGATAGCATTGCAGACCAACTGCATAAGTGATAGATTTACTTTAATAGATCGGCATGATGGTTGTTAAGAACTTTGCAGAAGTAATTTAACACAAACTATTGATGGTGTTACAGCTGATTCTTTCATCTACGTATTGTATATTAGACAGACCATTTAGCATATATACTAAACAGCAATAAGGAGTGACTGATGTGTAATGTACTTGCAGTGGATAAAAATGTTTACAGTCTCCTGTTAAAATGCCAGGTTTTTGTCATGAAAAAAAAAAATACAAAAAAAACCCCAAAAGAAATATGATTTTGTTAGATAAGTGTGATCATTCTCAGCCTAAGTGTGAACACTCTCTTATATCTGAAGATGTGGTTGTGATCAAAATTGGGTAGGCAAGCAAGGTCAATAACGTAGAATCAATACAAGCAGACACATAAACAAGCAACTACAGATGAACAAGCTAAGAACCAATATTTCGACAAAGAGTGGTAGGTGGAGCTGGCTCACATAGACCCTCTTAGCACTGGGAACCTAATCTCTGGAGGACACAGCAGGGTTAAATTCCTGCAGAGTTCATCCCTAAGGCTAGATGGAAGCCACATGGAGGTTCAGCAGTGCTGAATGAAGCAGCCTCAGCAAGATGGACAGACATGAGGAAAAACCGCATAGTGAGCAGAGCGGCGCTGGGAAGGCCAGCAAGTCACCACAGTGACACAAGTATGAGTCAATTCCGCAGCAAAAATTTGCAACAACAATTTCAGGCCTCTGCTAAAAAGATGAATTATACATTTCAATATCCTCAAACATCCCTCCAAATTAACAAAAGAGGTTTGGAGTGACCCTGCCAGACCTCAGACCTTGAAAACCTTCGGGTTGATCTGAAGAGGGCTGTACACAGGAGATGCCCTTGCAGTCCACTGTAACCACTGAGCAACTAGTAAAAAGAGGTAGAGGAGCCTGCCCACACAGGATTATAATCTATGGGGTATTGGGAAAAGAGACAGAAGGTCAAGGGGTTGAAGCAGCTTTGGTGTCAATGATATGACAAAGGTATTATTGCAGGCTTTAAGCATTTCTAAGGAGATGCATTTTCAGATTGCGACTGAAGGCTCCAAATGTGGGAGACAAACAGACATGTTGAAGCACTAAATTCCAAATGATTAGGGTTCTTTGATAAAAATCTTGGAGGTGATTAGGTGAAGAACAAACAACAATGTAGGAGAAAAGGAGGTCTTGTGAAATTCAGAGACTATGTTGGGGATCTGGAGATTATATGGAGAAGACAGATTGTAGTATTTCACCTATGAAAAGTGGTGAAATATTACAATCCAGCCATGGCCGATGCTGCAATATCATCGGCCATAGCTGGAAACCCTGATCTGCCCCCCGCCGCCGCCACCAATCTCCTCCCCAGGCCTCCGTTCTGTCCCGTACAGTGGTCCGCTCCTGTCTGCTTCCCCATCCTCCTGTCCGCCCCCCGTGCTCCGGTCCGCCCCCCATGCTCCGATCCACCGCCCCGTGCTCCGATCCCACCCACTCAAACTTACCGAGCCTCCCGGTGTCCGTCTGTCTTCTCCATGGGCGCCGCCATCTTCCAAAATGTCAGACGCATGCACAGTGCGCCCGCCGAATCTGCCGGCTGGCAGATTCGTTCCAGGTACATTTTGATCACTGTGATAAAACCTATCACAGTGATCAAAATAAAAAAAAATAGTAAATGAACCCCCCCTTTATCACCCCCATAGGTAGGGACAATAATAAAATAAATAAAATATATTTTTTTCCACTAGGGTTAGGGCTAGGGTTAGGGCTAGGGCTAGGGTTAGAATTAGGGTTAGAACTAGGGTTAGGGTTAGAATTAGGCTATGTGCACACGGTGCGGATTTGGCTGCGGATCCGCAGCGGATTGGCCGCTGCGGATTCGTAGCAGTTTTCCATCAGGTTTACAGTACCATGAAAACCTATGGAAAACCAAATCCGCTGTGCCCATGGTGCGGAAAATACCACGCGGAAACGCTGTGTTGTATTTTCCGCAGCATGTCAATTCTTTGTGCAGATTCCGCAGCGTTTTACACCTGTTCCTCAATAGGAATCCGCAGGTGAAATCCGCACAAAAACACTGGAAATCCGTGGTAAATCCGCAGGTAAAATGCAGTGCCTTTTACCTGCGGATTTTCCAAAAATGGTGTGGAAAAATCTCACATGAATCCGAAAAGTGCGCACATAGCCTTAGGGTTAGGGTTGGAATTAGAGATAGGGTTGGAATTAGGGCTAGGGTTGGAAATAGGGTTAAGATTAGGCTTGTGGTTAGGGTTATGGTTAGGGTTAGGGGTGTGTTGGGGTTAGGGTTGTGGTTAGGGTTGGGATTAGGGTTAGGATTAGGGTTAGGGTTGGGGTTAGGGGTGTGTTGGGGTTAGGGTTGTGGTTAGGGGAGTGTTGGGGTTAGGGTTGTGATTAGGGTTATGGCTACAGTTGGGATTAGGGTTAGGGGTATGTTGGGGTTAGTGTTGGAGGTAGAATTGAGGGGTTTCCACTGTTTAGGCACATCAGGGGTCTCCAAACGCAACATGACGCCACCATTGATTCCAGCCAATCTTGCGTTCAAAAAGTCAAATGGTGCTCCCTCCCTTCCGAGCCACAACGTGCACCCAAACAGTGGTTTACCCCCTCATATGGGGTACCAGCATACTCAGGAAAAACTGCGCAACAATTATTGGGGTCCAATTTCTCCTGTTACCCTTACGAAAATAAAAAATTGCTTGCTAAAACATAATTTTTGAGGAATGAACAATTATTTGTTATTTTTACGGCTCCGCGTTATTACCTTCTGTGAAGCACTTGAGGGTTCAAAGTGCTCAACACACATCTAGATAAGTTCCTTGGGGGTCTAGTTTCCAAAATGGGGTCACTTGTTGGGAGTTTCTACTGTTTAGGCACATCAGGGGCTCTGCAAACGCAATGTTGCGCCCGCAGACCATTCCATCAAAGTCTGCATTTCAAAACGTCACTACTTCCCTTCCGAGCCCCGACGTGTGCCCAAAGAGTGGTTTACCCCCACATATGGGGTATCAGTGTACTCAGGATAAACTGAGCAACAACTATTGGGGTCCAATTTCTCTTGTTACCCTTGTGAAAATAAAAAATTGAGTGCTAAAACATCATTTTTGAGGAAAGAAAAATTATTTTTTATTTTCACGGCTCTGCGTTGTAAACTTCTGTGAAGCACTTGGGGGTTCAAAGTGCTCACAATATAGCTAGATAAGTTCCTTGGGGGTCTAGTTTCCAAAATGTGGTCACTTGTGGGGGGTTTCTACTGTTTAGGCACATCAGGGGCTTTGCAAACGTAACATGATGCCCACAGACCATTCCATCAAAGTCTGTATTCCAAAACGTCACTGCTTCCCTTCTGAGCCCCGACGTGTGCCCAAACAGTGGTTCCCCCCCACATATGGGGTATCAGTGTACTCAGGACAAACTGGACAGCAACTTTTGTGGTCCAATTTCTCCTGTTACTCTTGTGAAAATAAAAAATTGCGGGCTAAAAAATAATTTTTGAGGAATGAAAAATTATTTTTTATTTTCACGGCTCTGAGTTATAAACTTCTGTGAAGCACATCTAGATTAGTTCCATGGAACGTCTAGTTTCCAAAATGGGGTCACATGTGGGGGAACTCCAATGTTTAGGCACACAGTGGCTCTCCAAACGCGACATGGTGTCCGCTAACGATTGGAGCTAATTTTTTATTCAAAAAGTCAAATGGCACTCCTTCCCTTCTGAGCCCAAACAGTGGTTTACCCCCACATGTGAGGTATCGGTGTACTCAGGAGCAATTGCTCAACACTTTTTATGATCCATTTTATCCTGTTGCCCATGTCAAAATGAAAAAATTGAGGATAAAATAAATTTTTTGTGAAAAAAAGTACTTTTTCATTTTTACGGATCAATTTGTGAAGCACCTAGTGGTTCAAAGTGCTCACTATGCATCTAGATAAGCTCCTTGGGGGGTCTAGTTTCCAAAATGGGGTCACTTGTGGGGGAGCTCCAATGTTTAGGCACACAGCGGCTCTCCAAACACGACATGGTGTCCGCTAAAGATTGGAGCCAATTTTTCATTGAAAAAGTCAAATGGCGCTCTTTCCCTTCCCGGCCCTGTCGTGCGCCCCAACAGTGGTTCCACCCCACGTATGGGGTATCAGCATACTCAGGACAAATTTTACAATCATTTTTGGGGTTCAATTTCTCTTTTTACCCTTGGGAAAATAAAAAAAGTTGTTGCTAAAAGATCATTTTTGTGACTAAAAAGTTAAATGTTCATTTTTTCCTTCCATGTTGCTTCTGCTGCTGTGAAGCACCTGAAGGGTTAATAAACTTCTTGAATGTGGTTTTGAGTTCCTTGTGGGGTGCAGTTTTTAGAATGGTGTCACTTTTGGGTATTCTCAGCCATAAAGACCCCTGAAACTGACTTCAAATGTGAGGTGGTCCCTAAAAAAATGGTTGTGTAAATTTCGTTGTAAAAATGAGAAATCACTGGTCAAATTTTAACCCTTGTAACTTCCTAGCAAAAAAAATTTTGTTTCCAAAATTGTGCTGATGTAAAGTAGACATGTGGGTAATGTTATTTATTAACTATTTTGTGTCACATAACTCTCTCGTTTAACAGAATAAAAATTCAAAATTTGAAAATTGCGAAATTTTCAAAATTTTAGCCAAATTTCCACTTTTTTACAAATAAACGCAAAAAATTATCGACCTAAATTTACCACTAACATGAAGCCCAATATGTCACGAAAAAAAAGTCTCAGAACCGCTAGGATCTGTTGAAGCGTTCCTGAGTTATTGCCTCATAAAGGGACACTGGTCAGAATTGCAAAAAATGGCCAGGTCATTAAAGGGACTCTGTCACCTGAATTTGGAGGGAACAATCTTCAGCCATAGGGGCGGGGTTTTTGGGTGGTGTTTGATTACCCTTTCCTTACCCGCTGGCTGCATGCTGGTTGCAATATTGGATTAAAGTTCATTCTCTGTCCTCCGTAGTACATGCCTGCACAAGGCAATCTTGCCTTGCGCAGGCATGTACTATGGAGGACAGAGAATGAACTTCAATCCAATATTGCAGCCAGCATGCAGCCAGCGGGTAAGGAAAGGGTGAATCAAACACCCGAAAACCCCGCCCCTATGGCTGAAGATTGTTCCCTCCAAATTCAGGTGACAGAGTCCCTTTAAGGTCAAAATAGGCTGGGTCATGAAGGGGTTAATTAATAAAAGATTATCTTTCTGAAAAAATGGTGTTGGTTCCAGTGTAATTTTCATAACCAGCAGAGGGAAAACCGATGGCTGGAGGCAGATGATTATTGCCTGGGAAGGGGGTAATACCCATGGAGCTTCCCAGGCTATTAATATCAGCTCACAACTGTGTACTTAGCCTTTACTGACTATTAAAATGGGGACCCTAAAAAAAATCATGCAGGGTCCCCCTATAATTAATAACCAGCAAAAGCTATGCAGATAGCTGCGGGCTGATATTAATAGTCTAGGAAGGGGCCTTTGATACTGCCCCCAGGCTAAAAACATCAGCTCTCTGTATTTTTTTTAAAATTATTTATTTACAGCACAGGAGTGGTCTCACTGTTATTAGCGGCAGCAGGTGTCAGCTGATGGGAGCTGTGGTCCTATCAGCTGACACCAGTGACCCGAAGTAAACTTTATACCTCCGATCACAGCTGAGTACTCACGCTGTCTTCTGACAGCGTGGGAACCGCAGCTCTCTGACTGGCGGGGATGATTTCACCGCCGATCAGTAGCACTACGCTGGTGTTTCCCATGCTGTCACACACACCAGCTTTTTTACTGTGTATCTTCGGCTATATTTGGCAATTTAATCGATGATTAAATCAGCAAATATTGCAAATTCGGTGACTGTGAGCTGAACCGAACATTGAAATGTTGGCTCATCTCTAGTCAGGAGGTCACAAAGAATAGCTAAGGTGGGAGATTATGAGGGCATGTACTAACATTTTAGTAGATTTGGAGTTGAAGAAAGGGCAAATTCAGAAAATATTTTAAAGTTGGAGGAGGCAGGAGATGAGAAAAAGGAAGAAATGGCTTATAGACACTTGTGAATTCTGGACAGCAGAAATGCACCAACTGGGTCAGACAGGTACATTTGATGTTATGAACTGCCTCAGGTCAAAGTATAGATGGAGAAGAATAAGGGTCTCAAGACAGAGACTTGAGGGACAGCTACCTAGAGAGCAATGAGGAGATCCAACAGAGGGCTTGGTTTGTGATTCCATGAAAAGAGAGGATCTGTAGTAGGAGGGAGTGATCAACTGTGTCAAAGGTAGTGGACAAGTCTAGGAGGAGGAGTATATATTATTTTTTGTTATCTTTGACAGTTAGTAAGTCATTAGCAATTTTGGTTAGGGCAATGACAGTGGTGGGAATGGATTGTAGGTTGTAGAAGAGTGTATTGAATGAGCTGTGGGATGAAAGTTCAATGGGGACGTACAGTTCTAGGTGTTTGCAGGTGAACAGGAGTTGTAATATGTTTTGGATTAGGAATACATGGTAGACCGCAGCCTCTGCTTACATCAGCGCCATTGGTAGCTCCAGAATTAGATCATAAAGACAAGGTGGACAGCAGTGTGAGCGGCATCTTTTTAACTCAGCAGCTATGGTATCTCTAGTATTAAATCTGAATATCTGCTGGAAACAGATCTTTCTACATATTCAAGAAGTCAGAGCCTCTTACTGTACAGACTCGCAGGCACCTGTCCTATTAACATTCATAACTTTCTAAGGCAAGATTCTGTCACTGCAACAAGGCAGTAAACATTTTAATTATATATTGATTACCTCCCTAGACTTAACAAGTGTGATTTGTTAATTAAAGGCATTTAGGAGCTTGTTTACAATTACATTTCCTTTGGTTAATTATTTTTTTTTCTGTTCCTCAAGAACTCCATTGAATTTAAGAAGGTCTTAGCTCTAAGTTTGGATGTAATCACTTCAGCCCATGATATTGAGTTGGATGCAGCTTGATGCACTACTACTATTTACAGAAACAGCCAAGCTGAGTTTGACATTTTTACATCAAAGCCCTACAAAATACAAAAACCGGGATTTTTATCTACCATACACAATTTAAAATACAAGAGTCTGTTTCTATGGCCAATGAGCTTTTGGGTCCCTTTGGGCAGGTTAACCCCTTAGTGACGGAGCCAAATTTTTGAAATCTGACCAGTGTCACTTTATGTGGTAATAACTCTGCAACGCTTCAACAAATCCCAGTGATTTTGAGATTGTTTTTTCGTGACACATTATACTTTATGATAATGGTAAATTTAGGTCAATATGTTTTATGTTTATTTATAAAAAAGATCACAAATTTGAGAAAAATGTTAAAAAATTAGCAATTTTCAAACTTTGAATGATTATCCCTTTAATCCAGATGGCCATACCACAGCAAACCACTAATAAATACCATTTCCCACATGTCGGCTTTACATCTGCACCATTTGTAAAATGTTATTTTATTTTGTTAGCATTTTAGGAGGATTAAAAATGTAGCAGCAATTTTTCATTTTTTCAAGGAAAGTTACAAAATGCATTTTTTAGGGACATATCCATGTTTGAAGTGACTTTAGAGGTCTCATATATTGGGAAACCCCCAAACGTGATACCATTTTAAAAACAGCACCCCCTGATATATTGAAAACTGCAGTTAGGTAGTTTATTAACTCTTCAGGTGCTTTACAAGAATTCATGCAAAGTGGCATGATAGGAATGAAAATGTGCATTTTTACCACCTAAATGTCTCTAACTTCTGAACAGAATACTACAGCAATCTGACTCTAAGGCCACTATTTGGTCATGAATTGCCATGGCAAACATCAGGACCACAAAATCAAGATCTGAGGGCACCAATTTGGTTAAATAGGAAGCCCCCACACTCTGTTAGCCATTTATAATGATGTAGTCACTATTGACAGCAGCATCTAAGAGGTTAAACAGAGTTGGACGGTGCAAACACTGATCGTGGCTGATGCAGCAAGGTGTCAGCTATAGTGGACAGCCGACAGCTGCTGGATTGTCACCTGTATGAGGAAGCTATTCTCTTATATCTCAGGTCAGCTAAAAGACGTATTGGCTGTCATTAAGGGGTTAAGCTAGAGGGGTTGTCCCATAATCAAAAAATAATTTGAACCAATAGATATTGGAATAATAATAACTTAATAATAATAATAATAATAATAATAGATGTTTAAATAAAATGTTCCTGTGCTGAGATAATCTTATAAATGGCTGTGTAATGTCTGTGTCTGACTGTACAGGGACATGGTCTGATCATACCACAGCTCCTGGGGGGGAAAGCATACATACATATTACAGCATGGGATCGCAGCGGATTCTTTCTTTGCAGTAAAACATTGTTTAAAAACGAGCAGGGAAATGTTTTACCTCACAAAAAGAATAATTTGCAATCTCCTGCTGTAATGTCTGTATACCCTTTTGCTTCCTCCCCTGCCCAGGAGATGCGGTATGATCACACCATGTCCCTGCATGGTCAGACACAGCCATTACACAGTGCACAGCAGGGGCACATTTATAAGATTAAACAGACGTGGCACTCACCCAAGTACGCTGAAATCAATGTCCTTTATTCATCTTCATGCAGTAATGGACATTAGTGGAGAGGAGGCAGGTAAATGAGGGGGTGCGGGGAGTGAGGACAGGACGACGGCCGTTTTGCGCAAATGCGCTTCTACTGCACCTGGACCCATAGAAGCGCATTTGCGCGAAACGGCCGTCGTCCTGTCCTTACTCCCTGCACCCCCTCATTTACCTTCCGCCTCTCCACTAATGTCCATTACTACATGAAGATGAATAAAGGACACTGATTTCAGCGTACTTGGGTGAGTGCCACGTCTGTTTTATCTCAGCATCGATTGTGATTCTATTTTTCCTGATACATGTTGAGCACCATCCCCGAAACGCATAGAATACTCGTGTGAAAAAGAGTCTTAAGAAGAATCCATCCTCATCAATGGAGCCTGCAAATATATTATTACCTGGTACCATTCATTCCTGGATCTTTTGTTAACCACATTTATAAGATTATCTCAGCGCAGGAACATTTTATTTAAACACATCCAGTTGTGGAAGTTATTATTATTAGAAGATGCATTGATTAAAATGAACTTTTGTTCATGGGAAAACCCCTTTAATTTAGGAAAACTACCTGCAGTTCTCTCCAAGCTAAAGAGATTTGACTGTGATATTACATCATGTGACAAAAAGCAAACTCATATCTTTTGTATTAAAGACAAACAAGAACTCAAACAGGACTCAACCTGTAGCGTAATACCAGCATAATTAGATTAGTTTTGTACTTTATTACCTTTTGTGCTCTCCGCTTGTCTGCTCGTTGGTTCTGGTGGTATATCCTGCTGAAGTTGGAAACGATTACAGGAACTGGTAATGCAATGACCAATACTCCACTCAGGGAACATATGGAGCCAAATATCTTCCCAGCTATAGTCTTTGGAACCATGTCACCGTACCTGCAGAAAACAAACCAACATGTAAAGCTCATTCAGAAATGTGATCAACATGCAATTTAATTGCATACAGCCACCGAACCAAAAAGAATCACAAAAAGGCCGGGGTCACACTAGCAATGAATACGGACAAGTGCTATGCGATAAAACAGTATTCCTCTATGGGGCATCTCACATCAGCATTTTTTATCTCGTCCGTTTACAACGTGTGAGTGAAATCGCAGCATGTTGTGATTGTCACCGACACTGACGCATCATATAAACTTATGGGTGTGAATGAGGCAACGTACATCACTCGGATATCATCCGAGTGATGTGCGTTATACGCTGACCCCAGCAATTGAGGAGATGGAGAAATTCATTTCTCTGCCTCCTCCGCAGCTGTGCTCCGATCCGCTCTCTGCGAGAGGCTCGGATCACAGACGCATGACACGGCTAACGCTCTCAGCAGAGCAGGAGCCGAGGGTCATTAGCATATCTCACATCGGATGCCATATGCTCGTCTGACCCCGGCCTTATCAATATCTTCATCATTCTGTGCTACAAGAAAATCCAAAATTCAGCAGAATATAACAAATGTCAAAACAACCTATTAGTAAGAGAACTGGAACAATTATCTATCTTGGGCCTGGATTAATTAAACGCAGAATAGAAAGCAAAGTATGTTGTGCCAAGTCTCCCATTTGGCAGATACTGATAGATTTATTCGGTAGTAACATCAATGCACACTGAACTTAAACAGTATTTTACAGAAAAATAATATCTATGTCAAGAAATGTCTCATAAACAAGTCAAGTAATATTCATTGTCAACAAAAGTAAGAATGTTGTCTGTTTCAACTAGCACTTGAGATTCCATAAAAATCTTAATTTTTATTATCGATCCAAAACAGCACATGACAAGCATCGTTAAGATCAGAGAAACCAATACATTTCAATTAAAGATACCACTTTTATTCATGGCATATAACACAAATTGTGCATATGCCCTCTTTTCAAACAAACTCGATAGGAGTGAGAACCAAATGCCAAAATGCAGTGCATCAATCTAAACCTAACCAATTTTACAATGAACACATGAGAGCTTAATGTTAAGAAGACAAGAAATGAAGGCGCAATAGATATTGAACTTATACATAAAACTGCAATAAAGACGGTTAGGGTGTGTACAAACACTAGGAATGAAATTGTTATCATCAATATATTAAATGCAAAATAAAAATCACCCAAGATTTCCTATTGAGAACAGGCAAAAAGTGAAAATATTGTATACGAAAGACACTTTAGTTAAGTATAAATTTCTGAAAAAGCACATATCGAGAGGCACGAGTATGCAGGGTTATCTATGCGTATTTTCCAGATGGCCCATGATTAAGAAGATTAATATTCCAACCCTCTATATAAAAAAATTAGATTTATCCAATCATAATATTTCAATAAAGATAAGCTGGTATATGTTAGGCATTGGGATTTTCCCACTGCTCGAGATAAATTCCAAGCATTGCCTGGTGCCATGGTCTCCCACACTGGTCCCACCCCTGCGGGTGCTGCTCAGCACAGATGTAGGTCCCAACATCTTGCTCAGGCTCATGGTATTCGTTTGGTTACTACTGGCTTTCCAGTCAAGCCTACAGTAACCAGTGATATGCAGGCACAGCCTGATGCTCAGGAGTCTAAGTCCAGAGATCCCCCTACTGAGCATGTCTGTGATGTGGTGTCTGCTTATTGGTGGTCGGACGGTTGCTGCTCCGGTGAGGTGGCAGTTCCTGATTGGCCCACTGGCGATGTCTCGGCCGACTGGGCATGAGTGTTTGGGGTGCAGCCTTTTGTATAAAAGACCCCCAGTGGTTCACATGGGCGTGATAGTATCACTTATGTGTGGTGTTCGTGAGTGGATACTCTACCACTCTATTTGCTAGTGTCGCTCTGCACACTGAGAGTTCTTACATTAGGACTGGGTAGGTACCTCTTGGCTTAACATCTGTTTGTTACATGTTGGGGATAGCACAGTTGAGCTAAAGAGCAAGTCCAACCCTCAGGCTGCACCTCTCCAGGAAAGCGTCAGGGCTTTGAACCCAGCATCACATGAACTCTTCCTTTGGCTCAGCATCCGCCTCATTCTTGTGTGCGATTGACACAATTTAGTTGCAGATCGAGCAATCCATGTGCTTGCATCCCTATGATGTTTAACAGGGTATAGTACTCAGCAGTCACAGTGCAGTACCTCTCAGTGAAGTAACGGAGTTTGGTGCTTTGCGTTCTGTTCATAATGTGAGGAGTTAAAGCAGTCTGATTTAGGTTAACCCTTCGTTCCGCCATTGTTCACACTAGCAACAGTTATACAGTACATCTCTGCACGGTGGACCCCGGGTTGCGATTGCACTTTAATAATTTATATTTTATTTAGTGCAATCCACCAACCCTAACATTATATTTCAATTTCATACCAATGGGATATCATGTATTAACGTGGGTATCCATGACTCGGATAGATTAAGGAAGCTTTTCTCAAATCACCATGTCTTTTGGGTCTGAGGAAGAGAGCTGGGGAATATTTAACTGGTATACATTATCTACATGGAATCTACATGGAATCTGGAGCATCTTAACACTTTTGTGGTCAGATGTATTGATAGTTTAGAAACAATACATAATACCCTGCGGATATTATTTAGCTTATTTATATTGAAATAATATGGATTGATAAATTTAATTTCTCTATATGGTGGATTGGAATATTAGACTCCTTAATCATGGGTCATCTAGATAATATGCATTGTGAGGGGTTGATTCACTCAGCTCCTTGCAAAAGTAAACACAGGAATGCTTCTTAGGTAAGTTACCTGCTGGTTTATTATTAGACAGCATAAACCGTAGCATGGTTCAGTAAAATAAACGTGGCCTTTCTCGCATAACAACAAAGCATTATTTCTGAGGGGTTCACCCGCTCAGACTACCATGTGTTTTCAGCTCCTCCTGGAGGCACTGTCTGGAGATTCTTCTATCCAAAACACAACACAGAGATAAAAAAACAGTGGCAGTACATTTAACTTCCCAGCCACACCCTTGCGGTGGAGATATGGTGAGTAGGCATCCTGCTCATCTTTGACCTACTCACCTACAAACCCGTCCCTTATCATGGCTGATTAACTCCTTCAGCACATAGCATGCTGTAGAGAAACTTATGGATTTCTAGATCACGGAAGAAAGCAATCTCCCTGATACATATCTCCCCTCACATACAGTGCCAGTGACTCTGCCCAAAGCCAGGGATTTTGGCACCTTCAGACACCAAACGGGATTTGTGAGAGAGCTTCTGCATTACCATGTAACTTGCCTGGTCTATGCTCAACATGGAAACTGAAATCTTGAAGGGCTAAGAACCACCTAGTCACCAGGGCATTCTTAACCTTATTTTCTCTTAGCGATCTCAGAAGGGCATGGTCTGTCACTAGTTTGAACTTTTGACTTAGTATGTAATATTTCAGTGTATCTATGGCCCACTTTATGGCTAAGCACTCCTTCTCAACAATCGCATAGTTTTTCTCCCAGGAAGAGAGTTTCTGGCTCAGATACAGGATGGGATGCTCTTCTCCATTTATTTCCTGAGACAGCACGGCTCCCAACTTGATTTCTGAAGCATTCATCTGGAGCATAAATTCTTTGCTAAAGTCCGGTGCACCCAGAAACGGATGCTTGCACAGAGCCCGCTTAAGCTCCTGAAATTCCATCTCTGTGTCAGTAGTCTATTTCACCATCTTCAACTTGGTGCCCTTAAGCAGATACGAGATCCATTAATGGTGCGACAATAATGGCAAAAATAGGGATAAACCACTGGTAATACCCCACAATTCCAAGAAATGCCCTCACTTGCTTATTGGAAAGTGGTTGCGACCACTTCTGAATTGCCTCGATCTGGTTTAACTGTGGCTTGATTTCGCCTCTCCCGATAAGGTAGTCGTAGTACTTGGCCTCTTCCTTCCCTTTGTCACACTTTTTCGGATTTACAGTGAACCCAGGTTTTCCTAATGCATCTAGGATCGCCTGTACCTTTGGTAGATAACTACTCCAGTCCCGGCTGAAGATCACAATGTCATCAAGTTAGGCTGAGGCATACCTCTTATGTGGAGCCAAGATCCGATCCATTGCCCTCTAGGAGGTAGCTGGGGCCCCCTGCAGTCCGATGTGCATTCTGGTGGGCTGGAAACACCCATCGTGCGTCGAGAAGGCCATCTTCTTCTTGGCACTCTGGGACATGGAGATCTGAAAGTAGCCCTTTGCTAGGTCGAGGGTTGTAATGTACCTTGCGGGTCCAAGTCTCACAATGAGTTCGTCCGTGCGGGGCATTGAATTTGCATCAAAACTGGACACCTCATTCAGCCTGCGGTAGTTATTACAAAACCGACACTCACCATCGGGCTTCAGCATGAGGATGATGGGACTCGACAATCCACTTTTTGATTCTTTTATCATCCCAGCCACACCCTCGAGGTGAAGATATGGTGAGTAGGCGCACATACAGTGCCAGTGACCCTGTCTCAGCATATATGGTATAACAATAAGCCAACATATCTTTTTGATATGTCTTTTTCAAAAAAATCCCATGAAACTAATGTGGCTTTAGTATATTTGCCCTTGTTGCCTGTTTTTGATGTTCAAATATTCTCTTCAGGGGATTATAAGTCTCCTTAGACTGCCTTGGAACAATTCATAAGGAGAAACTTTCCACCTAAGTCCCCATGTTTTCAATAGAAACTGCTGATTGCTATATTGCCATTTAATACATTGCTAACAGTTTCATTACAATTGTTTGTACCATAGCTATTTTTTTAATTGAGATTTTATGCATAAGTTCATTATTTATTGCTCCTTCATTTTGTTTCTGTTTAATGATATACTAACACGTGCTCTATGTAATAGTTATTAAGTTTTAATTCATGCACTCAAAAATGTTTGTTATATGCCAAAAGTGTCGATCCACTTGAAACGCTTAGGATTCTCTGATTTTAATTAATGTTTGTCATGTGCCATTTTGGATAAATGAAGAATTAAGATTTTTATGGAGTTATTATTTTCAATTAATTCCAGTTCTATGGCACTGACAAGTGAATGTATAGGACATATTTCCTGGATGCCTTACCTATACCCTTAGTAAGCATCTCATACTTGATCATTATAACTTCAATTTATTGACTTGTGCTGCAAATCGCTCACAGCTGGGATAGGGAATTTATAAAAAGTGAAAGCCCAAACATAATGGACGTTTTTCAAAAACCAGAATTAACATTTGCAGAAACTTAAAAGCTGTTTCCCCAGATAACAGCAGCAAAAATAACTATAAGTTTCATAGCTCCAGGCAAAACGTTCAAAAAATCTAAGCCACAGCCATACAATTAGAAGATTTTTTTTACCTTCCGTTATGCCAAGCTTCTCTCAGGTACAAATAAAAATAGAGGTGTTATTTAACGTAAAAGTGATAGCAAGGTTAAGCATCACTACACTAAAAAGATAATAAATAATAGATATTTTTCTGTAACAGTAATAATACAAATGTGTTCGATGTGATGCAATTTAGTTGCTTAAAATGAAGTAACGGAGACTATGAGGGAGAAGCAGAATAAGCTAACCAGTCTGGTGCATGGCAATAGCAGTCTTCAAACATTATAAGGATCCATGTAAGAGCCAGCAGTCAATGTCATCCATAAAAAATCACATGCTTTATTGGATCATATAAGAACTTAGATGGCTGAGAACAACAGTATAAAAAATAGATTTATCGGAAAGAAAAGAGCGCAAACCTTTCCCCGTTTCTGACTAATGCGGTCCTCAGTCATGGGTCAGAAGCGTAGTGACTGGGAAAGGTTTGCGTTCTTTTCTTGCCAGTATATGTATTTTTTTATGCTTTTATTCTCAGCCACTTACTGTATGTTTTTAATAAGATCCAATAAAGAATTTCATAGGTTTTAATTAGTAAAAGCAGAAAACAGAAAAGATCAAATATGATCATAAAACACTGTTCTCAAATATAAGCATGGTTCATTGTTCTTTAGAACAGCCAATCTACTAAATTAGTGGCCAGCCAGCAGTTTCGGTATAGATCCAGTCATTTTGTCTATATAACAGCCATTTCATCTTAATTAGCTGATCAATGATTTACTGTCTTTCTACCTGTACTAAACTCAAATCCACATCTAAAGCTCTGTATTCAAACATATTACCCTTGTCTATAGCATAACTGTATCATGTCTAACCAAATCCTGTAATCACTCTAGTATAAACGCAGCAATTCCAAGCCTTGCTGCCTCAATCAATAGGTTTGTCATAGAAAGCTGTGTTCCAGTGGATGGTAATGCATCTATTTCTAAGATTGGGAAACTTATATTTAAAAAATATATATATATATTTAGATTTTTGCTAATTGACCTTACTTTACAAATGAAGATAGATCTTTGCATATGCACAATAAATTTGTATGGAAAAATGTTGCATTCTTTGTGGTGCATCCAAGGCAGGGCTGTGGAGTCGATAAGCCAAACCTCCGACTCCGACTCCTCAATTTCCATGACACCGACTCCGACTCCACCAAAATGGGCTCCAACTCTGACTCCATGACTCCGACTCCACAGCCCTGACAGGGCTGTTGAGTCAGTAAGCCAAACCTCTGACACAGACTCCACAAAAATTGGCTCTGACTCTGACTCCACAACTTCAACACCGACTCCACAGCCCTGACAGGGCTGTGGAGTTGGTAAGCCAAACCTCCGACTCCAACTCAGACTCCTCAATTTCCATGACACCGACTCCGACTCCTCGACTCCGACTCCACAGCCCTGATCCAAGTGCTTACAGCACAGGCCACATGTGCCCCGGCATGTGCTACCAACAGGGCTCAATGTACCTCAGGCCACATTACATGGCTCTATTCAGTTAGTGCACTGATGCTCTGCAGAGAACTGAATACAGCATGACGCTATGCAAAGCAAGAGTCTGCTGAACTAAAACTTTAATGATTTTATCTTTTTTTTCATATTTAATGAATAAATTAAATAAATAAATACCCCTTTAAATATTTCAAATTACATATCATTTTGTACTCATTCTATATGAGAGAACAGAATTATACAAATTCTATCAACCTTTACTTGACTCGCATTTTAAAGTCTCGTTTACACACATGACATTTTATTGGTATCAGTGACTTTCCCATTTTTCCCTCTCTATTAAAAAAAGGAGATAGGAAGAATAAATGGGAGAAATTATAGAGAATGAGAAATCATTCATTCTGATGGTTCCTTATTATCTATCTCATACCCAGCATTTGTTCTCCACATTTTTAAACAATGGTCCAACGTTGTGAAAAGTGAGAAAAAAAATGCACATGCCTCTATTTACCACCAGTAATTGGTAAGCATGAAGAACGGGTAGAGCTTAGAGAGGACCAAAGAGATATCAATAAGGGAGGAAAAAAAAGAAAATTAAATAGGAGCATTCATCAAAGTAGATATGGACCTTTTATCTCCTAAAAGCCATACATACAATACCTGAAGGAACCTGTCCAACATCTCAGAGTGGCTGCTCAAGCACTTAGATGTTGTAACTTTTCTGGATCATTTTTTCTGCCTTTCAAATTCCCAAACGTCTACACAATTGAAATAACTAGACTAGTAAAGCTAAGTTTTAGTATAGACCCTCTATTGCTCAGCCTTTATTATTGTACATGTCAGGATTTCCTCCTACTAGTCCCTAAGCCCAACACCCCATACACAATAGATATCTTGGTAGAGCTTAGGCTACTTTCACACATCAGTTATTTTGCTGTGAGGCAGGATCTGGCAACTTTTTGAAAAAAACGGATCCGTTGTTTGTTTTTTTAGCTGGATCTGTTTTTTTTAAAAATGAACACGGGGATAGAGTTTGGACTTCCTGGGGGAGGGGGGGGGGGGAGAGAGAGAGAGAGCGCGAGAGAGAGAGGGAGAGAGAGACCCCAGAATGGAAAATGTGCATGATTTGTATGGAGAATGCCTGAAAAAACGGATTTGGAGGCCGGATTCATCATTTCACATCTCAGTTTAATCCGTTTATCGCTGCAACAATCGCTGGGCGTTTTTTCGACGGACAGAAAAAGCGTTCCTCTGTACCTTTTTGTCCGTCCGCCGTACACAGCTTTTTTGATGGATTCGGCAAAAAATGGATGAAACGTGTGGCCATCAGGCGCAATCCGGCGCTAATACAACTCTATGAGAAAAAAAAGAATCCGGCAAAAAAAAAAAACGTGATGTATGAAAGAAGCCTTACAGCTATGTCTCCCTACTCCTCCATACACAAGTGCTCAGCTCTCTTCACTATGAAACAGCCAAGAATGAAAGATCAGCTGTCTATAATTGGACATGTTGGATCCTTATCTCCCCAACATCATCTGTAGCAGAACAGTTGGGAAGCCCCCATACACATCTGACTGCTGCCAAACTTACCCATAACAGTGAGTTCAGTTGACAATAGTCTGTGTTTCAAAGGGTTATTCTCACAATTTGGACCTCAAAGGGTTATTCTCACAATTTGGACCTCAAAGGGTTATTCTCACAATTTGGACCTCAAAGGGTTATTCACACAATCATATTATTTTTCAAAAAGCACAGTAAATGTATACAAATTGTAAATATGCTAACTAAGCCCAGCATAAAAATTCTTTCTTGAACCTTTGTATTTTTTTAATCTCTATATGCCTCTGTTTATATTCAGCTTCATATTGCAGAATGAGATGGTCCTAGTTTCATCAGCTAAAACAATATTTTCTAGTTGCATCAGCTAAAACAATATTTTCTAGTTGCATCAGCTAAAACAATATTTTCTAGTTGCACTTGCTTCTTTTCAGTGCTGCAGACCCCTTCCCCTCTGCTCTGCACTCTTGACGAGATATCATCAAGCTAAATTAAAAGTAGAATTCAGATTATGCTTTTGTGCACTGTCTGCTCCTGTAAAGTATTTGGCCTGACTGATTTTATCTTCTGCCATCTACACTAGTATATCTCTTGTGTGATATTCTCTCATACCCTCCCCTCTATACAAAGCCCCATCCTGCAGTACATTGCTCCTTTCAGCCCCATCCTATAGTACATCTTTCCTCTCAGCCCTCTACAAAGAGCTCCTTCAGCAGGTTATATGTACAAAACAGGCAGAGCATATTTAAAAATGTATGTGTATATATGTGTACAATGTAAGTTTCAGCAATCCTGCTTACAGTTAAGGGAGAAATCAATATTTTTTTTTTTTTTTTTGGGGGGGGGGAAATTTTGCAAGTACCAAGTAACTGAAGACATAAGCCATGTCTCCAAGGAGAAAAGTTGCAGCTAACAGTTTAAGCAAAGCATAATAGATAAATACCATATTTTTTGGATTATAAGACACTTTTATGATCCCAAAATTAGGGGGAAAATGGGGGCGCGTCATATAAACAGAACACTTTTCTTACTGAGGGGTCAATGCTGCGGGCTATTAGCTGGGGGGTCTTGCAGTGGTGGTGCGGTGGTCCTGCGGTGTGCGATGGTGCTACGGCGGCAAGCGGTGGTCCTGCGGTGGTGGTATGGTGGCAAACGGTAGCCCTGCAGCGGGGGCATATGGCGGCCGCCATTCTTCTTCCGGTGTTTGGCTTCCGGCTTCTCACTCGGCGCAGATGGAGGAAAGCCGAGATCTCCATATCTACGAGATGTCTCTAGAAAAATGGCAGCGGACGCAGCGCAGATGGAGATCTCAGCACCAAGATCTCGGGAGATGAGATGTCAGTGCCAAGATCTCCATCTGCGCATGTGCCGCCCCAGCAGTCATTTTCCCGGAGTCCACCGCATAGTAAACAGTGCGGGGGCTCTGGGCTTTCACAAAATGTCGGCAGAGCCCCCGCACCACTCTTGCCTCCTCCAGCAGTGACCCTGGGACCCTGCTCCACTGCGGCCTGCACCACCAAACACCCGCAGCATCGCACATCAGAACACCTGCAGCACTGCACATCCGAACACCCCTTTCTCCCAGTCTGGGGTACGCAGCATCGCCCCACTCCTGCCTCAGCCAGCAGCAACCCTGGGACCCCGCTTCACCGCAGCCATCACCCCCGGTAAGCAATGACACCTGGATTGTAAGAAGCACCATCATTTTATTAAAAAAATATTTTTTTCCTATTTTTCTCCTCAAAATTTGGGGTACGTCTTAAAATCCGGAGTCTTATAATCCACAAAATACGGTCATTTGCAATATTAAATGTACCTGTGTTATTTCAATTTAAGCCTATAATAGTTACCTATATACTATAAAAATTCCCAAACACAAAACCTGAATGGCAGCAAATAAAAGTGGAATACAGTAGAGATGGGTATCCAATGATGACAGCCTGATTGAGCACCATCAATGGCATATTTAGTTATTTATTTTTTAATTCCAGTACTGAACACAAACTATCGTAATTGAACTCCTTGGATATTAGAAAGAAAAGGTAAAAACTGTGTGGTGGAGCAGTTATAACCAGGGACTTGAATAGTCTTCATCTTTTGTAAATCTATTTTCATGAACTATGAGGCCGGCGTCACACACAGCGTAAAACAATACGGTCCGTATATTACGGCCGTAATACGCTGAAAAGTCCCGAAAAAAGTGGTCCGTAGCTCCTCCGTAGGCAGGGTGTGTCAGCGTTTTTTGCGCATGGCATCCTCTGTATGTAATCCGTATGGCATCCGTACTGCGTGGTTTTCTCGCAGGCTAGCAAAACCAACATACCGCTATAGAAGTGATCCATGTGTCCCAAAAAGAAAAGAAAATATATATATACTGTCTATATATATATATATATATATATATATATGTGTCAGTAGACACATATATTAGAGAGAAAAGCCGGTAATTCAGTGCGGTGTACAGTAAAATCACACTGACAGCTTACAGTAGAATAGGTAGAATAAATGTGTACACATAGAATAGGTATATATATATATATGTCAGTGAGACACATATATGTATATATATTAATATTTATTCCAGCGCTAGACAGCTTGAAAGCCGGTAATTCAATTACCGGCTTTTTCCTTCTCCTTCCTAAAACCCGACATGATTTGAGACATGGTTTACATACAGTAAACCATGTCTTCTCTCCATTTTTTTTGCAGATTCCACACTACTAATGTCAGTAGTGTGTATCTGCAAAATTTGGCCGTTCTAGCTCTTAAAATAAAGGGTTAAATGGCGGAAAAAATTGGCGTGGGCTCCCGCGCAATTTTCTCCGCCAGAGTAGTAAAGCCAGTGACTGAGGGCAGATATTAATAGCCTGGAGAGGGTCCACGGTTATTGGCCCCCCCCTGGCTAAAAATATCTGCCCCCAGCCACCCCAGAAAAGGCACATCTGGAAGATGCGCCTATTCTGGCACTTGGCCACTCTCTTCCCATTCCCGTGTAGCGGTGGGATATGGGGTAATGAAGGGTTAATGCCACCTTGCTATTGTAAGGTGACATTAAGCCTAATTAATAATGGAGAGGCGTCAATTATGACACCTATCCATTATTAATCCAATACTAGTAAAGGGTTAAATAAAACACAAACACATTTTTTAAAATTATTTTAATGAAATAAAAACAATGGTTGTTGCAGTATTTTATTCAACGCCCAATCCAGTCACTGAAGACCCTCGTTCTGTGAGTAAAAAAACATAATAAACCAACAATATACTTACCCTCCGCAGATCTGTAACGTCCAACGATGTAAATCCTTCTGAAGGGGTTAAAACATTTTGCAGCAAGGAGCTGTGCTAATGCAGGCTGCTCCTCGCTGCAAAACCCCAGGGAATGAGGCTAAAAATAGATCAATGATCTATATTTAGCTTCATTTGCGGTGAGGCGCCCTCTGCTGGATGTTTATAGATCGTGGGAACTTGCCTAGAAAGCCTGGGAGCTTTCTAGGTAATTTCCCACGATCTATGAACAGCCAGCAGAGGGCGCCTCACCGCAAATGAAGCTAAATATAGATCATTGATCTATTTTTAGCCTCATTCCCTGGGGTTTTGCAGCGAGGAGCAGCCTGCATTAGCACAGCTCCTTGCTGCAAAATGTTTTAACCCCTTCAGAAGGATTTACATCATTGGACGTTACAGATCTGCGGAGGGTAAGTATATTGTTGGTTTATTATGTTTTTTTACTCACAGAACGAGGGTCTTCAGTGACTGGATTGGGCGTTGAATAAAATACTGCAACAACCATTGTTTTTATTTCATTAAAATAATTTTAAAAAATGTGTTTGTGTTTTATTTAACCCTTTACTAGTATTGGATTAATAATGGATAGGTGTCATAATTGACGCCTCTCCATTATTAATTAGGCTTAATGTCACCTTACAATAGCAAGGTGGCATTAACCCTTCATTACCCCATATCCCACCGCTACACGGGAATGGGAAGAGAGTGGCCAAGTGCCAGAATAGGCGCATCTTCCAGATGTGCCTTTTCTGGGGTGGCTGGGGGCAGATATTTTTAGCCAGGGGGGGCCAATAACCGTGGACCCTCTCCAGGCTATAAATATCTGCCCTCAGTCACTGGCTTTACTACTCTGGCGGAGAAAATTGCGCGGGAGCCCACGCCAATTTTTTCCGCCATTTAACCCTTTATTTTAAGAGCTAGAACGGCCAAATTTTGCAGATACACACTACTGACATTAGTAGTGTGGAATCTGCAAAAAAAATGGAGAGAAGACATGGTTTACTGTATGTAAACCATGTCTCAAATCATGTCGGGTTTTAGGAAGGAGAAGGAAAAAGCCGGTAATTGAATTACCGGCTTTCAAGCTGTATAGCGCTGGAATAAATATTAATATATATACATATATGTGTCTCACTGACATATATATATATATATATATACCTATTCTATGTGTACACATTTATTCTACCTATTCTACTGTAAGCTGTCAGTGTGATTTTACTGTACACCGCACTGAATTACCGGCTTTTCTCTCTAACAGCGCTGCGTATTTCTCGCAAGTCACACTGCTTGTCCGTGTGTAATCTGTATTTTTCACGCTTCCATAGACTTTCATTGGCGTATTTCTTGCGCAGTACGGTGACAAACGCAGCATGCTGTGATTTTGTACGGCCGTAGAAAGCCGTATAATACTGATCAGTAAAATACGGCAAATAGGAGCAGGGGCATAGAGAATAATTGTGCCGTATTTTTTGCGAGTTTTACGGACGTAGATTCTGCGCTCTTACGTCCGTAAAACTCGCATGTGTGACGGCGGCCTGATACAAATTACATTTCTGAAACAAAATGCCCGGCAGATGGCATAATGAACCATTACAAGCAAACCCTGATCCCTTACCTCCATCATATATACTAACAGCTAATTATAATACAGCTGAGACTTTTTAGAGCTATTGTATTTGAAGTTAAGATTGAAGATTTCAGTACTGTCTTGTAAGCTTTCTTAAAGGGAATGTGTCAGGTTTTTGCTACCCCCATTGCTAGAATTGGAATCTCTGTCTCTACATCACGCTGCTCTTAGATTCAGTGGTAAAAACCTGGTGACAGATTCCCTTTAAGGTGAGTGCTACATTTATTATTTAAAACTTACATTATGCAGAAGAGTAATATACTGTATATTTTCTACACTATGCTGTATATCACTATAACTGGACATCTCACATTCCCCATACAGAATGGTACAGTTGCACAGTATACATCTTTTCCTGCATACTGCAGTAAAATGACACAAGGGGTTAGATGGTCAAAGAGCATTGGAACATAGTAGGATTTCTACTATGAAGCACAGGGAGCTACTCCTTTAAGACTTTTTTTTGTAATGAAGGGATAATTATTGACACTGCATGATGAAACCATTCTCTGCATATATACAGTGAGGAAAATAATTATTTGATACACTGACGATTTTGCAAGTTTTCCCACCTACAAAAAAGGCAGAGGTCTGTAATTTTTACAAATCAACTGCGAGAGACAGAATCTAAAAATAAAAAACAGAAAATCACATTGTATGATTTTTAAATATTTAAATTGCATTTTACTGCATGAAATATGCATTTGATCACCTACCAACAAGCAAGAAGTCTGGCTCTCACAGACCTGTCATTTTTTCTTTACGATGCCCTCCTACTCTGCGCTCATTATCTGTGTTAATTGCACCTGTTTGAACTCGTTTCCTGTATAAAAGACAACTGTCCACTCATTCAATAAATCACACTCCAACCTCTCCACCATGGCCAAGACCCAAGAACTGTCTAAGGACACAGGAACAATATTGTAGATCTGCACAAGGCTGAGATGGGCTACAGAACAATCAGCAAGCAGCTTGGTGAGAAGGCAACAACTGTTGGCACAATAATTAGAAAATGAAAGAAACACAAGAATGGCAATCAATGTCAATCTTCCTCGGTCTGGGGCTCCATGCAAGATCTCGCCTCTTGGGCTAAGGATGATTCTGAGAAAGGTCAGAAATCAGCCCAGAACTACACAGGGGGACCTGGTCAATGATCTGAAGAGAGCTGGGACCACATTCTCACATTACCGTTAGTTACACATTATGCCGCCATGGATTAAAATCCAGCAGGGCAGGCAAGGTACACCTGTTCATGCCAGCACATGTCTGCGCCCATTTAAAGTTTAAACCTAGAATATAAGACATAATTTCAGTTGTTTCACACTTTTTGTTAAGTATATAATTCCACATGTGTTAATTCATAGTTTTGATGCCTTCAGTGTGAATGCACAATTTTCATAGTCATGAAAATACAGAAAAATCTTTAAATGAGAAGGTGTGTCCAAACTTTTGGTCTGTACTGTATATTTTATTATATTTTTTGAAACTTTTTTTTACTTTTTTGCATGCTTCAATTGTCTCCATGGGAGACTAGAATCTGCACTTGTCCGATCGACTCTGCTACATACAAGCAATGATCAGATCGCCTGTATGTAGCAGAAATGCTCACTTGCTATGAGCACCGACCACCAAGTGGCGCTCATAGTAATCTGCCTCTGACAACCATAGAGGTCTGTTGGAGACCTCTGGTTGTCATGCCAATCCATCAGTGACATGCGATCATGTGACAGGGTCACTGATGGGCGGGATTTCTGGTGCTCTTGCCGGAAGTGCTAGTTACATTCCGCTGTCAGAGATTGACAGCGGCATGTACAGTGGGGCAAAAAAGTATTTAGTCAGTCAGCAATAGTGCAAGTTCCACCACTTAAAAAGATGAGAGGCGTCTGTAATTTACATCATAGGTAGACCTCAACTATGGGAGACAAACTGAAAAAAAAAATCCAGAAAATCACATTGTCTGTTTTTTTTAACATTTTATTTGCATATTATGGTGGAAAATAAGTATTTGGTCAGAAACAAAATTTCATCTCAATACTTTGTAATATATCCTTTGTTGGCAATGACAGAGGTCAAACGTTTTCTGTAAGTCTTCACAAGGTTGCCACACACTGTTGTTGGTATGTTGGCCCATTCCTCCATGCAGATCTCCTTTAGAGCAGTGATGTTTTTGGCTTTTCGCTTGGCAACACGGACTTTCAACTCCCTCCAAAGGTTTTCTATAGGGTTGAGATCTGGAGACTGGCTAGGCCACTCCAGGACCTTGAAATGCTTCTTACGAAGCCACTCCTTCGTTGCCCTGGCGGTGTGCTTTGGATCATTGTCATGTTGAAAGACCCAGCCACGTTTCATCTTCAATGCCCTTGCTGATGGAAGGAGGTTTGCACTCAAAATCTCACGATACATGGCCCCATTCATTCTTTCATGTACCCGGATCAGTCGTCCTGGCCCCTTTGCAGAGAAACAGCTCCAAAGCATGATGTTTCCACCACCAAGCTTTACAGTAGGTATGGTGTTTGATGGATGCAACTCAGTATTCTTTTTCCTCCAAACACGACAAGTTGTGCTTCTACCAAACAGTTCCAGTTTGGTTTCATCAGACCATAGGACATTCTCCCAAAACTCCTCTGGATCATCCAAATGCTCTCTAGCAAACTTCAGATGGGCCCGGACATGTACTGGCTTAAGCAGTGGGACACGTCTGGCACTGCAGGATCTGAGTCCATGGTGTCGTAGTGTGTTACTTATGGTAGGCCTTGTTACATTGGTCCCAGCTCTCTGCAGTTCATTCACTAGGTCCCCCCGCGTGGTTCTGGGATTTTTGCTCACCGTTCTTGTGATCATTCTGACCCCACGGGGTGGGATTTTGCGTGGAGCCCCAGATCGAGGGAGATTATCAGTGGTCTTGTATGTCTTCCATTTTCTAATTATTGCTCCCACTGTTGATTTCTTCACTCCAAGCTGGTTGGCTATTGCAGATTCAGTCTTCCCAGCCTGGAGCAGGGCTACAATTTTGTTTCTGGTGTCCTTTGACAGCTCTTTGGTCTTCACCATAGTGGAGTTTGGAGTCAGACTGTTTGAGGGTGTGCACAGGTGTCTTTTTATACTGATAACAAGTTTAAACAGGTGCCATTACTACAGGTAATGAGTGGAGGAAAGAGGAGACTCTTAAAGAAGAAGTTACAGGTCTGTGAGAGCCAGAAATCTTGATTGTTTGTTTCTGACCAAATACTTATTTTCCACCATAATATGCCAAAAAAATGATAAAAAAACAGACAATGTGATTTTCTGGATTTTTTTTTCTCAGTTTGTCTCCCATAGTTGAGGTCTACCTATGATGTAAATTACAGACGCCTCTCATCTTTTTAAGTGGTGGAACTTGCACTATTGCTGACTGACTAAATACTTTTTTGCCCCACTGTACCTAGTTAACAGCCACGGTTGGATCGTGATTCCACCCACAGCTGTTGCGGGCACATGTCTGCTGTACAAATGAGCTGTCTTGTGCCTGGAAAGGTGCAGGCTCAGCGCCAAAGACCTCACCAAACAGGGGGAGCCCGCCATCGGTATAGTGTTATGCCCAATGTTGGAAAGGGGTTGAAAACATTACCTTGCATTTATTTTGACATAATCTAGTCTTGACACTTAACATATGACTCCTATTGTGATCCATATTATGGATTATGATAACAATAATGTGCTGTATTTTAAAAAAAGAAGTACAATTCTCCAAGATTTGATGATAAGGATGGGATATCTACAGACAATGTTTAATTTCAATTAATGTATTTATATAAATGTTTGAATATCTGAGATTTGTGAATCAGTTCACACCATTAAAAAATGTTAGTTGCCCAGTAAAGTCATTTAGGGTTCTCCACAATATAATATACCTTAGGAAAAAACTATCCTGCACATCTCATTGGCCTTAAGTGGTTTCATTATCATTTCAATTATTATAGTTAGAGCACAATACACACTAAATTACTGAAGATGTATCAGTGTAACATAATAGTTTTCAGCTGAGATAAATGGAAATACATGTATAACTTTGCTTTAATTTGTGACCTCTAATTGAGCTGTGTTCTCGGATAATTGCTGATAATTTTCTGAATTGTTATATAGAACTTTATTTATTTTATACTTCTTTGATAAAAGTTCGCTTCACTCAAAAAAAAAAACAGTTCAGAGCATGTGATTTTTCAGTTCAGTTCATTATTTAATCCCATTATTTAATCCCTTAGGGTACCGTCACACAGTGGCATTTTGATCGCTACGACGGCACGATTCGTGACGTTCCAGCGATATATCCGTGACGTTCCAGCGATCTCGCTGTGTCTGACACGCTCCTGCGATCAGGGACCCCGCTGAGAATCGTACGTCGTAGCAGATCGTTTGAAGCTTTCTTTCGTCGTCTAGTGTCCCGCTGTGGCGGCATGATCGCATCGTGTAACAAAGGTGTGCACGATATTGTATACGATGTGCGCATAGTAACCAACGGCTTCTACATCGCACATACGTCATGAAATTATCGCTCCAGCGTCGTACATTGCAAAGTGTGACAGCAGTCTACGACGCTGGAGCGATATTGTTACGATGCTGGAGCGTCACGGATCGTGCCGTCGTAGCGATCAAAATGCCACTGTGTGACGGTACCCTTAGACCTCAGTCCAGAGCCTCTCACCTAGCCAAATCAGTTCTCATGCTTCGCACTGACGAGGGCCAACAGCCCGAAACACCGTGTCTGCGAATTGAGATACTGATTTGGCTTTTATCCTAAGTCATATTGCACGACTCGTTAAAGGGTTGATTGTGACTTGTAGGATCGCTACTTCCAACAGGTGGCGCTATAGAGTTTAAGTCCTCTTTTTCTCAGAAGAGGCCATTTGCTTATTTAATCCCATACATTCATAATCAGTCTTTGGTATGTAACATGCTGGGCTACAAATGATTAGAATAAAGGCCCTACATCTACAGCTCTAGCAAAAATGAAGAGATCACTGCAACATGTTCAGTTTGTCTGATTTCACTCTTTATAGGTATATTTTTGAGTAAAATGTAAATTTTTCATTTATTCTATAAACTTATGACAACATGTCTCCAAATTTCCAAGCAATACATTTTGTATTTTTTTCTGAAAAGGAGAAGTGGTCACAATAACAAAAACCCCAGTGCTTTCAGACCTCAAATAATGCAAAGAAAACAAGTTCATAATCATTTAGAAACAACAATACTAATGTTTTACCTCAGGAAGAGTTCACAAATCAATATTTTGTGGAATAACCATGATTTTTAATCACAGCTTTCATGTGTCTTGGCATGCTTTCCACCAGTCTTTCACACTGCTTCTGGCACAAAAATGTAAGCAGTTCTTCTTTGTTTGATGGCTTGTGACTATCCATCATCCTCTTGATTACATTCCAGAGGTTTTCAATGGGGTTCAGGTCTGGAGATTGGGCTGCCCATGACAGGGTTTGATGTGGTTGTCTCTTAATTTTTGCCACAGCTGTATATATTAGATAGCTATCAAGTGTACCATCAGTCATCAGACAAATATATCACCTGACTACTCCATACACTGGAATGCTCCTGTGTTCTCTAGGATAAAGCTACTGCTGCCTATCTCAAGGGAGAACAAAAGGATCATCCACTGAAATTCAATAGGCAGGGTGCATCTCTCCTGTGACATCATCTGTCGGGAAAGGTTTGGTTTAGGGGTTTGGCTGATTTTAGTATGGAGCACTCAAATCTGTAAAAGCGGGGGATTAGATTAAAAAAAAGCCAAAAGCAAGATTTTTACCACAAAAGATTAATAGAAAAGTAAAATAAAAATGGTAATAAAGATATATCTTAAAGATGCAAAATTTCACATATGGTTATTATATAGCCAATGCAAAGTGAGTAATCAAAGGTGGAGTTCAAAGGATCTCCAACTCAAATAAACAACTGAAGAGGCAGGAATTTCTTTTCCAGGTGTAGTCAGATGGCCACACAATATGGACGACGATCTCATCACAATGCTCGGACTGGCCGTCGGCTCTCCTGACCTGAGCGTAAAAGCTACATAGAAATACAGTATAAGTACAGTACAAGTATTGCTATGCAATTGTAGTCCGTTATACACCACGCCCTTAATGTGATAGTTTACACTATTCAGTTTTACAGTGTCTCAATAGTTAATACATATAGATCAACTAGCTGAAGAGCCCGGCGTTGCCTGGGCATAGTAAATATCTGTGGTTAGTTATAGCACCTCACTTCTCTTATTTTCCCATCACGCCTCTCATTTTCCCAATCACATCTTTCATTTTCCCCCTCACATCTCTCATTTTCTCCCTCACACCTCTCATTTTCTCCCTCACTCCTCTCATTCCCCCCTAACACTTGTCATTTCAACCTCACATCTGTCATTTTCTGATCACTCCACTATTTTTCCTCACTTCTCTCATTTTGCACTCACACCTTTTCATTTTCACCTCACACCTCTCATTTTCACCTCATCACCTCAGTATATACATGTTTGTCATCTCCCTTATATATAGTATACATCTGTATGTCATCTCCTGTATATAGTATATACCTGTATGTCATCTCCCCTGTATATAGTATATACCTGCTGTGTGTCATCTCCCCTATATATAGTATATACCTGAATGTCATCTCCTTCTATATATAGTATATACCTGTATGTCATCTCCTCCTGTATATAGTATATACCTGTGTGTCATCTCCCCTGTATATAGTATATATCTGAGTGTCATCTCCTCCTGCATATAGTATATACCTGCATGTCATCTTCTATATATAGCATATACCTGTATGTCATCTCCTCCTGTATATAGTATATACCTGTGTGTCATCTCCCCTGTATACAGTATATATCTGAGTGTCATCTCCTCCTGCATATAGTATATACCTGCATGTCATCTTCTATATATAGCATATACCTGTATGTCATCTCCTCCTGTATATAGTATATACCTGTATGTCATCTCCTCCTGTATATATATGTACCTATATGTCATCTCCTCCTCTATATAGTATATACCTGTGTGTCATCTCTCCTGTATATAGTATATATCTGTGTGTCATCTCCCCTGTATATAGTAAATACCTGTGTGTCATCTCCTCCTGTATTAGACCTCGTTCACACGTTATTTGCTCAGTATTTTTACCTCAGTATTTGTAAGCTAAATTGGCGGCCTGATAAATCCCCAGCCAACAGGAAGCCCTCCCCCTGGCAGTATATATTAGCTCACACATACACAAAATAGACAGGTCATGTGACTGACAGCTGCCGTATTTCCTATATGGTGCAATTGTTGTAGTTTGTCTGCTTATTAATCAGATTTTTATTTTTGAAGGATAATACCAGACTTGTGTGTGTTTTAGGGCGAGTTTCGTTTGTCAAGTTGTGTGTGTTGAGTTGCGTGTGGCGACATGCATGTAGCGACTTTTGTGAGATGAGTTTTGTGTGGCAACATGCGTGTAGCAACTTTTTGTGTGTCGAGTTACATGTGACAGGTTAGTGTAGCAAGTTGTGTGCAGCAAGTTTTGCGCATGGCGAGTTTTGCGCGTTGCGAGTATTATGTGTGGTGCCTTTTGAGTATGTGCAAGTTTTGTGTGAGGCAACTTTTGCATGTGTTGCAACTTTTGTGCATGTGGCAATTTTTCCGCGTGTGCAAGTTTTGCGTGTGGCGAGTTTTTCATGAGGAGAATTTTGCACTTGTGGCGAGTTTTGCAAGAGCCTAGTTTTTGCATGTGGCGAGTTCTGCGCGTGGCGAGTTTTGAGTGGCGACTTTTGTGTTTTGACTTTTATGTGGCGAGGTTGGTGTATTTGTGGTGAAATGTGTGCTGAGGGTAATATGTGTTCAAGCACGTGGTAGTGTGTGGCGCATTTTGTGTGTGTTCATATCTCCGTGTGTGGTGAGTATCCCATGTCGAGGCCCCACCTTAGCAACTGTACGGTATATACTCTTTGGCGCCATCGCTCTCATTCTTTAAGTCCCCCTTGTTCACATCTGGCAGCTGTCAATTTGCCTCCTACACTTTTCCTTTCATTTTTTCCCATTATGTAGATAGGGGCAAAATTGTTTGGTGAATTGGAAAGCGCGGGGTTAAAATTTCACCTCACAACATAGCCTATGACGCTCTCGGGGTCCAGACGTGTGACTGTGCAAAATTTTGTTGCTGTAGCTGCGACGCTTCCAACACTTTTCCTTTCACTTTATCCCCATTATGTAGATAGGGGCAAAATTGTTTGGTGAATTGGAACGTGCGGGGTTAAAATTTCACCTCACAACGAAGCCTATGACGCTCTCAGGGTCCCGACGTGTGACTGTGCAAAATTTTGTTTCTGTAGCTGTGACGCCTCCAACACTTTTCCTTTCACTTTTTTCCCCATTATGTAGATAGGGGCAAAATTGTTTGGTGAATTGGAAAGCGCGGGGTTAATATTTCACCTCACAACATAGCCTATGACGCTCTCGGGGTCCAGACGTGTGACTGTGCAAAATTTTGTTGCTGTAGCTGCGACGCTTCCAACACTTTTCCTTTCACTTTATCCCCATTATGTAGATAGGGGCAAAATTGTTTGGTGAATTGGAACGTGCGGGGTTAAAATTTCACCTCACAACGAAGCCTATGACGCTCTCAGGGTCCCGACGTGTGACTGTGCAAAATTTTGTTTCTGTAGCTGTGACGCCTCCAACACTTTTCCTTTCACTTTTTTCCCCATTATGTAGATAGGGGCAAAATTGTTTGGTGAATTGGAAAGCGCGGGGTTAATATTTCACCTCACAACATAGCCTATGACGCTCTCGGGGTCCAGACGTGTGACTGTGAAAAATTTAGTTGCTGTAGCTGCGACGCTTCCAACACTTTTCCTTTCACTTTTTTCCCCATTATGTAGATAGGGGCAAAATTGTTTGGTGAATTGGAACGCGCGGGGTTAAAATTTCGCCTCACAATATAGCCTATGACGCTCTCGGGGTCCAGACGTGTGACTGTGCAAAATTTTGTGGCTGTAGCTGCGACGGTGCAGATGCCAATCCCGGACATACACACACACACACACACACACACACACACACACATACACACATTCAGCTTTATATAGTAGATGTTAACCAAGGTAGTGAAAAGTTACAGTGCCATGGTATCCCATGACCACCTATGGGACAGGATAATATCATAGCATTTCTACATGGACAAATCTAACATGTGTAAACATATCCTATTGGTGGCTTTACGACCCAAAAACACATAAAACACTGAATTTCCTAAATGTCATTTAAAAAAACATGGTAGAAGAAATAGAACGGTAATAAAAAAAGTAGTTCTTTTAGATTTCTTGATTAATAATCTACAAAAAAAAAGAAAGGTATTGCATATGTTAATAATGAAAATTAAATTACTCCTGAAATTAATTAAAACGGAAGAATATTTTAAGTCTTAGAAATTAATTTCTAGAGGTAGGAAGCCAACAACCTGTACAAGCAGTGTAGCAGCACCCAAACATGTTCCATATTTTATTTTAGTATAATCTCTGTAGTTTAGAAGCTACAGCTAAAACTATAATAAACCTTTATCTGTGCCCAGATGCAGCGGAGAACATTCTGAGATCCTGAGATGAATAAATGCTCAGGGAAAAGACTTCAGGTACAAAGGGAATTTGCATAAAGCATTGTTAGATTTATTCATCTAAGAAATAGATCACAATGCCAAATTATCCCCCAGAAGAATGTTTTACCGCCACTTTCTGCAGTGCAGAACCCAGAGCAAGTTGTATCTCCAAAAGCCTGAAGCGCCAATAACAAAGACTGCATCATTTTTATTTCTAAATAATCTGTACGTTATGGTGGATACGGGGGTTAGTGTGCTATGGAGATATTACAATTAGCATGCTGCAGACAACCTGTTTCAGATTGCAGATTCCGCACTGATAGTCTACTCTATTAGGCTTTTAAAAATGCCATAAAAGTCCCATTCTGTAGAAACCAAACACAATGCGGAAAAATTTCTTTATTTGGTATTTAATATTTCTGCTTATTTAGTATATCTTTAGTATAAAATATTTTTATAAGATATGTAAAGATAGCTTGCTTGTAACACTTTACAGTACTGATTTTTCATTCTGAAATATTGGATTGCACACACACACAAACTTACCACAAAATACAAACATAAATACGCATTGTCTAAATATATAATACTGGTCCTGAACCTTGCAGCTGGCAATCTAGTTAAATGGGGCTCAAATGGAAAGTGAAAAAAAATATATGTTACTTTCCAGGATTGTACATTATATCAATTGAATTATTTTACATTAGGGGCGTAGTCTTTGGCAAAGTACAATGATTGGCACCAAAGTGATGACACTGGAGTATTGTTTTCTGGCTTCTGCATGGAATCATCATTTATAATGCCATGTGCTTTGTACTTGTACTGTACAATTCTGACACTTTCCTCCTGAGCTCCACTGAAATGGATTATAGTGATTAGCGAACATGCTTGGATAAGGTGTTATCCGATCACGCTCGTCTGCTAACGCAGTGTCTTCGGCGTGCTCGAAAAATATGCTCAAATCTTCACGGCTGCATGTCTTGTTGCTGTTCGACAGCCACAACACATGCAGGGATTACCTGTTTGTTAGGCAATCCCTATATTTGTTGTGCCTGCCGAACAGCCGCAAGACATGCAGGTGTGGGGACGCAAACATATTTTTCAAGCATGCCAAAGACTCTCGGTTAGCGACCGAGTGATCAAATAACGCGTTATCCAAGCATGTTCGCTCATCACTAATATATAAAGTTATATACCTTTAATTGCAGCCACACTAGATTGTTTTGAAAAAGTGTCATACCTTGTGATCGTTTCCATATTTTTTTCACATTATACTCACAAATGTAAATGTTTTCATTGGGATCTTGCCACAGATTCTCAATGGAATTTAGGTTAGGAATTTGATTTGGCTGTTCAAACACATAAGTATTATGCTTTGATCTAAACCATTCCATTGTAGCTCTAGCTGTCGGTTTAGGATGGTCGTCCTGCTGCAAGATGAATCTACGATCTAGCCTCAAGCCTTTGTAGACTCTAATAGGGTTTTCTTCAGGATTGCTCTGTGTTTAGTTCGATTTATTTTCCCATCAACTCTGACCATCTGCCACTAACATGTGTGACGTGGGGATGGTGTTTTCAGAGTGATGTGTAGTGTTAGTTTTCCACCAAACATGGCATTTTGCACTTGGCCCAAAAAGTTCCACTTTGGTTTCATCTGGCTAGAAAACCTTCTTCTACATGCTACCTTTGCCCCTACATGGCTTTTTGAAAACTGCTTATGGCTTGCTTTCAAAAATGTCTTTCTTCTTGTTACTCTTCTATAAAGGCCAGTTTTGTGAAGTATACAACTAATAGTTGTGCTGTGGGTCTCTGCAGCTCCTCCACATTGACTGTGGGCCACTGGGTTGCTTCTCTAATTAGTGCCCTCCTTGCTTGGGATGCCAGTTTAGATGGATGGCAAAGTCTTGCTACGTTTGCAATTGTGCCATACTCCTTCCATTTTTGAATTTTGAATGGATTGAACAGTGCTCTGTTTGGAGCTAGGGCTATTTTTTTTATAACTCAACCCTACTTCACTCTTCTCCACAACTTTATCCCTGACTTGTTTGGTGTGTTCCTTGGTTGTCCTGATGCTGCTTGATGCATTTTCTCAAACAAATCTCTGCATCCTTCACACAACAGCTGTAGTTATTTTGAGAATAAATTACACATAAATGTACTCAGTTTACTAATTACAGTATGTTTGTCATGACCGACAAGGTAAAGTCCAGCGGACAACATAACTTATACGTACAACGGAATGGAGTGGGAGAAGAAGGCCATAACCATAGGGAAAGAGGGATGGGGACACCTCCTAAAAGCCAACCTGAACCTGTCTCTAAACTCCCCTAATGCCCTTAGCGGGTCTTCCCCCCGTTATGTGCCAAGTCCTTGATTGTCACCTCACTAACCCCTGGCTAGTACACTGGCCGGCAAGGATGCTAGCCTCACCACTGCAGATAATAAACAACACAGGGAGAGTGACAAAACACAAGATAGACAGATAGAGGGGAACTTATACTTAACAACTGACTCTGCTGCAAAGCACCACACAGCAGGCACCAGGACCATGAACTCCACAAAAACAGCGGACTCAATTCTACAACCGGAGAGGTGTTTACTCCAGGCTTGGTCAAAATAGATTAATCTATTACTGACAGTGAGCTGATGGGTCATGTGACTTTTTAAAGGATGGTGGAAGTGGTTACCACCCACATCAGCTGACTAGCAACAAAATAGCTGCCAGCAAGGGAAACTGCCATTAACCCTTGCTGGCCCAAAAGGAAAAAAAAGCTACATTTACATTATAGTGGAACCAGAGCTGTCACAAATCCAAAAATGAATTATGACAATGTTACTTCTGGAGGCAATTGGTCACTTAGGATTTTATTTAGGGGTATCAGACTACAGGAGGCTGAACACAAATGCATGTCACAATTTTCAGATTTATATTGTTAAAATAATTAGAAAACCATGTATCATTTTCTTTACACTTCACAAACACATGCTACTTTGTGTTAGTATATCACATAAATTCATAGTAAAATATACAGTTAGGGCCAGAAATATTTGGACAGTGACACAAATTTTGTTATTTTAGCTGTTTACAAAAACATGTTCAGAAATACAATTATATATATATATAATATGGGCTGAAAGTGCACACTCCCAGCTGCAATATGATAGTTTCCACATCCAAATCGGAGAAAGGGTTTAGGAATCATAGCTCTGTAATGCATAGCGTCCTCTTTTTCAAGGGACCAAAAGTAATTGGACAATGGACTCTAAGGGCTGCAATTAACTCTGAAGGCGTCTCCCTCGTTAACCTGTAATCAATGAAGTAGTTAAAAGGTCAGGGGTGGATTCCAGGTGTGTGGTTTTGCATTTGGAAGCTGTTGCTGTGAGCAGACAACATGCGGTCAAAGGAACTCTCAATTGAGGTGAAGCAGAACATCCTGAGGCTGAAAAAAAAGAAAAAATCCATCAGAGAGATAGCAGACATGCTTGGAGTAGCAAAATCAACAGTTGGGTACATTCTGAGAAAAAAGGAATTGACTGGTGAGCTTGGGAACTCAAAAAGGCCTGGGCGTCCACGGATGACAACAGTGGCGGATGATCGCCGCATACTTAATTTGGTGAAGAAGAACCCGTTCACAACATCAACTGAAGTCCAGAACACTCTCAGTGAAGTAGGTGTATCTGTCTCTAAGTCAACAGTAAAGAGAAGACTCCATGACAGTAAATACAAAGGGTTCACATCTAGATGCAAACCATTCATCAATACCAAAAATAGACAGGCCAGAGTTAAATTTGCAGAAAAACACCTCAAGAAGCCAGCTCAGTTCTGGAAAAGTATTCTATGGACAGATGAGACAAAGATCAACCTGTACCAGAATGATGGGAAGAAAAAAGTTTGGAGAAGAAAGGGAACGGCACATGATCCAAGGCACACCACATCCTCTGTAAAACATGGTGGAGGCAACGTGATGGCATGGGCATGCATGGCTTTCAATGGCACTGGGTCACTTGTGTTTATTGATGACATAGGAGCAGACAAGAGTAGCCGGATGAATTCTGAAGTGTACCGGGATATACTTTCAGCCCAGATTCAGCCAAATGCTGCAAAGTTGATTGGACGGCGCTTCATAGTACAGATGGACAATGACCCCAAGCATACAGCCAAAGCTACCCAGGAGTTCATGAGTGCCAAAAAGTGGAACATTCTGCAATGGCCAAGTCAATCTCCAGATCTAAACCCAATTGAGCATGCATTTCACTTGCTCAAATCCAGACTTAAGACGGAAAGACCCACAAACAAGCAAGACCTGAAGGCTGCGGCTGTAAAGGCCTGGCAAAGCATTAAGAAGGAGGAAACCCAGCGTTTGGTGATGTCCATGGGTTCCAGACTTAAGGCAGTGATTGCCTCCAAAGGATTTGCAACAAAATATTGAAAATAAAAATATTTTGTTTGGGTTATGTTTATTTGTCCAATTACTTTTGACCTCCTAAAATGTGGAGTGTTTGTAAAGAAATGTGTACAATTCCTACAGTTTCTATCAGATATTTTTGTTCAACCCTTTAAATTAAACGTTACAATCTGCACTTGAATTCTGTTGTAGAGGTTTCATTTCAAATCCAATGTGGTGGCATGCAGAGCCCAACTCGCGAAAATTGTGTCACTGTCCAAATATTTCTGGCCCTAACTGTATGTAAGTTTATGGGTGTAATGTAAAAGAAATGTGGAAAAGTTCATGGTGTATGAATACTTTTTCAAGGCACTGTATTTGGACAAAATAACTAAAAAAAATCCAGAATTAAGGTAAACTCTTCATAAAAACATACTAAAATCCACATGGAGCCTGTGTGTAGAGTCCTTTATAGACTATACACGTAGGTTTCATGTGGATTTTATTATGGTTTGAATAAAAATGGATGTTTTTATGATGAGCTCCAGGGATGCTGGATTATCTATTTTTTAGTTTGCTGACATTCAGTATTGGGGATTCCGCGAATGGAAGCAATTCTAACATCATGAGGAGTTAGCTGGCAATATTTGCTTTGCTTAAGACACCTATTCTACACCCCAATTCCTGTGTTATGTTGCCCAAGATCTTCAGCACTTACACCAACACAATTGGTAATTTTCAGAATGATCAAGCATTAAAAGGGATGTTTAGTAATGTTATATTGATGACATATCCTTAGGATGGGTAAACAACATCATATTGGTGAGTGTGTGACACCCAGCATGCCAACCGATCAGCTATTCCCGCTGCCGGTGGTATCCACATATGATCAGGTACAGAGCAGTACTGAACAGCTCTGTCAACGGTTTGCTGGCTGCCACCAGGTACAGCACATCCACCATTATTTGAATGATTAGGGGGTATCTGCCCAACACTGATGTCCACTATACAGTTGATAGAGCAGTTTGGTTCTGCTCCCCAACTAAGCACATCTGGCAGCTACTGACGTCACCAACAGCGGATCGGCGGGTATCACACCCCTACTGATACGATATTAGATAAAGTACATACTGTATCTTAAGGATAGGCTAACAATATTAAAGGATTTACTTTCACACTTGCCAAACTGACAGGATTTCTGGCCGAAAGGTGCTGGATTAATGGAATTTAGTGGAATTTGATTGCAATAGTTGTTTTATAAATAGTGGATAAAGATATCGATAATGCAATGGAAATATATTTACATGCATCTAACCTATTAATATACCCTGATATACAAATTGTGTATGTTTAGATTGAATAAGGAATTGTATACTGAACAGAAATGATCTATGACGTAAAACAAGGCAGATCACGTAACACTTATGTTCATATTAACCTCATACAAACTGTTTTGTGGACACCTCTGATGTATTTATTCTAATGTTCTATTTTCCTTTCTATTTGTATACACATTCTATATTGTAATTCTGTTTGTTTCCCTTTGGCGTGAGAAAAAAGAAAGAACCGGTGTGAATTTTCCATTGCACGTGCTGTACTTTTCACTGTTGAATAAGAGGTCATTAAAATGTGAAATTAATGTTGGAATGCTGAACCAGTTCATTGCTAAGCAATACAATTAGAATGAAAGTGTTATCGTGGCAACTATTTTCATCAATTAGATATGATTTTGATCTACATTGCCTTCAATTACCACTTAAGAATTGTAATTTATGTTCACAATCCATGTTGATTACGCCTTTCTTGCTAGGCATGAGTACATTCTAATCACATGGACATAATTAATAAATCTACAATGTCTAAATACTAATATTAATAATAATTGCAACTTTTATGCATAAAATATAACAATTTCCTGCGGAATGAATAATAGTAATATTAATTATGCGTTTATTATGTCTGAATAACAATTGCAACATTTCCATTTTATACAAAAGTTTAACTATGTCAAATGTAGGAATTAACTGTAATATTAATCACTATCTTTATCATGTTACCTTTGCTAAATCCAAACAAAAACTTAGGGCGCTTCATTTATTTAATATTAGTTCTGGGCGGTCTTCCTGAAACTTAGGAAATCTAATGCAAGCCCACCATATGTCCTTGAATTTTACTTTGCTCTTCTTTAACAGATGAAACTTGCCACTTTTTCGACTGCATGCTGACACATTGATTTACAATACTCTTGCTGAGGAGGACTAACTCTGTTCATTACATTTCGGATTTTGGTATTTTTAGACAAAATTTTGATTGATGACATATGCATGTACATGATTGATAAGTATGCAGTATCATTTCCTATGGAAACACAGTAAATCTTGAGTTGACAGCAGATTTTATGCAAATGTGCAGTGGCCTAGACCTTAGTGTTATCTACAAAAGTCCAAACGTGCGAATATTGGACACATTGTCCAGAGCAGCATTTTATAACATGGAAACCGTAATCTGTGTCATTTTCATATTTAATATGTACAGACCACAGTTACGGTATATAGAAAGCCATTTAGCTGTGGTCAATGTTTATGGTTATATTAAGGAACTTCTAGTTACTTCAAATGAGGATGGAGCTAAATATGACAGCCAATCTTATTTGGTGTAATCATATAATATCATATTAAAGATGAATATAAGAAAACTAGGCTGCAAAATAATTTTTTTACATTTTATAAAGGGAAAATAGAGGAGTATCACTGTTAACTTTTATAAGAATGGAATAACAGTAAAATGACAGACTGTAAAAAAAAGAGTAAATTTACAGTCCTCTTTGTCTTTTCCTAGAAACCTAGTTCTAATACATTAGATTCCATTCAATATAAAAGTTTAACAGAGGTCAAAAAAGAAGACTACAGTATATACTCGTGTATAAGCCGAGCTTTTCAGCACATTTTTTTCTGCTGAAAACGCCCTCCTCGGCTTATACACGAGTCATTGTCCCAGAAGACGGCGGGGGAGGGAGAGTGACAGAGCAGCGGGTCACAGAAGGCAAGAGCCTGCAGCTGTGGCTAAAGCCTGTGCCCGCTGCTAAAGAGAAATGAATGTTCACTGCACTGGCAGTGAATATGCATTTCTCTTATAGCGCGCACAGAGTCAGCCACGGGTGCCCACTCATTAAGGAAATGAATATTCACCTTTCTCCACTCTCATAGGCATGAAGATAGGTGAATATTCATTCCCTTAATGAGTGGGGACACGTGATCGCTCGGCCGCAGGAGCTTCTGGCATCAGAACAAGATGCTGCAAGGGCTCTCAGGGAAGGTAAGTAGGATTTTTGTAATGCTTTTCTCATGGGAGGCAATGCATTCATGGATATAGTTGAGTAATCATGCATACAAGGATAGGGATGAAGAGCCATGCATACAAGGATAGGGATGAAAAGCCATGCATACCAGGACAAGGATAAGAAGGCCATGCAGATAAGGATGGGGATAAGGAGCTATGCAGACAAGGAGTTAATAAAGAGCCATGCATACAAGGATGCTGATGAGGAACCATGCATACCATGATAGGGATGAGGGGATAATGCATACTCGTCTTATACTCGAGTAAATACATTTTCCCAGTTTTTCATGGCTAAATTAGGTGCCTCAGCTTATACTTGGGTCGGCTTATACTCAACTATATAGGGTAATAAGTCTATGGTGCTCACTTGGCCAAAAAGTTTTAGTTACTTGCACACAACTGTTCTGGGAAATCCCTCGTTGTCCTCTACTAACATCTAACAAAAGACTTAGGTGCCAATAATTATTGAGCAATGCTATCAACAGTCACTTGGGAGATAGCATAAGAAAAAAAACAACTGTGGAATTATCAGTTCTTGTTTAAAGATTATTGAATACAAGCTTACAATATGCTTACAATAAGATCATGCATTAGTTATGGCTTCCATATACTGTACAGGTCCTTCTCAAAAAATTAGCATATAGTGTTAAATTTCATTATTTACCATAATGTAATGATTACAATTAAACTTTCATATATTATAGATTCATTATCCACCAACTGAAATTTGTCAGGTCTTTTATTGTTTTAATACTGATGATTTTGGCATACAACTCCTGATAACCCAAAAAACCTGTCTCAATAAATTAGCATATCAAGAAAAGGTTCTCTAAACGACCTATTACCCTAATCTTCTGAATCAACTAATTAACTCTAAACACATGCAAAAGATACCTGAGGCTTTTATAAACTCCCTGCCTGGTTCATTACTCAAAACCCCCATCATGGGTAAGACTAGCGACCTGACAGATGTCAAGAAGGCCATCATTGACACCCTCAAGCAAGAGGGTAAGACCCAGAAAGAAATTTGTCAACAAATAGGCTGTTCCCAGAGCGCTGTATCAAGGCACCTCAATGGTAAGTCTGTTGGAAGGAAACAATGTGGCAGAAAACGCTGTACAACGAGAAGAGGAGACCGGACCCTGAGGAAGATTGTGGAGAAGGACCGATTCCAGACCTTGGGGAACCTGAGGAAGCAGTGGACTGAGTCTGGTGTGGAAACATCCAGAGCCACCGTGCACAGGCGTGTGCAGGAAATGGGCTACAGGTGCCGCATTCCCGAGGTAAAGCCACTTTTGAACCATAAACAGCGGCAGAGGCGCCTGACCTGGGCTACAGAGAAGCAGCACTGGACTGTTGCTAAGTGGTCCCAAGTACTTTTTCTGATGAAAGCAAATTTTGCATGTCATTCGGAAATCAAGGTGCCAGAGTCTGGAGGAAGACTGGGGAGAAGGAAATGCCAAAATGCCTGAAGTCCAGTGTCAAGTACCCACAGTCAGTGATGGTGTGGGGTGCCATGTCAGCTGCTGGTGTTGGTCCACTGTGTTTCATCAAGGGCAGGGTCAATGCAGCTAGCTATCAGGAGATTTTGGAGCACCTCATGCTTCCATCGGCTGAAATGCTTTATGGAGATGACGATTTCATTTTTCAGCACGACCTGGCACCTGCTCACAGTGCCAAAACCACTGGTAAATGGTTTACTGACCATGGTATTACTGTGCTCAATTGGCCTGCCAACTCTCCTGACCTGAACCCCATAGAGAATGTGTGGGATATTGTGAAGAGAAAGTTGAGAGACGCAAGACCCAACACTCTGGATGAGCTTAAGGCCGCTATTGAAGCATCCTGGGCCTCCATAACATCTCAGCAGTGTCACAGGCTGATTGCCTCCATGCCACGCCGCATTGAAGCAGTCATTTCTGCCAAAGGATTCCCGACCAAGTATTGAGTGCATAACTGAACATTATTATTTGTTGGTTTTTTTGTTTGTTATTAAAAAACACTTTTATTTGATTGGATGGGTGAAATATGCTAATTTATTGAGACAGGTTTTTTGGGTTATCAGGAGTTGTATGCCAAAATCATCAGTATTAAAACAATAAAAGACCTGACAAATTTCAGTTGGTGGATAATGAATCTATAATATATGAAAGTTTAATTGTAATCATTACATTATGGTAAATAATGAAATTTAACACTATATGCTAATTTTTTGAGAAGGACCTGTATGTGTGTGAGCAAGTTAGTGTTTTCATAAATGTAGTGATTAGTGGTCTGCAAACTGTGATTCTCAAGCTGGCATGAAGTCACAAGTCTCAGCACATCATAACAATCTGCAACTTTAAAATCATGCTGCGACTTGCGATATGCTGAGACTTCAGAAGAGTTACAGGTTGAAGACCACTTACACATATATGCCATACTTGCTACCTCTTTAAGTTGACTTTCTTGAATGTGGCATGACAAGCTCATGAACAGACATTTTTACTGGTGATAATGCCCCTTTTAATGCCACACCCTATCCAGTTCCATGCCACCTCAAAAGCTCAGGCACAGAAGACCTTCTGGTATAGTTTATTTGCAGAAGGTTTCAGAGGGGATTATTAAGTGCTAAGGAGATTTTTCAACTTCTCCGGTATAATTGGCATGTATGCTGTTGTCGGCATTCCAACATTAAAAATGAAGGAAGAATTGGATATTTCTTCTCAACCTATAAAATGTAAAAGCAGCTCCATACACTATTATGGGTAGGCCCTTTTGAATATTCTTAGGCCATGTTCACACTATGCGGTTTTTACTGCGGAACCGCGGCGATTTTGCCGCTGCGGGTCCGCAGCTGTTTTCCATGCAGGGTACAGTACAATGTTACCCTATGGAAAACAGAAACCGCAGTGCACATGGTGTGGAAAAACCCGAAAAAAAAACGCGCAGAATTGCTGCGGAAAAAAAGGACCATATCACTTCTTTGTGCAGAATCGCAGCGATTCTGCACACATAGAAATGCATTGATCCGCTTACTTCCCGCATGGGGCTGTGCCCACCATGCGGGAAGTAATGCGGATAATGTGCGGGTTATACCCGGGGTGGAGGAGAGGAGACTCTCCTCCAGGCCCCGGGAACCATATTTGTATTAAAAAAAGAATTAAAATAAAAAATCATGATATACTCATCTCTGAAGTCTCAGCATTGCACGCGGCCGTCCGGTCTCAGGTTTGCTATGCGACCAGGACCTTCGGTGACGTCGCGGTCACATGACCGTGACGTCACCGAAGGTCCTGGTCGCACAGCATCTTTGGAACCGGACCGCCGCCGAGGAGATCGGGACGTCAGAGGGTGAGTATACCATGATTTTATTATTTTTAACACTACTATTGATGCTGCATATTGCTGCATATGCAGCATCAATAGTAGGGGTAAATCCCGCAGCGGAACCCGCAGCGGAACCCGCAGGACAAACCGCGATAAATCTGCAGGGATAACCGCAGCGGGTTTGCCCTGCAGATTTATCAAATCCGCTGCGGGAGAACCCGCAGGATAAAAGGGAATGTGTGAATGTGGCCTTAAAAACTAGAATCTCTGATGTGGTTTAACAGATGTCCTTCCAATACTATCAGGAACATGGAACTAATTTCTTATGACACTCTAATTAATTTCCTGGTTAAGTGTGTAATTTACATATAGCTTTATCTCCTCTCCCTCCCCACTTACACCAGTACCATCCAATGTAGATTTCATACTTGGACAAGAAAGCCACGAGTCCACCAGCCATTTCACTGGTGGATTCAACAAAATCTCTCTACACTATATAAGTTTAGCATTTTTGGTCAAACTATGACCACCCAACACTTGACCCCAGTACCAAGGCTTTACATATTCGGCAAATTTTCCATGTTTTTAAAATCATTGAGTAATAACTGCACACTACACTCTTGAACCACTTTTAAAAGAATGTGTATTTTTACACTTCTTAAAAGGGGGGACTATTTATTTTCTATGTTCTACTTTCAACCAACCATTCCAAGAGCAATATTCACTATTCTCTGAAACTGCTATAGCAACAATTCCAAGAGCATAAACTTTCTTTTATGTGGCAATGGGATTCAGACCTGCACATTAGTAATAATATTGGCTGAAACAGTTCTACTAGAGAAGCATTCCCATAACATTTTTTATCCTCTTAATAAATTGCAATCATCATATTATATAGCACTGTGTACTTACAATTGCTTATTTTGCCTTTCTACCCAGCTAATTCTTCTTTTTTCTCTGCTCTGTGTAGAAATGGGAAGTATCTGGTCCCTGCCATAGACTTTTGCAGTGACTCATGATTTGTGGAGAAAAATGTACATCCTTTTTCTAGCCTAGAAGGGTTTAGCTAGTTACTTTTTAATCATGTGATGTCACAGACCTAATGGAAAACTGAAGAATTAGCATGGTAGCAGGGCAAAATGAGCAATTGGAAGTACACAGTGCTATATAATATGATGATTGCAAGAGGATAAAAATTTTGATGAGAGTCCTTCTTTATTATTCTCCATAAAATCTATTTAGTACTGCAACAAATTCATCATATATACCCTACATGATCTCCATTGTGCTTTAGGGAGTGCTCTGAAAGTGGTTCCCATATTCACATTCGTTGGTCAACAGTTTCCAAATTCTAGACTTAGGTGGTTCAACTACTATCCAGTGTCTTAGATAAACTTTACCACTACATCCTACAGTGTTAAGAGATAAATTACTCGACCTTCATAACCAAATACATAAATACTTTTTAACCACACATCATGGGCCAGCAACTCAAGCCACAGGTTATTGGGGACCCCTGGTCTACTTGATCCCTTACTGTTTCTACTTATCATTTTTGTTTCTGACCAATTATATTGGGGGTATGTGTTAGGTCTCGAGTTCCCGCTTCTGCACAGGGGGAATCTCGAGCCGTCTCCACTGCGGTCCCCCATTCCTATCCAGCCGCAGTGGAGCCTGCTCAGCAGGGACGTCGGTCCCAGCGTCTTGCTCGGTCTCACTCTGTTCAGAGAGTTACTGCTGCTTCTTCAGCTCCTGCCATTAAAGTCAGTGCTGGTCAGCAGCGAGTGGACTTCTCTGGGACTAAGTCCTTGTCTGCGCACACTGAGCATGCCCAGAGCAAGATCTCCCGTTGGAGATCGAGGGTCATGTGCTCAGACTCTGCAGCGCATTCTATTGGTCCTCTTGGCAGGTCTTGGAAGGGCAAAGTTTCTGTGGCCACTTCCTGTCCTGCAACTATATAAACTGCGCATGACCGCATGGCCATGCGCTAGTGTACAATTTAATACGTGTGTTTGTTGTGAGTGCAAGTCGTTCTTTAAATACCCCTACCCTATTGTATGACTGTTCGCGTATGGTGTATGGCTGCTATCTAGCGCCCGACTAATCACTCAACGTGTCACACACGTATCAGCGTCTATTGCTGTGACCGCCAGTGCGGTGCCACGCGCCAGTGTGCGCTTCCTGACCCACGTCTGGGTGCTTTGTGGTACCTGCCAGCACGGCACAGTTCGCACTTCGGTGCTATAATTATATATTTCCTTACACACCCAGTAGCGGTGTAGTGCCAGCAAGGGTCTAATCGGACTACAATCCCTGTTGGGGTTAAGTTCGCTGACCACTTGCTCGCGCTCTATGTGCGGTACCGCGGTCCTGTGACGCAACAGGATCGCTTTCTTCACGCTGGGTGAGGTTTAACCCACGCGTGTATACTTTTGGATACCGCCATATAGTCTGTCATTTCCTAGCAGCAGGTTTCACCTGCACGGTGGACCCCGGACTGCGAACGCATCTATATCATCTCTCTTGGTGCGTTCCGCCAGTCCTAACATTACACTAGCGCCAGGGTCTGGCTAGTGATGACAGACAAACAGCAATGTCTGCGGTATATCCAGCAGCTGGAGGGTAGGTTGGCGGCTCTCGAGAGCGCGACTTCAGCTGTGGATGTTACTGCAGTAGCTGTACAGGCTGCCAGCGTGGCTGCAGCTACTATGTCCATTGTCACCCCTGTTCCGACACTATCTCGCCTCCCGCTGCCAGAAAAATTTTCTGGTGATAGCAAGTTTTGTAGGGGATTTGTGAGTCAGTGCTCTATTCACCTCGAGCTCCTGGCTGCACGTTTTCCCACAGAGCGGGCTAAGGTGGGATTTATTCTGTCTCTATTGTCGAACAGGGCGTTGGAATGGGCTACGCCGCTGTGGGAGCGTGGCGATCATGTGGTGCAGAGTGCTCCGCTGTTTCTGAGCGCTCTGAAACAGGTCTTTTTAGGACCTCAAGCCACCCATGATACTGCGCTCCAATTGCTGGCATTAACTCAGGGTGAGTCCTTGGTCAGTCATTTTGCCGTCCAATTCCGCACCTTAGCATCTGAGCTGGATTGGTCGGATAAAGCTCTTATCCCCATATTTTGGAGGGGCTTGGCTGACCACGTAAAGGACGCTTTGGCCACTAGGGAGATTCCTGCCACACTGGAGGAGTTAATAACTGTCTCCACTCGAATTGACCTCCGTTTTAACGAGCGGAGGTTAGAGCGAGCCCAGTGTAGGCAGAGGTTTCGGCTGGCTCCTACTTTCGCCAAACCTCTGGAATCTCCGGTCCTGGTTCCTGAGCCACATGAGGCCAGGGAAGTGTCACAAGCAGGATCTAAGTCCCGGACCGCTTGTGCACTCAGGGTCTGTCATGTTTGCCAGCAGTCAGGACATCTAGCCACCAGATGTCCTCAGCGGTCGAGGAAATGTCAGCGTCTAGTGGTAGTAGGTGGAGGTACACTAGACACGGCGACGTTTGCCTCTAAGTTGTCCTTTAAGGGAACAATTACTATTGGCTCATTCTCCCACTCGGTAGAGCTCTGCGTGGATTCTGGGGCGAAGGGCAATTTTATGTCTTCTGCCTTCGCCCAACGTCACGCAATACCCCTGGTAATGCTTGCTCAACCAGTAATGGTGCGAGTGGTGAATGGGTCGACATTGCCCTTACAGATAACACACCAGACCATCCCTTTTACTCTGTCCATGTCGCCATCTCATCAGGAGATAATTTCTCTGCTCGTCATTCCGGAAGGAATTGATGAGGTCCTGTTGGGAATACCTTGGCTACGGTACTACTCTCCTCATATCGAGTGGTCCTCAGGCAGAATTCTGGGTTGGGGTGAATCTTGTGGGGGTAGATGTCAGAGGGAGTGCGTTCAGGTTGCTACTACTGAGGTACCCGCAGATCTATCCTCTCTCCCCAAGCAGTATTGGTCTTATGCAGACGTGTTCTCCAAAAAGGCGGCGGAGGTCCTTCCGCCTCATCGCCCCTATGACTGTCCTATTGATCTCTTGCCTGGTGCTGAGCCTCCCCGGGGTCGAGTTTATCCGCTATCTCTCCCGGAGACAGAGGCAATGTCACAGTACATCCAGGAAAATCTGGCAAGAGGATTCATTAGGAAGTCAGTGTCACCTGCTGGGGCAGGGTTCTTCTTCGTGCAGAAGAAGAATGGGGAATTGCGCCCATGCATAGACTACAGGGGTCTTAACACCATCACCGTTAAGAATAAGTATCCTTTGCCCTTGATATCTGAGTTATTCGATAGACTTCGGGGAGCAAGGGTATTTACTAAATTAGATCTGCGGGGTGCTTACAACCTGATTCGCATCCGTGAGGGGGACGAATGGAAGACGACCTTTAACACCAGGGATGGGCACTATGAATATCTGGTGATGCCCTTCGGGCTCTGTAATGCCCCAGCCGTTTTCCAAGACTTTGTGAACGATATCTTCCGGGAAATGCTTTCCACCTCTGTCGTAGTCTATCTGGATGATATTCTCATCTACTCTCCAGATATTGACTCCCACCGGAGAGATGTTTGCAAAGCCTTCGACCTCCTACGGGCAAACTCCCTCTATGCCAAGTTGGAGAAGTGTATGTTTGAGCAGGAGTCTTTACCTTTCCTGGGCTACATCATCTCGGCCCAGGGATTGGCTATGGATCCTGCCAAACTACAGGCAGTGATGGACTGGCAGGAACCCCATTCTCTGAAAGCGGTGCAGCGCTTTATGGGGTTCATAAATTACTATCGTCAGTTCATCCCCCACTTCTCAACCCTGGTAGCTCCCTTGGTATCCCTCACTAAGAAGGGAGCGAATCCTAAATTGTGGTCCAAAGAGGTCTCCAAGGCCTTCACTTCTATTAAGTCCCACTTTGCTAGCGCTCCCATCTTACATCGTCCCGATGTGGATAAGCCATTCCTAATGGAGGTGGATGCCTCATCCGTTGGTGCAGGAGCAGTCCTCTATCAAAAGGATGCTCAAGGTCGGAAGCACCCATGCTTCTTCTTCTCAAAGACCTTCTCACCAACGGAGAGAAATTACTCCATCGGGGATAGGGAGCTGCTGGCAATGAAGTTGGCCTTTTCGGAATGGAGACATCTCTTGGAGGGTGCTCAGTTCCCATTCCAAGTCTTCACGGACCACAAGAATTTGGTCTATTTACAGACAGCCCAGCGGCTGAATTCTCGTCAGGCCAGATGGTCCTTGTTTTTCTCCCGGTTCCACTTCACTCTACATTATCTCGCCGGGGAGAAGAACATTCGTGCTGACGCTCTCTCTCGCTCCCTGGTGTCAACTGTGGAGGAGGAGGACGAGCCTCGGCTCATTGTCCCTTCAGAGAGTCTGAGAACCGTAGCTCCGGTTTCGCTTGAGTCTGTGCCTCCGGGCAAGACTTTTGTTCCCATCAATTTGCGTCCGGAGGTTCTCTCGTGGGCTCATTAGTCCAGAGTGGGTGGACACTTTGGGGCAAAGAGGACATCTGAGTTGTTGGCGAGAATGTATTGGTGGCCACATATGGTTCGTGACGTAGGAGACTACGTTCGGGCATGTGTCTCTTGTGCCAAAAATAAGTCTCTCCGTCAACGGCCAGCTGGGTTGTTATACCCTCTGCCGGTGGCAGACAGGCCCTGGGAGATGGTCGGGATGGACTTTGTGGCGGGTTTGCCCAAGTCACGTGGCTGTACTGTCATTTGGGTTATCACCGACCATTTTTCTAAAATGGTGCATTTGGTGCCGCTTCCTCGGCTACCTTCTGCACGGGCCTTGGCAGCATTGTTTGTTAAACACATCTTCCGTCTTCACGGTATGCCAGACAAAATTGTCAGTGACCGGGGCCCCCAGTTTGCGTCTCGGTTCTGGAGAGAGCTTTGTCGCCTTCTCAGTATCGAGTTGAATCTCTCTTCGGCATATCATCCCGAGACGAATGGGTTGGTGGAGAGAGCCAACCAGACTGTGGTCACATATCTGCGACATTTTGTCTCTGCTAAGCAAGATGACTGGGCATCTTTGCTACCGTGGGCGGAGTTTGCTCTTAACAATGCTGTAGCTGACTCCACTGGACAGACTCCATTCCTCCTTAACTATGGTCAGCATCCGCGGGTACCTGTGCCCATGCCCGTGTCTTCCGCCGATTCCAGGGTGGCAGACTGGGCTGTGGAGGCACGGGACATTTGGGATCGCATTCAGGATGCCATTCGGGCTTCCAAGGAGAGAATGAGGTCCTCCGCCGATGTTCATCGGCGCCCCACTCCGACCTTTGCTCCTGGCGACTTGGTGTGGCTCTCCGCCCGTAACATCAGGCTGCGAGTTGAGTCCACTAAGTTTGCTCCTCGCTACTTGGGTCCCTTCAAGGTTCTCGAACAAGTTAATCCTGTGGTCTACCGCCTGGCTCTTCCTCCTCGCTTGGGTATCACCGACACCTTTCATGTGTCCCTCTTGAAACCCGTATACATGTCCCGGTTTTCCGAGTCATCTGCCGGGACATCGGATTCGTCTACAGACGATTACGAGGTGAACGCTATTTTGGGGTGTAAGGTGGTACGCGGCAAAAAGTTCTATCTGGTGGATTGGAAGGGTTATGGTCCAGAGAACAGGTCATGGGAGCCTGCTGAAAACATTCGGGCCCCACAGCTCATTGCTGCCTTCGAGCGTAGCGAGGCCCAAGGAGGGGGGGGGCCCTAGGAGGGGGGTAATGTTAGGTCTCGAGTTCCCGCTTCTGCACAGGGGGAATCTCGAGCCGTCTCCGCTGCGGTCCCCCATTCCTATCCAGCCGCAGTGGAGCCTGCTCAGCAGGGACGTCGGTCCCAGCGTCTTGCTCGGTCTCACTCTGTTCAGAGAGTTACTGCTGCTTCTTCAGCTCCTGCCATTAAAGTCAGTGCTGGTCAGCAGCGAGTGGACTTCTCTGGGACTAAGTCCTTGTCTGCGCACACTGAGCATGCCCAGGGCAAGATCTCCCGTTGGAGATCAAGGGTCATGTGCTCAGACTCTGCAGCGCATTCTATTGGTCCTCTTGGCAGGTCTTGGAAGGGCAAAGTTTCTGTGGCCACTTCCTGTCCTGCAACTATATAAACTGCGCATGACCGCACGGCCATGCGCTAGTGTACAATTTAATACGTGTGTTTGTTGTGAGTGCAAGTCGTTCTTTAAATACCCCTACCCTATTGTATGACTGTTCGCGTATGGTGTATGGCTGCTATCTAGCGCCCGACTAATCACTCAACGTGTCACACACGTATCAGCATCTATTGCTGTTACCGCCAGTGCGGTGCCACGCGCCAGTGTGCGCTTCCTGACCCACGTCTGGGTGCTTTGTGGTACCTGCCAGCACGGCACAGTTCGCACTTCGGTGCTATAATTATATATTTCCTTACACACCCAGTAGCGGTGTAGTGCCAGCAAGGGTCTAATCGGACTACAATCCCTGTTGGGGTTAAGTTCGCTGACCACTTGCTCGCGCTCTATGTGTGGTGCTGCGGTCCTGTGACGCAACAGGATCGCTTTCTTCACGCTGGGTGAGGTTTAACCCACGCGTGTATACTTTTGGATACCGCCATATAGTCTGTCATTTCCTAGCAGCAGGTTTCACCTGCACGGTGGACCCCGGACTGCGAACGCATCTATATTATCTCTCTTGGTGCGTTCCGCCAGTCCTAACAGTATGTTATTCTAACATAAATAATCATTAAAATATTTTGACAACAATGGTAAAGATACAAATAAACTAAGAAGTATTCTTGGTGAAGTTTTCGTTCTCATTGTACCACTGTTCTTACACAGTATCTGTATCTAATAGTAGTAATGCAAACAATGTGACTTAGTAACAGACTATATTTGATTTTTCAAAGTTGGGTACAAAACATCAATTTGTGGGACTCTTTAGTCAGCAAGATCAAGAACTCTTTAACCACTTGTATTCACAATTGAAGATTATAAGCAGCATGTTTCAATCCCGCAAAGAGATTTTCGTCAGACATAATGATAGAGAAACCTAACAAAAGGCATACCATGCTTTATATATAATAACATGAATATGGATTATGCATTCCTATAAGCAAAATCCTGTTGTACTGTGATATATTAACACTATAATGTATACATAATGTAAAACTTTAAACCACCTTTCATTATGCAGTCCATCCTAATTTATGGTAACCAAAGAAATCGTATTAGTCTTTTTTTTAAAGGAGGCAAATTAAATTTATTTTAATGCATTGAATGGCAAAGTTTGACTTGGACATATTTCTTCATTACAGGCTTAATGTATGAATGTCAAGAGGTTAGTATATTTCAGAGAACACTAACAATTTTCAAGAACTATGTTATCTTTCAAAAGACAGTATTCATTATCCCCAACTCAACTTTTCACAGCATAATGGGATAACAATTTCAATACATAATAAAGAAGGATGGTACTAGTTAGGGTTGAGCGAAACGGGTCGAACATTTTCAAAAGTCGCCGACTTTTGGCTAAGTCGGGGTTTCATGAAACCCGATCCGACCCCTGTGCGGGGTCGGCCATGCGGTACGCGACTTTCGCGCCAAAGTCGCGTTTCAATGACGCGAAAAGCGCCATTTCTCAGCCAATGAAGGTAAACGCAGAGTGTGGGCAGCGTGATGACATAGGTCCTGGTCCCCACCATCTTAGAGAAGGGCATTGCAGTGATTGGCTTGCTGTCTGCGACGTCACAGGGGCTATAAAGAGGCGTTCCCGCCGACCGCCATCTTACTGCTGCTGATCTGAGCTTAGGGAGAGGTTGCTGCCGCTTTGTCAGAAGCAGGGATAGCGTTAGGCAGGGTCCATTAACCACAAAACCGCTTGTGCTGCAGCGATTTGCACTGTCCAACACCACCCTCGGTGTGCAGGGACAGTGGAAGTTTTTTTTTTTTTTTTTTTCCCCTCAGCGCTGTAGCTCATTGGGCTGCCCTAGAAGGCTCCCTGATAGCTGCATTGCTGTGTGTACGCCGCTGTGCAAACCAACTGCTTTTTTCAAAGCACAAATCCTCTTGTTCCTTCCTTTCTGCACAGCTATCTTTTTTGTTTGTCCACACTTTTTATTTCATTTGTGCATCAGTCCACTCCTTATTGCTGCCTGCCATACCTGGCTGAGATTACTGCAGGCAGGGAGATAGTAGCTGCCTGCCATACCTGGCTGAGATTACTGCAGGCAGGGAGATAGTAATTGTAGGACATTCCCTGTTTTTTTTTTTTTTTTTTTTTTGGTGGGAGATTAAGATTGGCAATTTGGCATTTCTGCTAGAGTGCCATCCCTGTGTGTGCCATCTCTCTCACATAGTGGGCCATAGAAAGCCTTTTCATTTTTCTGTATTTTTTTTTGTGGGGTGTATAAATTCTCCCTGATAAAAATACAGTGGGAGATTAATATTGGCCTTTGGGCTTGTGTGCCAGTCCTGAGTGTGCCATCTCTCTCACAAATAGTGGGCCATAGAAAGCCTATTTTATTTTTTTTGGGGTTTTATAAATTCTCCCTGAAAAAAAGGGAGATTAATATTGGCCTCTGGGCTTGTGTGCCAGTCCTGAGCGTGCCATCTGTGCCAGCCCTGAGCGTGCCATCTCTCTCACAAATAGTGGGCCATAGAAAGCCTATTTATTTTTTTTTTGGTTTTATAAATTCTCCCTGAAAAAAAGGGAGATTAATATTGGCCTCTGGGCTTGTGTGCCAGTCCTGAGCGTGCCATCTGTGCCAGCCCTGAGCGTGCCATCTCTCTCACAAATAGTGGGCCATAGAAAGCCTATTTAATTTTTTTTTTTGTTTTATAAATTTTCCCTGAAAAAAGGGAGATTAATATTGGCCTCTGGGCTTGTGTGCCAGTTGTGAGCGTGCCATCTGTGCCAGTCCTGAGCGTGCCATCTCTCTCACAAATAGTGGGCCATAGAAAGCCTATTTAAATTTTTTTTTGGTTTTATAAATTCTCCCAGAAAAAAAGGGAGATTAATATTGGCCTCTGGGCTTCTGTGCCAGTCCTGAGCGTGCCATCTGTGCCAGTCCTGAGCGTCCCATCTCTCTCACAAATAGTGGGCCATAGAAAGCCTATTTTATTTTTTTTGGGGGTTTTATAAATTCTCCCTGAAAAAAAGGGAGATTAATATTGGCCTCTGGGCTTGTGTGCCAGTCCTGAGCGTGCCATCTGTGCCAGCCCTGAGCGTGCCATCTCTCTCACAAATAGTGGGCCATAGAAAGCCTATTTATTTTTTTTTTTTGTTTTATAAATTTTCCCTGAAAAAAGGGAGATTAATATTGGCCTCTGGGCTTGTGTGCCAGTTGTGAGCGTGCCATCTGTGCCAGTCCTGAGCGTGCCATCTCTCTCACAAATAGTGGGCCATAGAAAGCCTATTTAAATTTTTTTTTGGTTTTATAAATTCTACCAGAAAAAAAGGGAGATTAATATTGGCCTCTGGGCTTCTGTGCCAGTCCTGAGCGTGCCATCTGTGCCAGTCCTGAGCGTCCCATCTCTCTCACAAATAGTGGGCCATAGAAAGCCTATTTTTTTTTTTTTTGGGTTTTAGAAATTCTCCCTGGAAAAAAAAAGGGAGATTAATATTGCCCTTTGGGCTTGTGTGCCAGTACTAAGCGTTCCATCTCTCTCTCTCTCTCTCTCAGTCAGTGGGCCATAGAACGCCTATTTTTGGTTTTATTTGTTTTCTAAATTCTCCCTGAAAAAATCATTTTATTTTATTTGGTTTCTAAATTCTTCCTGATAAAATCACATTTTTTTTATTATTTTTTTTTCTAAAGTCTCCCTGAAAAAAAAAAAAAAAAACAGTGGGAGATTAATATTGGCCTTTCTGCTTGTGTGCCAGTCTTGACTCCTGGGTGCGTCATCTCTCAGTCAGTGGGCCATAGAACGCCTATTTTTGGTTTTATTTGTTTTATAAATTCTCCCAGAAAAAATCATTTTATTTTATTTGGTTTCTAAATTCTTCCTGATAAAATCACATTTTTTTTATTATTTTTTTTTCTAAAGTCTCCCTGAAAAAAAAAAAAAAAAACAGTGGGAGATTAATATTGGCCTTTCTGCTTGTGTGCCAGTCTTGACTCCTGGGTGCGTCATCTCTCAGTCAGTGGGCCATAGAACGCCTATTTTTGGTTTTATTTGTTTTATAAATTCTCCCAGAAAAAATCATTTTATTTTATTTGGTTTCTAAATTCTTCCTGATAAAATCACATTTTTTTTATTATTTTTTTTTCTAAAGTCTCCCTGAAAAAAAAAAAAAAAAACAGTGGGAGATTAATATTGGCCTTTCTGCTTGTGTGCCAGTCTTGACTCCTGGGTGCGTCATCTCTCAGTCAGTGGGCCATAGAACGCCTATTTTTGGTTTTATTTGTTTTCTAAATTCTCCCTGAAAAAATCATTTTATTTTATTTGGTTTCTAAATTCTTCCTGATAAAATCACATTTTTTTTATTATTTTTTTTTCTAAAGTCTCCCTGAAAAAAAAAAAAAAAAACAGTGGGAGATTAATATTGGCCTTTCTGCTTGTGTGCCAGTCTTGACTCCTGGGTGCGTCATCTCTCAGTCAGTGGGCCATAGAACGCCTATTTTTGGTTTTATTTGTTTTATAAATTCTCCCAGAAAAAATCATTTTATTTTATTTGGTTTCTAAATTCTTCCTGATAAAATCATATTTTTTTTATTATTTTTTTTTCTAAAGTCTCCCTGAAAAAAAAAAAAAAAAAACAACCAAAAAAAACAGTGGGAGATTAATATTGGCCTTTCTGCTTGTGTGCCAGTCTTGACTCCTGGGTGTGCCATCTCTCTCTCTCTCTCTCTCTCTCTCTCTCTCTCTCTCTCTCCAATTGTGGTCCATAGAAAGCCTATATTTTTTTTCCTTGATTTGGGTTCTAAAATCTACCAGAGAAAATAACTACATCAATCATTGGTAGAAAAATATTGGCCTCTGGGTTTGTGTGCCACTCCTGACTCCTGTGTGCGTCATCTCTCAGTCAGTGGGCCATAGAACGCCTATTTTTGTTTTTATTTGTTTTATAAATTCTCCCTGAAAAAATCATTTTATTTTATTTGGTTTCTAAATTCTTCCTGATAAAATCATATTTTTTTTATTATTTTTTTTTCTAAAGTCTCCCTGAAAAAAAAAAAAAAAAAAAAAAAAACAGTGGGAGATTAATATTGGCCTTTCTGCTTGTGTGCCAGTCTTGACTCCTGGGTGTGCCATCTCTCTCTCTCTCTCTCTCTCTCTCCAATTGTGGTCCATAGAAAGCCTACATTTTTTTTCCTTGATTTGGGTTCCAAAATCTACCAGAGAAAATAACTCCATCAATCATTGGTAGAAAAATATTGGCCTCTGGGCTTGTGTGCCACTCCTGATTCCTGTGTGCGTCATCTCTCACTCAGTGGCCCATAGAAAGCATATAGTTTGTTACATTTGTTTTCTAAATTCTCCCTGCAAAAATCTTTTTTTTTTTTTTTGGGGGGTTTCTAAAGTGTTCCTGAAAAAAATAAAAATAAAAAAAAAATAATAGTGTGACATTAATATTAACATTTGTGCTTCAGTGACAGTCCTGCGTGTGGGGCATCTCTCTAATTTGCAGCCACCAAAAAAAGAGTGTGTAACATTGGGCCTGATTTTCGCTGTGGTCTCACCAACCTGTAAAGGGGTAGCTAAATCATACTGAAGTTATAGCTCACCGTGTAAGTTGTGTGACTGCAACAAATAACGTTAGTTTGGTTACGTTTTTAAAACAATGAGGAAGTCTAGTGGAAGAGGTCGTGGCCGGGGGCGTTCATTGTCAGCTGGTAATGAGGGTAGTGGTAGTGGTGGAGCATCAGGTGGTCGTGGGGGAAAAAATATTGCACCTAAGTCTGGAGCTGTGGAGCCAGGTTCGTCGTCCGGCTACACAAGGCCTCGAACGCTCCCTTTTCTGGGATTAGGAAAACCGCTTTTAAAGCCGGAGCAGCAAGAGCAAGTTTTGGCTTATCTTGCTGACTCAGCCTCTAGCTCTTTTGCCTCATCTCGTGAAACTGGTAAAAGTAAAAGCAGCGCGTCGTTAGTGGATGTTCACGGTCAGGGACAAGTCACTTCCTTGTCCTCTTCAGCAAAAACAACAACAGAGAAGAATGCAGCAGGCGACACAACGGGTTACTCCATGGAGCTCTTTACACATACCGTCCCTGGCTTAGAAAGTGAAGCAGTTAACAGTCCATGCCCATTACAAATTGAATCTGACATGGAGTGCACTGACGCACAGCCACAGCCAGACTACTATGCTGGTCCTTTGACTCAGACCACAACATTGCCCTCGCAGGGTGCTGATCAAGAATCAGACCCTGATGAGACTATGTTGCCCCATCACGAACGCTATACCACCGAACGACACGGTGACACAGACGAAGTTGCGCAGGAGGTACAAGAAGAGTTATTAGATGACCCAGTTCTTGACCCCGATTGGCAGCCATTGGGGGAACAGGGTGCAGGCGGCAGCAGTTCTGAAGCAGAGGAGGAGGAGGGGCCGCAGCAGGCATCAACATCGCCACAGGTTCCATCTGCCGGGCCCGTATCTTGCCCAAAACGCGTGGCAAAGCCAAAACCTGGTGGAGGACAGCGTGGCCATCCGGTTAAAGCTCAGTCTGCAATGCCTGAAAAGGTATCCGATGCTAGAAAGAGTGCAGTCTGGCATTTTTTTAAACAACATCCAATTGATCAGCGCAAAGTCATCTGTCAAAAATGTTCTACTTCCTTAAGCAGAGGTCAGAATCTGAAAAGTCTCAATACTAGTTGCATGCATAGACATTTACCAACATGCATTTGAAAGCTTGGACTAACTACCAAACGTCCCTTAAGGTTGTTGCACCCTCGGCCAATGAAGCTAGTCATCAACGCAACATCCCTTCCGGCAGTGTAGGACCACCATTTAGCGCACCACCTGCTGTATCTGTGCAGGTATCTTTGCCAGGCCAAAGCAGTCAGGGTCAGGGAATCACCAGTTTCGTAGTAGGAAACACTGCATCTAGGGCACCGGCGGCAACAATACCATCTCCCACCGTCTCTCAGTCTGCCATGTCCACCGGCACCCCCGCTAGTTCCACGATCTCCAGCTCTCCAGTCCAGCTCACCCTACATGAGACTATGGTTAGAAAAAGGAAATACTTAGCCTCGCATCCGCGTACACAGGGTTTGAACGCCCACATAGCTAGACTAATCTCGTTAGAGATGATGCCCTACCGGTTAGTTGAAAGCGAAGCTTTCAAAGACCTGATGGACTACGCTGTACCACGCTACGAGCTACCCAGTCGACACTTTTTTTCCAGAAACGCCATCCCAGCCCTCCACCAGCATGTTAAAGAGCGCATCGTCCATGCACTCAGGCAATCTGTGAGCACAAAGGTGCACCTGACAACAGATGCATGGACCAGTAGGCATGGCCAGGGACGTTACGTGTCCATCACGGCACACTGGGTAAATGTGGTGGATTCAGGGTCCACAGGGGACAGCAAGTTTGGGACAGTTCTGCCTAGCCCACGGTCTAGTAAACAGTTGTCTGTAGCCGTTCGCACCCCCTCCTCCTCCTCCTCCTCGTCCTCCTGCAGAAGCAAGAGCTCGTCCACAGACCGCAGTCGCACAAACACTCCATCCGCACCTGCCACTGTTGCACACCAGGTCTCCCATTATGGGGCAGCTACTGGCATACGTCAGCAGGCTGTATTGGCTATGAAGTGTTTGGGCGACAATAGACACACCGCGGAAGTTCTGTCCGAGTTCTTGCAGCAAGAAACGCAGTCGTGGCTGGGCACTGTAGATCTTGAGGCAGGCAAGGTAGTGAGTGATAACGGAAGGAATTTCATGGCTGCCATCTCCCTTTCCCAACTGAAACACATTCCTTGCCTGGCTCACACCTTAAACCTGGTGGTGCAGTGCTTCCTGAAAAGTTATCCGGGGTTATCCGACCTGCTCCTCAAAGTGCGTGGACTTTGCGCACATATCCGCCGTTCGCCTGTACACTCCAGCCGTATGCAGACCTATCAGCGTTCTTTGAACCTTCCCCAGCATCGCCTAATCATAGACGTTGCAACAAGGTGGAACTCAACACTGCACATGCTTCAGAGACTGTGCGAACAGAGGCGGGCTGTTATGTTTTTGTGGGAGGATACACATACACGGGCAGGCAGTAGGATGGCAGACATGGAGTTGTCAGGTGTGCAGTGGTCGAAGATTCAAGACATGTGTCAAGTCCTTCAGTGTTTTGAGGAATGCACACGGCTGGTTAGTGCAGACAACGCCATAATAAGCATGAGCATCCCCCTAATGCGTCTGCTGATGCAAAGTTTGACGCACATAAAGGATCAGGCGTCTGCACCAGAGGAAGAGGAAAGCCTTGATGACAGTCAGCGATTGTCTGGTCAGGGCAGTGTACATGACGAGGTACCGGGCGAAGAGGAGGTGGAGGATGAGGAGGATGATGGGGATGAGTATATTTTTAATGAGGAAGCTTTCCCGGGGGCACGGGAAATTGGTGGCGTGGCAAGGCCGGGTTCTGGTTTTTTGAGGGACACAAGTGACGTAGATTTGCCTGCAACTGCCCCTCAACCAAGCACAACCGCAGATTTGACAACGGGAACTTTGGCCCACATGGCGGATTATGCCTTGCGTATCCTCAAAAGGGACACACGCATTACAAAAATGATGAACGATGACGATTACTGGTTGGCCTGCCTCCTTGATCCTCGCTATAAAGGCAAATTGCAAAATATTATGCCACATGAGAACTTGGAACTAATATTAGCAACAAAACAATCAACTCTTGTTGACCGTTTGCTTCTGGCATTCCCTGCACACAGCGCCCGTGATCGTTCTCACACGAGCTCCAGGGGCCAGCAGACCAGAGGTGTTAGAGGGGCAGAAATCAGAAGTGGCATTGGCCAGAGGGGTTTTCTGACCAGGTTGTGGAGTGATTTTTCTATGACCGCAGACAGGACAGGTACTGCAGCATCAATTCAAAGTGACAGGAGACAACATTTGTCCAGTATGGTTACAAACTATTTTTCATCCCTTATCGACGTTCTCCCTCAACCGTCATTCCCATTTGATTACTGGGCATCCAAATTAGACACCTGGCCAGAATTGGCAGAATATGCATTGCAGGAGCTTGCTTGCCCGGCAGCTAGTGTCCTATCAGAAAGAGTATTCAGTGCTGCAGGTTCAATACTAACAGAAAAAAGGACTCGTCTGGCTACCCAAAATGTAGATGATCTAACCTTCATTAAAATGAACCACAACTGGATTTCAAAATCTTTTGCCCCACCCTGCCCGGCTGACACCTAGCTTTCCTATGAAAAGGTCTTGCCTGTGGACTATTCTGAATGACTTTTCCAATCTCGTAATTTTCTTCACCTGATTGTCCAGCATACGACATGTTTCCACCTCACGAAATGGCCAAACTCCCCACACGGGGCCGTGCTATCGCCACTTTGCGCTTGGACCCTTGAGAGTGCTGTTTGTCTGAAGAGGTGGGTGTGGCCGCTTTTGGTCGACGGCACTGCCACTGGGTCCCTCATAGTACAATAAAGTGTCTCTGGCGGTGGTGGTGCGCACCCAACGTCAGACACACCGTTGTAATATGAGGGGCCCTGTGCCTGTAACGCCGGCCACAAGACAGTTCCCCCCCCAGCTCAAACAGTGCTCTACCACTAGCAAAATTATCTCTCACAGCTTCACCAATGTGTAGTCTAGGCGCTGACATCCTTCAATGCCTGGCACTGACAATACCATTGTTTTGACATTTTTGTTATGTTAGGCCTTCGAAGCCTGTCTGCGGTCCCTTCTTTCTACAACTACTACACTGACCAGGCCACTGCTGGCCGTGTTACCCTGGAACCAATTTAAAAGTGCCTACAGTCAGCCCAATTTTGTTATGTTAGGCCTTCGAAGACTGTCTGCCGTCACTCCTTCCACTAGACTTCCACTGACCATACACTGCTGCCCATGTACCCCTGGAACCAATTTAAAGTGCCTACAGCCAGCCCAATTTTGTTATGTTAGGCCTTGGAAGCCTGTCTGCGGTCACTCCTTCCACTAGACTTCCACTGACCAGACCACTGCTGCCCGTGTACCCCTGGAACCAATTTAAAAGTGCCTACAGCCAGCCCAAGTTTGTTATGTTAGGCCTTGGAAGCCTGTCTGCGGTCACTCCTTCCACTAGGCCTCCACTGACCACACCACTGCTGTCCGTGTACCCCTGGAACCAATTTAAAATTGCCTACAGCCATGTGTTATTATTTTAGGCCTTCGATGCCTGTCTGCGGTCACTCCTTCCACTAGGCCTCCACTGACCACACCACTGCTGTCCGTGTACCCCTGGAACCAATTTAAAATTGCCTACAGCCAGCCCAATTTTTTTATTTTAGGCCTTCGATGCCTGTCTGCGGTCCATTCTTTCAACTACTACTACACTGACCAGGTCACTGCTGCCCGTGTACCCCTGGAACCAATTTAAAATTGCCTACAGCCATGTGTTATTATTTTAGGCCTTCGATGCCTGTCTGCGGTCACTCCTTCCACTAGGCCTCCACTGACCACACCACTGCTGCCCGTGTACCCCTGGAACCAATTTAAAATTGCCTACAGCCAGCCCAATTTTTTTATTTTAGGCCTTCGATGCCTGTCTGCGGTCCATTCTTTCAACTACTACTACACTGAGCAGGTCACTGCTGCCCGTGTACCCCTGGAACCAATTTAAAATTGCCTACAGCCATGTGTTATTATTTTAGGCCTTCGATGCCTGTCTGCGGTCACTCCTTCCACTAGGCCTCCACTGACCACACCACTGCTGTCCGTGTACCCCTGGAACCAATTTAAAATTGCCTACAGCCATGTGTTATTATTTTAGGCCTTCGATGCCTGTCTGCGGTCACTCCTTCCACTAGGCCTCCACTGACCACACCACTGCTGCCCGTGTACCCCTGGAACCAATTTAAAATTGCCTACAGCCAGCCCAATTTTTTTATTTTAGGCCTTCGATGCCTGTCTGCGGTCCATTCTTTCAACTACTACTACACTGACCAGGTCACTGCTGCCCGTGTACCCCTGGAACCAATTTAAAATTGCCTACAGCCATGTGTTATTATTTTAGGCCTTCGATGCCTGTCTGCGGTCACTCCTTCCACTAGGCCTCCACTGACCACACCACTGCTGCCCGTGTACCCCTGGAACCAATTTAAAATTGCCTACAGCCAGCCCAATTTTTTTATTTTAGGCCTTCGATGCCTGTCTGCGGTCCATTCTTTCAACTACAACTACACTGACCAGGTCACTGCTGCCCGTGTACCCCTGGAACCAATTTAAAATTGCCTACAGCCATGTGTTATTATTTTAGGCCTTCGATGCCTGTCTGCGGTCACTCCTTCCACTAGGCCTCCACTGACCACACCACTGCTGCCCGTGTACCCCTGGAACCAATTTAAAATTGCCTACAGCCAGCCCAATTTTTTTATTTTAGGCCTTCGATGCCTGTCTGCGGTCCATTCTTTCAACTACAACTACACTGACCAGGTCACTGCTGCCCGTGTACCCCTGGAACCAATTTAAAATTGCCTACAGCCATGTGTTATTATTTTAGGCCTTCGATGCCTGTCTGCGGTCACTCCTTCCACTAGGCCTCCACTGACCACACCACTGCTGCCCGTATACCCCTGGAACCAATTTAAAATTGCCTACAGCCAGCCCAATTTTTTTATTTTAGGCCTTCGATGCCTGTCTGCGGTCCATTCTTTCAACTACTACTACACTGACCAGGTCACTGCTGCCCGTGTACCCCTGGAACCAATTTAAAATTGCCTACAGCCAGCCCAATTTTTTTATTTTAGGCCTTCGATGCCTGTCTGCGGTCCATTCTTTCAACTACTACTACACTGACCAGGTCACTGCTGCCCGTCTACCCCTGGAACCAATTTAAAATTGCCTACAGCCATGTGTTATTATTTTAGGCCTTCGATGCCTGTCTGCGGTCACTCCTTCCACTAGGCCTCCACTGACCACACCACTGCTGTCCGTGTACCCCTGGAACCAATTTAAAATTGCCTACAGCCATGTGTTATTATTTTAGGCCTTCGATGCCTGTCTGCGGTCACTCCTTCCACTAGGCCTCCACTGACCACACCACTGCTGCCCGTGTACCCCTGGAACCAATTTAAAATTGCCTACAGCCAGCCCAATTTTTTTATTTTAGGCCTTCGATGCCTGTCTGCGGTCCATTCTTTCAACTACTACTACACTGACCAGGTCACTGCTGCCCGTGTACCCCTGGAACCAATTTAAAATTGCCTACAGCCATGTGTTATTATTTTAGGCCTTCGATGCCTGTCTGCGGTCACTCCTTCCACTAGGCCTCCACTGACCACACCACTGCTGTCCGTGTACCCCTGGAACCAATTTAAAATTGCCTACAGCCATGTGTTTTTATTTTAGGCCTTCGATGCCTGTCTGCGGTCCATTCTTTCAACTACTACTACACTGACCAGGGCACTGCTGGCCGTGTACCCCTGGAACCAACATCAGAAAATATAAAAATAAGTATTTTGCTTATAAAAAAGAAAATACTGGTGAGATATCAAATGCAGACATTTTAACATTAAAAACAAACACACAACTAAAATCTGGTACAGTACTAAAAATGGCCACCAGCTACAATTACTTTCTCCTGCAAGTAGTTAACTGAAAGTTTTTTTAAATTGAAAACACACATATGGCATCCACCGAGTGTTGTCCTGTCGCGTCTTCTTTATATTATTGCCGAGAAGATGCAAAATAATGAAAATAATAAAATCATTAATTACCAAAATAATAGAGAAAGTCAACACCACATTGCAAATAAACATTCATTCCAAATAAAGAAGCAGGGCGCGTCCGAGGGTGAGTATATACCTAATAAGAATCTAATCACCCTCGGACGCGCAATGCTTATTTCCAACAGCCTTCCTTCCTAAGAATCAGCCCTTCCGTCGTGTAGAGAGACGTTGTGTTACACTCCAAGGTGTTCCCCAGGTTGCCTTTCCTGAGCTTCGATATTCCGGCTCTCGTTTAGTAGTTGTCGGAAACTACGCTGCATTAGGCCTACAAATTGGGTATGGGGTGTAGAGAGAGGGTTTGTTACACTCCAAGGTGTTCCCCAGGTTGCCTTTCCTGAGCTTCGATCTTCCGGCTCTCGTTTAGTAGTTGTTGGAAACTACGCTGCATTAGGCCTTCAAATTGGGTATGGGGTGTAGCGAGAGGGTGTGTTACACTCCAAGGTGTTCCCCAGGTTGCCTTTCCTGAGCTTCGATCTTCCGGCTCTCGTTTAGTAGTTCTTGGAAACTACACTGCATTAGACCTTCAAATTGGGTATGGGGTGTAGAGAGAGGGTGTGTTACACTCTAAGGTGTTCCCCAGGTTTCCTTGCCATTGCTTCGGTCTTCCGACTCTCGTTTAGTAGTTGTAGAAAAGTACACTGCATTAGGCCATACAAAATGGGTATGGGGTGGAGAGAGATGGTGTGTTACACTCCAAGGTGTTCCCCAGGTTGCCTTTCCTGAGCTTCTATCTTCAGGCTCTCATTAAATTGTGGTTAAATGGAACAACTGCATTTGGCGTACTAGTTGGTTTGGGGCCTACTATCGGTGTCTGCCACTCCTTGCTGTTCTCCTCCACTGAACAAAGCTGTGCCGCCTGTTTACTACGGTTGCCAATTTTGAACTGCATTTCGACTACTTACTGATTTGGCCCTACTCTCTGTGTCAGCCTCTCATTCCAGTTGTCCTCCACTGCAATGCCCCCTGGTTATTCCTGTGTTACCAATTTTGAACTGCATTTAGCCCACTTTCTTCTTTGGGCCTATATCTGTGTTTCCACTTCATCGTGCCCATTGCCCAGCCAGTGATAGATGAGTCTGCTGGTACATTGACCCATAACGCAACATTCCCCGTGCACGCTACACAACAACATTGTGACCCTGCTGAAAGTCAGGTTGCTCTTCCCGCATACCATACCACCTTACACGGGGACAAAGAGGAAGGTGCAGATGAAAGTGCAGGTTCCTTCATCAGGTGGGGGGAGGAATACTAGTTGGCGACGTCACTGGCACAGGGCCTCTCATAGTACGCAAAAGTGTTGCTGCCGGTGGGAGGCGCCCCCGCCGTGCAAACACACCGCTGTACTTTGAGGGGCCCTGTGCCAGTGCCAATGCCAACGAGTGGGCCCCCCCTGCTTGCTCAGGTTCACAGCACTTGCAAAGTTGAAATACTTACCTCTCCCTGCTCCACTGCCGTGACGTGGTCCAGATTTCCTGGGCCCACTAATTACTTGAACCAGCCCTACCCCCCACAACTTTAGCCAAATGACCCCCAATTTCAAATGCCTTCCAATTATTATAAGGTAAATTACGCTTGACAAGCTTCATTAAGAAGAATGGATGGTTTTGACATTAAAATGGGCACTCTAGGTGTTTTCCTGGCCCCCACTCACTGCCGACTATGCTGCCCCATTGACTTGCATTGGGTTTCGTGTTTCGGTCGATCCCGACTTTACGTCATAATCGGCCGATTTCACTCGACCCGACTTTGGACATAGTCGGGTTTCGCAAAACCCGGCTCGACTCTAAAAAGGTCAAGGTCGCTCAACTCTAGTACTAGTGAATACATATAAGGTCATGGCCTCCTTGTGTTTGTGCTGTTGTTAGATGTAATTGAAGACTTTTTTGAATTTATTGAAGAAGGGATGTCCATTATGTTGTTGGTTTGCTTTATTGTTTTGTAAATGAAACACCTTTAATATGAGACTAAGGAATGAGGAATTATCTGTACTGGGAAATGTATGTTATACCTCCATTGCGGTAGGTTTGATAATCTAAAATATTGACAAAGATGCTCACTGTCATGGCTATCCTCTGCTTTGAAGAAGCAATCTGATTGCAATGTTTCAAACAATTTCTTGACACATTCCTTAAGTGGACTGATCATTTAAGAATTTGGGCAGTGCCTAAAAACCCATGCCTAAATTGAGCCCCAAAACCCTTAGTTAGCTAGACCCCTTTCTGAAGTTGTGTTAAGCCCACAAAGAACATGAGTAATCTAATTGTCTAACTCATTGTGATATGTCAAGAGTTTAATGTCTGAGGGCTCAGACCATTTTCAGTCTGTCCCTAATGCAATGTTATTGTATAACTGGAAGACTTTTACCTTGATGGAGGCCTGCCAAAACAAAATGTAAAAATATGTTTTTAGAGATTAACTACTAGAAGAATTGAGTAAAGCTAATTCATTGTGTATTTTTAAATTGTAAGGTTACATTTCTTATCCCTATGTCAATTTCAGGCATTGTTGTTACAGACATACTGTGAGAAATACATTACTCCTTGTGTTCTTATGACAACACATAATTCCATATTTTATACGATTAGTGTTATCATATAGGCAATGTAGGCAATGATCCACAAGGAAAGCAGTCAAAACAAGCTTTGATGTTCTATCAAAGGTAAGTGAAAGCAAAGGTTCCATTGCCTGACCCTGAACAGAGTTGCTTGAGTAGTCTCCTCAGGGACTTCATTATTTTATGTGTTAAGGCAATAGCGTTTTATTCTTTTTTTTATTTCTTTTGCATCACTGTGGTCTACGAATTATAGCTTTTAAAATATTTGCCCATAAAATATTTTTTTCAAATATTTATTTTACAACTATTCCAAAATTTTTGGTTGGGTTTGTTTTTATAGTCCAAGTGAAAAGAAAAAAGAAAAAGAGGTGGCACTCGCCGGAATAAAATCCAAACTTTATTGGTCCAAAAACTGTTAAAAATATCTCAGGCAGGTGGGCGGCTCGAGAGTGCAAAGAGGAAGGCTGTTTCGCACTCTGTTGCGCTTCTATGGGTCTTCTACGGGAGTGCCACCTCTTTTTCTTTTCACTTGGATTATACTTTTTGCTCTGGTGTTCACCTAAAGGAAAAAGGTTTCTGCCTACGGTAATTTTGTTCAGCTGATGGTGTTGGCTCCGTGGATCGCCGGTGGTGCTCGGCTTCCTCTACTATTGTGATGCAACATTTGTTTTTATAGTGTTCACTGTCAAGTGAAATTGACATGACTTTATTCATCTGTGGGTCAGTATGATCAAACAGATAAAGGGTCATTGCACACAGTACATTGCACTATTAAGCCCATACTTCTCAGCACATGACATGGGTGCGACGTCAAGAGTTAAATTTAGAGTATCTCTACTCACTCAATCTCAATTTAACATATTAAAGTTTTAGTTATGATTTTAAAAAGAATAGTGCTTATAATAAAAAGTGGAAAAGTATCAAAACAAAGCGACATATAGATATGCAAAAAAGATATAAAATAAAAATGAGAATAACTGAAAACACTTAAAAGTTTCAATCTACAGATACTCTTCTGTTTTCCTGAGGGTAGCAGAATGATGAAACACTCAGACCTGGTCCAAATCATCTTTTCATGTCCCAAGTCCCGTACACAGGTTAACAGGATGCCCTGTCATTTTGCTAAGAAAATTTTAGGACTATAACAGGATAAGTAAGTTAATAAGGGGGTAAGTACAATGAATAGTTAGTTTTCTTATATCCCTACTATAGAGAATATCTTGATAGGATAACACATATCTATTCTATCTGTCTATCTTATTTTGCTTTAATTATTGTATTGTTAACGTTGTTACTTATGACTTTTGTGTTTGAAACTGTTAAACTGTAAAGCGCTGCGGAATATGTTGGCGCTATATAAATAAAGATTATTATTATTATTTATTATTTAAAAGATTGGACCAACCAGACCCAGATGTCAAGAATGACACTCTTCTGATTCCTACTCACACCATGGCACTAGTAGCAATGTCTCCTAAATTGCCAGTCAATAGCATCGTAAAAGGCTCATGTTGCTAGGAGGAAAAGGTTATGGACACTTTTCCACTAGCCCCATGTATCAAAAATTGAAACGTTACGGCTCATGGAATATGGTATCATAAGCAAATTTTTTTTTTTTACAATTTCAGAATTTTTTTCCCCAAATAGAGCAAAAAATATGCATGTTTGGAATCTCTGTAATCTTACTGACCTGGATAATTATATTGTCTGGTTATTTTTACCATAAAAGGAATGTTATGAATAATAATAAAAGGAAAAAGAAAAGTGGACATTTTTGCTATTTCGCCACACTTGTCATTTTTTACCACTTTCCAAGTAAAACTTGTCCTGCAAAAAACAAGCCCACATATGACTATGCCGCTGAAAAATTGAAAAGGTATGGCTCATTGGAATAAAGGGAGGGAAAAACAAAAGTGCAAAAACAAAAAAATTGCCCAGTCCTTAAAGGGTTAACAATATTTATTTAATTTGCTATTGTAGAATCTCAACCAAAACTGAAAGAAATGAACTGGAATATAAGTTGGTATGCATACCTTAGTATTCTCTGGCCAAGAGAAGGAAGATAAGACTCTACCTACAGTCCGGCCCCGAAGCAGAGGCATCTCATTAAATGAAAACTTATAACACTGATTACACAAGAACTACAACATGGATTTCTTCACCCAGGTATCATTTTAATCAGTTTAACACTGCCAACCTGACAATGCCTGTAGTTTACTTTGCAAAATCCTGCTGACAGGTTCACTTTAAAGATATGAAAGACCTTTGTCCCAACACAGTATCGATGATAACATGCTTATCGCTGGAAGGTTCCACCTGTTTGGACCCGTCCAAATTTTGAAGTTCCCAGTTAGAATGGACTAATGTCCAGGCATATACGTTATAGTACTATTTATTGTCTATGGGAATTTTGGATATAGCTGCGCGCTATAGTAAGGTATCTCTGGCAGTCCCATTAGTACTAAAATAGACTGCAACCATCTAAAAAGATGTCAGCTGTGTAATGGTTATTCAACCACTTACCAACTTCTATGTAATGTGTAATGCAATCTTTAAAGGGACTCTGTCACCTGAATTTGGAGGGAACGATCTTCAGCCATAGAGGCGGGGTTTTTGGGTGTTTGATTCACCCTTTCCTTACCCGCTGGCTGCATGCTGGCTGCAATATTGGATTGAAGTTCATTCTCTGTCCTCCGTAGTGCATGCCTGCGCAAGGCAATCTTGTCCCTTTAAGGTAATCTCTCACGTCAGATAACACTATTTACTTGCAGCTATAGGGTTAAACTGCAGGTAAATAGCAATAGGAAGGTTCCTGGCTGCCATACTAAGAATGCCGCCGGCTTTCAGTTATACAGGTGTGTCGGTGAGGCTACAGTCACCACTCACAGCAGTGTTGATGGCGGCTATAAGCTTGTCCCCAACAACCTGGCTAATAGCACTGTGAGCCACTAGCGTTCAGTCGTACAGACATTCTGATGGCTCCTGGGAGGAATAATCTCATTTTCTCGGCAATGGCAAAAGTCGCTACGTTTTTGAGCAACTTTGAGTTGCACAAATAATTTATGACATTTCAAGATATTTTAAGACAGAAAACTGGGGAAAACACCTTGATGAATCCGAGCCATATTGATAGATAAATTGGCTCCATACCAAATCAGCCCTAGTATTTCCATGGGTAGTTTAGCAATTAGCATGTAAGACTTTGGCGATAGAGACTAATGTTAACGATGACAAACGCTGTACAGTTTCTGTCACTATACAAGAGACATGATATAAATAAATAGATAGGCCGCAGAGAGTAGGCTTTGTGATATCCATATTTTGTAACAAAGAAATATTTAGAATATCTGTTATTGTCTGACATGAAGGTCAATACTTTGTAGACCAGCAACAAACATATTGCATTTTAATCTGTCCATGAAAAATATAAGATAAATGTGCAACTCAATGTGAATGCTTTCCTAGAATGGCTGTTCATTACAGGGCAGGTCTCTAATGGACAACTTTGAAAGTCTGAACTTTATTTTCTATTTCACATTTATTAATTCTCATAGTTGGAAGGGATAGACAAAAAAAAAGTTCAAATAAGCTACAATGTCAGCAAATCTGCTGACAAAATAGAAAGACAAGCAATTAGGCAGTAAGTATTCATTTCTCCACTTAACAATGTACGCCTAAATGCTGATGTCAACACTACAGCAACAAAGAATTATGTATCTATTTCTATGCTCTGCAATATGGAAATGCCTTTATACTGGTTATTGTTCAGTTATTGCCGGTTTACATTGCTTACACAGAAAATATAGGTGCACTGAGAAGAAAGGATTAGCTAATATATTTTGGACAAATAGGGTACGCTCACATAAGCTTAGATTCTCTAATGCCAGAGAAATGGGCTGATTATGCTAATAAAACTCGGCTCAAACTCTGCCAGAGTCCTCCATTTCTCCATTTTCTCTGTGCGTGTACATCAGACTGCACTTGAATGACATCTGAGTGCAGACCGATGTTCCAAAGCGCCCATAGACTTTTATGGGTGCATGTGAGCCGAATATCGGAGCCACTCAGAGCATTCTGGGGCTGTTTTTTCATCCTGAATCGGCATGAGAAAACAATCTCAAATCTGCACTGCCCCGTACTATACAGCATCGGAGAACACTAACCCTTGTTATATGCCAGTGTGAGAGAGCCCTTGCTCTGTGCCTCATATTTTTTCCTTGATATATATTTTATCTCTACTGAATATTTTTACGAACTAGAATTATAAAGAAAAGAACTTCTCAGTAACCCCTGCGGAAAAGATTTAAAATATCCAACAATTGCACATATTTTAGATCAATTTAATAATTTGTATGCAAAAAAAAAAAAAACAGCATCAGTGGCGCATATGTATCAACCTAAATGCACCAGAATTCTTGCATAATTGCACTAAAACACTGTTTTTCATTATTTGCAGCAAATGTAGATATTGCAGGAACGTGAGATGTCATCACAGACAGGAGGCAAATCAAGAGTTAACCGGTTTATTAACAACACGTATAGTCCACGCAGGGAGTGGTAGGACATGGGAGGTATGTTAGGGAGAGGGCAGAACTGGGAGATAGGACGGGGTAGGGCAGGAACGAACGAGAGTTCGATAGGAAGAAACAACGGCAATAAAACTTATCAGTCTGTAGTCTTCTTGATTGGAGCGTCTCGGTTCTCCAATGGTGGCACGTGATGTCTCGGAGGTGTCAGTAGAGGACGGTGCTCCAATCCACAGAGCGGGTAAGGAGTCATTGAAGGGTGCAGGGAGTTCCTGCACTCACGAACGCCAAACACTGCTCAGTCCAGTACGAAGAACTGCCGCCGGAACAAGGCTTTGCTCCACGGTGTATACAGGTACTTGGCTAAGAGGCTCTGGTGCAGGTCACGTTACAGTCTCTGGTTGCACCTGTGAGTCACCTCTTGGCACGGAGGTTAGCGAGGAACTGGCAGTCTATCGTCCACTTACACTAGACCGGTACACAAGGGATCTGTCAAGTCGGCCGGCGCTAAAGGGATGTTCCGCTTTCACAGCCGACACTGCACCCAACTGCCCGCTTAGCTTTCCCATTACTTTTAATAAATCGTGATTAAAAAATAGTAAATTTTGAATCCACTGTGCTTGTGTGCAGTAAGACCCCTATTACAGGGCGTCACAAAGGGATCTCTATTAAATTGTAAATACAGTGCTAATTATTTTATATTAGTGTCCTTTGTGATGCTCTTTAATAGGGGTCTTATCGGACAGACTGCACACAAGCACGGCGGATTAAGTGTTTAAGAAAGAGACAGGGTTGATAAATATGCTACTTTGTGCATAATGTTGGCAAAAAAATATGCTGCCCTTGGGTTACTCGATTAAACTGATCATATTGGCTTCTCTGCAGCCAGAAGATCATGACATGAAGTTGATGGGTATTTTTTATCGGCGTAATTTCCTAGGTAAGCGCAACTATATTGGGGAAGATTTATCTAACCTGAAGCAAAGAAAAGTGGAGCCTTTGGCCATGGCAGATTCAAGCTTTCATTTTTCAAGAGTGACTTTGAAAATGAAAAAAATAATGTGACTGTGATCGGTTATAAATCTTCCTTGATGCACTTGTTTTTTTGTCAAAGATTTTATGATATAAAATTCTTTAAAAGTATAACTGACATAACTGGTGTTAAATAATGGCGATAATATATTATTTGTAACAGGTAATAGCTAAAATACAGCTAATGCCTGAAGTGGAGGTGCCCATGGGATTATAAGTAGAGAAAAGGGAATACATTTGACTGGTATTGCATTCTAATTGAATTTCACAAAAAACCCACATTTGCCAATATACAGATTTTTTGTAACTCGCTCCCACACAGAATTAGGAAAATTTCATACTTCACCCTTGTATTCATCTCACTGTTCACCTCTTCAGCCACTTCGCTCCTCACCGCTACCCGTCCAGTCCTCGTCGTATGTTTGGATCGCCAATGGACATTAAATTCTCAAATAAGAACTTCTCTGCTTATCGAATTTCCTGGGAAAAACTGTGCAAGCAGGAAAAACTTTGCCTAATCTGCTGATCTCTAAGACATATACCATATTTTTTGGACTATAAGATGCACCGGACCATAAGATGCATCTAGGTTTTAGAGGAGGAAATTTGAAGAAAAAAAATTAAAGCAAAAAATGTGGTCAATTCTGTACTATTATCCTCTATGGTATGCATGGCCCCCTCATCTCTACCCTGGAATGCATGGTCCCCTCATCCCTACCCTAGAATCCATGGCCCCATCCCCATCCTAGTATGCATGGCCCCCTCACCCCTATCCTGGTATGCATAGCCTCCTTATCCCTATCCTGGTATGCATGGCCCCATTCCCATCCTGCTATGCATGGCCCCCTCATCCCTAACCTGGTATGCATGGCCCCCCTCATCCCTATCCTGGTATGCATGGTCCCCTCATCCCTACCCTAGAATCCATGGCCCCATCCCCATCCTAGTATGCATGGCCCCCTCATCCCTATCCTGGTATGCATAGCCTCCTTATTAGTGTTGAGCAATACCGTCCGATACTTGAAAGTATCGGTATCGGATAGTATCGGCCGATACCCAAAAAATATCGGATATCGCCGATACCGATATCCGATACCAATACAAGTCAATGGGACATCAAGTATCGGAATGTATCCTGATGGTTCCCAGGGTCTGAAGGAGAGGAAACTCTCCTTCAGGCCCTGGGATCCATAGTGAGGTGTAAAATAAAGAATTAAAATAAAAAATATTGATATGCTCACCTCTCCGGCGGCCCTTGGACATCACGCTGGTAACCGGCCGGCTTCTTTGTTTAAAATGAGCGCGTTTAGGACCTGCGAATGACGTCACGGCTTCTGATTGGTCGCGTGCCGCTCATGTGACCGCCACGCGACCAATCAGAAGCCGTGACGTCATTCGCAGGTCCTTAATTCCTAGAATTAGGAGTTTAGTGAATGAGAATGACGTCGCGGCTTCTGATTGGTCGCGTGGCGGTCACATGGGCGGCACGCGACCAATCAGAAGCCGCGACGTCATTCGCAGGTCCTAAACGCGCTAATTTTAAACAAAGAAGCCGGCCGGTTACCAGCGTGATGTCCAGGGGCCGCCGGAGAGGTGAGCATATCAATATTTTTTATTTTAATTCTTTATTTTACACATCCCTATTGATCCGATACCGATACCCGATACCACAAAAGTATCGGATCTCGGTATCGGAATTCCGATACCGCAAGTATCGGCCGATACCCGATACTTGCGGTATCGGAATGCTCAACACTATTCCTTATCCCTATCCTGGTATGCATGGCCCTCTCCCCATCCTGCTATGCATGGCCCCCTCATCCCTATTCTGATATGCGTGGCCCTCTCATCCCTATTCTGGTATGCATGGCACCCTCATCCATATCCTGTTATGCGTGGCCCCCTCATCCCTACCCTGGTATGCATGGTCCCTCGTCCCTATCCTGGTATACATAGCCTCCTCATCCTTATCCTGGAATGAGAAGGCCATACAGCTGCCACTGCCCCACCTCCCCATCCACAGCCAGAGCAGGTACATCCAGACTGTAAGACTCACCCCACATTTTCCTCAACATTTTTGGAGGAAAAAAGTGCATCTATTAGTCCAAAAAATATGGTAAGTCCTAAATAAACAACCTCTGTAAACAATAAAATAATAATGAAAGGCAAGTAGAGACTGATCTTACAGTTGTGTGAAAAAGTGTTTGCCCCTTCTTCATTTCCTGTTCTTTTGCATGTTCGTCACACTTACATATTACAGATCACCAAACAAATTTAAATATTAGACAAAGATAACACAAGTAAACACAATATGCAATTTTTAAATAAAGGTCTTTATTATTAAGGGAAAAAAATCCAAACCCGCAGGTCCCTGTGTGTTCAAAAGTGATTGCCCCCTAAACCTTATAACTAATTGGCCACTCTTAGCAGCAACAAATGCAATAAATCATTTGCAATAACTGGCAATGAGCCTTTTACAACGCTCTGGAAGCATTCTGGCCCACTCATATTTACAGAATTGCAATTCAGCCACAACGGAGGTTTCTAAATATGAACCACCTTTTTAAGGTCATGCCACAGCATATCAATCAGATTAAGGTCAGGACTTTGACTAGACCACTCTAAAGTCTTAACTTTGTTTTTCTTAAGCCATTCTGAGGTGGACTTGCGTCACGGGGTTACCGCGTGTGGAGCTAGAAGTCTACAGCATCTGATTGCTCCTACTCTGGTGCTGAGAAGAAGCATTTCTTCATTTTAAATGTATATATTTCATCTGGCAGAACAGGGGTTAATCGGCCATGTTGGACATCCCTGTGCTCACAGCTGTGCTCAGTACTTATGAGAAGGAGAGTTGAAGGAGTTATTAGTGACAGTTGCTTGGTTTGTATGCGTGGTAATTCCTTATCCTTCTCTATTTTGGTTTATTCCCCTACCGTCACACCCTGGTGTATTCCTCTGTTATATGGGAGTGAATATTTTGTATGCCTGGAGTTTTCAGTTAACCTTTGTCTGTGTTGCCTTGTTTGTCAGGTTGGTGTACTACAGTGCATAGTAGCGCCCCCCTCTTCCTGGGTAGGGGAAGAGAACAGTCAGAAAGCTAACTTAGGAGATAAGGCAAGCGCGGTGACGCCGACACCTTCGCCATCTGAAGTATCCCGGGCGAGTTAGGGCACCCCTTAGTGTTAGGGACAGGGAAGGAGCCCCTGGTCCTGGGTCACCCGACAGCTGTGTCGTGACAACTTACTTTTGTGTTTTGGATCTTTGAGCTGCTGCATAACCCAAATGCGCTTCAGCTTGAGGTCACAAACAGAAGGCAGGACATTCTCCTTCAGGATTTTTTGGTAGACAGCAGAATTCATGGTTCCTTTTACCACACCAAGTCTTCCATGACCTGAAGCTGCAAAATACTAACCTTAACTGAGACAATGGATGTTGTTGTGGGGACTTTTTTGTGATCTCTTGGATGAGTCAACGTTTCTTGGACAAATTTTGGTCGGCCAGCCACTTCTAGAAAGGTTCACCACTCTTCCATGTTTTTGCCATTATTTACCATTTATTGTTTGAGTTAATTCATTTTACATTTTGATAGTTTGGACTTTTATGTATGCAGTGATACCATATGTGTATTTTTTATGTAATTATTTTTAATGAAGGAAAAGGGAGTAATTCAGATTTTGATGAGTTTTTCATTTTTTGTTAGTATATTTTATAACTTTTTTCTTACTTTTTACTTTATTTGTTAGTCTTTTGAAAGGACTAGAACCTGTGATTATTTAATGGCTTGTACATCATTGCAGAATGTAGGAAAAATAATGATCTCCTTTGAAGCCCACCCACAGGCATTTTGTCTATGGATATGAACAATAGATTTTTATTTTAACCTTATGTGACATTTTGCCTCTATTTTAACTTTTTGTTACTAAGGGTTTTTCAGAATTTGGAGCACCTCTTGTTTCTAAGATAATTTAGACGTTTTTGTCATGTACAAATAAAACCTGCATTACTAAATAATAAATTGATATTAACCCCATACCTATTTATTTTCTGAAGAAAAAGACACCTGGCACATTGTTAAAATACCACTTAGTAGTTTATACAAGCAGGTACCTTCATGCAGTTTTCCATCAAAGTGATTTTTTTGTAAAAAACACATAAAATTGTATATTAGTAGCTGAATATAAAAACATTCAAATTTGAACATTTAACATTAACCCCTTCATGATCGGAGGTATTTTCTGTTTTGTGTTTTCATTTTTTGCTACCCATCTTCCCAGAGCTATAACTTTTTTATTTTTCCGTCAATATGGCCATGTGAGGGCTTGTTTTTTGCGGGATGAGTTGTACTTTTGAATGACACAATTGGTTTTAACATATAGTGTCCTGGAAAACAGGAAAAGAATTCAAAGGGCAGTAAAATTGCAAAAAACGTGCAATCCCACAGTTGTTTTTTTTTACTTTTTTACTAGGTTAACTATTTGCTAAAACTGACCTGCCATTATGATTCTCCAGGTCATTATTAGTTCATAGACACCAAATATGTCTAGGTTCTTATTTATCGAAGTGATGAAAAAAAATTCCATACTTTGTTAAGAAAAAAAAATTGCACCAATTTCTGATACCCGCAGCGTGTCCATTTTTCATGATCTGGGGTCGGTTGAGGGCTTATTGTTTGCGTGCCGAGCTAGTGTTTTTAATACCATTTTGGTGCAGAAAAGATCTTTTGATCGCCCGTTATTGCATTTTAATGCACTGTCGCTGCAACCAAAAAAACGTAATTCTGAAGTTTTGACGTTTTTTTCTTGCTACGCCGTTTAGCGATCAGGTTAATCCTCTTTTTTTATTGCTAGATCGGACGATATGTGTATGTTTGATTTTTTTATTGTTTCATTTTGAATGGGGAGAAAGGGTGGTGATTTGAACTTTTATATTTTTTTTTATTTTTTAATATTTTAAAAAACATTTTTTTCACTTTTGGCATGCTTCAATAGTCTCCATGGGAGGCTACAAGCTGCCATACTCCGATGGGCTCTGCTACATGCCGGCGATGATTAGATTGCCTGCATGTAGCAGAATACCTCACTTGCTATGAGCGCTGACTACCCTAGAGGTCTCTAGATGCCAACTCATCTGTGACCTGCGATCATGTGAAGGGGTAACCGATGGGCAGATTTCCAGCTCGATTGCCGGAAATGCATGTTAAATGCCACTGCCAGCGTTCAAAACAGCTGACATGTTCTGGGAAAGATATGGACTCACCGCTGGAGCCCACATCAATGGGAGGGCATGCAACGTGGGTGTAGTTTTATGCCCAATGTCGGAAAGGGGTTAAATTACTTGCTAAAAAACTATACTAATGGTCAAACAGAAGAGCCGATGTACCACACCTCCTTAAAGGGAATCTGTCAGTAGGAACATCCCTCCTAAGTTGTCTATATGGGCATGTAGGTCATAGTAAGTGGAATAAAATGATACCTTGAAACCTGTGATCCGATGTCTTATTCTAGAGAAATCCATGTTTTTCTTATCAGGACTATAGGTAGGACACTAATCTGCATTAGAAAAATGTAAGTTGGCACATTAAGGCGGGCTACGTTGCCAGAATGAAGAGCCTTGGGATTCAAAAATGGGTTTTATTATTACCAATGCATTTCTGCTCCAGACCGGCGTCATTTTCAAGGCATAAAAACCAACCAATCAACCTCATTATTTATTCAAGTAAGCACAATTTTAATTAATTTGTGCACTTATGCACATTATTATTTCTACAATCATGTAATCATTGTGTGCTTTGATTTATGAAATTTACCATTGACAGATACAAGCCATGCTTGTTTATTTGAATGTTTTTAAATTATGATATATGAATTATGAACACGAAATTGCTACTAATGTATAATGATGTATGCAATTAATGCATTCTAAAATTTGTGATGAGTTCTCCTAATTAACTGCTTGAGAAAGGTTCAAACTGAAGTAAAATGTCACCATAAATGCCGGTAAAGTCTTATAACTATTGCACCTTTTTTTTGGAGTGCCACATCCAATTTTTACTTTTACGCAAGAGACTGGGTAATTACCTTGGCACCCAGACTTTGTAATTCTTTAGTAGAAAGTGGGCTAATGTAATTACTGACAGTATGCTTCCCTGATCTACATGTGTCACACTGGTAATGCCCCCTTACTTTTAAAATAAGCTCTGGAGGCGGGATCTCTGGGAGATCTATGTCCGGCCCATAGATCTTAACAGCTAATTTACATATTAAGAACAATGTGGATTTCTCTACAATAAGATATCAGATCACAGCTATCAAGGTATACTTTTATTAATCTACCTGTCATCTACATGCCCATATGGACGACTTGGGGTTGATTCTACTGACAGATTCCCTTTAAGAAACATTTAACCACTGTAAATCATATCAGTTGCATGTGAATGCTTCATGTCATCCCTTTGAATATATCTTCTGCTAGAGAAAGTCCCAAAATACCAGTGTTTGCGGTCTTCATACAGTACAATTTACACATTTTGCAAGCATACATATTACCATGTATATCCAGGGGCCTCCTTTGTAAATGCAGACATTTCAACTTTCCATCTCAAGTCATGTAGCATGAAATGCATCTATTGCAGAGTCATAAATGAGGATTTTCAGTTTTTCTGATTCTTTCACAGAAAAATGTGTCATATTATATCATTCTGAAACAACACATCAAAACTAACACATTTCTTTTGAACTCGAAGTAAAATTGAATCTATTTGTATGCGATCATGCTCCCAAATGTTGCCCAGTCCACCCACTCTGTTCTGGGAATGCATTTGAATTTCAAAAAGACAGGAGGAAAATAGGGCAGCCGGCTAAAGAAATTTCCTAAAAGTTAGGTTTTTGCTGAATAAACACTTGTATGCCCAAGATTGTGCCAGGAGCTACATGTTCCCATGAGACAACACAAGCAGCAGTTTTCTTTTTCATATTCTTATAACCTTAAAATGCTCATCACTTTATTTAGTTTCCTGTCGCTTAGGAAAGGGACAACAAAGAACAATTCTCGCATTTGCCCTCATGGGGTGGCCCATTATAACTGTGTGTTTATGCCGTGCAAAATCACCCATCCTTAATACTCCGTTGTAAGGTATGAAAAAAAAGTCACACTGTATTTTACATGATGCTCTCTGCATCAAAAGCCTAAATATATGTAGACACACAAAAAACATGTCATTCTAAAGTTATTTTTACAAGAATCCAGTTAAACGGGCAGTATCACAATCAGTGATATTAGGAGAGAAAAGTATATATAGTTGTGTGAAAAAGTGCTTGCCCCCTTCCTGATTCCTATTCTTTTGCATGTTTGTCACACTTAAATGTTTCAGACCACCAAACAAATTTATTAGATAAATTAGACAAAGATAACACAAAATGTAGTTTTTACATGAAGGTCTTTATTATTAAGGGAAAAAGAAATCCAAACCTACAGGGCCCAGTGTGAAAAAGTGATTGCCCCCCTAAACCTAATAACTGGTTGAGCCAGTCATTAGGATTGCAACAATTGCAATCAATCATTAGCGGTAACTGGTCACAAGGGTCTTTTATATTCTGGGGCTGCTTTGCTGCATCTGGCACAGGAGGTCTAGAATCTGTGCAGGGTACAATGAAATCTCAAGACTATGAAGGGATTCTAGAGAGAAATGTGCTGCCCGATGTCAGAAAGCTTGGTCTCAGTCGCAGGTCATTGGTCTTGCAACAGGATAATAACCCAAAACACATAGCTAAAAACACCCAAGAATGTCTAAGAGGAAAACATTGGTCTATTCTGAAGTGCCTTCTATGAGCCCTGACATGAATCCTATTGAGCATCTTTGGAAAGAGCTGAAACATGCCATCTGGAAAAGGCAACCTTCAAACACGAGACAGCTGGAGCAGTTTGCTCTTGAGGAGTGGCCAAAATACTCATCGAGAGGTGCAGAAGTCTCATTGACAGTTACAGGAATCGTTTGATTGCCTCAAAAGGTTGTGCAACAAAATATTAAGTTAAGGGTACCATCATTTCTGTCCAGGCCTATTTCACGAGTTATATTTTTTTTAAAAAATTCTGTGGAAGCATGGTTGAAAAGCAATGTCTGACTTTCATTTGTCCATTTTCTTAGATCTTTTATTTATTATTACTTTTGTCAAATTCAAGTTTTTTTCTGTGACCATTGTGGGATTTTCCGTCATTAAACAAGGGGTACCAACAATTTTGACCACGTGTGTAAAGTGAATCTGTCAGCAGGTTTTGCTATGTAATCTAAACACAGCATAATATAGTGCTAAGAGTCTGGTTAAAGGGGTGTATCACATACTGGACTGCTTGGTGTAGTTTTGATAGAATCCCTGTTTATCTGTTGTAGATGTAAGAGTGGTCCAAATAATGAGCTGTGTATAACCCCACCCACACCCCTGATTGTCAGCTTCCTGTGTACACTGTACAATGTCAGCAAGCTACCAATCAGTGGTGGGGAGGAGTTACATGGACTATCTGGACTATGCAGCATCAATAGTAAAATGATCTAATGTTAAAAATAATAAAAAAAATAAAAAAATCATTTTATACTCACCTTCCAGCATCTTTCCCGCTCCTCTCGACCCTCCAGGCCATGCATTGCGGTCTCGCGATATGATGATGTAGCGGTCTCACGAGACCGCTACGTCATCATCTCGTGAGACCGCAATGCATTCTTGTGACCAGAGCGTTGCGAGGAGCATCGCTAAACGCCTTGCCTTGATCCGGGGGCCGACGGAAGGTGAGTATATAACTATTTTTTATTTTAATTCTTTTTTTAACAGGGATATGGTGCCCATATTGCTATATACTACGTGGGCTGTGTTATATACTACGTGGGCTGTTATATACTGTGTGGGCTGTGTTATATACTACGTCTCTGTGCTATATACTACGTGGGCTGTGCTATATACTACATCGCTGTGCTATATACTACGTGGGCTGTGTTATATACTGCGTGAGCTGTGTTATGTACTGCGTCTCTGTGCTATATACTACGTGGGCAGTGCAATATATTACGTGGCTGGGCAATATACTATGTGGCTGTGCTATATACTGCTTGAGCTGTGCTATATACTATGTGAGCTGTGCTATATACTACATGAGCTGTGCTATATACGTAGCTGTGCAATATATTACGTGGCTGTGTTATATACCGCGTGAGCTGTGGTATATACTACAAGAGCTGTGCTATATACTTCGTGGCTGTGTTATATACTACCTGGGCTGTGCTATATACTATGTAGCTGTGCAATATACAGTACAGACCAAAAGTTTGGACACACCTTCTCATTTAAAGATTTTTCTGTTTTCATGACTATGAAAATCGTAAATTCACACAGAAGGCATCAAAACTGTGAATTAACACATGTGGAATTATATACTTAACAAAAAAGTGTGAAACAATTGAAATTATGTCTTATATTCTAGGTTCTTCAAAGTAGCCACCTTTTGCTTTGATGACTGCTTTGCACACTCTTGGCATTCTCTTGATGAGCTTCAACAAGAGGTAGTCACCGGGAATGGTTTTCACTTCACAGGTGTGCCCTGTCAGGTTTAATAAGTGGGATTTCTTGTCTTGTAAATGGGGTTGGGACCATCAGTTGTGTTGTGCAAAAGTCTTGTGGATACACAGCTGATAGTCCTACTGAATAGACTGTTAGAATTTGTATTATGGCAAGAAAAAAGCAGCTAAGTAAAGAAAAATGGGTGGCCATAATTACTTTAAGAAATTAAGGTAAGTCAGTCCGAAAAATTGGGAAAACTTTGAAAGTGCCCCCAAGTGCAGTGGCAAAAACCTGCAAGCGCTACGAAGCGACTGGCTTACATGAGGACCGCCCCAGGAAAAGAAGACCAAGAGTTACCTCTGCTTCTGAGGATAAGTTTATCCGAGTCACCAGCCTCAGAAATCACAGGTTAACAGCAGCTCAGATTAGAGACCAGGTCAATGCCACACAGAGTTCTAGCAGTAGACCCATCTCTACAACAACTTTTAAGAGGAGACTTTGTGCAGCAGGCCTTCATGGTAAAATAGCTGCTAGGGAACCACTGCTAAGGACAGGCAACAAGCAGACGAGACTTGTTTGGGCTAAAGAACACACGGAATGGACATTAGACCAGTGGAAATCTGTGCTTTGGTCTGATGAGTCCAAATTTGAGATCTTTGGTTCCAACCACCGTGTCTTAGTGCGACGCAGAAAAGGTGAACGGATGGACTCTACGTGCCTGTTTCCCACCGTGAAGCATGGAGGAGGAGGTGTGATGATATGGGGGTGCTTTGCTGGTGACACTGTTGGGGATTTATTCAAAATTGAAGGCATACTGAACCAGCATGGCTACCACAGCATCTTGCAGCGGCATGCTATTCCATCCGGTTTGCGTTTATTTGGACCATCATTTATTTTTCAACAGGACAATGACGCCAAACACACCTCCAGGCTGTGTAAGGGCTATTTGACCAAGAAGGAGAGTGATGGGGTGCTACGCCAGATGACCTGATCCCAATCGAGATGGTTTGGGGTGAGCTGGACCGCAGAGTGAAGGCAAAAGGGCCAACAAGTGCTAAGCATCACTGGTAACTTCTTCAAGATTGTTGGAAGACCATTCCCGGTGACTACCTCCTGAAGCTCATCAAGAGAATGCCAAGAGTGTGCAAAGCAGTCATCATAGCAAAAGGTGGCTACTTTGAAGAACCTAGAATATAAGACATAATTTCAGTTGTTTCACACTTTTTGACAAGTATATAATTCCACATGTGTTAATTCATAGTTTTGATGCCTTCAGTGTGAATGTACAATTTTCATAGTCATGAAAATGCAGAAAAATCTTTAAATGAGAAAGTGTGTCCAAACTTTTGGTCTGTACTGTACATGGCTGGGCAATATACTACGTGGCTGTGCTATATACTTTGTGGCTGTGTTATATACTAAGTGGACTGTGTTATATACTACGTGGCCTGTCTTATATACTACATGGGCTGTGTTATATACTACATGGGCTGTGCTATATACTGTGTGGGCTGTGTGATACACTGTGTGGGCTGTGTTATATACTATGTGGGCTGTGCTATATCCTACGTGGGCTGTGTTATACACTACATGGGCTGTGCTATATACTATGTGGGTTGTGTTATACACTGCGTGGGCTGTGCTATATGCTGCGTGGGCTGTGCTATATACTACGTGGGCTGTGCTATATACTACATGATTGTGCTATATACTACGTGGCGGTGTTATATGCTACGTGTCTGTGTTATATGCTACGTGGGCTGTGCTATATGCTACGTGGGCTGTGTTATATACTACGTGGCCTGTGCTATATACTATGTGGCCTGTGCTATATGCTACGTGTCTGTGCTATATGCCACGTGGGCTGTGTTATATACTACATGGGCTGTGTTATATGCTACATGGGTGTGGTATATTTCTCTGCTGTATCTGTGCATCATGAATCGTGGTATGTGTTAAAGAGGGGGGCCCACTGAGACTCTTTCTCCCTGGGCCCTCAAAAACCTGGAGCCGGCCCTGGCTTCACTGATTGGTCATGCCCGGCCAGCCGCGAACAATCAGCGACAGGCGCAGTCCGGACGCAAATTGGCGAAGAATTTGAACCATGCTTTGCTAATTGGTCGTGCCTGGCTGGCCAAATCTTGTGTATAAATTGCATTATTCTGAAAACTTCATAAATAAACTACATACATATTCTAGAATACCCGATGCGTAAGAATTGGGCCACCATCTAGTGAATATATATATACAGTATGTATAGGTTTTCATGCTGTGTTTTTGTCTCTTTTTGATATGTAATGTTTTAAACAAAGCTGCTTTGCTTTTGATGCTTCCTGATGTTTTGTATTTGACAAAACATATTTGATACAGTCATGTCATGTATTACCCATCATGGAATAATTAGAAGTATAGTCCATAATGACTGTGAGAATCTTTACAAAGTATAGAAAAGGATACATTCTATGTACAAATTTAATGATTTTTAACGTCTATGACACCTTGTCATCAGCAGCAATGACATAACAACATGCCACATGGTAACATTTACTTACATCTATGGTTAAGAAGTACAAGAAAGGCTGAAAACTTAAAATGTTTCAGCATCAAAGTAAACAGGTGATACATGTCTTCCTCTGTTACCAGCAAACTTAGCGAAATGTGCTGGGTATTGGTAGCTTACAATAGATTTCTCTATTAATGTTTTGGTGTCAGTTCTCTAGGGAGGAGAACAGAATTAAAGCCTCAGGCACTGTAGAGAAAGAATGCACTCCCATGCCCTGGGGTCTCCAACCTCCAAAATAGAAAGGCTTTTCATTCCGATAGATGTATGTGTTTTTAATTAATAATGCAATCAAGATGCATCTTGGGATCCCATTGGAGTTCACTACCCAAATTACTCATCTGGTATAAAGAAGTAGCTAAAAAGTAAAGAAAATACTTAGCAACACATAACAGTATTCATTATATATCAGCTTATGCTAATTTTATTCTCCTGATGCTCAGGTCATAGATTTTGAAGTAAAATCTAAAACTAAATAATTTTACTAATTCTATATCCCAGATTTATCATCAAACAGCATGATCCCATAAATGTTGCACATTTTAAAACTTGCACCGTCTAAAAATGATTTAATAATTATAAATAGACCCCAATGTCAAGAACTGAAATATTGAGGTTCATCACTTAAAACTGAAGACTTTTTAACCCCTTTCTGACATCAGACATAATAATCCGTCCCTGTGCCCTGAGTCTATTTGATCAGGGACAAATTATTACATCTGAGCGATCGCCCGTGTACACAGGCTGTGCCGGGAGTCACCTGATTCCCGCAGCTCACACCTGGCACTAACAGCCGGAAGCGGTCACAGACCGTTTCCGGAACTTTAACCCCCGAATTGCTGTAACTGAATACGAGTGAAGCATTCTGGAAGCCGGCAGAAGGCTGACAGTCCCTCTGCCTGTGGATCGGAGACCCCACGGTGTGATGCTGCTACATCCCCATGCTGTAGAAGCAAACAAACTGCAAAAAATTATTGTCGCATAGCGGGACAAAGTAAAATAGTCCATCTGCAATGACCCGACTTATTAAATTGTCCTACTAGTTAACCCCTTTAGTGAACTCCATAAAAAATAAATAAAAAACAAGGCAAAAAACAATGCTTTATCATCATACCGCCGAACTAAAAGTGGAATAAAAGGTGATCAAAAAGATGGATATAAATAAACATGGTACTGTTGAAAATGTCCCTCAAAAAATAAGCCATCATGCAGCTCCATCAGCGGAAAAATAAAAAAAGTTATAGCTCTAAGAATAAAGCAATTCAAAAATAATTATTTTTTCTATAAAATAGTTTGTATTGTATAAAAATGATAAAATACAAAAAAAAAAAGTGGGGTATCATGGTAATCATACTGACCCTCCAAATAAAGCTGCCTTATCAATTTTACCACACATGAAATAGAATAACCCCCCCCCCCACCAAAATACATTACTGAATTGCTGTTTTTTTGTTCGCTTTGCCTCACAAAAAATGGAATATAAAGCGATCAAAAAAAGGCATGTGCCTGAAAATGGAATCAATGAAAACGGCAACTCGTCCTACAAAAAACAAGACCTCACATAACTCTTTGGGCCAAAATATGGAAAAATTATAGCTCTCAAAAAGTGGTGATGCAATAAAAAATGTCTTTTAGTGTGTGACAGCAGCCAAACATAAAAACCCGAAATAAATCTTGTATTGCTGTAATTGCACTGACCCGAAGAGGAAAGTCGCCTAATCACTAATACCACATAAAGAACGGCGTAAAAAATAAATTAAACCAATTCTTCACATGCGGTTGATTTTTTCATTCTGCCTCACAAAGATTGCAGTAAGGCTCGGTGCACATTTATCCTGAGCTCAGCTTCGAGCTCTTACATCTGGGTTTCTGTAAAAATCTCTGAAATACGTGATTCAGATGGAATCTCTGGCGGAAGATTCCCTATAAGAAGGCAGATGGAGGCACTGTCGACACTGTCTTACCTGTGATCCGGCGGTGTTCGTCTTTTTCGAATTGCATAAAAGTGCCGTTGCCACAGTTTTGCGCACTTCTGAAAAGAAGGACACCGCCGAACATAAGCCAGATGGAGTCTAGAGTAACTCTGCAATAGTTTGTGCTAAAAACATATTTATGGGGAAAACGTGTTTTTTTTTATTTTTACGACTCAACGTTATAAACTTCTGTGAAGTAACTGAGGGTTCAATATGCTCACCACACTTCTCGATCAGTTCCCTGAGGGGTCTAGTTTCCAAAATGGTATAACTTGTTGGGGATTTTTACAGTTTAGGCACATCAGAGGCTCTCCAAACGCGACATAGCATTCGCCAATTGTTGCAGCAAATTTTGAATTCAAAAAGTCAAAAGGCGCTCCTTCCCTTCCAAACTCTGCTGTGCGCCCAAACAGTGGTTTTCTCCCTCATACGGGGTATCAGCATACTCAAGTAAAATTGCACAACAAATTTCGGGGTCAATTTGTTCCTGTTACCCTTGTCAAAATAAAACATTTTGGATCTGAATTCAATTTTTGGGGAAAAAAAATAAATGTTCTTTTTCTTCACATTCCCACATTTCCTGTAAATCATCTGGAGGGTTAATAAACTTCTTGACTGTGGTTTTGAGCACCTTGAGGGGAGCCGTTTTTCCAATAGTGTCACGTTTGGGTATGTTCTATCATATAGACCTCTCAAAGTGACTTCAAATGTGATGTGGTCCCTAAAACAAAAATTATGTAAAAATGAGAAATCGCTGGTCAACTTTTAATCCTTAGAACTTCCAAACAACAAAAAACTCTGGTTCCAAAATTGTGCTGATTTATAGTAGGCATGTGGGAAATGTTACTTATTAAAGGGAACCTGTCACCTGAATTTGGCGGGACCGGTTTTCGGTCATATGGGCGGAGTTTTCAGGTGTTTGATTCATCCTTTCCTTACCCGCTGGCTGCATGCTGGCCGCAATATTGGATTGAAGTTCATTCTCTGTCCTCCGTAGTACTCGCCTGCGCAAGGCAGATTGCCTTGGACAGAGAGTGAACTTCAATCCAATATTGCGGCCAGCCTGCAGCCAGCAGGTAAGGAAAGGGTGAATCAAACACCTGAAAACTCCGCCCATATGACCGAAAACCGGTCCCGCCAAACTCCGGTGACAGGTTCCCTTTAAGTATTTTGTGTGACATATCTCTGAGATTTAAGGGCATTAAAATTCAATTTGGAAATTTTTGAAATGTTCAAAATTTTCTTCAAATTTCCATTTTTTCACAAATAAACACAAGTCATAACGTGAAAAACCAATCTCAAAATCACAGAGACCCATTGAAGCTTATCAGAGTTATTATTTCATAAAGGGACAGTGGTCAGAATTGTAAAAATTGTCCTGGTCATTAACGTGCAAACCACCCTTGGGGTAAAGGGGATAAAGTACAAGCCATTGGCCACATATCTGTGGGGCCAGCACAGATTTTAATTGAATTCCAAATTTACAATGATACAGGAAAGATATATATATCTTTGTACTGTGTTAGCCAGTAGATAGAAAATATTTAGAATTGAGAGTCCTCAGTGGCTGATACCTTTTAATGGCTACCATATATACTCAGGTATAAGCCGAGATTTTCAGCCCACTTTTTTGGGCTGAAAGTCCCCCTCTCAGCTTATACTCAAGTCATACCCAGGTGTCGGCAGGGGAGGGGGAGCGGGGACTGTCTAATTATATTCACCTACTCCTGATGCGGTCCCTGGCTTCCCCAGCGCCGGAAGCTTATTCCTGTAGTCAGCGGTCACATGGTACCGCTCATTACCGTAATGAATATGCGGCTCCACCTCCCAAAGGAGTGGAGCCACATATTCATTACTGTAATGAGCTGTAACGGTGACGCTCAATACAGGAAGAAGCTGCGGGGAAGCAGGGACCTGCAGGGACCGCGCCAGGAACAGGTGAGTATAATGGGGAGGGGAGCACTGCGCTGCGTGATAGTCACCTGCATCCCGGTTCCGGCGCCACTCCATCTTCAATGTCTTCTGTGGGGACGCTCAGGGCAGAGGGCGCTGTGACGTGGTAGTGTGCGCCCTCTGCCTGAACATCAGTGCTGAAGACGCTTTAGATGGAGCAGCGCCGGAACAAGGAGCAGGTGAATATAACAAGTGCTGGGAGCCTGTGCGACAAGAGGTGAGTACGTGATTTTTTTTTTGTATCGCAGCAACAGCAAATGGGGCAAGTGTATGTATGGAGCATCTAAGGGGCCATAACGTTTGTGCAGCACTGTATGGGGGCAGTGTCTGTATGGGGCTATAATATTTGTGCAGCACTATATGGGGGCAGTGTCTGTATGGGGCCATAATGTTTGTGCAGCACTATATGGGGGCAGTGTCTGTATGGGGCCATAACGTTTGTGCAGCACTATATGGGGCAGTGTCTGTATGGGCCATAACTTTTGTGCAGCACTATATGGGGGCAGTGTCTGTATGGGGCCATAACGTTTGTGCAGCACTATATGGGGGCAGTGTCTGTATGGGGCCATAACGTTTGTGCAGCACTATATGGGGGCAGTGTCTGTATGGGGCCATAACGTTTGTGCAGCACTATATGGGGCAAGTGTCAGTATGGAGTATCTTATGGGGCCATAACGTTTGTGCAGCACTATATGGGGCCAGTGTCTGTATGGGGCCATAATCAATGTTTATGCAGCACTATATGGGGCAAATGTCTGTATGGAGCATCTTATGGGGCCATCAACGTTTGTGCAGCACTGTATGGAGCAAATATCTTTATGGAGCATCTCATGGGGCCATAATCAACATTTTTGCAGCATTATATTGGGCAAATGTCTCTATGGAGCATCTTATGGGGCCATTATTAACCTTTATGCAGGATTATATGGGGCATATTTTAATATGGAGCATCTTATGGGGCCATCATAAACTTTATGGAGCATTATATGGGGCTCCTGATTCAATATGGATATTCAAAAACACTTAACCTACTGATGCCTCAATTAATTTTACTTTTATTGGTATCTATTTTTACTTTTGACATTTACCGGTAGCTGCTGCATTTTCCACCCTAGGCTTATACTCGAGTCATTAAGTTTTCCCAGTTTTTTATGGCAAAATTAGGGGGTCAGCTTATAATCGGGTTGGCTTATACTCGAGTATATACGGTAACTGAAAAAATGGTAACAAATTGCAAGATTTTGAGACTACGCAGGTCTCTTCATCAGGCATAGAATAATGCGAAGTCTGAAGAATCACATATTCATACACAACAGGGCACAAGAATAATGACATAGATAAGACAGGTGACGTGAAGCAGAACTACCAATATGGGAGAATGATAAACAGTTGTGTCCATAAATATTGAAACAGTTCATAGATAAGGAGTGTGAATGTTTTATGATCCTCTGAATGGGTCTGGTTCTGTGTTGTGATATCCCTACAAGGTCTGAGGAGCAAATTCCTTAATTGATGTAAAAAGACATAAATCCATGTGACACATTCATTCCTGCAGTGAGAGTGTCAAAGGTTGTCATAAGTTTATACTCCCAGACTCTTCTGTCTCTCTGAGATTTGAAGTTATCTGTTCCAATATTTATGGACTCAACTGTTTATTACTCTCCCATATTGGTAGTTCTGCTTCACGTCACCTGTCTTATGTCTTATCGATGTCATTATTCTTGTGCCCTGTTGTGTATAAATATGTGATTCTTCAGATTTTGCATTATTCTATGCCTGATGAAGAGACCTGCGTAGTCTCGAAAGCTTGCATTTGTTACCTGCTTTTCAGTTAGCCATTAAAAGGCATCAACCACTGAGGACTCTCAATTCTAAATATTTTTCTATTTACTGGCTAACACAGTACAAAGATATATATAAATCTTTCCTGTATCAAAATGGAGGATACCAGAATGTCCTGCATCTTTATGGAACTAAAGCCACTTCTGAAGAAATGTGCAGAAATGGACAGCGACATTTTTTTCTTATCGAAATGCAAAAATGAGAATCTAATTCCTAAAGGACTCTGGATTACAAACCCAATTCTTCATACCTACAATACCCATTATGCACAAAACCTTTGTCACAGGATTTCTGAGAGACTAAGGAACCACCTTTTGCATGTCTGCTACACCATAAAGAGTAAAGTCCAAGGGTAATTTGAAACTCTGAGGAAACACTTACAGAAAACACAGAGCAAAAATTACAACAATACCTCAACAAATTACGGACCTTTCTGATTCATAACAAGGAAAAAAAACTACACAAATTGTGCCTCAATTCAGGGCTCTATACAAACAGATACAGAACAAAGCCAAAACCTGACAATTTGGACAACCACTCCATTCCAGACACAAAAGCATCTGTGTCATCAATCTCTCAGATTATAAACCCAACAAAGTGGAGCTGGCAGTGGTTTCCAGAGGACTCTCATTTTGTCCCACTAGGCCCTAGATAAAACTGAACTCTGCAGTGATATGGAACATTTTTTCAGGAGACTGCGCCTGAGGGAATATTTTAATGATACAGAAGATTTAGAAAACACTCGGGCTGAAGGAAAAGGGATCCTAACAACTAAGAAGAGGTCAGCCTGGACACCTCCACCTGGACGCAACCCTCAGTTGGATAAATATATAGATTCCTTCAGACATTTGATAAAATCCACCATCATAGACTCTAACAGGAGACAAGTATCCAACATCAGTGCCCAAGAGAGAAAGGCCATACAGTCTTTGAAAACCAACAAGGAAATCATCATTAAACCCGCTGACAAGGGAGGTGCAATAGTGATGATGAACACATCAGACTATATGAAGGAAGCAGACACGCTACTACAAAAAAATTGGAGTTGGATCCTACACATGACTATTACAAAGAACTAAACAAGTTGGTATCTTGTATGCCTGACAAATCCATAAGAGCCAATGACCTGATACCAGAGAGTCCAAGAATAGGGACATTCTACATGCTTCCCAAAATCCACAAATCTGGAAATTCAGGAAGACCAATTATTTCATGTGTGGGCACCCCTACTGAGCAGGCATCTGGATGGGTAGAAGGTATTATTAAGCCACTGGTGAAGGGTACACCCAGCTACATTCAGGACACTACTGACCTATTGAATAAACTATCAGCAATATGTCCTCTACCAGAAGGAACCATCCTGGCCACCATGGATGTGGAATCTTTGTACTCTAATATCCCACACCAGGATGGATTAAATGCCTGCAAATTCTTCATGGAAAACACAGGGACTGATGCTGATTCTTTGGTGAAACTTATAAAATTCATCCTCATATGCAATTACTTTGAATTTGACAACAAGATATATCTACAGGAGACTGGCACAGCAATGGGAAGTAAAATGGCTCCACAGTATGCAAATCTTTTCATGGCCAAGCTTGAAAGTGACTTTGTATACCCATGTCCCATCAGGCCTCTAATCTACTACCACTACATTGATGATATTTTAATCATCTGGACGGAGTCTGAGCCACAACTAAAGACATTCCATGAACAGTTTAATCAATTTCATTCCACCATCAACTTAACACTTAACTACTCCAGCACTGAAATTAACTCTTTGGACACCATCATTAAGCTGCAGAACAATGAAATAGAGATATCCTTGTATCAGAAGCCTATCGACCATCCAACATACCTTAAATGGACAGTCTCCATCCAAAACACATAAAAAACTATTGTCTACAGTCAAGCCATCAGATACAATCGTATATGTTCCAACCCCATGGAAAGGGATGAACACCTTGGTCGCCTCAGAAAGACCTTATTGAATAGGGCTACCATCCAAGAACAATTCAAAACCAAATTACAAGAACAACTATAATATCAAGGAATCAGCTCCTACATTACAAAGCTAAACAAGAAAATAACCGCGTGCCTCTAGTAGTCACCTAAAATACAAATCTGCAGGTGCTAAGGGGAGCTGCACAGAGATACATAGTAACATACATAGTTAGTAAGGCCGAAAAAAGACATTTGTCCATCCAGTTCAGCCTATATTCCATCATAATAAATCCCCAGATCTACGTCCTTCTACAGAACCTAATAATTGTATGATACAATATTGTTCTGCTCCAGGAAGACATCCAGGCCTCTCTTGAACCCCTCGACTGAGTTCGCCATCACCACCTCCTCAGGCAAGCAATTCCAGATTCTCACTGCCCTAACAGTAAAGAATCCTCTTCTATGTTGGTGGAAAAACCTTCTCTCCTCCAGACGCAAAGAATGCCCCCTTGTGCCCGTCACCTTCCTTGGTATAAACAGATCCTCAGCGAGATATTTGTATTGTCCCCTTATATACTTATACATGGTTATTAGATCGCCCCTCAGTCGTCTTTTTTCTAGACTAAATAATCCTAATTTCGCTAATCTATCTGGGTATTGTAGTTCTCCCATCCCCTTTATTAATTTTGTTGCCCTCCTTTGTACTCTCTCTAGTTCCATTATATCCTTCCTGAGCACCGGTGCCCAAAATTGGACACAGTACTCCATGTGCGGTCTAACTAGGGATTTGTACAGAGGCAGTATAATGCTCTCATCATGTGTATCCAGACCTCTTTTAATGCACCCCATGATCCTGTTTGCCTTGGCAGCTGCTGCCTGGCACTGGCTGCTCCAGGTAAGTTTATCATTAACTAGGATCCCCAAGTCCTTCTCCATGTCAGATTTACCCAGTGGTTTCCCGTTCAGTGTGTAATGGTGATATTGATTCCTTCTTCCCATGTGTATAACCTTACATTTATCATTGTTAAACCTCATCTGCCACCTTTCAGCCCAAGTTTCTAACTTATCCAGATCCATCTGTAGCAGAATACTATCTTCTCTTGTATTAACTGCTTTACATAGTTTTGTATCATCTGCAAATATCGATATTTTACTGTGTAAACCTTCTACCAGATCATTAATGAATATGTTGAAGAGAACAGGTCCCAATACTGACCCCTGCGGTACCCCACTGGTCACAGCGACCCAGTTAGAGACTATACCATTTATAACTACCCTCTGCTTTCTATCACTAAGCCAGTTACTAACCCATTTACACACATTTTCCCCCAGACCAAGCATTCTCATTTTGTGTACCAACCTCTTGTGCGGCACGGTATCAAACGCTTTGGAAAAATCGAGATATACCACGTCCAATGACTCACCGTGGTCCAGCCTATAGCTTACCTCTTCATAAAAACTGATTAGATTGGTTTGACAGGAGCGATTTCTCATAAACCCATGCTGATATGGAGTTAAACAGTTATTCTCATTGAGATAATCCAGAATAACATCCCTCATTACAACCTTTAATACAAAAATATGCCCACTTACAATCTATTTTCCAGACCCCCCACTACTGTGTTTTAGGCAGGCCCCAAATTTAAGAAGCATCATTGTCAGAAGCTCATTGTCCTCTCCAACAGCTGCAGGAACCTTTCCCTGCAACCAGAAAAATGTAAAACCTGTATATTCATAATGACCGCGGACAACATAAAGATCCCCAATTCACATCAGAACTACAAGATCCCAGGTACTTTCAGCTGCGTCACTTCTAATGTGGTGTACTTAATTATTTGTACTAACTGGGGGTCTGTATGTAGGGGAGACAGGGCAAAAACTGAGGACAAGGATAAATTCCACCACCACACAATAAGAGAAAAAAGAATGGATCTACCTGTGGAAAAACATTTTTGTATTCCAGATCACAGCATCATGGACATGAGATTACTTGTATTAAATGGTAACTTCAAATCTCAGAGAGACAGAAGAGTCTGGGTGTATAAACTTATGGCAACCATTGACACTCTCAGTGCAGGAATGAATGCGTCACATGGATTTATGTCTTTTTACATCAATTAAGGAGTTTGCTCCTCAGACCTTGTGCGGACATCACAACACAGAACCAGACCCTAATCAGAGGACAATAAAACATTCACACTCCTTATCTATGAACGGTTCCAATATTTATGCACACAACTGTTTATCACTCTCCCATATTGGTAGTTCTGCTTCACGTCACCTGTCTTATCTATGTCATTATTCTTGTGCCCTGTTGTGTATAAATATGTGATTCTTCAGATTTTGCATTATTCTATGCCTGAAGAAGAGACCTGCGTAGTCTCGAAAGCTTGCAATTTGTTACCATCTTTACAGGTAGCCATTAAAAGGTATCAACCACTGAGGACTCTCAATCCTAAATTTACAATGCAAACTAACAAGTTGTATCAGCAATAAAGTTCAATTACAAAATACAGAATATAATATAGTAAATAAATATAAAATAATATATAATTAAAAAAATAATGTAAACTAATAATCATCAGTACATTTACAACATTAAAACAGGTATAAAAATAATAAAAATATGGTCTAGTCTATTTAGTGAATCTAATATAATTAATACTTTTTTCTTGCTCTTGGTGATGTACATGCAAATGAAAATTTGGCTGCCGAGCAGTCTACAAATATCAGATCATTGTGGAATGAATGGTTGGGTTACCAGCTCTGATGCACCTAAACCGCACACATGTGTTATTTAAAATAATTGAAATATAATAGGTTTCCAAACCCATTAGCGAGAGAGCATTGGAGCAATCCTAACTTAAACAGATGATGCTATTACTTTTAGGTTCTAGAATCAAAGCAATGTTTACCATTGGGAATTGTATGCCTATGCCCATAGTGGCACAGGTTCAACTGGCACTCTTACAGTAGTGCATCACTATAAATCTAATTTATTATATTGGCCATGAAAAATGTATTATAAGGAAAACTAGTCTAGGAGGCCATTATGTAACTAAATTGTTCATGATTAGTTCAAAAAGAAAAGTACTTTTATTCCCTATGTTACTTTAATGTAAAAGCTTCCATAATTGCCAAGGCGGTGGAATTATAAAACGTATGCTAGCTATGAACTGCAGACAAGATATCAATGCAAAGGCTGTATTTAATCTGTTACATCCTATTATTACATTTCTTAAATAAGCCAAAAAGTGCTAAGAAAATGTAAGCTTTACAAGAAGATGTGTAAGCAAGAGATAATAGAGGTTATGCTACATTTTATACATTTAACTCTTCAGGGGTGTTACGTGTATATTTCGCAAGCAGATATACTTACATTTCTTCATAACTGATAAAAAGAGCTGCGCGGCACTCCAAAATTAAGGGGTGGACAAATAGGATACAACTCCAATAATATAGAAGAACAAAATTCAGCACTCCCAATTGAGATGCAAAAAACAAAAATAATTTTATTGATATAGGTACATCCACTGTTTGACATTTCGGCCAAAAATAGGCCTTCATCAGAAATTGTTTTCAGCTCTTGAAGATGAAAATGTCAGGTACACTTGAGCAAGGCAAACATGGAGAATCCAAAACAAGCACTGGAAATGCAATGCCGTGCCAGGGGTAAGCTTGCCATGGTCAGGTGTTCCTGACATTTTCATCTTCAAGAACTTTTTCATGACTAATAATTCATCAGAACAATTAGCAGTGGAAATAAGTTAGGAGATTCTACAGATTCAAAAAGTAACGTTATAATGGGAAATATGGTATTGCATTGTATTTTCAGTTTTCTGCTCAAAAGGGGTTGTCCCATGAACAACATTTATCTACCATTCTTAAGACCGATGAAGAGTGTGTAATCTTGAGGGTCCAGATGCTGAGACCTCCACCAACATTGAGAATGGAGGTACAAAGTACGCTGGATGAATAATGTGGTCGTGAGCATGTAATACCATTCCTGTACATAGTGAATTTAGCAATGTTCGCATAAGCTCAATACTCCTCGATTCACACAGGGAGCTTTGGGTATCCTGTTCTCTAATCATCGGGGGTAACATCACACCACCTCGTAATACATTTATAATTTTAATCTGTGGGGATAATGACCCTCTAAACATTCTAAAATATCAGATATTTAAGCACTTATATAAACTTACAGCAGAAAATAAGGAGGACCAGGAGTGATCATAAATAAAATAGAAATACTTATTGGACACAAAACAAAATAGCTAGAACTTAAAATATAGTATAAAACAAGAGCGCAATCCGTAGGCCAATATTCCTCTGTGGATTAATGCTGACACAAGATAAAGACAATTAAGAGAAAACTCCCACCGTTCCTGCAGTGCCAGCACTCACTCTCCCCGGGGCTCCCGTGCAGTTGTTGTGACACCTGACCCCGGTGCCCCATCAGTACTTGCATCACTGTCCTCTTCTGTCGAATTGAACATGAAGAGGAAGTCAGAGAGCAGCTGCAGCTCAAACATCCTCTTCAAGTTCAATTTGTCTGAAGGCGGGGACAGTGAGTGCCAACTCCGCTGGAATGCCGCCAGCACGGGAGGTGAGCATAGGCTTTTATATTTTATTGGGGCGAAGCATGGGGTAAGAGAACAGGTTGTCCTAGTTAGTGGACAACCCTTTTAACAATATTTGGACATTATGTATTTTAATGATCTGTTCACATTTTCATTTGGACTTTCAACTGTGGGTTTCAACAAAGTTTCCATCATATTTCATGGCAAAAGAAGTGCAGGATTCATCACAAACATTACCATAACAAAAAGGACCCTTACCAATTCCATAAGAAATCAGTGCAGTCTAGCAGGTGTTGCTCATATCCATCATGTAATAAAAAATGTAAGTAATAAAAAATAGAGAATCATGGCTAATGTGAACAGTGTCTTAAAGAGTTTATATGTTTCTATTATGAACCCAAAATTAGAACAGCTCTATAGAAAAGGTATTAAAGCTTACAGGTTTTTTTTTTTGATCCTCAAAGCAGATCTGTTACAAGATTTCACACTACAAAATAGTTTTAAGACCTGATAAGACTGGTATACTTATGTCATATACTTACTACTGTCAAAATAGCTGTATACTCTTAATATTTAAATTTTCATCTTAGCTCTAATAAAGAGGGAGTCAGCTTGTACTGAGCAGTGTGAAATTTCAGCAGCAGCAGGGAGCAAGGTCAATGAGGAGCTGTCAGTCAGCCTAGGTGGGCGGAAATCAAGCATACATTTTCAAAAAAAGATTACACAGCCATTCAGACATGTATTAAAAATGTAAGTACACCAGTCGCATAAGGTTTATGAGATCTATTTAATAATGTATACCTCTTGTCTTGGGAAATCTAGCAACATATCTACTTTAAAATCACTGTGAAATGCTCAAGATGTAAGCAAAAAATATTTTTTTTCATATACCTTGTTGTCTTCGCAGTTTGACGTGATTTATCACTACATGGCCATTGCAGCTATACAGGACCACTGCAGCTAATCACCATTGATGAAAATCAATGGTGTTGTTAACTGTCATCCATTGCAATATTACTGCCAGGAAAATAGGGTTGAGGGACACAGGTTTTCAGCTTTGAAAACATAGATTAATTGAAAGGTTAAAAAAAAGTATTTTGAGCTATTATAGCATACCTTTTTAAGGAAGCCACTAAAGCTATCAATTGAACAATACATGGTTGGCTTCTAAAAGTCCTGGTGATCACCTCACATCCCCTACAGCAGAGAAGTGTAAAATTACATATATCCATTCAAATTGCTTACCATGTAATATTTTGTCAGGACAAGTATACAAAGGTGGGAGACACTCTAAATTACTGGTTCTTTTTCTGGATCTACACATACCATGTTTACAGGAGTTGTCTACTTGTGACAAACCCTTTCAAAATGCAGATACCAGGTTATCTGTTGATCACAGCAACTCCTGTCACAGTTGGTGGGTGGACATTAACCAATACCACTTGGCGGGGGGGGGGGGGGGCAAACTCTTACATGGAATCCATTCAGATGAATAGTTAAATACTATATATAGAAGGAGATGACATACAAGTATATACTATATACAGAAGAGATGACATACAGGTATATACTATATACTGGAGGAGATGACACATAGGTATATACAATATACAGGAGGAGATGACATACAGCAGGTATATACTATTTACAGGGGAGATGACATACAGGTATATAATATATACAGGAGATGACATACAGGGGTATACTATATATAAGGGAGATGACAAACATGTATGTACTGAGGGGAAAATGAGAGGTGTGAGGTGAAAATGAGAGGTGTGAGGTGAAAATGAAAAGTTGTGAGTGCAAAATGAGAGGAGTGAGGGAAAATGACAGATGTGAGGTCGAAATGACAAGTGTTTGGGGAAATGAGAGGAGTAAGGGGGAAAATAAGAGGAGTGAGGGGGAAAATGAGAAGTGTAAGGGAGAAAATGAGATGTGAGGGGGAAAATAAAAGATGTGAGGGGGAAAATGAGAGGCGTGATGGGAAAATAAGAGAAGTGAGGTGCTATAACTAACCACAGATATTTACTATGCCCAGGCAATGCCGGGCTCTTCGGCTAGTGTAATATAAGGGACACACTAAGAGGGCATCTGGTCAAGGGTTGCTTTCTTGAGACAAACCCAATAACCCTACATTTTCCTACTTTTCAAGAAAGAGCAATTTGACCATAAAGATTGCCTTGTGTCTTCCCAGTAAATAATAAATGTGTAGTTAATAGATCGTTTATGGCAAGCGGTTAGTAGTGTAACTACCTTACCAAGACATCTGGCAACTACTAGACTATTATGCAAGCCAATGCTCAAGTCTGTATAGGTAACTTAATGTACTGTATTAAATCTTTTCAGAGTTCTAGCTACTTCTGTAGCTTTTTTCCTAACACACTGACAACAATAACTCCTCAGGGACTGTGTTCATACCGCAAGGAGGGACTGATTAGCCCTCTTGGGGCTTTTTTCTAAGGATAATCAGCTAGATGAACAACAAAGGCCAGACACAGATCTGGGAGTAGACGTCTCGCTCTGCCACCTTTATCTGTATTACATGAAACCTATTTTAATAAAATCCATTGGGAAAACCATCATCTATATACAGAATTTGAATGTCTGTGCTTTATACATTTATTTCAGCAAGATATTTCATGTTTCAAAGTTGAATTAGTCATTTAACTCTTTTAGGCCGTGCTATTTCCTAGAATAATGCAACTCATGTAATTTTCTATGTGGAGCTGCAATTAGTCCATGACAACCTAGTGACAAATTAAACCGATTTCTCTTACATCTGTACCCTAAAATGAATTTACGTAAAGTGTTCATATGTTTCTCCACTTAGCAGTTTAAACAGCATATACAGTAGGTCATGATGTACTCAATTCTAAAAAGATATTTCAAAGTTTATGGAAATACTGCATGCTTGAAAATTCCCTTTAATAGCTTGGAGTCCGCAATGCCATTTAATTCATCCAAGCAACCAGCTTGCAGTGTCTAATTTATGCATTTGTCTAAGTGTTTATAAGGAATCTGGGAAGTGAACTATTGAAAAATCTTTAAATGGTATTTGTTTTCATGGGCATAAACAAATGGCTTGAAACAATGTGATGAAGAATCAGGATTAATTCATTAGCTATTCCGCTCAGGCACATTTTCATTCAGCTAGGAAGCAATTGATTGAATGCGCATATTGATATCAACAAAAGCAGCTCCTAAAATGAAATACAGGTTTTTACATGACAAAATTGATGTGAAAAACACAGACTATTGCACACAGCATTACATATGGTGCATTTGAGATTTTTTTTTTGTTTATTTGTAAGGGTTTTGCTTTTAGAACTTCAATTTTGCAATTTTCCACGTGTGCAAATACATGGTTTCTGAGATAACAAAGCTTCTTTTTTATGTAAAAATGATTTCTTTACGTAAAACATTACTAAGGAAAACAGTATAATTTATGTAAAACATTGAAAAAAAAAATATAAAACAAAATAAATGGCAAGGTTGTTAAAAGAACCGAGTACAAAGAAGTCGTGTGTTAGTTTGAAGTCTTATCTATACTTTACCAACCCCTGTATGGAGTATGTGTTTTGTTTATCATTTTCTAGGATTTTAGAATAGCTATTGATGAGAAAAACGCAGAGCTTATTAGGAAAATGACTAATTAGAAAAATATTGCAATCAGCGTCTTTTTATCAAACAGCAAATCCACTTTACTAAATGTTGTACAATTTGCCAATTTAAAGCCCTAGGGTTTCAAGGCAGGCCAGGTCTTAAGTGCATCTCTATAAGACTCCAATTTGCATACTCTAAAATCTAATTATGTTTAGAGTGAAGTAATTTGATTTGGTTTGTCCTAAAAATCAGGCCTGTAGGGAGGCCTTGAGGACAAGAGTTTAAAGACGCTATTCGGAATAAAATGAGAAGCTAACGATTACAGTATCTTGATTTAAAGGATCATTAGAAAAGTTCAAAGAAGTGTTGACATCCCACTGAAGCATTAAAGGATTAGTGTTTCTTAGGTTAATTCTAAAGTTTGAAAAATTACGCTGATGGAACAAGAGAACTGAAAGCAAAAGACTTCTAAATAGCAATCTATCCAAAAAAACATTGGCTACATATTCTGCTTTTGATTATTTGATTAAATATTCCACTTATCTAAATATTAAACCTTTATCCCATCTTTCATACCTTTGAAAATGAATGATTACTGGTTCCTTACAGATATCCTGTAAGATTCCTCATAGTACGTCTTATAACACTTATATAAAAGACCCGTTATTTGATTCACTGATAAACTCAACATTTGGTGAACTCAAAAATCTGCTTCCGCAAATTTTATTATTGAGATGAAGGATATTTGATATGTCATCTGTCAGTATAAAATATAAAAATGAAGTTACTTTATTTAAATGAATTACGGTAATTCTTTCGAGATTGAGTCTTTGGTCCATAGGAGAACTTGTACATTTTTGTAAATTTGGAGCTTATTATATTTATCAGTTTATTCTTATTAATATGAATTTATTATTATTAATAATTATTAATCATATTTATTATATGTGACTGTATTATATATAACTTTGCTATGCTGTTGTGTGATGTCCTGTGTTTTAACCCTCATTTTACCTAAAGAGACAAAGTATGAGATATATCTCACATTATCTCTGTTGCCCTATCACTGGCTGTACAACTAAAGGCCCCTTCACATTAAGCGACGCTGCAGCGATACTGACAACGATCCGGATCGCTGCAGCGTCGCTGTTTGGTCGCTGGAGAGCTGTCACACAGACAGCTCTCCAGCGACCAACGATCCCGAAGTCCCCGGGTAACCAGGGTAAACATCGGGTAACTAAGCGCAGGGCCGCGCTTAGTAACCCGATGTTTACCCTGGTTACCAGCGTAAAAGTAAAAAAAAACAAACAGTACATACTTACCTACCGCTGTCTGTCCCCGGCGCTCTGCTTCTCTGCACTCCTCCTGCACTGGCTGTGAGCACAGCGGCCGGAAAGCAGAGCGGTGACGTCACCGCTCTGCTTTCCGGCTGACCGACGCTCACAGCCAGAGCAGGAGGAGTGCAGAGAAGCAGAGCGCCGGGGACAGACAGCGGTAGGTAAGTATGTACTGTTTGTTTTTTTTTACTTTTACGCTGGTAACCAGGGTAAACATCGGGTTACTAAGCGCGGCCCTGCGCTTAGTTACCCGATGTTTACCCTGGTTACCAGTGAAGACATCGCTGGATCGGTGTCACACACGCCGATCCAGCGATGTCCACGGGAGATCCAGCGACAAAATAAAGTCCTGGACTTTGTTCAGCGACCAACGATCTCCCAGCAGGGGCCTGATCGTTGGTCGCTGTCACACATAACGATTTCCTTAACGATATCGTTGCTACGTCACAAAAAGCAACGATATCGTTAACGATATCGTTATGTGTGAAGGTACCTTAATACCCTGATGTCAACAGGTAAGCCATTACCAAATGGCTATGACAGCAGGGATCTAATGCTGGAACAAAAGATCAAGCATTTTGAGTTCCAGGATGCAGAAGTAGGTGAAGTAGGCTGCCTGATTTCTATCTAGTCTATATTGTAACCAATGTCCTCCAGAACGGCATCTCTAGAATGAAGCTACAGACTGCTCTGCAATGAGAGTGGATATTTCCGAAGGGATGGTAAGATCACCCTTGGGAGTTTTTGTAATAAAGCAGCACAAGAAGTCAGAATATTGGCTGCTATATTTGCACATAGTAAGTACTGTGGACAGCCTCTAAACGTCACAGCCTAACCAATGGTAGCAATTTGCCTACAATTAAAGCATTAAAAAGACCTTTTGAAATTTAAAGGGTTCTAATCTTATAGAGATAAAAAATAAAATAAGAAAACAAAGAAAAAAATGTGCAAATCTGAATAAAAAGTAGTCCAGCAGAAATCTGGTTCAGAAATGACTGTTTTTCTCTTATGAAATGTCCTCAACTAGCTCACAGCTGGAAACAGTACAATGCCCATTTTAAAATTCAGCTTGCCCACTTCCCTGTTACCCATTGCAAGGAGACATGACAGCTAAAGGTACCTTCACACTAAACGATATCGCTAGCGATCCGTGACGTTGCAGCGTCCTCGCTAGCGATATCGTTCAGTTTGACATGCAGCAGCGATCAGGATCCTGCTGTGATGTCGTTGGTCGGGGCTAGAAGGCCAGAACTTTATTTGGTCGCTGGCTCTCCCGCTGACATCGCTGAATCGGCGTGTGTGACGTCACCGCTCTGCTTTCCGGCCGCTGTGCTCACAGCCAGTGCAGAGAAGCAGAGCGCCGGGGACAGACAGCGGAAGGTAAGTATGAAGCGTTTGTTTTTTTTACTTTTAGGATGGTAGCCAGGGTAAACATCGGGTTACTAAGCACTGAGTAGTAACATGTCAGATTAAAAAACTCTGTAATAAAACAGAATCACTTGAATGTAGCCCAACATTTTACTGGTTGGTTTTACTGTTTCATTCCGTTGCAGTGATTTGCTGTTTTGCCGAGATTTCTGTTCAATGCTATAAAATGAAATGATGTGGTTTAAGGGCAGAAATGTGCAAGTAATGATGCGTTCCCTGGTCTTAACATGGAATAATGTTAAGCAGGCACCAGGCTCCATTTTCTACAGTGCAACATTCGTGCTTATGATGATAAATCTTTACTCATTCTGTCTCATAGTTTTGCACTAATGTTTATATTTAATTGTTAAAGCAATCTCTCTTATTGCAAAAAAACTAAAAATGGTAAGAATAGTGAGGTCAAGAGACTTAACTAAACCATGCAAATGATTACTACTGCAAAGATTTATAAACCTTACAACTTTAGTAAAGAGCAAGAAAATTCAACTCAAGACAAATTCTGAATGTAAATATACATATTTTTATTAGCACAACCATAAAAAACAATACTTGTTATAGAATCGTACATTGTATGTAGTTTTATGGCATCATTTGTCTAAAAAACTTACTTAGTACATAAGCATCTTCCACATACAGTGGGGAAAATAAGTATTTGATACACTGCTGATTTTGCAAGTTTTCCCACCTACAAAGAATGACGAGGTCTGTCATTTTTATCGTAGATACACTTCACCTGTGAGAGACAGAATCTAAAAATAAAACCAGAAAATCACATTGTAGGATTTTTAAATAATTAATTTGCATTTTATTGAAATAACTTATTGAAATAAGTAGGCAGAGAAAATGATTGCATATACAAAAGTGTAGCATTCGCTTAACTGTTAGTGTTTCTGTCCTTCATGCTACAGGTCCTGAGTTTGGTACAATATATTCTCATTTTCTTAGTCGATTTAGAATATGGTTAAAATTGCACATTTATCTTATTCTGGTGCTGCTTCTCCATTTTGTTTGTTGTAGATTACATCATAGGTGAACATCGCTATTGTGATAATCATGTTATCTCAACAAGGCTGACAAGGTTATTAATGACGTAGCATCCAAATTTATATCGGAGTCATAGATTTTATGCCATAAAGTGGACAATCCTGTCAAAGAAACAAAAGGAAACATGTCCCAATAGTTTATTTTTGTTTAAAAAAATTTACCTTACATTTGTTTTGACAGAATCTAGTCTTGACACTTAACACATGATTCCTATAGTGAGCATTATTATGGCTTATGATAACAATAATGTGCTGTATTTAAAAAAAAGAAATGCAATTCTCCAAGATCTGATGATAAGGATGGAATATCTACAGACAATGTTTAATTTCAATTAACGTATTTGTATAAATGTTTGAATACCTGAGCTTTGTGGATAAGTGCACACCATTCAAAAATGTTAGTTGCCCAGTAAAGTCATTTAAGGTTCTGCACAATATACAGGTCCTTCTCAAAAATTAGCATATAGTGTTAAATTTCATTATTTACCATAATGTAATGATTACAATTAAACTTTCATATATTATAGATTCATTATCCACCAACTGAAATTTGTCAGGTCTTTTATTGTTTTAATACTGATGATTTTGGCATACAACTCCTGATAACCCAAAAAACCTGTCTCAATAAATTAGCATATTTCACCCATCCAATCAAATAAAAGTGTTTTTTAATAACAAACCAAAAAAACATCAAATAATAATGTTCAGTTATGCACTCAATACTTGGTCGGGAATCCTTTGGCAGAAATGACTGCTTCAATGCGGCGTGGCATGGAGGCAATCAGCCTGTGACACTGCTGAGATGTTATGGAGGCCCAGGATGCTTCAATAGCGGCCTTAAGCTCATCCAGAGTGTTGGGTCTTGCGTCTCTCAACTTTCTCTTCACAATATCCACAGATTCTCTATGGGGTTCAGGTCAGGAGAGTTGGCAGGCCAATTGAGCACAGTAATACCATGGTCAGTAAACCATTTACCAGTGGTTTTGGCACTGTGAGCAGGTGCCAGGTCGTGCTGAAAAATGAAATCTTCATCTCCATAAAGCATTTCAGCCGATGGAAGCATGAAGTGCTCCAAAATCTCCTGATAGCTAGCTGCATTGACCCTGCCCTTGATGAAACACAGTGGACCAACACCAGCAGCTGACAGTGGGTACTTGACACTGGACTTCAGGCATTTTGGCATTTCCTTCTCCCCAGTCTTCCTCCAGACTCTGGCACCTTGATTTCCGAATGACATGCAAAATTTGCTTTCATCAGAAAAAAGTACTTGGGACCACTTAGCAACAGTCCAGTGCTGCTTCTCTGTAGCCCAGGTCAGGCGCCTCTGCCGCTGTTTATGGTTCAAAAGTGGCTTTACCTGGGGAATGCGGCACCTGTAGCCCATTTCCTGCACACGCCTGTGCACGGTGGCTCTGGATGTTTCCACACCAGACTCAGTCCACTGCTTCCTCAGGTTCCCCAAGGTCTGGAATCGGTCCTTCTCCACAATCTTCCTCAGGGTCCGGTCTCCTCTTCTCGTTGTACAGCGTTTTCTGCCACATTGTTTCCTTCCAACAGACTTACCATTGAGGTGCCTTGATACAGCACTCTGGGAACAGCCTATTTGTTGAGAAATTTCTTTCTGGGTCTTACCCTCTTGCTTGAGGGTGTCAATGATGGCCTTCTTGACATCTGTCAGGTCGCTAGTCTTACCCATGATGGGGGTTTTGAGTAATGAACCAGGCAGGGAGTTTATAAAAGCCTCAGGTATCTTTTGCATGTGTTTAAAGTTAATTAGTTGATTCAGAAGATTAGGGTAATAGGTCGTTTAGAGAACCTTTTCTTGATATGCTAATTTATTGAGACAGGTTTTTTGGGTTATCAGGAGTTGTATGCCAAAATCATCAGTATTAAAACAATAAAAGACCTGACAAATTTCAGTTGGTGGATAATGAATCTATAATATATGAAAGTTTAATTGTAATCATTACATTATGGTAAATAATGAAATTTAACACTATATGCTAATTTTTTGAGAAGGACCTGTAATATACCTTAGGCCGGAGACACACTAGCATTTTAAAAATTGGTCCGATGTTGTTCCTGAAAATCAGGCAAGTGTTATGCACGTGGCATGCAATTTTCATGCGAATACACTGCAATTTTTATTATTATTATTATTTTATTATTATTTACTTATATAGCACCATTAATTCCATGGTGCTGTACATGAGAAAGGGGTTACGTACAGGGTTATAGATATCGTTTACAGTAAACAAATTTACAGTGACAGACTGGTACAGAGGGGAGAGTACCCTGTCCTTGCAGACTACATTTCATCACCTAGTATCCGAATGACATGCAAATCTGATACATATGCAATGTGAGTTTAACATCAGCTTTTACATAGTTATTCTCAATGTCATTTAAATATAGTATTCAAAGGAAATATTTTTTCAATACAAATATATACACTGGTCAAAAAATAAAGGGAACACTTAAACAACCGAATATAACTCCAAGTCAATCAAACTTCTGTGAAATCAAACTATCCACTTAGGAAGCAACACTGTTTGACAATCAATTTCACATGCTGTTGTGCAAATGGAATAGACAACAGATGGAAATTATTGGCAATTATCAAAACACACTCAATAAAGGAGTGGTTCTGCAGGTGGGGACCACAGACCACATCTCAGTACCAATGCTTTCTGGCTGATGTTTTGGTCACTTTTGAATGTTAGTTGTGCTTTCACAGTCAGACAGGCCAGTACACCAGGAGAAGTGGAGGGGGCTGTAGGAGGGCAATAACCCAGCAGCAGGACCGCTACCTCAGCATTTGTGCAAGGAGGAACAGGAAGAGCACTGCTAGAGCCCTGCAAAATTACCTCCAGCAGACCACAAATGTGCATGTGTCTGTACAAATGGAAAGAAACCGACTCCATGAGGATGGTCTGAGTGCCCGACATCCACAGATGGGAGTTGTGCTCACAGCCCAAAGCCTTGAAGGATGCTTGGCATTTGCCATAGAACACCAGGATTGGCATATTCGCCCTGGCGCCCTGTGCTCTTCACAGATGAAAGCAGATTCACACTTATCACATGTGACAGACGTGACAGAGTCTGGAGATGTCGTGGAGAGCGATCTGCTGCCTGCAACATCCTTCAGCATGACAGGTTTGGGGTGGCATTTCATTGCAGGGCTGCACAGCCCTCCATGTGCTCACCAGAGGTAGCCTAACTGCCATTAGGTAACAAAATGAGGTCCTCAGACCCTTTGTGAGACCATATGATGGTGCGGTTGGCCCTGCGTTCCTCCTAATGCAGGAAGATGCCACACCTCATGTGGATAGAGTGTGTCAGCAGTTCCTGCAAGATGAAGGCATTGTGATAACATACCAGAACTGATATAGTATGACCATATTTAGAGGAAAACTCCACTAGAACTACAGAAAACATATGAAAAAACCAGAGCTTTTAAATTCCAAAACATAACCAAAAATGCTACAAAAAAATAAATAAACTAGTGTAAGTCAAGAAAGGGGTGTATAAAAATGTATAACTTTATTATAGTACAAATATTAAAGCCAAACACACAAGTACAAAACATAAAAACAAAAAAAACAAAAAAAAAAAAACTGGACAGGTCTACAGAATGATGATACAAACTGGCAGGGGCCGGCAATCCAATAGAACAGAGGCGCTCACAAATATATGATAAGTCTACATACAAAAAAATGCACAATAAATATAAAGGCAGAATGTCATATCACATGGCATGTATGGAGGACAGAGCAACCTAATGGAAATCCACTAAGATAAATGGGGATAGAGTACGCCACATATCACAGGCAAAAAGAGACCAGGATGTGAGTGGGAAGTAACATGTAATAACCCAGCCACATTATAATAGCTGACAGTGCAACGGCAAAAGTACATAGGCATGAAATGATAGGCAAATCTTATCCGTGGACGCCGTGACCCACCGCACAGATACCCCAACATGCGTTTCGCTGCTGCTTTTTCAAGGGGCAGTGCTGGCTTTTTTGGAAAACACTGTGTACATGTTTTTATCATGTTTGTGATGTACATTGACCTGTTTTTGTCTTGGTTTTAACTGTTTCATGTTTCTTCCTTTTCAGAACCGTTAATTGTACCCCACGCACTGAGAACTGGTCTTCCCTCACATGGTATAGTATTCCTTCACAATGCCATTTCTATGTAGAGTGTTAATCTGATCTCTATATAGTGCTCCGGTGTGACCACCGTCTTAGGGACCTGTTTTCACTCTCCTTTGCCATCTGTGCCACTGCGCAGTATGCCTGCAGTACCTATCCTCAGCCGTGTCCAGCCCCAGCACTTTTCTACGATCCGGCTTCTCTCCCGATATCCCCTGCGCTGCGACCCTGGTGATATACGGCCTCTTATCTCATAGACTCTTTTGTTTAGTGTCTAGCCCCACTGCACAGGCGCCGCCTCTTCCCGGCTTTCCTCCCCGTTTTTTTCCCCCTTCTTTGCGCATGCGCGGCTGCTCCGGTCATGTGACCCTGTGACGCGGCGCGTCAGCTGATCTCCAGGCGGCGGGCACTTAAACCCGGAAGTGCCGCTGCCATTCAGCAGTCCCGGGAGAACGCGACCCCTTCTGCACGGCGCCGGTGCCCTTTGAGGATTCAGGTATATCAGTGCCCTCTCTTTGCGACGCTTGCCCATACTCCCCGCCCTCCCCTTCCCACCTTCTCCCCACACCCCCCCGCCTTCTGGCACTCTCCTCGGCATAGTTACCTACTCCCTGCTTCCATTGTCCACAGCGCTACCACCACTGCGAGTATCTCGCCCTTCTGCAGCGCTCTGCTTCCGCATTTCCAGACTCTTTAGGTAACTGCCGTAATACTATAGGTGACCCTCCTGCCTTAGGCCGCTCATCCTGTGCCACACTATTTATCATGCGTTGTACCTTACTTCTCTCAGGCGCCTTTCTCTCCCGGACTCTGCCGATTGTTGGCACCCCTGTGGGCCCACATTTACTCTTCGTGGCTTCCAGGTATTCAGTTGGGGACCTCGGGGGGGCTCCTTACCTTCATTTTATTTTATTTATTTTTTCACTTATTTTATTTATTTTTTCGCTTGTATGTACTACACTGTGCTACTGCAGCCGCAGATCTAGTATCTTCTCATGCAGGCTCCTGGTGGTCACGCACTTGGATTAGTCTGATCATATAGTACGCTCAGCCGGGCTTCACGCTTAGTCGCCCTACACGATACCTGTTATATGGCATTCCTGTATGTGTTTTTTTATGTGCTCATGTTTTTGTGTTGTAGGCACCCCATCTCGCACCCTAGCCACTTGACCCCGCATATTGGGAGGTCACCTCATTCGCTGTATCCTTCATTTTTTTATGTGGGGGTGGTCATTCCATATTCCACTCTGTTAGTCCTTTGCTGGGACTCTATGCCATCACCTGACTATATTCCTCTCCTATACACGTTCACAGTCCGTAGCATCGCCTGAACGAGGCTCACGACTCACGGAACACCAGGCCGGATCCACCTAGTCCGCCACAGTCGTCTGTCACTTCTCAAGTGATGTATTTGATTTTTCCAAGTACAATGTAATACGCCTGTATTGAGACTGTGCATCATGTTACCTGTCTTAACAGAATTTCTTTGTATTTCTACATATGTATTTCAGTACTCCAAAACTGTTTCTGATGAAGGTCTTTTGATTAGACCGAAAACGTTTAATGTTTGAGCTGGATGCACTAAATAAACGAATTGTTCACTTCTGATCATGCATAAAGATCTCCTGAGTGCCTAGTAATTTATTGCTTTGATTTGACGGGTTGGAAACCTAACTTGTGCACCTCCAAGAAGCCAAGAGTGCCGTGCTTACTATTGCTACATGCTCAATCCTTCCACAAGCACCTTGGATGATGTCAAGTGAGACCTTCTCCTTCAACGCAACAGAGGCGGCGGAAATTCTTTCCAAAGTAACCGCGCCCAGCGACTTTCTTCAGATTCCTACTAAAGAACTTAAGAATCGCGACTTGGAACGCGAGTCTAGAAGAGCAGTTAACTTAGAATTGCACATCATTACAATAGCTGAATACCTCCGAGTCCAGAGAATCCCACGGGGATTGCGGGTCCCCTTACAACTGATCTTCTTCAGGGAGGATAAAGACTACTGCACAAAGTTCGAACACATTTTAAACAAATGTTCAGCAGACCTTATGACCTTAACCCTTTCCTATCTCCAAAAGAAACTGGATACGGTGAATGCCCAAATCAACGCGATCGAGAGCCAGCTGACCAGTACCCTGCCTCAAGAAGAGTTCCAGGAACTCAAGTCAAAGAATCAAGAATTATTACGATCAAACAGACTAGAATTGGAAAAGAGGAAAAGATCCAAATTTCTGAGAGACACCGAGGACTACTTACAGAACCGAGTCTACCAGTGGCGAGACACTCGGCATTCCACCAGGCGACACAGCTCGCTAAGCTCTTCTGGTTCCATCGACAGCAGGCCCGGCACCTCAAATTCTTCTTCCTCCCATTCTTTTTTAGGGAACAACCGCGGCCGTCCAAAGGGAAAACGAGGCGGGGGGGGCCAATGCCGCCGGGGAACCCAGAAACCAGATGGCAACACGCTCACAGGTAAGGACCTCCTGCTGGTAGTTAACATCTCCTCTAAAAACCTGGACACACATCAACTGGCTGTACTCCAGAAGGGTCTATCTTTTTGCCCTATGTACAAGTTCAATTCGTTTGAACTCACAATGGACCTGCAGAGGTTCTATCGCAACATTAGATTGCGTGTACATTTCTCTGAACAACCTGCCGTACTGAATTCTTCAAGGCAGGACAAGACTTTACTTGAACTCCGTGATCTGGGGTTACGGACTCCTAGCTCCTACATGCCACCACGGTCCAATCCACCAGTGGAAACCTTCGTTTCCCTTGTCGAGAGGGACATCCACACATTGACTCGGGAGATGGACCGGGGAAAGTTCCAGTTTCACACCAATCTCACACACTCGGAGAGACTCTCACTGGAGCAACTTTGATAATCAAACCAGCAGATAAGGGCGGGGCGACGGTAGTTATGGATAGGTCTGACTATCTTGAGGAGGTGTTTAGACAACTGGGGGACACTACGGTGTACAAAATAATACCACATAACCCTCTGAACCAATTGGTCCAAAAAATCGCACCTATCGTAGACTTCCACTTCCAAGCAGGCACCATTGATAGTAAAATGAGAGATTTTCTCATCAAAAGGGATCCCATTACCCCTATATTTTATGTTCTGCCTAAAATACACAAAAGACTAGTCAAACCACCTGGCCGGCCTATTGTATTCCTGACCGATTCGGTCCTGTCACCTTTATCAATGGTACTGGAGAAAATTCTTACGCCATTAGTTAAAACCACCCGCTCTTTCTTGTTGGACACTAATGATTTCATTCAGGTCATTAAATCTTTGGGCCCCGTATCCCCTTCTTCCCTTTTGATAACCTGGGATGTCAACAGCCTATACACATCGATAGTCCATGAGAAAGGCTTAGCAGCTACCGATAGACTCTTAAGTGACAACAAAGTAGACATCAAAATCCGTCATCTCTGTGCCGACCTTTTGGGCCTGGTACTCAAAGAAAATTATTTCTTGTTCCAGGACACCTTTTATGCCCAGCAACAAGGCACCGCGATGGGCGCGAACGTAGCGCCCCCTTACGCCATAGCGATTTTCGAACAAGATTTCGTGTATAATCATCCCCTATTCATGACTCACTGTAAGGTTTGGCGGAGATATATCGACGATATATTTTGCATCTGGGAAGGTCCAATTGAATCACTCCTGCCTTTTGACCAACATATCAATGGTATCTGGCCTGAACTAAAATTCTCCATACAACATGACACACACAGGATCAGCTTTCTGGACACTTTGATTTATAAGGAGAGGGGGGTCACTTGGCGATCGATTTATACACTAAACCAACAGATCGCAATGGCCTCCTACTCTTCACCAGCTGCCACCCACCCTCCATTAAGAACTCCATTCCAAAATCACAGTTCCATAGGGTTGACAGGATAGTCTCCGATGAAAATTTTAAAAAAACCCAGACTCATCGAGATGGAACATAAATTTGCTGACAGGGGGTATCCTCAGGGGGTACTGACGGAGGCCAAACGCAACATGTCAAATAGTAAACCCAAGGACAATCCCAAAAGAATCCCCTTTGTCTCTACTTTTCACCCTTTTTCTGGCCTGGTACAGTCGACCATCCGGAGGCACTGGAATATTCTAACCAAAAGTTATCCTAATATTACAGAGTTCAAATTGCCATTCCTGTCATGTTTCAAGCGAGCTAGGAACCTCAAGGACAGGTTGGCCAAGGCAGATGTTGGCCCAGGTACCCTGGTCCCTAAGCAGATTTTCCTTCAAACTCAGAGACGAGGCACATTCCCCTGCCTAAACTGTCTACAGTGCAGTAATGTACAAAAGGGTCCCTCTGTTTTTCACCCACAAACGGGTAAGGCTATTCCCATTAAGGGCTTCTATACCTGCGAGTCTACATTTGTGGTCTATCTTATCAAATGCCCTTGCAGCTTGGCCTACGTGGGGGAGACTACACAAACGGTGAGGGATAGGGTGGCCCAACATAAGTCAACGATCCGATGTAATAAGACGCACCTCCCCCTCCCATACCATTTTTCCGCAAAGAATCATAATATCGCCCAACTCCGGTTCCAGGTTCTTGAACAGGTAGACATCCCTAGAAGGGGCCAAAACCGCATTAAAATGCTCCAGAGAAGGGAAGCATACTGGATTTATACTTTACAGACCCTAGAACCAAAGGGATTGAACAGGGACTATGACGTTTCAGCTTTTTTGTAAAATACTGTGTACATGTTTTTATCATGTTTGTGATGTACATTGACCTGTTTTTGTCTTGGTCTTAACTGTTTCACGTTTCTTCCTTTTCAGAACCGTTAATTGTACCCCACGCACTGAGCACTGGTCTTCCCTCACATGGTATAGTATTCCTTCACAATGCCATTTCTATGTAGAGTGTTAATCTGATCTCTATATAGTGCTCCGGTGTGACCACCGTCTTAGGGACCTGTTTTCACTCTCCTTGGCCATCTGTGCCACTGCGCAGTATGCCTGCAGTACCTATCCTCAGCCGTGTCCAGCCCCAGCACTTTGCTACGATCCGGCTTCTCTCCTGATATCCCCTGTGCTGCGACCCTGGTGATATACGGCCTCTTATCTCATAGACTCTTTTGTTTAGTGTCTAGCCCCACTGCGCAGGCGCCGCCTCTTCCCGGCTTTCCTCCCCGGTTTTTTCCCTCTTCTTTGCGCATGCGCAGCTGCTCCGGTCATGTGACCCTGTGACGCGGCGCGTCAGCTGATCTCCAGGCGGCGGGCACTTAAACCCGGAAGTGCCGCTGCCATTCAGCAGTCCCGGGAGAACGCGACCCCTTCTGCACGGCGCCGGTGCCCTTTGAGGATTCAGGTATATCAGCGCCCTCTCTTTGCGACGCTTGCCCATACTCCCCGCCCTCCCCTCCCCACCTTCTCCCCACACCCCCCCCGCCTTCTGGCACTCTCCTCGGCATAGTTACCTACTCCCTGCTTCCTTTGTCCACAGCGCTACCGCCACTGCGAGTATCTCGCCCTTCTGCAGCGCTCTGCTTCCGCATTTCCAGACTCTATAGGTAACTGCCGTAATACTATAGGGGACCCTCCTGCCTTAGGCCGCTCATCCTGTGCCACACTATTTATCATGCGTTGTACCTTACTTCTCTCAGGCGCCTTTCTCTCCCGGACTCTGCCGATTGTTGGCACCCCTGTGGGCCCACATTTACTCTTCGTGGCTTCCAGGTATTCAGTTGGGGACCTCGGGGGGGCTCCTTACCTTCATTTTATTTTATTTATTTTTTCACTTATTTTATTTATTTTTTCGCTTGTATGTACTACACTGTGCTACTGCAGCCGCAGATCTAGTATCTTCTCATGCAGGCTCCTGGTGGTCACGCGCTTGGATTAGTCTGATCATTTAGTACGCTCAGCCGGGCTTCACGCTTAGTCGCCCTACACGATACCTGTTATATGGCATTCCTGTATGTGTTTTTTTATGTGCTCATGTTTTTGTGTTGTAGGCACCCCATCTCGCACCCTAGCCCCTTGACCCCGCATATTGGGAGGTCACCTCATTCGCTGTATCCTTCATTTTTTTATGTGGGGGTGGTCATTCCATATTCCACTCTGTTAGTCCTTTGCTGGGACTCCATGCCATCACCTGACTATATTCCTCTCCTATACACGTTCACAGTCCGTAGCATCGCCTGAACGAGGCTCACGACTCACGGAACACCAGGCCGGATCCACCTAGTCCGCCACAGTCGTTGTCTGTCACTTCTCAAGTGATGTATTTGATTTTTCCAAGTACAATGTAATACGCCTGTATTGAGACTGTGCATCATGTTACCTGTCTTAACAGAATTTCTTTGTATTTCTACATATGTATTTCAGTACTCCAAAACTGTTTCTGATGAAGGTCTTTTGATTAGACCGAAAACGTTTAATGTTTGAGCTGGATGCACTAAATAAAAGAATTGTTCACTTCTGATCATGCATAAAGATCTCCTGAGTGCCAAGTAATTTATTGCTTTGTAGCATTTTTGGTTATGCTTTGGAATTTAAAAGCTTTGTTTTTTTCATATGTTTTCTAAAGATGAAGGCATTGAAGCTATAGACTGGCGCGCCCGTTTCCCAGACCTGAATCCAATTGAACACATCTGGGACATCATGTCTCGCACCATCCACCAATGTCATGTTGCACCACAGACTGTCCAGGAGTTGACGGATGCTTTAGTCCAGGTCTGGGAGATCACTCAGGAGACCATCTACTGCCTCAGGGTCATTCCATATCAAGTGATCCAAATATGAATATTTTTTTTGACCTGACGCCTTTAGATTTTTTTTTATTTTTTGTTTTTCGTTAATTACAAATGAAAAGTTTTGAATTTTTTTCCTAATCAGTTAATTTTTTACAGATTTCTAAAGTTGCCAAAAAGCGCGGATTTTAGCCTGGTACGGCTTTACATTTTTTATCATATCTCGGGCTAGAATTAAGATATAGAGGTGGGAGTGTTAGGGGTCGAGTTCCCGCTTCTGCACAGGGGGAATCTCGAGCCACCTCCGCTGCGGTCTCCCATTCTTGTCCAGCCGCAGTGGAGTCTGCTCAGCAAAGACGTCGGTCCCAGCGTCTTGCTCATTCTCACTCTGTTCTGAGAGTTACTGCTGCTTCTCCAGTCTCTGCCATTAAAGTCAGTGCTGGTCAGCAGCGAGCGGACTTCTCTGGGACTAAGTCCTTGTCTGCACGTACTGAGCATGCCCAGGGTAAGATCTCCCGTTGGAGATCGAGGGTCATGTGCTCAGGCTCTGCAGCACATTCCATTGGTCCTCTTGGCAGGTCTTGGAAGGGCAAAGGTGCTGTGGCCACTTCCTGTGCTGCAGCTATATAAACTGCGCATGACCGCACGGCCATGCGCTAGTATTGTCTTACAATTGCTAATGTGTGTATGTTGTGAGTGCAAGTCGTCCTTGGATACCCCTACCCTATTGAATGTCTGTTCGCGGAAGGTGTATGGTTGCTATCTAGCGCCCGACTTATCCTACAGCACTAATCACACATTACAGCGTCCAGTTGCTGTGACCGCCAGTACGGCGCCGTGCACTTCCTCTGTGCTTTCCTTACCCAAGCCTGGGTGGTTAGCGGCGTTCATCAGTGCGGCACCGCATGCACTCTTGTGCCTTAATATTGTTGTTCAGTTTCCTTACACACCCAGTTGCGGTGTTGTGCCAGCAAGGGTCTAATCGGACTTCAATCCTAGTTGGGGTTGAGTTCGCTGACTACTTGCTCGCGCTTTAGGTGCGGTACCGCGGTCCTGTGACTCAACAGGATTGCTTCTTTCACGCTGGGTGAGGTTAACCCATGCGTGTATACTTTAGTGTACCGCCATATAGTCTGCAAATTGCTAGCAGCAGGTTTTCACCTGCACGGTGGACCCCGGACTGCGAACGCATCTATATCATCTGTCTTGGTGCGTTCCGCCAGTCCTAACAGGGAGAGGCATCATTTTCCTCACAACGGTAGCAGCTTTCATTTGACATGTCACAAGACTATGTGTCTTGATATTTTGTTTTGGAGAAATCAAATTCAAAATTTTGATGCGCAATTGTGAAAAAAACTTATGTTTTAAAATTGTGAAAAAATGCGTGTGTGTTACTTGTGTTCTTGTTTATATTTGTACAGGGATTCAACTTGGGACCTATCAAATTTGTATTTTTTTTAAGCCTTGAATCATCTGATTTTATGTTTGTGTGAGTTTCTTCTTTTTCTTTTCAAATTACAACTTATTGCATTCAACATTTATATACAACAATAAAGAAACACAAAAAACACATACCGAAGTGCCAGAATAAATATATCTTAATCATCATAACACAACTTGCTCAATGCATTCAGGTTGAAAATGCTGAGCAAGCCAAAAGAAAAAAGGTGATCGTATCCTCAAGTGTGATTTTCCAAATACAGTATCATCCTAATTATATGTTAAAAACAAGATTAAAAGAACCAATATTTTTACGACCTTTTTATACTTGGAACAATTTTTTTCTATTATATCACTAAACATGTCATTTATGAAGTGTTTAAGAAGAATAGTACAGTAGTTAAATCCTTGTTCTATAAAATATGAACTAATCAAACAATTAATAGTAGGTTTTTACACTGGCCTGTTATCATCAATATGTCCCTTCTAGTGGATGAAATGTCATCTTGTCCAAAAGCGCTCACTAGCCATGGCCGTTTCCTTTTGTGCCACAGTATGTACGGCCTGTCATAGTGCTCGGCTCCACCTGAGTTAATATCTGATTTTTGTTCACTTTTAAAATGTCTGGTTTTCTTGGATACACAAAGGATGGTGCTGGACCAGAAGGTGCAGAAAAGTCAATTCTACTTCTTCATTTTCACAATCCTTAGAGAGTCCAGTAGCCGCCGCCACCAGCTCCAATCACATTCACAGGTCACATCACCAGTTGTGTCATCCATGGCCAATCTCGTGCCGCCTTCTTCTACTTCATGGTCGTCACTGTCTTTATTTCCACTACATGGGATGACAGTGCGGTATTGCTGAGTCCCTGTGATGGGTTCTGCTTCCTGTAACCGATGTTATAACAAGCTCTCCTCCTCTTCGTAGTCCTGGTTTGTACAATACATGAACTGGATGTTAAGAATATTTTTCTCCCTCCATTTGAGGAGTTGCCTGGGTGTTAAGATTTGGTGTGAATATGGCCTCTGGAGGCCCGAGCTGCCGGCCTGTCATCTGCTCTGCAGTCACCATCTACCCCTAGTCATTCTCAGCCCTAACAAAGCTTTCTCCTATCTCCTCTCCTGCTTTTAATACTCTGTAAAATAATAAAATAATACAGTAATATCTAAAAATCCTGGATTATTTGGTAAATATGGACCCACATATCTACACCACAGGCTGAAATGATCTGAATTGGAGCATTTCGAACTGACACTGTAGTAGTTTTATTTTTTAAAATATGATCCCATCATGATCCCAACATGTATTTTGGTACAGATGTGGCTAGGAGCATAGCAGGCACATGTGCAGTTTTTGAATTTTTTAAATTAAACGTTTTTTTTCGGAAATACATTTTAAAGTCTTGCGTTTGCATTCGCATAGGTAAAATATTATCAAAGATACTCTTATGACATATCTGGTGAAAGCCTGTACAGTTCTGAGTAGAATGGTGTTTATTTTGTTTCTCTATCTTTTTTCTAGCCGGAGTTATGAGGAGAAATGTAAAGGCAGTCAACACCAAAATTCACACTTTTTCCAAAATTTGAAAATCAATTAATATATATATATATATATATATATATATATATATATATATATATATATATATATATATATATATATATACCTATAATTTTTTTTCTTCACATTTTGCATTCTCTGACACAATATTACCAAATAACAAAATCTCAAAAGAATTAAAAATATAGAGGTAAAAATCATTGGTTCACTTGACATGGAATGACCCCTCATTAGGAGCATACCCAGCTGTTCTAGGGAGGTCTGTCATGATCCCAATGGCAGGGGATCACAAAAGGACAAGCACAAAAAACAAAACAAGCTCTAGGGTGATGGAAACTGAGCTGACCGCGATCCTGAACCTCAACACACAACTAGCTGTAGCCGGGGAACGTGCCTACGATGATTCTAGACGTCTCGCGCCAGCCGAAGAACTAACTTTCCCTATTAGAAGAAACACAGACCTCTCTTGCCTCCAGAGAAACACCCCACAGAAATAGCAGCCCCCCACATGTAATGACGGTGAAATGAGAGGAAAGCACATACGTAGTTATGAAAACAGATTCAGCAAAATGAGGCCCGCTAAAGCTAGATAGCAGAGGATACAAAAGTGAACTGCGCGGTCAGCGAAAAACCCTACAAAAAACCATCCTGAAATTACTTGAACTCATGTTCCAACTCATGGAACATGAGGAGTAATATCAGCCCACTAGAGCAACCAGCAAAAAGGAATCACATATCTGCAAGCTGGACTAAGACAAAAATTAAGCAAAACGTGGAACAAGAAAATCAAAAACTTAGCTTGTCCTGAAGAATACAGAAGCGGGAAGCAGAGGTAACAAGACACACTGATTACATTGATAGCCGGCGAGGAAATGACAAGAAAGCCAGGTTAAATAGGAAACTCCCATATCCTGATAGAACAGGTGGACACCAGAGACCGCAGAGAACACAAGTCACCCAGTACCATCTGTAACCACCAGAGGGAGCCCAAAAACAGAATCCTCAACAGAGGTCATACAGACACGTGGAGGGCACACACACTACTGATCATCATTTCCTTGTCTTGAGGCATTTCCACTGAAGTTGGGTCAGCCTGTAACTTCATTTTCCCCTTTAATTTTGAGCATCATTCCAACTCCAGACCTCCATGGGATATTAGTTGTGATTTATGATGATAATTTTTAGGTTTTATTGTTGTCAACACATTCCACTATGTAATGAATAAAGATTTACAACTGGAATATTTCATTCAGTGATATCTAGGATGTTGGATTTTAGTGTTCCCTTTATTTTTTTGAGCAGTGTATATGGAATACATAGATAGAAATAGATAGATATAAATGTGGGTGAGATATATAATTAGTGCTTTGCATGTGTAGCTTACTGTACAGGATTTTAGAAATAAATAAATACCGTATATACTCGAGTATAAGCCGAGATTTTCAGCCCACTTTTTTGGGCTGAAAGTCCCCCTCTCGTCTTATACTCGAGTCATACCCAGGGGTCGGTAGGGGAGGGGGAGCGGGGGCTGTCTAATTATACTCACCTACTCCTGACGTGGTCCCTGCACATCCCTGCTTCTTCCAGCGCTGCAGCTTCTTCCTGTAGTGAGCGGTCCCATAGAGGTGGAGCCGCATATTCATTACTGTAATGAGCGGTAACGGTGACCGCTCACTACAGGAAGAAAATGCGGCGCCGGGAACAGACGTGCAGCGTCCGGGAACAGACGAGCAGGTAAGTATGATGGTGGCAGTGCACGATACTCACCTGCTCCTCGTTCCACCGTCGGCGCCGCTGTGTCTTCCGCAGTGACACTCAGGTCAGAGGGCGCGGTGACGTGATTAGTGCGCGCCGCCCTCTTCCTGAACGTCGGCACAGAGGATGGGAAGACACAGCGGCGGTCAGCGGTGGAACAGGAAAGGTGAGTATAGTAAGTGCCAGGGGCCTGAGAGGTGAGCATGTAATTTTTTAATTTTTTTAAACGCAGCAACAGCATATGGGGCAAATATCTGTATGGGCCATCTTATCCGGCCATGTGCAGCATTATATGGGGGCAAATATCTGTATGGGTCATCTTATCCGGCCATGTGCAGCATTATATGGAGGCAAATATCTGTATGGGTCATCTTATCCGGCCATGTGCAGCATGATATGGGGGCAAATATCTGTATGGGGCATCTTATGTGGCCATGTGCAGCATGATATGGGGGCAAAAATCTGTATGGGGCATCTTATGTGGCCATGTGCAGCATGATATGGGGGCAAATATCTGAATGGGGCATCTGTATGGGGACATGTGCAGCATTATATGGGGGCAAATATCTGTATGGGGCATCTTATGGGGTCATAATCAACATTTGTGGAGCATTATACGGGGCAAATATCTGTATGGAGCATCTTATGTGGCCATGTGCAGCATTATATGGGGGCAAATGTCTGTATGAAGCATCTTATGTGGCCATGTGCAGCATGATAAGAGGGCAAATATCTGTATGGGGCATCTTATGTGGCCATGTGCAGCATTACATGGGGCAAATATCTGTATGAAGCATCTTATGGGGTCATAATCAACATTTGTGGAGCACTATACGGGGCAAATATCTGTATGGAGCATCTTATGTGGCCATGTGCAGCATTATATGGGGGTAAATATCTGTATGGAGCACCTTATGTGGCCATGTGCAGCATTATATGGGGCAGTTATCCGTATGGAGCATCTTATGTGGCCATGTGCAGCATTATATGGGGGCAAATGTCTGTATGGAGCATCTTATGTGGCCATGTGCAGCATTATATGGGGCAGTTATCTGTATGGTGCATCTTATGGGGCCATGTGCAGTGTTATATGGGGCAAATATCTGTATGGGTCATCTTATCCGGCCATGTGCAGCATTATATGGAGGCAAATATCTGTATGGGTCATCTTATCCGGCCATGTGCAGCATGATATGGGGGCAAATATCTGTATAGGGCATCTTATGTGGCCATGTGCAGCATGATATGGGGGCAAAAATCTGTATGGGGCATCTTATGTGGCCATGTGCAGCATGATATGGGGGCAAATGTCTGTATGAAGCATCTTATGTGGCCATGTGCAGCATGATATGAGGGCAAATATCTGTATGGGGCATCTTATGCGGCCATGTGCAGCATTACATGGGGCAAATATCTGTATGAAGCATCTTATGGGGTCATAATCAACATTTGTGGAGCACTATACGGGGCAAGTATCTGTATGGAGCATCTTATGTGGTCATGTGCAGCATTATATGGGGGTAAATATCTGTATGGAGCACCTTATGTGGCCATGTGCAGCATTATATGGGGCAGTTATCCGTATGGAGCATCTTATGTGGCCATGTGCAGCATTATATGGGGGCAAATGTCTGTATGGAGCATCTTATGTGGCCATGTGCAGCATTATATGGGGCAGTTATCTGTATGGTGCATCTTATGGGGCCATGTGCAGTGTTATATGGGGCAAATATCTGTATGGAGCATCTTATTGGGCCATGTGCAGCATTATATGGGGCAAATATCTGTATGGAGCATCTTATGGGGCCATAATCCACATTTGTGGAGCATTATACGGGGCAAATGTCTGTATGGAGCATCCTATGGGGTCATAATCAACATTTGTGCAGCATTATATGGGGCATATTTTAATATGGAGCATCTTATGGAGCCCATCATAAACTGTATGGAGTATTATATGGGGCTCCTGATTCAATATGGATATTCAAAAACACTTAACCTACTGATGTCTCAATTAATTTTACTTTTATTGGTATCTATTTTTATTTTTGAAATTTACCAGTAGCTGCTGCATTTTCCACCCTAGGCTTATACTCGAGTCATTAAGTTTTCCCAGTTTTTTGTGGCAAAATTAGGGGGATCGGCTTATACTCGGGTCGGCTTATACTCGAGTATATGCCGTACATTTCTGAAAAAAATGGAGTGTCAATCCCCCCAAATATTATTAACCAGGCGAGGGAAAGCAATCAGGTGAGGGCTAAGGTTTATTGCCTGGGAAGGGGGTAATACACATGGGGTTTCCAAGCCTAGTAATATCAGCTCACAGAAGCATACTTAGCCTTTATTCATTAATTAAAATGGGGACCCTCTCAAAATTGATGTGGGGTCCACCTATAATTAATAACCAGCAAGGACCAGGCAGACAGCTGTGGGCTGATATTAATAGCCAAGGACAAGGCCATGGATATTAAGGAATAGGAATGTTATTATTTTTTTACTCTTTTATAGGTGACATGGGCTTCAGTGGATTAGATGTTAAGGTGAATATATTTTGTTTTTGGTTTAATTTAAAATAAAGGTGTCAGTGTCTTTCTTTCAATTAAAGTACTTTATTCTGGGTGTTTTTTTCATTTATAATATGACTATAGGGTTAGTAATAGGGTTGTCTTACAGACAACTTTCCATTACTAACCCGATGTTAGCTGCCAATGCAAAGCTGATATCAATCTCAATACTATTACCCGACTTGCCAACGCACCAGGGTATGTAAGAAGAGTGGAGGCTAAGCTCCAGAATTGGTGCTTCTTATGGATGAACCATTTCTGGGGTGGCTGAGAGGTGATGTTTTTAGTCTGGGAGGAGGCAAATATCCATGGCCTCATCCTGTCCTATTAATATAAGCCAGAAGCTGTCTGCCTAGCCTTTGCTGGTTACTAATTATAGGGGGTGTTAGGGTTGGCGGAATGCACCGAATATAAATTTATTAGAAGAAGTTGGTGCGTTCGCAACCCAGGATCCACCGTGCAGGAAAGCACCTGCTGCTAGATATGGCAGGTCAATAAAGCAGTATAAACAGACTCTGTTACTTCACAGAGTCTGTTAGCAAAGATAACGCTGTGCCCTGTTTGGCTCACAGAGGAACACAGCTACTTAGTAGAGCAGATGGTGGTCATGCAGTCAAATGCAAACATGAAACTCCTCGCCGGAGGTGCCAGCATTTTAGGGGCTATTTCAGCCGGGTCCCTGAATACACACACACGAAACTCCTCGCCGGAGGTGCCAGCATTCTAGGGGCTTATTTCAGCCGGGTCCCTGACTGCATACAAACATGACCACACTGGCGCTGAGCTCATACATAAATTGATACTAGCGCATGGCCGTGTGGCCATGCAAACCTTATATAGCTGCAGCACGTACAGGACCTACCTAGAAGGACCAATGAGAGGCTGCCACAGAGCCTGAGGAACTTCCGGACCTTCCTGGAGAACCAATGGGTCTTGCTGCAGTATCTAAGCATGTGACCCTCGATCTCCAATGAGAGATCTTACCCTGGGCATGCTCAGAAGGGGAAAAGCAGGACTTAGTCCCAAAAGCGTCTGCTCGCCATTGCCCAACACTGGCTTCAATGGCAGAAGCTGGAAAAGCAGCAGTAACCCTTTGTACAGAGTCAAACTGAGCGAGACGCTGGGACCGACGTCTCCGCTGAGCACGCTCCACTGCGGCAGGAGAAGAATGGGAGACCGCAGCGGAGATGGCCCGAGATTCCCCCTGTGCAGAGGCAGAAACTCAACTCTTAACAGGGGGGACCCCACAACACTTTTTTTAGCGTCCCCCATTTTAATAACCAGTAAAGGCTAAGTATACAGCTGTGAGCTGATATTAATAGCCTGGGAAGCGCCATGTGTATTACCCTCTTCTCAGGCTATATACATCAGTCCCCAGTTGTCCGCTTTCCCTCTCATGGTTGACAAAATTTCAGGGGATCCCAGGCTATTTTTTCCTTTAATATATTGATTTATAAATTAAATACATGTTCAGTAAGCTACACAAGCACTGTCCTAATTATATGTGTAATTGACATTTTTCTATCTATCTATTCTATATATATATATATATGTACATATATATATATATTATATTCTGATTTGTGAACTGTGATTTTACTGTACTTGACTGTCATGATATGTCAGGTTTTCTAGGAGATGGGTGCATAAAAATCAGACAGCACACGCATGGTCCGAGCACTGTGCAATTTTTTTCTTGCACCCATTGACTTGTATTGGCGATTGTGAAATTTGCATCCACTTGCAGCATGCTACGATATTTTATAAGTCTAATTTCAATCCGATCCGAGCTGATTAAAAAATCGCACATGAGCACTGAATCATTGAATAACATCGGTCCAAATGCAATCCAATTTTTTATGGGATTGCATTCATCCAATTTCATCACAAGTGTGAGTGAGATCTCGAAAAAAATCTATCCTGCACATCTCATAAGACTTGAGTGGTTTCATTATCATTTAAATTATTATAGAGCACAATACACACTAAATTACTCAAGATGTATCAGTGTAACATAATACTTATACATAGGGTTGAGCGAAACGGATCGTTCATTTTCAAAAGTCGCCGACTTTTGGCAAAGTCGGGTTTCATGAAACCCGACCCGATCCCTGTGTGGGGTCGGCCATGCGGTACGCGACTTTCGCGCCAAAGTCGCGTTTCGTATGACGCGCTTGGCGCCATTTTTTTCAGCCAATGAAGGGGCGTGGGCAGAGTGATGACATAGGTCTTAGGGGCGTGGACGCCTATCGCCATGTTGTCGCTTGTGCGCTGTAGCGATTTGCACTGTGTAACACCAGCTTTTCAGTTCAGGGACGGACGGACGGAGGGGGAGAGAGAGAGAGAGAGAGAGAGAAGAAAAAAAAAATAATAATAATTGCCATTGGCTTTGCATTGGGTTTCGTGTTTCGGTCGATCCTCGACTTTTCGCCATAATCGGCCGATTTCACTCGACTCGACTTGAGATAGTCGGGTTTCGCGAAACCCGGCTCGACCCTAAAAAAGTCAAGGTCGCTCAACCCTAACTTATACATTTATAACCTTGCTGTAATATGTGATCTCTAATTGAGCTGTGTTCTCTGATAATTGCTGATAATTATTCTGAATTGTTGCATAGAAATAACTTTATTTATTTTATAGTTCTTTGGTAAAAGTTGTGTGCACTACAAATAACAGTCCAGAGCATATGATTCAGTTCATTATTCAGTTCATTATTTAATCCCATATATTCATAATCAGTCTTTAGTATGTAAGATGCTGGGCTACATTTAAAGAAGTACTCTACTCGGACAACTGCTTCTCAATCCCCATATTTAACTCTTGTAAAATAAGAGAGAGAGAGAGAGAAAAAAAAAAAAAAATCCCATTGGCTTTGCATTGGGTTTCGTGTTTCGGTCGATTCTCGACTTTTCGCCATAATCGGCCGATTTCACTCGACTCGACTTTTGAGATAGTCGGGTTTCGCGAAACCCGGCTCGACCCTAAAAAAGTCAAGGTCGCTCAACCCTAATAATAATGCCTTGTGATCCCTGCTGCCAGTCATTGCTGGCTTTACTCTCCCTGGCTTGAGACAAATCACATACAGCAGGGAATTTAAGTTTTTGATTCACTTCCGATTTTGCAAGTTTTCCCACCTACAAAGAATGGAGTGGTCTGTAATTGCTATCGTAGGTACACTTCTACTGCCAAAAAATCACATTGTATGATTTTTAAGTAATTACATTGCATGAAATAAGTATTTGATCACTTACGAGACTGATACAAATGTTGGTTGTCACAAAGTGTTTTGTTTCTGTGTTTTTAGATCTTTTAGTCAGATGTTTTATGGTTACTGAAGTATAATTATAAGCATTTGATAATTTTTTATGCTATTAGGGAAAAATAAACAAGTTTATGCAAAGACTCAAAATTGACAGTGTTAACCTTTATTCTCCAAGACTTTTGTTATTCGCCAGGAAATGCTGGATATCAGCTCCTGGACCAAATCCTGACTGATGAAAGCACATTCTGTTTTAATCAGTGCCGGATGATGATTCAAACAGGCCAGGATGAATTGCATAAGTATTGGAAAATGAGGGTCAAATGTAAATATTGAGGCTTTGCATTAAATTGATGTATTTAAAAAGGTATAAAATGCTTAAAATTGTACTTCAGCAATGATAGAAACATCCAACTAAAATATTCAAAAACACTGAAGAAGCAAACTCTGTGAAAATCTAAATTTTGTTGTATTTGCCTTATCTAAAGGCTGTTCACTTTTCTGTTTTGCTTCCTAGGTTTATGAAGCAATAACCCCCCCATGAACTTTTAAAGGAACAAGCCTCCTGTTTTCCTCCCATCGCACCCGAGCGAGTAAAACCCCTTCAAGTGGTGTTAGACCAGTGGGCAGAGTTCCCAGAAGAGATGTGCGACTGCTACAGGAAGTACTGCATGTTCTGGGCTAAGTCTGTTGCAAGCCAGCAAGCACTGCCACATAAAATGGAGGACCTGCTGAAACACCTGGTCCAGTCGCAACAGCAAGAAACCAACAGGCTGTTGTTACAGCAGAGCCAACAGGAGCAACAGCAGCAGATGCAACTTCTGGCAACCACCATCCAGGGAAGGGTGAGTGCCATGAGTGCCCCAAACCCAAGTCCTGCTGATGACCCCCATGTCCGGAAGGCGGTAAGATGGGCTTTGCAGAAAATGACTCCCGGGGATGATGTCGAGGCCTTCCTGATGGTGCTTGAAAGGGTCACCTAGAGGGAGAAACTCCAGCCAGAGCAGGGGGAAGAGGTACTGGCGCCATACTTGATGGGAGAACCCCAGAAAGCATACTATGATTTAGCTTTGCAGGATGGCAAAGAGTATGGCAAGCTAAAATGTGTGATTCTTGCATGCTTGGGGGTGATAATGACTCTCAGGGCATAGCGGGTTCACCGTTGGTGTATCACCAGGACAAACCACCACACTTCCAAATGTTTGATCTGTTGCACCAAGTCAACAAGTGGCTGCAGCCAGTGTCCTCTATGCCTGCGCAGATGGTAGAATGGGTGGTGATGGACCGGTTTGTGTACTCCTTGCTGAGGCCTGTACAGATTTGGGTTGCCCAGGGTGATCCCCAGAATGCCGATGAACTTATTGGACTGGTCGAGAGATATCAGAGGGTTAAAGGTTCCGTGTGAAGGCAGCCCACTCCCACCGGGAGTCCTAACTCACGCCCACTGTGGGTCCTAACAGGGAGCGGAGGCCCAAAAGGGGGTGGAGCATCTATGGTTCAAAGGGGGAGGTGGTGGTCAAGGTCCCTACGGGTGATATTATTTGCTGAAGGTGCCATGGCCCAGGTCATATAGCCTGTTGTCCCCTGACCCCTGAGAAGATGGACTTCAGCATAGGACACCAAAGTTCATATTATGTGTATCCAACCTGCAGTGTGAACTGTTCACCCAGCAAGGGGCCTCAAGCATGTCACATGAAGGTGAATGTTAAATAAATAAGGCAGCACACTGCAGCGCTAGAACATATAAACTTGAAATACGAAATTTGAACTGCATTACTGCACTAGAAATATGAAAAATGAGAGCGTTTAGCGCATAAAAATGGCCAATTTTATGTGTACCTGGTAGCCACTTTACGGCATCTCTCTTATACCAGGTCCTACGCTTGCCTTACCTCGCTGAAAATAAACGTCTACATCTAAATGGGTACATGTGAAACCTCTTCCTAGACTAAAATTCTCTCTCTCTATGGAGGGGTATTGGACCTGCTGTAATTAAAACACCTGTGGCTAGAAGGCGGAGTGCACGATCAGAAGGCTAGAGAATACATTTCAAAAACCTGACCTGCACATCCAAACATAGACTAAGTGTGAACAGGTGCTGAACAGCACCTGTTCACACTTAGTCTATGTTTGGATGTGCAGGTCAAGTTTTTGACATGAAGGTGAATGGGCGGGAGGTAACGGAACTGCTAGACTCCGGGAGTCTAGTGACGCTTGTGACGGCCACCCTTCCATTCCAACTGATCCTGAAAAAAATGTCAGCATATGGTGCATTCCTGGTGATGCTAAGGACTACCCTATGGCCAGAGTGGACATTGAAACGGCCCACTGTACTGAGTCCCATGAGGTAAGCGTCATTCGAGACTTATTACACCCTATAATTATAGGCCGGGACTTTTGTTTATTTTGGGATCTGTGGGGGAATGGTTCTGAATTTGCTAGCACAAATAGAGAACTAGTGAACCCTCATATGGTATCACCACACCCAGAGGTAGATGGGTTTCCCTTTTGTGTCCTTGTGGATGAGGAGTAAGTGTCCCCTGAATCTGACATTCCGGAGTTAGGGGTGACCAGTGAGAATATTGGGACTGTCAAACATAGGGACCCAACTCTGAAAGAAGCCTTCAATAATGTCAGTGTCATTAATGGGGTTGCACAGAAGCCGGGGGCTGACACAAGGTTTCCCTATTTTATGATGAGTGGGGAGTTGTTGTATCAGGTCACGAAAGTGAAGGAGGAGCTCGTGGAAGTTAATAGTGCCAGGGCCCTATAGATGGAAGGTGTTGAATATGGCCCATTCACACATCTTGCGGGGACATCTGGGAGTGGAAAAAATGAGAGAACAGATCATGCAGAAGTTCTATTGGCCCGAGTGTCACTGGGAAATTGTAAATTATTGCAGGTCCTGCCCTATGTGTCACTTAACTGTCCCCACCTCTAACTTTCAAACTCCCCTCGTACCACTGCCCATTATTGAAGTACCATTTGAGAGAATTGCTATGGACTTGGTCGGTCCCCTGCTGAAATCTGCTCGTGGGCATCAATACATATTGGTCATCCAGGACTATGCCACATGCTATCCGGAAGCAATTCCCCTGAGAATCTTCTCTGCAAAGAGTATAGTCTGTGGGTTGGTACAATGTTTTTCCCAGACAGGTTTGCCAATGGAGATCCTGACCGACCACGGAATACCTTTTATGAGTAAGGTGATGAAGGAGTTGTTCAAGGTCCTGCAAATCTCCCAGTTGGGGACTTCAGTGTACCATCCTCAGACAGATGGCCTTGCCAAAAGGTTTAATAAAATGCTGAAGAGCATGGTCAGGAAATCCATAGAAAAAAACAGTAGAGACTGGGACTGTCACTTACTGTATCTGTTGATCTCCATCCATGAGGTTCCACTGGCCTGTAAGGGGTTCTCGTCATTTGAACTTCTGTATGGCTGACATCCATGAGCTCTGATGGATATAGCCAAGGAAACCTGGGAAGCCGAAGTCATTCCCCACCAAAGCATCATCGAACACGTGGCACTGATGCACCAGAGGATTGCAAATATGATGCCCATCATAAAAGGACACCTCCTCCAGGCACAAAAAGCTCAGGCCAGGGTTTGCAACCGGTCAGCTAGAGGGAGGCAGTTCAATACGGGAGATCGAGTCCTTGTGCTAATTCCTACGGTGGAGAGCAAGTTCTTGGCCAAATGGCAAGGGCGTATGGGGGTGGAGAAGCTTGGTGATGTAAACTATAATATTCGTCAACCAGGTAGACGGAACCCATATCAGGTCTACCATGTGAACCTTATCAAGCCATGGCAAGACAGAGAGCTGGCTGAAACTCTGTGATTGATTGGCAATCCAGAAGGCGAGGTTGGAGGTGTTGTCATAGCGGACTCACTGTTGAAGGCCCAAAAACAGCAGTGCCAGGAGTTTCTCCAGAAGAACAGGGACCTGTTCTTGGAATTGCCGGGGTGCACAAAGGTCATGGAACACGAAAATCAAATAGAGCCACATGTGCGTGTAAACGTGAAGCCTTGTCGGATTCCGGCGGCCCATTGAGAAGTGATCTCCAAGGAAGTGGAGCGTATGTTGAAACTTGGGTTTATTGAGGAATCTAAGAGTGGTTGGTCAACACCAACTGTCCTGGTCCCAAAGCCCAATGGGGAATGGAGGTTCTGCAATGACTATCAGAAGTTGAATGAGGTCTCCAAGTTCGACGCATATCCCATGCCACATGTCGATGAGCTGATCGAGAGACTTGGGTGTGGTTACAGCCTATATAATGAAGACTGTTGTTTGGCACATGGTCTGTGTGTTAAGAGAGAAAAGGCCTCATGTGTGTTTGGCTCAAGACCGATCCTGAGAACTGGACACTAACCCCACCTGTGTGCCCACAGGCCTGGCGGAGCATAGCCCTGCTATGGACATTTTGTGTTGTATTTGCCTGATCTAAAGGCTGTTTATTTTTCTGTTTTGCTTCTGGGGTTTATGAAGCAATAAATCCCCATGAACTTTAAAAGGAACAAGCCTCCTCTTTTACTCCCGTCGCCCCCCGAGTGAGTAAACCCTACAATATACACATATCACTTTTGTTTTTGCTCCCATTTTTCAGGAGCTGAACTCAAAGATCTAAGACTTTTTCTATGCACACAAAAGGCCTTTTTCTTTTAAATATTGTTGACAGATGTGTCTAAATCAATGTCGCTCTTTGAGCAGCATATATTCAGAAGTGTCTTTTTTTTATTTCTCTAGCTGCTTTATTAAATTGTTCCTACTGACTTTTCCGGCCATCTTAGATAATTAAAGTGCCATAAACAATTGATTTTGATTTGCATATATCCAATCAACCTTACAACCTATTTTTATTTTCTTGCTTTAAATATATAGTCTACATAACTTACAATACATTATGTCTTACTTTTGTTATTCCCATTATTAAAAAAAAAAGAAAAGACAGGCAGCTCTGATCATTAATGTGATCCTGCCATATAAGAGGCTTTTAACCTATAGATATAGGGTTAATATGCAGGTTAACAGCGATAGGAAGATGCTCAGCCATCGTACTGAAAGTGATTCATTGATGCATGTCAAAGTGCCAGGCGTGCTTACTCCTGCCACTCACAGTGCTGTGAATGGTGACTGCAGCTGCAGTGGCACAATGAGTTAAAGCTGTCAGCTCCCAGGAGAAATAAAGTTTATTTTCTCACAGTAGCTGCACTTTCAGTATGGCATCCGGGCACTTTCAGTTCCTAGCACTACTAACCTGCATTTTAACCTTATATCTGTAACTTTATCCCATTATCTAATGTGTCAGGATTCTTTTAAACCACCAAAATGGCCCAGCACAGCAATAGTTTTGACCAACTACCCAAGCAATCGAGATGACATACACACTGGGACAAAATTGTTGGTGCCCTTTGTTAAGTCAGAAAAACCCACAATGGTCACTGAAATAACTTGAAACTGACTAAAGTAAAAACAACTAATGAAAATGGCCTGGACAAAAAAGAAGGTACATCTAACAAAGATTGAAAATAATTTGACTTTAGGCACATATTAAACTAAGATGTGTCCTGTAATTGGCATCACAGGTGTCTACAAACTTGAAATCAATCTTTCTGCCTATTTGACAAGAGAAAAGTAGTCATTGTGCTGTTTGTAGTCACTGAACATGGATAAAAGAAATCTTATAAGAGAGTTGTCTTAGGAGATTAAAAAGAAAATTGTAGATAGACAAACATGTTTAAGGTAAGTGCTATAAGATCATTACCAAAAAGCTTGATGATCCTATTACTTTAGTTGCACATATTGTTCAAAAGTTTAAGGTGCATCAGACTGTAGTTAACCTCCTTGGATGTGGCCACAAGAGGAAAAATGTTAACAAATGGAAGAGAAGGATAATATGATTGGTAACCCAAGGTGCAGCAAGGACCTGACTGGTGATGGTGAAGAGTGGATGATTGGAGAAGTGGGGTGAGTATAAGTATTTTTGTTCCATTTTAAGTTTATTATTCTCTAGTGCCTGGAGAGACCCCCGAGCATAAAAAGGGATATTAAATTTGCGGAGAATAATGTATTAATTTAATAATTAATTGATTTATTTAATAAACTAGTTAAAAAATGAGTCTGATGGTCACAGCCAACTTTATTTGCACTCTTCTAACCTGCATTAGCAAAATCACATTTCCTGCATATGGATCCATAATTTAGTGCCTGTACAAGATGTCGTACCTAAACTGTACATTGATCAAGGTTTCACTTCCATACACTAACACACAGATTACAGATACCAGTCATTTATAGGGGTACCCCTTCCTGGAACTAAGAGTACAGTGCCATACAAAGACATGGAGTGCCTACAGGTCCAAAGAGATGGGATGTGTTGCTGCACAATCTTCATGAATTAAGCCATAGCAATTTTCTTGATTTCTTACCAACCTTTTGCTTTGTGGCTAAAGAAAACAACACCTTTAAAGTGAATGAAAATTTCTGTTCTCTTGTGGTAAAGTAAAAAATAATAAAGGCATTAAAACGTATGACAATCCAGACATGAGTACAACAGTACTGTGACAAGATTAAAGCATACTCTCCAGGTTGAAAATAATGGTGACCTCTTTCCTTTTCCATTTAACCATAAAGGATCAATCCTTAATGTCAACTGTCATATATTCTAAAAGTATTCATTGAAGGAAGAAAAAAAAGGCATAGAAGATTGGCTGACACCATTGTACCTGATATATATACATTGTAAAGGACTTGTTCACATGGAATTGGATGGGACATGTGCTTCAAGTGCAAAAAGTACTAAGAAAGTGTAGTTGAGAAGCAGGCATTATATCTTACTTTCAGTAAAAGATAAAAATGGCCTTCTCAATAAAACATGGAAGCTCTATAGGTTTTAAATCACTATAAACAAAGCTATAAAGGTGATTGAAGTCTACACACCAAATGTTAGACACAAGACAAAGACTACCAAATGCATCAATAATGTACAAACCAAACAATAATACCTGGGACACACATCAAATCGAGCTGAAAGGATCTGTCTACACAATGTTCTTTGTTCTACGGCTGCATTGTATTACCAATATTTATGATATTTTTTCACATTGCATCAAATGTTAGTTCCATACATTCCTCTCGTTTTAACACCTATTGATTTCTTCACTGAATAAAACTAAGCACATTCTCTCTTTAAAATCCATTGTAGATCTGGAAGAACGAACATCTGAATCAGATAAACCTTCTGTCAATTAATGCTGCTTGAAAGTGTCCAAACTCCTTAGTCTTGCCTAAAGGTACCGTCACACTTAGCGACGCTGCAGCGATACCGACAACGATCCGGATCGCTGCAGCGTCGCTGTTTGGTCGCTGGAGAGCTGTCACACAGACAGCCCTCCAGCGACCAACGATCCCGAGGTCCCCGGTAACCAGGGTAAACATCGGGTAACTAAGCGCAGGGCCGCGCTTAGTAACCCGATGTTTACCCTGGTTACCATCGTAAAAAAACAAACAGTACATACTTACATTCAGCTGTCTGTCCCTTGCCGTCTGTTTGCTGCACTGACTGCTGGCCGCAAAGTGAAAGCAGAGCACAGCCACAGCGGTGAGTCACCGCTGTGTGACTCACCGCTGTGCTGTGCTTTCATTTTCACTTTGCGGCCAGCAGTCAGTGCAGGAAATAGACGGCAAGGGACAGACAGCTGAATGTAAGTATGTACTGTTTGTTTTTTTACGATGGTAACCAGGGTAAACATCGGGTTACTAAGCGCGGCCCTGCGCTTAGTTACCCGATGTTTACCCTGGTTACCAGTGAAGACATCGCTGAATCGGTGTCACACACACCGATTCAGCGATGTCTGCGGGGAGTCCAGCGACGAAATAAAGTTCTGGACTTTCTTCCCCGACCAGCGACAGCACAGCAGGGGCCTGATCGCTGCTGCCTGTCACACTGGACGATATCGCTAGCGAGGACGCTGCAACGTCACGGATCGCTAGCGATATCGTCTAGTGTGACGGTACCTTAAGCTTGATTGTTTCTCATTTACAGAAGTCTATTACAGCCTGACGCTAGTTTTAACTAGCTTCCATACAGAGAATTTACCCTCATCACATATGCGGTAAAGCAGATAACATGTCTATTAAAAAAAAGCCCCACCTTTGAATATTGGCTTCATAGAAATAAAATGCAAAATCTAGTTGTTATAAAATATTGTCAATATTCAACCATTTCTTTTAGTTTCCCATTTACTTTTTTCTTTTACTTTCAGAAATGGATAAAAAAAATCTCTCATCGCTAAGTCAATAATCTTGCTTAAAGCAAACCTATCATCAGATTTGGCCGATATGAGATAAGACCACCACCTTTCAGGCCAGATGTACAGTAGTCTGCCCCCAACCTGACCTGCAAGACAAGAAAAAGACCTTTATTATACTCCCCTGCAGGGCGGTCTGGTATGAGGGATGTTGATGTTCTTGGTCTGGCACCTCCCATCTTCTTACGATCACTGCCCTCCTCCTCACTTCAGGTGGAAAATGCATCCCTATGTCATCCACACAGTCTCCCCGGCATTGTGCTCCGGCACAGATGTACTCCTTTGTTGAGGGCAGTACTGCAGTACATTGCTCTGTCACTTTAAAATCTTTGATGAATCTGTTATTACTTTTATCCTTTGCTGCTGGCTCGGACGCTGAGCCCGCATCTTTCCCCGCATGCGACAGCTAATTTAATTAGCTCTCATGTGCTTTTTACAGTTGCTGTTAATCAGTTAAATCCCGCTTTCAATCTCTGACATCGGGAATTAAAAAACGTTGACAGGAAGCGCGTCATTAATTCCGTCCATCAACACCCCTGTCATGTGACCTGCAAAAGACTCCTGGCCTTTCAGTACGATCCTCCTCTGTACACCGTCTTGTGGTCGTCATTCATAGGAGATCATGATTTCTGCCATACATAGCAGAGCTGAAGCCCTGCTATGTATATCACAGGTGATACAAAATGCTTAAAAATATGAAAAATATAAAAAAAAGTTAAACAGTTTTGCCCCATTGAAAAAAAAAAGTTAAAAAAACATGAAAAAATTTTGTATTGCTACAGTCAGAAATGTCCGATTTATCAAAATATAAAATAAACTAATCTGATCGGTAAATGGAGTAACGAGACATATGGTAACATTTTTTTACTGTAGGTTAAGACGGTATCGAATAGGGTCACCTTGATGAGATGGGATGAATTTTACATTTTTTTAGCAAAATTATGTTAAATAAGTACGCTATATTATTTTCATGCACTATTGCTATTTTTTATTTACTGAAGTACATGTGCTCATTTTGTTTTTAGCTTATGTTTTGTCTTTACCACAGATTAGTAGCTTTCTATGAACACTGTGCTTTGACAGACAGCTTCTAATTAGTGCTGGGGCATGGTTAGACTATGAAGCATGAGACAGCTTCTCTTGTAGTGCTAATTCTCTGCTGATAAAACACTGATTGTAGCAAAACACAACCTAGTAAGCTAAAATCAGGGTTTCTACAACTACATCATGGTGCTCCCAGATTACGTAGCAAAAACCTGCTGACTAGTGTTGAGCGATACCTTCCGATATCCAAAAGTATCGGTATCGCATTGGATCGGCCGATATCCAAAAAATATTTGTGCCTGTGCACGGCACATTCTGTCCAGTCTTCTGCGGGGAGGTACGCCTGTCACCGGCCGGGACGGCGACCCCCAAAATATTGGCACCTGCTATCTAGTTTTTCCATCAGCCATTTTTTGGCACTCGCCAGCATTCTTTTATTAGCATCTACGGACATTATCTACAGGACCTTTCACCATAAGGGGACTCACGTCTACATACAGCCCATAAGGACTAAGGTATGCCATATGCGAATGCACCCAATTAACACTTGGTTTACATGGTGTTATATCTTTATTTATATTTTTATACTGACGTTTTAGCGCAAATATACATTTTGTAAAGGTTCTATGTGACATGATAAAAATACAATGCTAACTTCCACCCCAAAGTGTTTATCTTTTAATGAATAGGGTGGTCTTCATCATCATATTTGCTGCAAATTGATTCAGTTTTAAGGGCAGCGCCTTCTGGACACTTGTTTATTTTATAGATATCCAAAAAATATCGGATATCGCTGATACCGATATCGATACCAATGCAAGTCAATGGGACACAAATATCGGAATGTAAATAAGCCCTTTCTGTCCTTCTACATCCTGTTCCGGATGGGAGAAGAGTGTGGGCGGTGCGTGGGTGGACACTGTGCATGTCCGTGTGTGTGGGCGGGGTCTATGCGGGCCTTCCGGGGATCTGTACGGGCCTCTCGTGGGTCTGTGCGTGCTTGCCGGGGATCTGTGCAGGCCTGCCGGGGTCTGTGCGGGCCTGCTGGGGGTCTGTGCGGGCCTGCCGGGGCTCTGTGCGGTGTCCCGGGGCTCTGTGCGTGTGTGCCAGGGCTCTGTGCATGTGTGTCAGGGATCTGTGTGGCGTGCGGGGCTCTGTGCAGCATGCGGGGCTCTGTGCAGCGTGCCAGGGCTCTGTGCGGCGTGCTGGGGCTCTGCGGTGTGCGGGGCTCTGTGCGGCGTGCCGGGGCTCTCTGCGGCATGCCGGGGCTCTGTGCTTGTGTGCTGGGGCTCTGTGCGTGTGTGCCAGGGCTCTGTGCAGCGTGCGAGGCTCTGTGCGGGCCTGCCGGGGCTCTGTGCAGCATGCGGGGCTCATTGCGGCATGCAGGGCTCTGTGCAGTGTGCGGGGCTCTGTGCGTGTGTGCAGGCATTGTCCGATGGGACTGCAAGTCCCATCGGACGATGCCTACTACAGTGACAGTGATTGACACATTAGCCAATGATGGGACAGTAGTAGTTCCATCATCCGGCTAATGTGTTGAATGAAAAAAACATACATACAACATACATGCTACATGCATGCTACATACATGCTACATACATACTACATTCATGCTACATACAATACATTCATACATTACATACAATACATACATACAGACATACAGTACATTAAACATAGAGTTCATATTCACCATTACTTGTCACTTTGTTCCCTGAAGCCAGTGTCATCTGTAAAAAAAAGATTAAAATAACAAACAACCAATATACTCCCTGTCTGCAGAAATCCATGAGTGTCCCACGACGATCTCCCGTGGAGAACGGCAGCATCAGAGGTTGCGACCGCTCTCCAGAGGCTCCAGGAATACAATGATGGGAGGTGGGTATCCTTCCGCACTGTATTCCTCTGCCGCTGGAAAAAAAAATAGTCCCTAGTCTCACTTTTGGCATTGCTGTGTGAGAAAGTTTCCCACGCAGCAATCGCCATAAAGTGAGACTTTGTCCTAAGGTAACCTCAGTGATGCACTGCAGGAGCCATTGTCTCCTGTCAGTGTGCCACTGAGGGTCCTATAGAGCAGTGACATCACCCGATGTCACTGTTCTATAGGGGAGATTGTCGTGGGACACTCGTTATTAATTGGACTACGGTGGACAGGTAGTATGCGGTTTATTATTTGACGTTTTTTACAGGCGCTGAAGTATGGTAAGTATGTTTCAAGGAAGAATATTAAAATACTTTTTTCCTAATGTGTGTGTGTTTTATTAACCCTATATTACTATTGGATTAATAATGGATAGGCGTCTTATTGACACCTCTCCGTTATTAACCCGGCTTAATGTCACCTTACAATAGCAAGGTGACATTAACCCCTTATTACCTCATATCCCACTGCTACACGGGAGTGGGAAGAGAGGGGCTAAGTGCCGGAATTGGCACATCATACAGATTTGCCATTTCTGGGGCAGCTGCGGACTGGTATTTGTATCCGGGAGGGCAAATATCCATGGCCCCTCTCTAGGCTATGAATATCAGCCCGCAGCTGTCTGCGTAGCCTTTCTGGCTATAAAATATAGGGGACCCCACGTCATTTTTTGGAGGGGTCCCCCTATTTTAATAGCCAGGAAAGGCTACGCAGAGAGCTGTGGGCTGATATTCATAACAGGCTACAAATATTGGCCAGCGGCCGTCGGCTTTCCCCCTCTGGCGCAGAAAATTGCGTGGGAGCCCTTGCCATTTTTTTCCATTTTTTTTTATTTTTAAATTCAACGCTCATTAAGGCCTCTTCCACACTTGTGTCGGTACGGGTCCGTCGCTATGCGTCGGGCTGACGCACCAACGCACGTTGTGAAATTTGTGCCCCGACGTGGGCAGCGGATGCAGTTTTTCAATGCATCCGCTGCCTATTCTGAAGTCCTGGGAGGAGGGGGTGGAGTTTTGGCCGCACATGCGCGGTAGAAAATGGCGGACGCGACGGACAAAAAATCCTTCACTTGAGTAGGACCACACAGAGCCCCGCACGCCGCACAGAGCCCCGGTAGGCCCGCACAGAGCCCTGGCATGCCGCACAGAGCCCCGGCAAGCCCGCACAGAGCCCCGGCAGGCCCACACAGAGCCCTGCACGCCACACAAAGCCCCAGCACACACGCACAGAGCCCCGCACGCTGCACAGACCCCCGCATGCCACACAGAGCCCTGGCACACATGCACAGACCCCCGGCATGCCGCACAGACCCCCGGCAGGCATGCACAGACCCCTCCATGGTCATGCACAGATCCCGCCCGCACACACACATGCAGTCTCCGCCCATGCACCTCCCACACTCCATTATAGTGCATCATTGCACTATAGGAACTTCCAATTCCGGTATCCGATATCACAAAAATATCGGAACTCAGTATCGGAATTCCGATACAGCGAATATCAGCCAATACCCGATATTTGCAGTATCAGAATGCTCAACACTACTGCTGACAGATTACCTTTAATGTCCATGTCCTACTTGAGTGGTACTTCAAAGGGACTTTCCATTCTATCAATTGTTTGTAAAGGTTCTATGTGACATGATAAAAATACAATGCTAACTTCCACCCCAAAGCTTCTGTTTCATCTCTCCCTGGGTCCCCCATTGGTCTCTGTGTCATGATTCAGCTTTGCAAGCAGAAAACCCTACTAAGTAAATTATTATTTTAGGCAGGCCAGCACTGCATGGAATTATTTATTGAGATCATTTCTTGTGTGTTGATATGGGGTAAGGAAAAAGAGACCAGTTGGGACCTAAATAACAGTGGAATACAAATATGCACTGTACATACAGTATACGTGTCATTATAAATTATAATTGGCAGCATAACCGCATTAATCTACTAAAATGAAACTCCTAACAAGGATAAGGGCTTATGCACATAATTACCAATACCTGGTCACAACACTGTTGTACTGTGTGCTGCCTCTTTCCTTTATCAATTAGCATTGTCACCAAGTATTGGTAATTATTAGTGATGAGTGAGTGTGCTCGTTACTCAAGTTTTTCGATAATGCTCGGGTGTTCTCTGAGTATTGTTGGCGTGTTCGTAGATTATGTTTCACAGCTGCATGATTTAGACAACCTAAATACATGTGGGGATTCCCTAACAAACAGGAAATCTCTGCATGTGTTCAGGCTGTCTAGCAGCTGCAAATCTTGCAGCTGCAGGGACTCAAACATAATCTCAAGCACACCCAAAATACTCGGAGATCACCCGGGCATGCTCGGAAAACTCAAGTAACGAGTACACTTGATCATCACTAGTAATTATGGCTTGCTTTAATGTGATATTGCATGGATTTCATGTCCTTTTTGGTGAATTTCTTATGCACATGACCATATTACTGCTCTGTGCAACCTAGAGTTCAGATTTCAAACAAGGATTATGTAAATCTGATAAGGCTTGGAATCATGTCTAGAGGTCAATGGTATGGACTGGCAGAGCTTTTGTATGATAAGATCCATCAATGGCATCATTGCTACAGTATATTGTAATCATTATTGCCTGTAAGAAATGTACAAGTATACCTAGTTTGGTATTGGCCCACCTACTGGTATCTTATAACAATCAGTATTCCAGTGTATGAGTTAAAAATGTCATACCATTATGGGTTTGCTATGAAAAGCCACACTTTACTCACATAATGATATTGATGTCACTTATTTGAAAAGAAAAAAAAAATCACCCCATGTTTCATCTCTTTTTAAATTGCATTTTACTGTGACTTTTGTGAATAAAATGTCTCTTTTTAAATCCTAGATAGAAAGTTATAATTTCCTAAAATATTAAATTGGTCATAAAGTGTGCCCAACTTTCTACTGTATCATTTATTACGAGTAATATGCTGATGGCAAAACCATTTTGCATGTTAACATACCACAAGATTAAAATATAATTTAAAGATTGAAATGTTGCATTTCAAATTGAGTTAATTTTTTTTTATCTTCCCAAGTTGTTCTGAAGTCATCATAACTCCCGCTGAATGGTTTTTAACTTTAATGAAACAATTTTCAACCAGACTGGGATAGAAGTGCTATTTGTACCGACATACAGAATAGTCCCTGCATGAGCCATAAAAATGAAATGAGTAACAATTTTAATGCCTCAACTCTTGTTCTGTACAAATCAATATATCAATCAGACGTCATATCAACATTTAAAGGAGAACTTTCTTGTAAGCTTTCTGACCTCAGCAGCAGTTAATGCGGTTATTACTGCTTGTAATTTCAAAATGTGGATGTGAAAAGAGAACAGAAAAAACAATTGTACATTTATTTATTTCCCAAAGCGTGCTATGTTCTGGAGTGTTGTACCTACATTGTAATGTGTCTTGTCAGGTCCTGTGATACTCACTAATCCATTGCTCTAAATCTGGACATACACATCAGAAAGCTGCAGACTGAACACTTTTTTGACCAAAATCTATATTATCTGACTCATCCATATATATGCACACTTGACAAGCATGCGGATGTTTTGTAGGTTCTGTTCTATATCTGTAGTGTGTTATTCTAGTCCTTCACTTATTAGTGTGATGTATGGAGAGAGGCTATTAAGCTTATAAAATACAATGCCACTGGTTAACAAAAAATGGTTGCTTATCTCCTGAAAGAACTAAAGGATTTGGTGCTTAAAGAAGACGTCCAGCAATTTAGCTTTCTCCTTCCGTGCAGCCCTTATCCTGATTGGCTGTCACACTCTGCAATTCCCTTATACATGAGCTACTTAACCCCTTTCCGACATTGGGCGTAATAGTACGCCAATGTCGGGTACTCTCACTTTGATGTGGGCTCCGGCGGTGAGCCCACATCTTTCCCGGGACATATCAACTGTTTTGAACAGCTGACATGTGCCCGCAATAGCTGCGGGTGGAATCGTGATCTACCCGTGGTTATTACCTAGTTAAATGACACTAAGTTAATCCAATAAATAACCACTTGTATGAAAAATAAATGTCATGCACTGCTAGACATAAATCATCACAAAGAAAACATGCAACACAAAGACTGATATAAAAATAATTAATTTTATTAATAATACAAAGTATAGAAAAATAATATTATACACAATAAAGCTGATGAAAATAAGAGCACACTATAATGGTATGAAAAGATACCCCACAAAATAGACCCTATATAGTACAACAAAGTTGCACAAAATATTGCACAAAAAAATATAGATGGATACCCAGATACACACTATATCATACACTGCAAGTACTAAAATAGGAAAATTATATAACAAATTACTAAATACTACTGTGCATAATAAAAAGTATATATAATATGCATATGTTGCACTACCCAACTATGATATGTGTAAAAAGTGAAATACAAAAATTGAGATATAAAAAATATATAAAAATATATAAAAATTGTAATATATAATATAGGATATGCAGAAAAAATTCTTGCATATAATGAAGAAAAAAAAAATATATATATATATATGTGCCAATATAAAGTGCAACAGTGCCAATATAATATTAAATCTGGGTCCCAAATTAATGCAACCACATGCAAATATAATATACTAAGTACCACTAATGAAAATACAAATATATAAAAAGGTAACACTAGGTATTCATATAGCACAAAGCCACACTGCAGATCTCTGCATAGAATATAAGGTTTGCCAATATAAGGTGCAACAGTGTCATATAAATGGAGAGAAAACCTAGGTCCCTGATACAGATACCAGACGTATTGGAAGGTGCAAAAATATAAAATGCATATACTATACTCAATACCGCATTTAAAATGCGGATATACTAAAAGGTATCACTCGATATTTTGCACACTGCCACACTGGGACTAGTAAACTCACACAGCAGAAAAAAGCAGCGATAGTAAAAAAGCTAAAGTGCAGGCAGTGCCCTGTTATATCCGCCACTTATTAAAACACCAATAGCGGCAAAAATAACGTAAATAAGATCTAGATAATTATAAGAGGTTCCACATACCTATAGGTGCTCAGTCCCTACGTACGTTTCGGCTGAATGCCTTCTTCCGGGGGCGTATCTAGTTAAATGACACTGTAAAATGCTGATCGCGCCGGAAATATGCACACCGGTGACCCGCGTCATGTGATCGCATTTCACCGGTGTGTCGGCATGACAACCCGAGGTCTCCTTGAGACCTCTATGGTTGTTACTGCCGGATTGCTGTGAGCATCACCCAGTGGTCGGCGCTCATAGCAAGTCAGCAATTCTACTACAGAGGCAAACTAATTATTGCCTCTGTGTAGCAGAGCCGATCGACTTGTGCCAGATTCTAGTCTCTTATGGAGACTATTGAAGCATCGCAAAAGTAAAAAAAGTGTTTAAAAATATAAACATTTTTAAAAAAAGTAAAAGTTCAAATCACCCCCTTTCGCCCCATTCAAAATAAAACAATAAAAAGAAAATGAAACATAGGCATATTTGGTATCACCACGTTCATAATCACCCAGTCTATCAAGAAAAAAAATAATTCACCTAATCGCTAAACGGCGTAGCGGGAAAAAAGTCAAAATGCCAAAATTAAATGTCTTGGTTGCCGTGACATTGCATTAAAATGTAAAAGATCGTATCTGCACCAAAATGGCATAATTAAGAATGTCAGCAAAAAATAAGCCCTCACTCAACCCGAGATCATGAAAAATAGAGACGGGGAGCGAAAAACAAAAATGCAAATCTGAAAAAAGCTCCGGTCATGAAGGGGTTAAATCCATATAGTTCAGCCTCCTATTTCTTCTCTTCATTCTCCATCTTGATTCTCACATTTCACACTGCCATTTGTTCCTTTATGTTCTTCTATCAATCCTATGTTGCATCAGTACAGCATCACATGGGAATCTAGAGTCATACAATCTCTGCCTGTTTGATGATTCCCCATTTTATATTTAAGTAAGTTAGCTGATAAAATAAAAGTCAGAAAGGCTGAACTGTGATGTTCTATGTTATAACTGTAATTCAGGAACTGTGCAATTTTAACCATTATTTGTGATAGGAGCTTCTGTCTTTCCTTGAGCTTTCAACCTCCGATCCTCACAAGATCTCCTTCTCTACTCCTATGTTATCTCCCACAATCGCATACAAGATTTTGCCTGTGAATCCCCTCTGCTCTGGAACTTCAACATATCAAACTCTTGCCTACCGTGGAATCCTTCAAAAGGAACCTCAAGACGAACCTCTTCCGACAAGCCTACAACCTCTAATAACTATCGGTTCACTATACTGCTGCACAACCAGCTCTATCCTCATCTACTGTACCCTTACCCATCCCTTGTAGACTGTGAGCCCTCGTGGGCAGGCTCCTCTCTCCTCCTGTATCTGTTATGACTTGTATTGATTAAGATCATTGTACTTGTTTTTTTATTATACCCCTTTTCACATTTAAAGTGCCATGGAATAAATGGCACTATAATAATAAATGATAATAATAAACTGCTCTTTCCTTATCTCCTCTAGCATCATCTATCTTTAGAGAGTCTGGGGTGTCCTCATATGTAATAGATGGTCTTTCGGTCACACTAAAATTGGGAAATCATTGGGTTAAAATGACTATAACCTTAACTTAGATGACCCCATAGAGCTAATCTCTTCTTAAATCTTCTTAAATAAGATATTTTTTAAAGAAGCACTCCTACTAACTTTTTATTGCTTAAATATCGGTATAGGTGGATGTAGTGTGAGTGTATTAATATACTTAGCCACAGCTGCTCTCTCCAGTGTCCAGTGGCATACTTCTGCTCTCATGAATGACGTTACCGATCTACAGATGCCTCTGCATGACCCAGAAGTGACTTCTGCAATGTAAGTCTATGGAGTGGCAGAATGATGCTCAGCCTTTCATTATCACAGCGACTTTTGGCTCACACAGAGAGGATAGAGTGAGCCGGCAGGTTTCATTTGTGGTGACGTCACTGAGAAGAGCAGAAGAAGACGCTGGACAGTGGCGGCCTGTGAGTATATTAATACAATGACGCTACATTATATGCATGTACACACACATTTAAACAAAAAAAATATTAGTGAGAGTGCTTTTTTAAGCAAGATAATATTAAAACTATGTGTTTAATGTGTAAGAATTACTTTACATAAGTTGTCTAAATACAAATAGAAATAGGATTGATTTAAAATACTAATTAGAACACTTGTGCTCAATTTAGGACATAATGACAACAAACACATTAGGATGTAAAAAATGGAGAAAAAAGAAGAGATCTACCAGTAAAGTTAGACGTATATAATTTTTATTACAATTAAATGTAAAAGCAAGAGATAAAAAATCACTTGATATATCGCAAAAATACCGTAGGGGACACTGGGCATATGAGAAAGGGCAAAAAAAAAAATAAAAAAATATCATATGTATAATTATAAATAGAAAGAGGACAACTATATTGTTGGGCAAATTTTCACTAATGCCACAGAAGATTAATTTTTGTAAAAAATGTATTTCGTCTGAATAATTTGATTCAGTAATTTAGTTGGACAAATATTGACTCCTATTTTGTCAAGTGGCATGCCTTAGCAGAATTAGGAGGTAACATAAGTATTTCCAGGAGCCACGTGACAGAACACTGACTGGAGGTGATGATAAATATTAGATAGCCCATGTAACATCCTGTGATAAAACCACACACAGAACTGTTAAGTGGTAAGTAAAGTAAAATCTTAAAGAAACATAAATGTCACTGTAATATCCTGAGTGCACAAATATGCAGTGATCTTACAGTGGTACAGACACTGTAATGTTCAGTCATTTGTATATAAAAAACCCAACAATGATTCTGTATTACTCATTGATGCACCAAATATACAGTAGCTCTGAAAACTGCCTTATGGAATAGGGTTTTTGTACTTTTTTTTTGTATGAGATTTTTATTATGAGTGGAAATTAAAAAGATCAGAGCCTTATTTTCTCGTGAAGCTGTGATACAAAAAGATAATAGAAAACAATAAAAGAAATGCGTGCACTTATAATATTTAGCCTGTATAATTGTACATTAGTTCAGCTATACCTATTAAAGGTTTTAGATATAAATCTGAAAAACATTTTGGTCTGGTATGGAGAAAGCATAGTTTCAAAATCTATATGAACAGAAAAGAGAAATCTACCGTAATTAAAATTAATAATTGGTGTGACTAGCTTTTGTCTTTAAAACAGCAAAAAAACATCATCTCTTCTAGGTACACTTGCAAATGGTTTTGAAGGATCTCCGCAGGGAGGTTGTTCCAAACATCTTGGAGAACTAACTACAGATCTTTTCTGGATATAGGATTGCACAAATCCTTCTCTCACTAGGGCTCTTTGGGACCGATATCATCACTTCAAGAACTTGCTGTTCATTTCAACACTGATATTATGAGCATGTTTGAGATCAATCAGACACCTTCCTTATTATATTTCATGATAGACATATAACTTGTATTTCTCAGCGTTAAGGACATCATTAATCCTAAGGCTGCTTTCACACATCAGTTTTTTGCCGTCAGTCACAATCTGGTGAATTTTGAAAAAAATGGATGCGGCAAAAGATGCCAACGATCAGTTTTTTTCTCATAGACTTGTATTAGCGACGGATTGCGACGGATGGTCTCACGTTTCATCCATTTTTACCCAGAGCTGTCAAAAATTGTTTTTCTGGTGGCCTGAGAAAACGGATACAGTAACTTTTTTATGTCCGTCGCCCTCCGTCGTTTGCTAGAATGGAACCCTAAAGCGCCGGATCCGTCAAATGACGGAGTCCGGCGCCGGATTCCATTTTTTTTAACTGAGCATGCTCTGATTTTTTTAGGATCCAATTAGTTGGATCAGCTAGTCAGATCCGTTGAAAAAAACGGATCCATCGCATCAGTTTTTCACAATCTGTGACGGATCCGTTTTTCAACATTCCACGAATTGTGACTGATGGCAAAAAACTGATGTGAAAGCAGCCTAACCAAATCCCCAATTCCATTTGCTGAAATGCAGGCTTGATTTCCATGGAACCACCAACTATGCTTTACCGTTCTGCAGACACTCATTATTGTGCCTATTGTGCCACTCTCCAGCCCTTCACCAACACACTGCCTTCTGTTACAGACCATTATTTCACATTTAGCATCATGAGTCCAGAGCACAATTGCTGCCATTTTCTGCATCTCAATTCTTATATTTTCATGCACAGATCAGTTACTTAGCCTTAATTCCATGTCAAAGGTACGTTTTTTTTCCACAATTCTTCCACGAAGTCCCCTTTTGGCCAGATTCCTTTAAACAGTCTTTGGGTGTAGCTACTGTAGGTTCCACTGGTTGCTGTCACTTCTGAGCTGATGGCACTGCTGTATATCTTCCGATTTTGAAGGAAAGTAAGCATGATGTGTCTTTTATCTGCTGCATGAAGTTTCCTTGACCAACCACTATGTCTAAAACCCTTAATGTTGCTAGTTTCTTAGTGTCTTCAATGCTAAGCGGTACAGACAGACACTTATCAATCATACAATACCATCAGAAAAGTGTTTGATTGGTTCCAAATTTATTGTGCAGGACAACTCTACACATACAACCAACGTTGTTAAAGGGAACCTGTCAGCAGGATTTTGCACAGTAACCTACATACAGTGTCAGGTTGGAGTCATTATACTGATTAAAATGATACATTGGTTGATGAAATTCATCTTGTGCTTGTTGTTTACAGGGACTCTGTCACCTGAATTTGGAGGGAACAATCTTCAGCCATGGAGGCGGGTTTTTTGGGTGTTTGATTCACCCTTTCCTTACCCGCAGGCTGCATGCTGGCTGCAATATTGGATTGAAGTTCATTCCTTGTCCTCCGTAGTACATGTCTGCACAGTACATGCCTGCTAGAAAAATATTGTCTCCGCTAAGATCGTGCCAGACCACGCCTGCACAGTGGTATCTATCGGCGATCAGATAGATGCTACTGTGCATGCATTGGAAGCACCATCTTGGAGAAGGAATTTTTTTTTATCTAGCAAGATGGCGCCTGCGCAGTAGCAGTTATCGTATCATCAGCGCCATTTGCAAACTGATTTTTTTAAATTAATTTATGTATACCATCAAATAAAAGAATTAAACACAGATAATAGATGGGATCATGCTGCAGCGTCAGCTCCTGCCTGTGGAAGGTGATTTAGTTTTCTTTTCAATATATATAATTTTCATTATGTAAAACCTGTCAGAAGCCATACAGATCAATAGCTAAGCAGAGCACCACATGAGTGAGCACTGTCCATCACAAGCTAAGGCAGTCCCCAAGATGAAAAACTGCAATGTCCATGAGCTGGGTGCAATGATGCTGTTTGTCAGTTGTCACAACGTGAAAAAGTGCAATGATGCACCGAGCACAAAGCCCCCTCATTTGCACATGGATTAGAAGTTATTTTCACATGCACTATACCAATAAACAGGTACAGTACTACTAAGATTTTTTTAGGAGTGTAGTCCCCTATATCACAGTATATTTCGTCTAAATTGCATTTTGGAGTGAAAGACTCCTTTTAATTAATATTGCACTTCCTTAGCACATCACAGTTAACAGCTTTTTTATCTCTAACTAATAAGCATTATTAGTTTTAACCCCTTAGCGACCGCCGATACGCCTTTTAATGGCGGCCGCTAAGGGTACTTAAACCACAGCGCCGTTAATTAACGGCGCTGTGGAAAAAGTGAATAGCGCCCCCCAGAGTCGGATTTTCTCCGGGGTCTCGGCTGCCGGGGGTAGCCGAGACCCCAGAGAACATGATTCGGGGTTTTTTTTACCCACCCCGCATTTGCGATCGCCGGTAATTAACCGTTTACTGGCGATCGCAAAAAAAACCGCGATCTCTTTTTAATTTCTTTGTCCTCCGATGTGATCGCACATCGGAGGACAGAGAAAAGGGGTCCCAGGTAGCCCCCCAATACTCACCTATCTCCCCCGATGCTCCTCGTGTCTCCCGGTGGGCGCCGCCATCTTCAAAATGGCGGGCGCACGCGCAGTGCGCCCGCCGGCCGGCACCGGGAGAATCTTTGGGGTCTCGGCTGCCGGGGGTAGCCAAGACCCCAAAGAACATGATCGGGGTCGGTTTTACTGACCCCTGTTTTGCGATCGCCGGTAATTAACTGTTTACCGGCGACCGCAAAAAAAAAAAAAGTAAAGTGTAATTCTCTGTCCTCTGATCGCACATCAGAGGACAGAGAAATAGGGGGATTCGGGGACCCTAGCATACTCACCTGTGTCCCTGGGTCCTCCTGCTGCTCCTCATGGCTGCCGGGGAAAAGAAAATGGCGGGCGCATGCGCAGTGCGCCCGCCATCTGTCTCCATCTGCTGGCCGGCAGGAGAACAGCAGTTGGGGCTAAAATTAGGGTTAGGGGTAGGGTTAGGGGTAGGGTTAGGGGTAGGGTTAGGGCTAGGGGTAGGGTTAGGGGTAGGGCTAGGGTTAGGGCTAGGGTTAGGGCTAGGGTTAGGGCTAGGGGTAGGGTTAGGGGTAGGGCTAGGGTTAGGGCTAGGGTTAGGGCTAGGGTTAGGAGTAGGGTTAGCGCTAGGGGTAGGGGTAGGGTTAGGGCTAGGGTTAGGGCTAGGGGTAGGGCTAGGGGTAGGGCTAGGGTTAGGGCTAGGGTTAGGGGTAGGGTTAGGGGTTGGGTTAGGGCTAGGGGTAGGGGTAGGGTTAGGGCTAGGGTTAGGGCTAAATTTAGGGTTAGGGTTGGGGCTAAATTTAGGGTTAGGCTTCTTTCACACTTACGTCGGTACGGGGCCGTCGCAATGCGTCGGCCCGACATACCGACGCATGTTGTGAAAATTGTGCACAAGGTGGGCAGCGGATGTAGTTTTTCAACGCAGCCGCTGCCCAATCTATGTCCTGGGGAGGAGGGGGCGGAGTTACGGCAACGCATGCGCGGTCAGAAATGGCGGATGCGACGTACAAAAAAACGTTTCATTGGACTTTTTTTGTGCCGACGGTCCGCCAAAACACAACTGATCCAGTGCACGACGGACGCGACGTGTGGCCATCCGTCACGATCCGTCGGAAATACAAGTCTATGGGCAAAAAAACGCATCCTGCGGGCACATTTGCAGGATCCGTTTCTTGTCCAAAACTACGGATTGCGACGGATGCCAAACGACGCAAGTGTGAAAGTAGCCTTAGGGCTAGGGTTAGAGTTGGGGCTAAAGTTAGGGCTAGGGTTGGGGCTAAAGTTAGGGTTAGAGTTGGGATTAGGGTTAGGGTTTGGATTAGGGTTGGTATTAGGGTTAGGGTTGGCATTAGGGTTACGCTTGGGATTAGGGTTAGGTTTGGGATTAGGGTTAAGGTTAGGGTTGTGATTAGGGGTGTATTGGGATTAGGGTTAGGTTTGAGGTTAGGGTTGAGATTAGGATTAGGGGTGTGTTGGATTTAGGGTTTTGATTAGGGTTATGGTTAGGGTTGACATTAGGGTTGTTTTGGGGTAAGGGTTGTGATTATCGTTAGGGTTAGTGATTAGGATTATGGATCAGGTTGGGTTTAGGGTTAGGGGTGTGTTGGAGTTGGGTTGGAGCTAGAATTGGGGGGTTTCCACTGTTTAGGTACATCAGGGGGTCTCCAAACACGACAGCCAATTTTGCGCTCAAAAAGTCAAATGGTGCTCCCTCCCTTCCGAGCTCTGCCGTGCGCCCAAACAGTGGGTTACCCCCACATATGGGGCATCAGCGTACTCGGGATAAATTGGACAACAACTTTCTCTTGTTACCCTTGTGAAAATAAAAACTTGGGGGCTACAAAATCTTTTTTGTGGAAAAATAGATATATTTTTTTATGACTCTGCATTATAAACTTCTGTGAAGCACTTGGGCATTCAAAGTTCTCACCACACATCTATATAAGTTCCTTGGGGGGTCTAGTTTCCAAAACGGGGTCACTTGTGGGGGGTTACTACTGTTTAGGTACATCAGGGGCTCTGCAAACGCAACATAACACCCACAGACCATTCTATCAAAGTCTGCATTCCAAAACGGCGCTCCTTCCCTTCCGAGCTCTGCCGTGCGCCCAAACAGTGGTTTACCCCCACATATGGTGCCTCAGCGTACTCGGGATAAATTGGACAACAACTATTGCAGTCCAATTTCTCCTGTTACCTTTGTGAAAATAAAAACTTGGGGGCTACAATATCTTTTTTGTGAAAATTTTTTTTTTTTATTTTCACGACTCTGCATTCTAAACTTCTGTGAAGCACTTGGGCATTCAAAGTTCTCACCACACATCTAGATAAGTTCCTTGGGGGGTCTAGTATCCAAAATGGGGTCACTTGTGGGGGGTTACTACTGTTTAGGTACATCAGGGGCTCTGCAATCGCAACATAATGCCCACAGACCATTCTATCAAAGTCTGCATTCCAAAACGGCGCTCCTTCCCTTCCGAGCTCTGCCGTGCGCCCAAACAGTGGTTTACCCCCACATATGGCGCATCAGCGTACTCGGGATAAATTGGACAACAACTATTGCAGTCCAATTTCTCCTGTTACCCTTGTGAAAATAAAAACTTGGGGGCTACAATATCTTTTTTGTGAAAAAAAAAAATATTTTTTATTTTCACGACTCTGCATTCTAAACTTCTGTGAAGCACTTGGGCATTCAAAGTTCTCACCACACATCTAGATAAGTTCCTTGGGGGGTCTAGTTTCCAAAATGGGGTCACTTGTGGAGGGTTTCTACTGGTTAGGTACATCAGGGGCTCTGCAAACGCAACATAATGCTCGCAGACCATTCTATCAAAGTCTGCATTCCAAAACGGCGCTCCTTCCTTCCCAGCTCTGCCGTGCGCCTAAACAGTGGTTTACCCCCACATATGGGGTACCAGCATAATCAGGACAAATTGGACAACAACTTTTGGGGTCTAATTTTTCTTGTTACCCTTGTGAAAATAAAAACTTGGGGGCTAAAAAATCTTTTTTGTGGAAAAAAAATATTTTTTATTTTCACGACTCTGCATTATAAACTTCTGTGAAGCACTTGGGCATTCAAAGTTCTCACCACACATCTAGATAAGTTCCATGGGGGGTCTAGTTTCCAAAATGGGGTCACTTGTGGGGGATTTCTACTGTTTAGGCACATCAGGGCTCTCCAAACGCGACATGGCGTCCGATCTTAATTCCAGCCAATTCTACATTGAAAAAGTAAAACGGCACTCTTTCTCTTCCAAGCTCTGCGGTGCGCCCAAACAGTGGTTTACCCCCACATATTGGGTATCGACATACTCAGGAGAAATTGCACAACAACTTTAGTGGTCTAATTTCTCCTGTTACCCTTGTGAAAATAAAAATTTGTGGGCAAAAAGATCATATTTGTAGAAAAAATGCAATTTTTTTTTCACGGCTCTACGTTATAAACTTCTGTGAAGCACATGGGGGTTCAAAGTGCTCACCACACATCTAGATAAGTTCCTTAAGGGGTCTAGTTTCCAAAATGGTGTCACTTGTGGGGGGTTTCCACTGTTTAGGCACATCAGGGGCTCTGCAAACGCAACATGGCATCCGATCTCAATTCCAGCCAATTCTACATTGAAAAAGTAAAACGGCACTCCTTCTCTTCCAAGCTCTGCGGTGCGCCCAAACAGTGGTTTACCCCCACATATTGGGTATCGACGTACTCAGGAGAAATTGCACAACAACTTTTGTGGTCTAATTTCTCCTGTTACCCTTGTAAAAATAAGAATTTGTGGGCGAAAAGATCATTTTTATGTAAACAAAAGCGATTTTTTATTTTCACGGCTCTACGTTATAAACTTCTGTGAAGCACTTGGGGGTTCAAAGTGCTCACCACACATCTAGATAAGTTCCTTAAGGGGTCTAGTTTCCAAAATGGTGTCACTTGAGGGGTTTTCACTGTTTAGGCACATCAGGGGCTCTCTAAACGTGACATGGCGTCCCATCTTAATTCCAGCCAATTCTACATTGAAAAAGTCAAACGGCGCTCCTTCACTTCTAAGTTCTGCGGTGCGTCCAAAAAGTGGTTTACCCCCACATTTGGGGTATTGGCGTATTCAGGAGAAATTGCATAACAAAATTTATGGTTACATTTCTGTTTTTACACATGTGAAAATAAAAAAAATGGTTCTGAATTAAGATGTTTGCAAAAAAAAGTTAAATGTTCATTTTTTCCTTCCACATTGTTTCAGTTCCTGTGAAGCACGTAAAGGGTTAATAAACTTCTTGAATGTGGTTTTGAGAACCGTGAGGGGTGTTGTTTTCAGAATGGTGTCACACTTGGGTATTTTCTATCATATAGACCCCTCAAAATGACTTCAAATGTGATGTGGTCCCTAAAAAAAATGGTGTTGTAAAAATGAGAAATTGCTGGTCAACTTTTAACCCTTATAACTCCCTAACAAAAAAAAATGTTGTTTCCAAAATTGTGCTGATGTAAAGTAGACATGTGGGAAATGTTATTTATTAACTATTTTTCGTGACATATCTCTCTGATTTAAGGGCATAAAAATACAAAATTTGAAAATTGCAAAATTTTAAAAATTTTCGCCATATTTCCATTTTTTTCATAAATAATCGCAAGTAATATTGAAGAAATGTTACCACTAACATGAAGTACAATATGTCACGAAAAAACAGTCTCAGAATCAGCAGGATCCGTTAAAGCGTTCCAGAGTTATAACCTCATAAAGTGACAGTGGTCAGAATTGTAAAAATTGGCTTGGTCATTAAGTACCAAATTGGCTCTGTCACTAAGGGGTTAAGAACCTTAAAAGCCTACCACCAGCAATATTGGATCACCCAGTATGACTTTGCCCAGAAGGAATTGTGCATGGGTCGGTGTGCCTGGTGAATTCCATTATGCTCACTACACACACACTTTAGATAGCATCATCCACCTACGTTACACCTACTTTTTCCCATCTGAAGATTCCATAAATATTAGACCTTGCAATTTTTCTTGCCGATGGGCAAGATAAACGTGAGTCACTGAAAGATGTAAAAAAACCATTCCTTGTTCTAAACGTAGTGCTATCCAGCACATTTCTACCATTCCTATGCTTATGTATTGAATTTAGTTGCATTTTTTTGCCAAATATAATTTCTCTGATGGTAAATAAATGACCCAATAAAAGGTAGACTTACAAGGCATTACACATTGGGGAATGTACTACTATATGCTGTATCAGAAGAAAAAGGCATTCTTTACATGCGACTTGCTCCCCAGAGTGCACACAGTGCATGGGAACTGAACAAAGGAAAATTGCCTCCTTGAACGTTCAATATTTCTCTACACAGTTGGCAGATTTTTAGGACACTGATCCATACAGGAGATTAGGGATTGAAAAGATTTTCTTAGTGGAAAGTGTTCCTGCTGTTTGTACTGTAAATACTACTTAGAGGTTTTTTCTTAAACAGCTTGATATGAAGCACACTGTTTAATGGATAAAATATTCAGATCTAGGAAGCTTTATTATGCGTTAAGGCAGGTGGTGCGGCGATTCCAATCAGGGAAAGAATAAGCCATGGAAGGATTCAGAACAAGAAAACTATAATCACTTTTGTTGAAGGATTTTGCATTAGTTCTAAGGAAGGTTCCTAGCTCATAAATTTCCATTATGGCTTTTGTGGCTATTTTCGAGGGAGATTTGAGGTGAATAGCGGTCCAGCAGTGTTCTGGGAGAATCTTAATATTAAGGCTACAATACAGTTCTTTCTTTCCTTCATAAAGTGAAAGTAAGTGCTAATGTAGCTCATTTACTGGCCATTCATGCTACAGATAGCAAGAAGTTATTTATTATTGGGTGTCATGAATGTTGATAAAGTTCGAAGAAATTATAGGAATACATTTTTTCCAGAATGTCCTGTTTTGTCTTGGGGTTTCCTTGATTTCTGTGATCGAATCAATCAATCAATCAATCAATCAATCAATCAATCAATCAATCCATTATTTTTCCCAATAAGCTCAGTGTTTACATAATAAGCCCAATAGCATACTGTAGGGACAGGACTACATCTATTAGCATTTATTGAACATAACTGCTAAAGCAATATCTACTCTCTTACAAAGTGCTTTCATTAGCTTTTCGAAAATTGTGGATGCAATTTTCACCTCTTTAGTGACAAGAACATTGCTGTAATTAGACAATAAGGATTGGTTCCAGCATTTCACTAAAGATTTAGTGGGGAAAAATAAAAAAATATAAAAAATAGGGCCCGTACAACTTTAGTATTAAATTAATGCATATATTTTTATTTTTTGTTTAGCATACACCGGTGGTGGCCCCTCCAGGGCTCAGGACACTTTTCGACCTATCTGTCCCACATAAGGTTTTAATTGCGAGCTAGGCCTGGCTTCCTTTTCAGTCCCCATTCACTTGAGGCTCCTTTGGCATATATTGAAGTAAGCCATTTAGTGGTTAGGGATGATCAATATTAATGGGTCACCTTGATTTTGTTGGATGGCTTTTGTTCTCTTTAATCAAAAAATGCAAACTAACTACCTTTACGTTTCTATATAGGATATAGGATTGGTGGCATTTCACTGAAGCACCTCTGATGATTAGCTGTTAAAGGGAACCTGTCACCTGAATTTGGCGGGACTGGTTTTGGGTCATATGGGCGGAGTTTTCGGGTGTTTGATTCACCCTTTCCTTACCCGCTGGCTGCATGCTGGCTGCAATATTGGATTGAAGTTCATTCTCTGTCCTCCATAGTACACGCCTGCACAAGGCAAGATTGCCTTGCACAGGCGTGTGCTATGGAGGACAGAGAATGAACCTCAATCCAATATTGCAGCCAGCATGCAGCCAGCGGGTAAGGAAAGGGTGAATCAAACACCCGAAAGCTCCGCCCATATGACCCAAAACCAGTCCCGCCAAATTCAGGTGACAGGTTCCCTTTAAAAGGGCTTGAATACCCACCTCGTTGTTTACCAAGTCACCAATACTGTGGTTTTGTAAATGTACATCACAGGGCTGGGTTCTCTAAGAGGACTAAAGAAAAAGTTGAAAAAAGGTTTTAAAAATGTTCAGAAAACTAAACAAATATTAACATGTAAAACATAATTTCCCACCCATTTTCCCAATTAAAAATAAAGAAATGTAAAATGTAAAAAATACACATATATGGCATTACTGCATCTATAAAAGTATCATCTATTAAAATACGGTAAGTCATTAATTAACCCAATCACTCAATAAATGCCACAAATAAAAAAATTAAAAAATCAGAATGCAATAAGAAATTATCAAAACATCAAATCTACCCCCAAATGATATGAATAAAAACATCAGCTAGCCATGCAAAAAACAAGCCTTCACACAGCTCCATTAACCCCTTAGTGACCGAGCCAAATTTTTGAAATCTGACCAGTGTTACTTTATGTGGTAATAACTCTGCAACGCTTCAACATATCCCAGTGATTTTGAGATTGTTTTTTCGTGACACATTATACTTTATGATAATGGTAAATTTTGTTCAACATTTTTTGTGTTTATTTATAAAAAATATCAAAAATTTGAGAAAAATGTTAAAAAATTAGCAATTTTCTAAATTTGAATGATTATCCCTTTAATCCAGATAGTCATACCACAGCAAACCATTAATAAATAACATTTCCCACATGTCTGCTTTACATCAGGACCATTTGTAAAATATTATTTTATTTTGTTAGCATTTTAGGAGGTTTAAAAATGTAGCAGCAATTTTTCATTTTTTCAAAGAAATTTACAAAATTTATTTTTTTAGGGACTTATCCATGTTTGAAGTGACTTTAGGGGTCCCATATATTGGGAAACCCACAAACGTGATACCATTTTAAAAACAGCACCCCCTGATATAATGAAAAACTGCGGTCAGGTAGTTTATTAACCCTTCAGGTGCTTTACAGGAATTAATGCAAAGCGGTATGACAGAAATGAAAATGTATTTTTACCACCTAAATGCCTCTAACTTCTAAACAGATTACTACAGCCGTCAGACTCTAAGGCCGCTATTTGGTCATGAATTGCCATGGCAAATATCAGGACAACAAAATCATGATCTGAGGGCACCAATTGGGACAAAGAAGAAGCCCCCACGCTCTGTTAACCATTTATAATGATGTAGTCACTATTGACAGCAGCATCTAAGGGGTTAAACAGATTTAGATGGTGCAAATACTGATCGTAGCTGGTACAGCAAGTTGTCAGCTATAGTGGACAGCGACAGATGCTGGATTGTCATCTGTATGGGGAGGCTATTCTCTTATATCTCAGGTCAGTTAAAAGACGTATTGGCGGTCATTAAGGGGTTAATGTTAAAGTGAAAATGTTATGGGTCTTGGAAAACAGAGACACAAACTTTTTTTTTTTGTTTTTTACAAATTTCTGAATTTTTCACCACATGAATGATTAAAAAAACACTAAACAAATTTGATATCGCAATTACATTGACAATGAGAATTTTTACAGCACAATGAAACAAAACCTAAATAAAAAATTACACAATTGCATTTTTTTGCAATTTCACCATAAATGGAATTTTTTTCCCCAATTTTCCAGGACATTGAAATAAAGAAAGAATAAATCTACAACTCACCTTTCAAAAAACTAAAAAAATATTTGGCTCTTGAAAAAAGGGAAGGAAAAATATGGAAAATTGTCTGGTCAAGAAAGGGTAATAGCATTTTAGACAGAACCACTGCCCTTTCCATACAGGATACAGAACAATCGCCAATAGCTTGTTCTGTACACTTAAGGTACCATCACACTCAGCGATGCTGCAGCGATATAGACAACGAGCCGATCGCTGGAGCGTCGCTGTTTAGGTCGCTGTAGAGACGTCAAACACATCAACTCCAGAACGATGCAGGAGCGATCCAGTGACGTAACGGCGACTCACTTATCGTTCTCGCTGGTTGTTAGCTCCATGTAAAATATTGCTGGCATCGTTGCTTTTGATGTCAAACATGATGATACATGCCGACCTGATGACCAAATAAAGTTCTGGACTTCTAGCTCCGACCAGCGATGGCACAGCGGGATCCAGATCGCTGCTGCGTAGCAAACACAACGAGATCGCTATCCAGGACGCTGTAACGTCACGGATTGTTGTCGTTCTCGTTGTAAAGTTGCTGAGTGTGACGGTACCTTTAGATTCTCATTGTTCTTGGGAGCACGTCCTGTTTACATGGGACGTTGTGCTGCCGAGAACAATGATTTTTAGGGAAGTCATTTCACCCAACAAAGAAATGTTTTTGCAGCCTCTCTCTTCTATCTGATTACCAGCTAGGAATGCTCGTTGTGGATAAATGGCCGGTGTAAATGCACCTTTAGACTACATTGTATTTCTCAACCGTGAGATCATTTGCAAGCAATAAAATTATCCAACTTGGCAAAGGCTTTCTGCTCACCATAAATCTAAAGCCGGCCATACATGGTACAATCTGCCATAGCTTGTTCTACTATTTGGCATCTGGTTGTTAAAGCTGTAAATGCCGTGACTGACGTTGTCATATCAGCATTACCTAATGTAATAACTTATTACAACAGGCTGTCAAAGGTCCTAGTGCAACAGTAAAACTGATAATTAGTGCACCAGCACAAAGAAATAAAACTTTAAAAGTCACATACGGGCACAAGATTACTAGAAAACTAGTGTCACTTTAACTGTTCTACTACTAGGACTTATACCGTCCTACCATGTAGAGGTAAGCTCATCCTACCAGGTTCCTTTGAGTGATAAGAAAGAACTTACAATAAATGTAATATACGGTATGTATGTCCCCAACTTTATGTGTAAATTTGTATATAGGTCCAAATTTCGATTCTGAAAACTTTTATGATACAAAATTGTAGGATTTTAAGCTGTTATTTTTTATATAGCTATTATAATTTATTCTATTGATAGACATATAGACAAACTAAATATTTGTTTACAACATACATATAGTAGGAGCCTCGACCATACAATCTTACGAACTATAAGGTGTCAAGGAATGGTTTAAGTAGCTATAGACATGAGGCAGAAGTAGTGTTAGACTACTCGTTAGGCTATGTTATTTGCTAGTCACAAAAGAGACTTTTCAGTGACTGTTCACCGGGATAAGGGATGTCAGTAATGAGGGCCAGTATTACAAAGGAGAAGAGAGGAAAAGCCCAAGAGAAGGCTTGATGAACGTGTGTAAGAAGGTGATTAGATTGCATTCGAGGAGTTGGTATTTGGCAGAGCACAGATTGGGAGTGAGGTGGAATTTGTGAATTAGAACTGGATAGGTCTTTGTAGGCCGAATGATTGGCAGACAGTGGAGGGACTGGGAAGTGGCTGATATTACAGGAATAGGAGGTGAGGTGGATGAGTTGTGCAGCAGTGAAGGATATGTTGGAGAGATTATTATTATTAATAATAATAAATAGTTAAATATGACCTATATAATAATAATCTTTATTTTTATATAGCGCTAACATATTCCGCAGCTCTTTACAGGTTGCACACATTATCATCGCTGTCCTCGTTGGGGCTCACAATCTAAATTCCCTATAAGGCCATGTTCACACAGTGCGTTTTTTACTGCGGAACCGCAGCGGTATTGCCGCTGCGGTTCCGCAGCAGTTTTCCATGCAGGGTACATAACAATGTAACCCTATAGAAAACAGTCACTGCTGTGCACATGGTCCGTAATTTCGTTTAAAAAGCCGCGCAGAATAGCTGCGGCAAAAAAGAAGGAGCATGTCACTTCTTTTTCCTGAACCGCAGCGGTTCTGCACCCATAGACCTCCATTGTGAGGTCAAAATCGCAGTAAAACCCGCAGATCAAAAATATATCTGCGGGTTTTACTGCGAATTGATGTGCAGAACCGCTGCAGCAGGAAGTGCGGGGGAGCGGGCGGAAGTGCGTGGGCGGAGTGTGGCTGCCCCCCCGTGCTCCGATCCCGCCCCCCCGTGCTCCGATGCCCCCCCTGTGCTCCGATGCCCCCCCAGTGCTCCGATGCCCCCCCCCGTGCCCTAATCTCCCCCCCTTATACTTACCCGGCGTCCCGGTGTCCGTCCGGCCGTCTTCTCCCTGGGCGCCGCCATCTTGCAAAATGGCGGGCGCATGCGCAGTGCGCCCGCCGAATCTGCCGGCCGGCAGATTCGCTCCAAAGTGCATTTTGATCACTGAGATATAACCTATCTCAGTGATCAAAATAAAAAAATAGTAAATGACACCCCCCCACTTTGTCACCCCCATTGGTAGGGACAATAAAAAAATTAAGAATTTTTTTTTTTTCACTAAGGTTAGAATAGGGGTAGGGGTAGGGTTAGGGGTAGGGTTAGGGGTAGGGTTAGGGGTAGGGCTAGGGTTAGGGTTAGGGGTAGGGTTAGGGTTAGGGTTAGGGGTAGGGTTAGGGGTAGGGTTAGGGGTAGGGTTAGGGGTAGGGTTAGGGTATTTTCAGCCATTTTAGCCCTAAAAAGCTTCCTAGGAAACACACAGTCTCTGCATAGAAAACTGCATAAAAAAAGGATAAAAAAACGCATCAAAAAACGCATCAAAAAAGGACAAAAAAAGGACCAAAAAAAGGACCTGCGTTTTCTGCCAAAAGCTGCAGTTTTTTAAAAAAACTGTCCTGAAAAAAAAAGGATGGAAATCCTGAACGTGTGAACATACCCTTAGTATGTCTTTAGAACCTATATCAATTCTATCACAATTAGCTCCCTGTTGTGGTGTCTGAAGATAACTTGAATTTTATCACTTCAATCAATGGCTATATTTGGAACCTTGCAAGAGAAAGAATGGACCAATATCGTTTAATGATATATAGTGAACATAATCAGCACACAATGTTGGACTTGAAATGAAATTATAGTCATAGATCAATCCCTTAATTAGGCTGCCATTCTCTATGCCATAACATTAGTTTTCTTCATGTTTCCATTACATTGCAACCTTATATTGAGTAATCTTCCTTGTAGGCATGTTTAGATCATTGTCATCGACAACTATGAATATAGTGTCATCAGCATATTAAAGTTACTCATCTGTGAAATCATAGTATTCAATTCACCAGCTCAAATAATAGTCTACACTGATATGGCATTTACCAAACATTATTAATAGTAAATGTGAGCACAAGCTCCTTACTCCATTAACAAGTCACTTAACTATGGATTAATCACTCGTGAGAGTTTGAGTTATTATAACTGTGCTCATGTCTCGTTTTAACGTGCGTTAATTGGGGGTTTAATTTTAATAGTATTCACAAATTGCTTGAACAACATTATAGCATCAACTGATCCATTGAATCTATCTGACTCCAGAACTAATTATTTTTAATTCTCTTAAGCAAATTATGCACTCTAGTCACATGGCCACATATTAATATTTACCATAACAATGGGCGATTAGGAAGATTAGTCCTGAGGAAAGAGAGAGTAGGAGAGGGTCAAGCAACAAGGGAAATGATTAAACATTTGAATGCATTTTTAAACATTTTGGCCAGAGAATATGAGTCCGAGTATAATGTTACGAGAAGGGGGAACTTATTATAATAATACCGCAATAACATGGATCATAGCCAATAATAAAGGTTTATAACATATATGATAAATCAGATGATTAGAACGGCTCAGTGCTCAAAACTTCAAGTTTTAATTCCTTGGAGAACCCATAAAAATACAGTTTTATTTGTTTAGCAGGTAAACAATGTAACAAACCTTTCTTGCTTTTATGTTGCAATAAAATGGCAAGCTGAGGTACTCATGATCACACCAAGCTATGTATAAATGCAATCATTAAGAAAAGACATAATGATCCATGATAATAAACCCTGCCAGCATGATTTTCTGTATTGTGGGCTCTTTTCTCTGCTTCTTCAACCAACACATTTACTGATATTGCACATATTTGTCTATCCATAAAAGGTTTTCTCTACTGCTCTCTTTTTATTTGTCTCTGGTTAGTAACATTTCAACCACATTATATTCATGCATTATAAAATAAATGTTACTACAGGAAATGGTTACTCAATTTCAATCCCAAAAACAAATGTTTGGTAGATGCATGAATAGTGTACCCAATTTTTTACTGTTTGTGGTACAACTTCATGTAGGTAATTTATTAATCTGAAATGTAAAATGCAAGCATGGAATTAGAGAAGATGGATTTCCAATGCAAAATAGTAGCTTATTGGCAAGTGAGTGGACAAGTGATGATAAAAGATGATAGATGGATAGATAGATAGGGTCTACAGGAGCACCTGTCCCAGTCACTCTAACGACAACTCTAAATGCTCAGAGCCTGAGCTTGTCGTCAGGGTCCATTCTGAGACAACTTGCAAAATTTGATGGCAATAACATGGTAATCGAAGAATGGGCCAAAGTACATACAGACTGTACAACCTAGTTGAGGAGCTGAACTCTGATGTCACGATTCACATGTTAGAGGGAGAAGCCCGAAAACATTGACATGGGGTTCCACATCAACACAAAAAACTCTAGAAGACACTGTTGCAATATTAGAGGAGGTTTACGGAGAGAGATGCTCGGCTGATAGTTTCTGGGTGCACTTCTTTAATTGGAGTCAGCAAGAAAACGAAAGCTTTTCCTAGTATATAATTGCTTTACAAAAGATGTTCCATACCTGCCAAAACAAATGCAAGGCTGGAGCCTCTGTTTTCACTGATCCTGAGACCATCTTCTTTGTTTAGGGACTGATGGATTAATCGCTGAGACAGACATTGCGGGATCAGATACAGGGGGAATGAGACACTTCAGTTTGCCCAGGTCGCTGCAAAAGTTTTGGCTTGTGAAGGTGAGGATGATATATGCTTTCGCATTGTGCAAATGTATGGCCTCAAAGAACAGAGAGTCCAGGCTGAAAATCAGCAGTCCGTCTCCTTGGCTAAGACGAGGGCATCAATTCAGGAACTAACCAGGCAAGTGGATCAGCTAAGAAGGTCTCATGCCCCATCGCCCCATCAAGTGGGGGGGTGGTCCATTTGACGTATGATCTGTCACCCCGAGAGGTGGGAAGAACTGAGACATCCGACAAATGTCCTTTCATATAGGTCACAAGAAAAGACCAGAGACTGGACGGCCTCAATGCAGACTGACCCATTCCCAAGGACAACCTCGTCGAAACCAGGACCAAACCTGAGAACACCTGAACACTCTCTACCCTGGGGACCAATATGCTGAATGTGCTGAGAAAGAGGGCATGTCTCCCAGAACTGCCCCCAGCTCAGACAACGGATGGTAGAGTGCGAGCCTGGACATTTAAATGAGGATCACCTAAGGTGCACTGGAGGGAATACCCCATGTAGGCAATGCCTGAAATGCCCTAAGAACCTGGTTTCCTGAAGTTCAGTGATGGATGTATTGATTGAAGACAAGGCCAAGAGCAGCTTAGTTGACACAGGAGCTGAAGTCTCCACAATGCCACTGAAGTGCTTTGAGACCCATTTTGGTCATTTAATTAAAGCTGAGTGATGAAAATGATTAAGCTGATGGCCATTAACCAAACGAAGATTCCAGTCCACAGGATAGGATGGATTCACATGAAGATTGGAGACATGGATGTGGGTTAAGAAGGGGTCCTGCTGCTGGATGAGGATTCACCAGTGCAGGCAGGATATGTAGTGACACATAAAGGAGGATTGTGGTGCAGAGGACAAACGGAGATAGCATAATGAACTACCTACTGGGGGAATATACGTTTCCAGTATGTACTCCCAGTACCTCAAGTTCTCCTCTGGAATAATAAATAAATTAGAGACAGAAGACATTCATTTCTCAACTGGGTGAGAACCAGCAGCCAGTGGTCAGCCCGTCCTTCTTCACTCTGCTTCCAGAATAGTTCACTATGCTAAATCTGTTTGTCCTTTGCACTGTATTCCTCCTTTATGTGTCACTACTTGTCTATTCACATGAGATGCATTTAGATTGCGCTGGCCAGCCCGCCTGATCTAATAGTATGGGCTGTAAACCAGATGCTGTGCACTACCTGTATGTCAACAGAACATTATACAAGCCTCTTTTGTGCAATCATATACTAAGCAATCATCCTCTCCATGGATTGGTAGGCTGTGAGTGGTTGTCTCATCAGTATTTTGCACCTGTGTTGCCACCATCTTTACTGTATTTTGCTGTATTTTGATAGTGCATTTGTTTGGAGACCTGGGCAGGTAAACATTGCTGCCCTTTTTCTGCTGTATTAATTCTTGAATTTTTAGAGGATTTTTAGTCCTCTTCTTGATTTGCTGTTCAGTCTACTACACATCCTGCCTTCATAGGGCAGAATACTACATACATTCCCAATGGCAAGTGCAAGGCTTTTTCGTTCGCTGGGTCAGTTACCTCCTCTGGTGCCTTCACTTTCAGGTTCCTTTCATATCCTTCTTCTACCTACATTGTAACATGGGACTCGCATTCCACTTTTTATCTCCCTTCCTTTTTTCTTCCTAATGTATCATGTTTCACAGACACACCAAATGGTTAGGAATAGGCATTAATTCTGCATTTATATCTTTCTTTCCTTTTGATGGGTTCAATTGTGTTCCTGTTTGACAAGCAGATTCCATTTGTTTTTAGGATCTCCAAAATCAGGCACTGGTGTAGTGGCACACAAGTGTAATAAGTTCTCCAATTAGGAATTTGGCTGTCCTGATCCAGTTTGATCCCCCTCTGGCATTGTTCTTCTTAGATATTTTATCTTATTTTCACACATCGTGGACAGGTTCTTCCCAACATTCCATTTTTAATCATTTTTCCCAATATTTTAATTAATTTGATGTTAGTTTTAATAAAACGTGTATAAATGTTTTAATATTTGTTATAAGATTTATATGTTATATGTTACTTAACATATATCCGGATTAACTGTTTGAACTCTGCTCAGTTATGTGCCCGGTTTGGCGTTTTTTTTTTTTTAAATGACAGCTTAGAACTCTGCTCAGTTATGTGCCCGGTTCAGCGTTTTTTTGTTTTTTTTTTAAATTACAGCTTATAAGATGAACATTTCTGTCAGCTATACTTAGGGTTTTGCTCAGATGAAGTGGTCGGGCAGAACCTTGAAACATGTTGACTTATAAAACATGTATAATTAAACTCCTTGGATTTTATCTCGGCCATCGAGCTTTTATCAGCAGCGCAATTGAATAACACCACCTTCTTGCACAAGAGGATCCTCAGCTTCTTCACCAAGCACAACATTCTCAGTAGTGATGAGCGAACGTGCTCAGATAATGTGTTATGGGTGCTAACCGAGTAACTTCGGTGTCCTTAAAAAATATGTTGTAGTCCCTGTGGCTGAATGTCTTGCAGATGTTCGACAGCCGCAACACATCCAGGGATTGCTTTTGTGTTAGGCAATCCCTGCATGTGTTACATATTTTTCACTCTGTTTTATTGTAGCCATTTGATAAATTCAAAAAAGTTCATTTTTTTCCTTATTAATGTACACTCTGCACCCCATCGTGACTGAAAAAAAAACAAGTGTACAAATTTTTTCAAATTTAATAAAAAAGAAAACTGAAATATCACATGGTCATAAGAATTCAGACCCTTTGCTCAGTATTGAGTAGAAGCACCCTAGATAGATAGACACTGCAGATAGATAGTAGTTGTAACAATTTAACCCCTTAAGTCTCAAGGGTGGTTTGCACGCTAATGACCGGGACAATTTCTTCGATAAGACCTGCGTTTATTTGTAAACAAAATTGAAATTTGGCAAAAATTTTGAAAATTTCGCAATTTTCCAACTTAAAATTTTTATGCCCTTAAATCACGGAGATATCTCACACAAAATACTTAATAAGTAACATTTCCCACATGTCTACTTTACATCAGCACAATTTTGGAACCAAAATTTTTTTTTTTTTTTAGGGAGTTATAAAGGTTAAAAGTTGACCAGCAATTTCTCATTTTTACAGCACCATTTTCTTTTAGGGACCACATGTCATTTGAAGTCATTTTGAGGGGTCTATATGATAGAAAATAACCAGGTGTGACACTATTCTAAAAACTGCACCCCTCAAGGGGCTCAAAACCACACTCAATAAGTTTATTAACTCTTCAGGTGTTTCATAGGAATTTTTGGAATGTTTAAATAAAAATGAACATTTAACTTTTTTCACACAAAATTTACTTCAGCTCCAATTTGATTTATTTTACCAAGGGTAACAGGAGAAAATGGACCCCAAAAGTTGTTGTACAATTTGTCCTGAGTATGCTGATACCCCATATATGGTATACCCCATAGTGGTAAACCACTGTTTGGGCGCATGGCAGAGCTCGGAAGGGAAGGAGCGCCATTTGACTTTTCAATGCAAAATTGACTGGAATTGAGATGGGATGCCATGTTGCATTTGGAGAGCCACTGATGTGCCTAAACATTGAAACCCCCCACAAGTGACACCATTTTGGAAAGTAGACCTCTAAGGAACTTATCTAGATGTGTGGTGAGCACTTTGACCCACCAAGTGCTTCACAGAGGTTTATATGCAGAGCCGTGAAAAAAATAAAAAAATCATATTTTTTCACAAAAATGATATTTTCGCCCCAATTTTTTATTTTTGCAAGGGTAAGAGAAGAAATTAGACCCCAAAAGTTGTTGTACAACTTGTCCTGAGTATGCTGAAACCCCATATGTGGGGGGGGAGCCACCGTTTGGGCGCATGGCAGAGCTCGGAAGGGAAGGAGCGCCATTTGGAATGCAGACTTAGATGGATTGGTCTGCAGGTGTCACGTTGCATTTGCAGAGCCCCTGATGTAACTAAACAGTAGAAACCCCCCTCAAGTGACCCCATATTGGAAACTAGACCCCCTAAGGAACTTATCTAGATGTGTTGTGAGAACTATGAACCCCCAAGTGTTTCACTACAGTTTATAACGCAGAGCCATGAAAATAAAAAAGAATTTGTTTCCCACAAAAATGGTTTTTAAGCCCCCCAAACTTTTATTTTCCCTAGAAAAATTAAAAGGTATAACAAGAACTGGATCCAAAGTTAAAGTGATCAAGATAAGGCAAGCTTACCCATACTAAAGTCTGTGTGATGAGATGTCCAGCACAGCCCCAAATATTATTTGGTATATATTTTGGTATAGTTTTGATATGATTAATAATATACAACAGATGAGTATAATTTTAAGATAAAATGTAAAAAAATGAGTCCTATTTAAATAATGTAAAAAAAAACATGAATGTGACTTTGATGAAATGGTAATTTATCCTACAGAATGGTTGGATGCATACACACAGGAGAGCAAATATTGCATCTATGTTATTTTATGAAACATCCCCAAAGCATGATGTTGCCACCCCCATGCTGCACAGTAGGTCTGGGGTTCTTTGGATGCAACTCAGCATTTTGTCTCCTCCAAACATGACGCGTTTTGTTTCTACCAAACTGTTCTACTTTGGTTTCATCAGACCACATGACATTCTCCCAATACTCTTCTGAATAATCCAAATGCTCTCTAGCAAACTTCAGATGGGCCCGCACATGTACTGGCTTAACCCCGTCATGACCCAGCCTATTTTGACCTTAATGACCTGGCCGTTTTTTGCAATTCTGACCAGTGTCCCTTTATGAGGTAATAACTCAGGAACGCTTCAACGGATTCTAGCGGTTCTGAGATTGTTTTTTCGAGACATATTGGGCTTCATGTTAGTGGTAAATTTAGGTCGATAATTTTTGAGTTTATTTGTGATAAAAACAGAAGCTTGGCGAAAATTTTGAAAATTTTGCAATTTTCACATTTTGAATTTTTATTCTGTTAAACCAGAGAGTTATGTGACAAAAAATAGTTAATAAATAACATTTCCCACATGTCTACTTTACATCAGCACAATTTTGGAAACAAAATGTTTTTTTTGCTAGGAAGTTATGTTTGACCAGCAATTTCTCATTTTTACAACGAAATTTACAAAACCATTTTTTTAGGGACCACCTAAAAAAAAACCAGTCTATATGGCTGAAAATACCCGAAAGTGACACCATTCTAAAAACTGTACCGCTCAAGGGCTATTGCAGCATCGGCCATGGCTGGATTGTAATATTTCACTAATTTTCATAGGTGAAATATTACAGATTGCTCTGATTGGCTGTTTCACTTTCAACAGCCAATCAGAGTGATCGTAGCCACGGGGGGGGGGGGGGGGGAAGCCTCCACCCCTGTGGTGAAGTACAACTCCCCCTGTCCCTGTAGGTCAGGTGAAATTGGAGTTAACCCTTTCACCCAGCCTGCAGGGATGCAATAATTCTGTGACACAGCATATGCTTCACAAGTCGGATTGGCACCGACTTTCATGACACATACGCTGTGTCACAGGTCGGGAAGGGGTTAAGCAGGGGGACACGTCTGGCACTGCAAGATCTGAGTCCCTGGCGGCGTAATGTGTTACTGATGGTAGCCTTTGTTACGTTGGTCCCAGCTCTATGCAGGTCATTCACTAGGTCCCCCATGTGGTTCAGGGATTATTGCTCATCGTTCTGCGATCATTTTGACCCCACAGTGTGAGATCTTGCGTGGAGTCCCAGAACAAGGGAGATTATCAGTCGTCTTGAATGTCTTCCATTTTCTTATTATTGCTCCCACAGTTGATTTCATCACACCAAGCTGTTGCCTATTGTAGATTCAGTCTTCCCAGCCTGGTGCAGGGCTACAATTTTGTTTCTGGTGTCCTTCGACAGCTCTTTGGTCTTCACCATAGTGGAGTTTGGAGTGTGACTGTTTGATGTTGTGGACAGGTGTCTTTTTTTTTACTGATAACAAGTTCAAACAGGTGCCATTACTAAAGGTAATAAGTGGAGGACAGAGGATCCTATTAAATAAGGAGCTACAGGTCTGTGAGAGCCAGAAATCTTGCATGTTTTTAGGTTATTTTTGCAAAATAAATCTTGCTAAATCAGACAACGTGATTTTCTGGATTTGTTTTCTCATTTTGACTTTCATAGTTGTGGTCTACCTATGATGTCAATTACAGGCTTCTCTCATCTTTTTAAATGAGAGAACTTGCACAATTGGTGGCTGACTAAATATTTGTTTTCCACGCTGTAGATAGATAGATATATAGATAGATATGGGATAGATAGATATGGTGTAGATAGATAGATAGATAGATAGATAGATAGATAGATAGATAGATAAATAAGATAGATAGGATCATTGTTACTAAGAGTGGAAAAAGAAAACATGCTAAAAAATAGTAATACCAAGCAATGGTAATGATAGTTAGCCAACACTTTATTGCTGCTCTGTAAAAATGGCACTGCTAATTAATAATAATTTTATTTATATAGCGCCAACATATTCCGCAGCGCTTTACAAATTATAGAGGGGACTTGTACAGACAATAGACATTACAGCATAACAGAAATACAGTTCAAAACAGATACCAGGAGGAGTGAGGGCCCTGCTCGCAAGCTTACAAACTATGGGGAAAAGGGGAGACACGAGAGGTGGATGGTAACAATTAATCTCTAATTAATTAGAGGTTAGGTATACATGCTTAGTAATAACACATGATATACTAGACTAATTGTATGAGATAGATGATAGATAGATAGATAGATAGATAGATAGATAGATAGATAGATAGATAGATGCAAATAAACATTAATCAATTGGCCAATAATTGTTTTGTGCTTTACTGTGCTTTGAAACATAGATCAAGCAAGTTAAAATCTTTTCACTTTCTATTTTCAACACTACTAATATGGTATCAGTCACGTAAGTTTAAAAAATCTTTGGCTACAAAATATGTATTTATAGAGCATCTTTCACCTTTCTATTTTTTCCATGGTACAAAAATTATGTCTCATAAGAAATAATGTCAATCACAGTTTTTAGTATAGCTAAAAACTGACAAAAAATGCACAATTGGGTATCACCAGGACAATAAATGTTGTAGATTGCATGGTATTGCTCATCTTGTTGGGTTTGTGTTAGGCACAACTCCTATGCAGATATACAGTATATCACAAAAGTGAGTACACCCCATCATATTTTTGTAAATATTTTATTATATCTGTCATGACTCAACAGAGGTCGGTCAAGCGGACGGCACAACACACAACGGGATGGTAAAGGAGAGAGGAAGGCTCTAACAATTAGGAACGAGCGATGGGACTCCTCCTGAGCTACAACCTGAGCCTGTCCCTGAAATCCCCTAGTGCCCTAAGTGGTTCCTCCCCCCTGCTTTCATGTACCTCATCCCTGTCACCTCACCGCACTGGCAGGCAAGGGTGCTAGCCTCACCAGGGGATAGTGACAAGCATGAGACAGACCAGGTAAATACACAAAACTTAGCTTCAGACTCCGCTGCCAAGCTCCACACAAGAAAAGCATATGGATAACCAGCCATGCTAAAACTGACAGCTGGGTGTTGCAGCCAACAGCTGTAAGTTTTGCCATGCTGGATATCAAAAAATACAGTAGGACCCACATCATACTTTTTTCTATTATTTATTTATAGTGCAGGGACTGGCTGATAAATACTTCCATGAGCCGTGCCTGCTCACTGCTATCTGCAGTAGGCGTAGAATGGTCAGAGTGGTACTCACATCAGATGACACTTCTGTGACCGGAGGTAAACTTTTTACCTCCTGTCACAGCTGCTGTCTTACACTGTCATCTGACAGTGTGGAAGCTGGAGGACTCTGACCGGTGGTAATCTTACCACTGATCAGAGCCGCCGGTGTTTGTTGCGCTGTCATGCAATAAAACACCCATTGTTTGGGTAGTAACATGGTTTGCAGTGCCCGAACAATAGGTGTTCAGTACGGGCCCCAAACTTTACTGTTCGAGTTCGCCGATCTCTAGTTCTGAGTGGAATGTGTCTTTTTAAACTACAGTATGATCTTGGCCACTGTGCTGCAGCTCAGTTTCAGGGTCTTGGCAATCTTCTTAGAGCTTTGACCATCTTTATGTAGAGCCAAAATTATTTTCAGATTCTCAGAGTTCTTTGCCATGAGGTGGCATGTTGAACTTCAAGTGACAAGTATGAGAAAGTGTGAGAGTGATAACACCAAATTTACTACACTTGCTTCCAATTCACACCTGAGACCTTGTAACACAAATGAGTCACATAACATCGGGGAGGAAAAATTGTTACTTCGGCCATTTTCCCTTAGGGGTGTACTCACTTTTGTTGCCAGCGATTTAGACATTAGGCTGTGTGTTGAGTATTTTAGAGGGTACACCACACTTACTGTACACTGTTATATAAGCTGAACACAGCCGACTATACATTGTATCAAACTGTTATATCTTCGTTGTTGTCCCATGAAAAGATAAAATAAAATATTCACCAAAATGTGAGGTGTCTACTCTTTTTTGTTATATAATGTAGATTAGGAAAGAAACTCAATGAAGGTATATGTTTTTCTACTATTGCAATCACAGTTTTTAAATATACCAATGATAACTTTGTATTTATACAAAGAAAAAATTATGAAGAAAATTAAAAAATAAATGTTTTATTAAAAAAAGGAATAATTCACACAACACGCTTACACGGGTAGGTGTAACATTGCAGCATAAAACTATAAGGAGGGAGGAAGAGGAGGAGATAGGGGGAGGAGAAGGACTTAAAATGTTCTGTTTAGATTGTTAACCACTAATTACAAAGTCTATTTTTGTAACCCTAATGTAATTTTCTTTTTTTTTAATTTAGTGATAAGGTCTGCAGTTTAAATTTTCCATTATTCGGTCTTCCATTCATCAAGGTGATGCTACTAATTATACTAAAATGGTGTGGATATATTAAAATTACAAAGAAAAGAGAATATGAGTAATATGTCAATTCAAAGATAATGTATATGTACATACATGATAACATAAATGCTTCCTATTGTTTGCTTAGAAATACTGCTAAAATCTATCTTCTTAAGAATAAGTGGACTCCTAGTTCACTGAGAGATCAGATTACAGCTGCCCGTTGAATCAGAGATTGTGCTTCTGCTTTCTAGTACAGTGACATGTAAAAGTTTGGGCACAACTAGTCAAAATTACTGTTATTGTGAACAGTTAAAGGGAACCTGTCACCCCGTTTTTTCCGATTGAGATAAAAATACTGTTAAATAGGGCCTGCGCTGTGCGTTACAATAGTGTATGTAGTGTACCCTGATTCCCCACCTATGCTGCGAAATACATTACCAAAGTCGCCGTTTTCGCCTGTCAATCAGGCTGGTCAGGTCGGGTGGGCGTGGTCAAATCAGGCTGGTCAGGTCGGGTGGGCGTGGTCACAGCGCTGTTTCTTCCCCAGCTTTTCGTTGGTGGCGTAGTGGTGTGCGCATGTCCCAGTGCCGAATCCACTTGCGCGCACGTGAAGAAACAGCGCCACGATCTGCGCTATTACTGTCTTCGGTGGGGGCGGCCATCTTCCTGGGGCCGCGCGTGCGCAGATGGAGTGCTCTGCTGCACGGGGCTTCAGGAAAATGGCCGCGGGATGCCGCGCGTGCGCAGAAGAGATCGCGGCGGCCATTTTCCTGAAGCCGAGTATGCAAACTCTAGATTCTATTCTATTCTGCCTACAAATTATTTTATTTCCTCAGCTGATTTGAGGTGCTATAGCAGTTTGTCCATCCTGCTGTCTTAATATGTACAGAGTATTCTGAGTTGAATAATGTATTATTTTGATACATAGGACCTCAACCACACCTCATTGTCCATGATAACAAAATGCAATCATGGATAAGAAGTATGGATCAGTATAAACTTGAAGTCTAATTTGCATTGATTAAAAGAAAAGCACTTTTTGGGGTTCATGAACAGTATCCAAAAATACAATACTGTGCACGGTACTAAACGAGAATTACTAGTAAAAAAAACAGTGGTGCAAACTTCAATTCATGGCTCATTTGTTTCTGTAAGCATATATGAATAAATTCTCTACAGGAAAATACAAGGTTGTATTGAACTTTCTTTTTGTATTTGTGATTGTTTGTAAAAGTCTCCGTGACTATTATTCCAGTTGGTTGAGTGCCTCTGTGATCCACTTTTTCAATTGCTAATAACTAACTCTACATCAAAGATCTCAAACTCTAATGCCAAATTATTTTAAAGGAGTTTCTCGAGAAACACAAAAATCAAAGCCCTTCTATCAACAAAAAGCTTTATATTTTGCTACCTCTTATTAGAACTCGCAAAATAAAATGATGAGATGTATTCCTGTTGCAGCAGGAGATGAAATGACAGTCATTTTGAAAGTGGTAAAAGCCTTCCAATTTATAGTCCTACATTCCTGGGCTGAAATGAAAGGTAACGATTCATATTGAGTTTTATGGTCTTCCAATAAGGCATCAAAACCCTATCAAAGATGCAATTTGATATTTTATAATATTCCCTTTTATTTATAGTAGTACATAACTGTAATTACATAAATGGAATCAGAAAAAAACTTCAGTGAGAATGATGCACCCAAATCTGTCAATAACACTGTCACGATATGGTATGAAATATCATATAAGTAGTTTCTCTTGCTAGCAGGCTGTGGGCTAAAAAGCCCCCCCTTCCCTTTTGGCTCAGCCAATAGCTGCCTTGCCAATGTACTGGGGGGAGTTTTATTGAAGAAAGGAATTTACGATCGCTTTGGAAGGCTCCAACTCTTCTCTAGCTATAACTGGATTAGAAATTTCCAGAATCCATGAAAGTTCTTTGTTTTGTTTTTGTAAGATATTACGCAAACCGTTTACGTTAAGAACATGAAAATATATATTCTTAATCTCCCTCGGTGGATCTACCCATCCCTCGAAACACGGGCTTCTAACTCCATCTGGTAAAGAAGTAGGGATTTCTCTGTAAATATGTATCCCAAATAGGACATATTTGATCTCATTAGAATGCCCACGTTAATCCGAGATGAATGCTGGGTTTGTTATGACTATGACATGTTTTGTAGCAGAGTTATAGAAATTAGATATAGGTTAGGGTAAAATTAGTTAACTGAAGAGGTAGGAGGGACGAGGTGATCCAACCCCTTTCTGGGATGTTACAGGCCGCAGCTATAACTGTCTGCCCAGATCCCCAGCAGTCACTTCTTGTCTTTTCCTGGAGAGCCCTGAGCACGTCCAATGAACTGGGACGTATGGTTGCCTGCAATGCAATGAACTGAGAACATGTGAGTGTTATCTTTTCTCCTTTAATCCCCTTTATGTTATAATTACCTTGTACATATTTGCAATTGTCTCATTTGTAACATCTTTGTAAAATATTTTGATAAAGCACTGCCTAACTTTTGTGGGGTATATTATTTCATGCCAGTTCTTTCTCCATGCTCTAAAAACGTACACTAAGTCTCCTTAAGGGAATTACGCTACTGTTGTGTTGGGCTAGCTTTGGACCCGTTTAATCGAAGCTGGTGGCAGCGATACCGTGTGCAGGCTTTTGGGTGATGTTGTAGCGACTGCGGCGTTGATAATTATTTTTCCTGCCTGAGTGGGAGTAGTCAATCGCATCGCCGCAGCGTGCCCAATAGCCAGTACATAGCAGGCAGCCCGTCTGGCGACTAATTACCCAGGGTGCAGTACCTAATCTGACCTGAGAGTAAGGGGGGCGCCAGAGAGCTGCAAGTGTTAAGTGGAACTGTAAGCGGGATATACATAAATCCCTGCAGTTTGTGGTATATTGAAGAGCAGTGGGATACCTAGAATAAGCCCCTGCTGTAAACTAAGAGGTCAATAGCCTTGTGTGTGTTGTTTCATCACATTGTGGAGTGGAGGGATAACTAAGATAAGCCCCCCTGCACATGTGATAGCCGTCTGTTGGCCTAAAGCCACCCCGATCTGTGACGTAGGGGTGACGGTCATGGTGTGAATCGTGACAAATTGGTGGCAGTGGTCAGGGAATCCTGACAAACACTCAAGTCTACTTACCGTATATACTCAAGTATAAGTCGACCCGAGTATAAGCTGACCCCCCTAATTTTGCCACAAAAAACAGGGAAAACTTAATGACTCGAGTATAAGTCTAGGGTGAGAAATGCAGCAGCTACCGGTAAATGTCAAAAGTAAAAATAGATACCAATAAAAGTAAAATTAATTGAGACATCAGTAGGTTAAGTATTTTTGAATATCCATATTGAATCAGGAGCCCCATATAATGCTCCATACAAAATACGCCCCATATAATGCTCCATAAAGTTTATGATGGCCCCATAAGATGCTCCATACTAAAACATGCCCCATATAATCCTGCATAAAGGTTAAGAATGGTCCCATAAGATGCTCCATAGACACATTTGCCCCATATAATGCTGCACAAATGTTGATTATGTCCCCATAAGATGCTCCATACAGATACTTGCCTCATGTAGTACTGCACAAACGTTATGGCCCGATACAGACACTTGTCCCATATAGTGCTGCACAAACATTATGGCCCAATACAGACACTTGCCCCATATAGTGCTGCACAAACGTTATGGCCCCATACAGACACTTGCCCCATATAGTGCTGCACAAATGTTATGGCCCCATACAGACACTTGCCTCATATAGTACTGCACATTTGCTGTTGCTGCGATTAAAAAAATCACATACTCACCTCTTCGTCGCTCTGGCCCCCGCCACTTTCAATATTCATCTGCTCCTCGTTCCGGATGCAGCTCCATCTTCAGTGTCTTCTGCACTGACGTTCAGGCAGAGGGCGTGTACTAATCACGTCATTGCGCCCTCTGACCTGAGCGTCACTTCAGAAGACGCTGAAGATTGAGCGGCGCCCGGAACAGGGAGCAGGTGAATATCACGCAGCGCAGTGCTCCCCTCCCCGTTATACTTACCTGCTCCTGGCGCGGCGCAGTCCCTGCTTCCCCGCAGCTTCTTCCTGTATTGAGCGGTCACCGTTACCGCTCATTACAGTAATGAATATGCGGCTCCACCCCTATGGGAGGAGAAGCAGCATATTCATTACTGTAATGAGCGGTACCATGTGACCGCTCAATACAGGAAGAAGCTGGGTCGCCGGGGAAGCCAGGGACCAGCAGGGACCACGCCAGGTGCAGGTGAGTATAATTAGACAGCCCCCGCTCCCCCTCCCCTGCTGACCCCTGGGTATGACTCGAGTATAAGCCAATAGGGGGACTTTCAGCCCCAAAAAATGGGCTGAAAATCTTGGCTTATACTCAAGTATGTACGGTATGATCTTTTTGAAAAAACAGACTCCAATGTAATAACAATGTATGATATATACCAGGTCAGCAGATAGAGTTGTTACGGTACTACTATCTTGTTGAATCTATAATTGAGGCTATCTGTTGGCAGAAACATTGATCAATGGCTTTAACTTCCACTGTTCTGTGACAGGAGCCAGATGTTAACTACTTCAGAGGAGTCCACATACTAGAAAAATACTGGTGACTGTACACAAGCATGCTAAATAAAAACTCCTCTACAGTAATTAGAATTGTTCTGAATATTTGCATTGCCAAACATCTAATAGTAAGGTATAAGAATAATTACTAATAACAGAACAAATGTTACTAACTGTCTTTTAAATGTTCAATTACTAAAAAGTTAACAAAAAAATGGAAAGATTAATTAGGGATGAGCAGCTCTATAAGTAAATCAGAAACAGTTGTAAGGTGCTTTTACACTGAAGGGTTATCGTGAACGGCATTCTTAAAAACACTCATTTCACAAAAATCAGGCTGACGATCACCCGATGAACAAACAAAACGCTAATGGGACAGGTGGAACGATCTTTTATTCAGCACTACTCTATGAAATCTGGCGTTTATTATTTGTTCCAGCGCCTCTCTATTTCGGAGATATGGTTACCTCCTACCTGTATGTAATCGTAGTCTTTTTATGCAACTAGTCATGGTTGGAAACTATTCTCATGGACTATATTTCAGCAATGGAGAGGCAGATGAACAAATGTACAACACCATATTTAGGACACTATAAGAATTTATACCAGGTAACACATGACATACCTATGGCAAGTAACAGGTCCTCTTTAGTGATGAGCCAGTATGCTCGTAACACGAGTTTCTACGAGCATTCTCGGGTGGTCTCCGAGAATTTTGGCATGCTCAGAAATTTAGTCTATGTCAATGCAGCTGCATGATATGTGGCTGCTAAACAGTTTGAATACATGTGGGGATTGCTTGTTTGTTAGGGAATCCCCACATGTATATAAGCTGTCTAGCAGCCGCAAATCATGCAGCTGCGTCAACATAAACTAAATCTACGAGCATGCCGAAATACTCGTAGACCACCCAAGCATGTTCGGAGAAACTCGAGTAACGAGTATACTCGCTCATCACTAGTCCTCTTTAACATCCCAAGGGATTTCAAAGTTTGTGTCCTCTATATAACGTGTTTAGGATTTTTAGAGTTGGCAAAGTTTTCTCTTAGACTCTGAATGCAAATCTGCAAATCAAGGATGTAGACTATCTAAATATACTGTATATACTCGAGCATAAGCTGACCAGAGTATAAGCCGAGACCCCTAATATTGCCACAAAAAACTGGGAAAACTTATTGACTCGAGTATAAGCCTAGGGTGGGAAATGCAGCAGCTACTGGTACATTTCAAAAGTAAAAATAGATACCAATAAAAGTAAAATTGATTGAGACATCAGTAGGTTAAGTGTTTTTGAATATCCATATTGAATCAGGAGCCCCATATAATGCTCCATACAGTTCATAATGCGCCCCATAAGATGCTCCATAGAAAATACGCCCAATGTAATGCTCCATACAGTTCATGATGGGCCCCATAAGATGCTCCATATTAAAATATGCCCCATATCATGCTGCACAAAAGCTTAATGATGGCCCCATAAGATGCTCCATAGAATATTGTGCCCCATATAATGCTGCACAAAGGTTGATGGCCCCATAAGATGCTCCATAGATTACGCCCCATATAATGCTGCACAAAGGTTGATGGCCCCATAAGATGCTCCACAGCATATTATGCCCCATATAATGCTGCTGCTGCGAAGAAAAAAAAATGACATACCTCTCATCGTTCAGGCCCCCAGCACTTGCAACATTCACCTGTCACCGTTCCACCACCGCGTGCCGCTGTGACATCCGTCTTTCTGCAGTGAATGTTCAGGCAGAGGGCGCGCACTAACCACGTCATCGCGCCCTCTGACCTGAATGTCACAGCCAGAGAACACAGAAGACGTAGGCCGGTGGTGGAAAATGGACAGGTGAATATCGCGCAATGCTCACCCTCCCCAGTCATACTCACCCTCCTGGCACAGTCCCTGCTTCTCCATCGTCCTGGGCCAGCAGCTCTTCCTGTGTTCAGCTGTCACTGGTACCGATCATTAAAGTAATGAATATGCGCTCCGCCCCTATGGGAGTGGAGTCACGTCCATATTCATTACTTTAATGAGTGGTAACACGTGATCGCTGAACTCAGGAAGAGCTGCCGGTGACCAGGGACCATCGCATCGCATCAGAGAAGCAGGGACCGCGCTGGGCGCAGATCAGTATGATGTGACAGCTGCCGCTGCCCCTCCCCCACTGATACTCTGGGAATAAATCGAGTATAAGCCGAGAGGGGCACTTTCAGCCTAGAGAAATAGGCTGATAATCTCGGCTTATACTCGAGTATATATGGTAGTTAAACATTATAATATTTTAGCTGTTTAAAGAATATTTCTCTTTCTACTCAAAAGCCTTCAGGGTGGAAATCATGATGTATATTATATAGAAGCTGTCATTATATTCTTAACCCCTTAATCCCATATGACGTACTATCCCGTCCAGGTGACCTGGGACTTAATTCCCAGTGACGGGATAGTACGTCATATGCGATCGGCCGCGCTCACGGGGGGAGCGCGGCCGAGTGTCAGCTGACTATCGCAGCTGACATCCGGCACTATGTGCCAAGAGCGGTCACGGACCGCTCCCGGCACATTAACCCCCGGCACACCGCGATCAAACATGATCGCGATGTGCCGGCGGTACAGGGAAGCATCGCGCAGGGAGGGGGCTCCCTGCGTGCTTCCCTGAGACGATCGGTACAAGGTGATGTGCTCACCTTGTACCGAACGTCTTCTCCCTGCAGGCCCCGGATCCAAAATGGCCGCGGGGCTGCATTCGGGTCCTGCAGGGAGTACTTCCGGGTCGCCTGCAGGTGCTGGTAAGCCTGCAGCGATGTCAGTGAGATCGCCGATCTTACAGAGTGCTGTGCAAACTGTAAGATCGGCGATCTGTGATGTCCCCCCCTGGGACAAAGTAAAAAAGTAAAAAAAAAAATTCCACATGTGTTAAAAAAAAAAAAATAATAATTACTAAATAAATAAATAAAAAAATAATATTATTCCCATAAACACATTTCTTTATCTAAAAAAAAAAAAAAAATGTACACATATTTAGTATCGCCGCGTCCGTAACGACCCGACCTATAAAACTGTCCCACTAGTTAACCCCTTCAGTGAACACCGTAAGAAAAAAAATAAAACGAGCCAAAAAACAACGCTTTATTATCATACCGCCGAACAAAAAGTGGAATAACACGCGATCAAAAAGACAGATATAAATAACCATGATACCGCTGAAAACGTCATCTTGTCCCGCAAATAACAAGCCACCACAAAGCATAATAAGCAAAAAAATAAAAAAGTTATAGTCCTGAGAATAAAGCGATGCCAAAATAATTATTTTTTCTATAAAATAGCTTTTATCGTATAAAAGCGCCAAAACATAAAAAAATGATATTAATGAGGTATCGCTGTAATCGTACTGACCCGACGAATAAAACTGCTTCATCCACTTTACCAAACGCGGAACGGTATAAACGCCTCCCCCAAAAGAAATTCATGAATAGCTGGTTTTTGGTCATTCTGCCTCACAAAAATCGGAATAAAAAGTGATCAAAAACTGTCACGTGTCCAAAAATGTTACAAATAAAAACGTCAACTCGTCCCGCAAAAAACAAGACCTCACATGACTCTGTGGACCAAAATATGGAAAAATTATAGGTCTCAAAATGTGGAGACGCAAAAACTTTTTTGCTATAAAAAAAAGCGTATTTTAGTGTGTGACGGCTGCCAATCATAAAAATCCGATATAAAAAACGCTATAAAAGTAAATCAAACCCCCCTTCATCACCCCCTTAGTTAGGGAAAAATAATAAAATTAAAAAAATGTATTTATTTCCATTTTCCCATCAGGGCTAGGGTTAGGGTTAGGGCTAGGGTTAGGGTTGGGGCTAGGGTTAGGGCTAGGGTTAGGGCTAGGGTTAGGGCTAGGGTTAGGGCTAGGGTTGGGGCTAGGGTTGGGGTTAGGGTTGGGGCTAGGGTTGGGGCTAGGGCTAGGGTTAGGGTTGGGGCTAGGGTTAGGGTTGGGGTTAGGGTTGGAGCTAAAGTTAGGGTTAGGGCTAAAGTTAGGGTTAGGGTTGGGGCTAAAGTTAGGGTTAGGGTTGGGGCTAAAGTTAGGGTTAGGGTTTGGATTATATTTACGGTTGGGATTAAGGTTGGGATTAGAATTAGGGGTGTGTCAGGGTTAGGGGTGTGGTTAGGGTTACCGTTGGGATTAGGGTTAGGGGTGTGTTAGGGTTAGGGTTTCAGGTAGAATTGGGGAGTTTCCACTGTTCAGGCTCTCCAAACGTGACATGGCGTCCGATCTCAATTCCAGCCAATTCTGCGTTGAAAAAGTAAAACAGTGCTCCTTCCCTTCCGAGCTCTCCGGTGCGCCCAAACAGGGGTTTACCTCAACATGTGGGGTATCAGCGTACTCAGGACAAATTGGACAACAACTTTTGGGGTCCAAGTTCTCTTGTTATCCTTGGGAAAATAAAAATGTGGGGGGCTAAAAATCATTTTTGTGGGAAAAATAAGATTTTTTTATTTTCGCGGCTCTGCGTTGTAAACTGCAGTGAAACAGTTGGGGGTTCAAAGTTCTCACAACACATCTAGATAGGTTCCTTGGGAGGTCTAGTTTCCAATATGGGGTCACTTGTGGGGGGTTTGTACTGTTTGGGTACATCAGAGGCTCTGCAAATGCAACGTGACGCCTGCAGACCAATCCATCTAAGTCTGTATTCCAAATGGCGCTCCTTCCCTTCTGAGCTCTGCCATGCGCTCAAACAGTGCTTCCCCCCCCACATATGGGGTATCAGCGTACTCAGGAAAAATTGGACAACAACTTTTGGGGTCCAAGTTCTCTTGTTATCCCTGGGAAAATAAAAATGTGGGGGGCTAAAAATCATTTTTGTGGGAAAAATAAGATTTTTTTTATTTTCGCGGCTCTGCGTTGTAAACTGCAGTGAAACACTTGGGGGTTCAAAGTTCTCACAACACATCTAGATAGGTTCCTTGGGAGGTATAGTTTCCAATATGGGGTCACTTGTGGGGGGTTTGTACTGTTTGGGTACATCAGAGGCTCTGCAAATGCAACGTGACGCCTGCAGACCAATCCATCTAAGTCTGTATTCCAAATGGCGCTCCTTCCCTTCCGAGCTCTGCCATGCGCTCAAACAGTGCTTCCCCCCCACATATGGGGTATCAGCGTACTCAGGACAAATTGGACAACAACTTTTGGGGTCCAAGTTCTCTTGTTATCCTTGGGAAAATAAAAATGTGGGGGGCTAAAAATCATTTTTGTGGGAAAAATAAGATTTTTTTTTATTTTCGCGGCTCTGCATTGTAAACTGCAGTGAAACACTTGGGGGTTCAAAGTTCTCACAACACATCTAGATAGGTTCCTTGGGAGGTCTTGTTTCCAATATGGGGTCACTTGTGGGGGGTTTGTACTGTTTGGGTACATCAGGGGCTCTGCAAATGCAACGTGACACCTGCAGACGAATCCATCTAAGTCTGTATTCCAAATGGCGCTCCTTCCCTTCCGAGCTCTGCCATGCGCCCAAACAGTGCTTTCCCCCCACATATGGGGTATCAGCGTACTCAGGACAAATTGGACAACAACTTTTGGGGTCCAATTTATCCTGTTACCCTTGTGAAAATACAAAACTGGGGACTAAAAAATCATTTTTGTGAAAAAAAAAAAGAATTTTTATTTTCACGGCTCTGCGTTATAAACTGTAGTGAAACACTTGGGAGCTCAAAGCCCTCAAAACACATCTAGATAAGTTCCTTAGGGGGTCTACTTTCCAAAATGGTGTCACTTTTGGGTGGTTTCAATGTTTAGGCACATCAGGGGCTCTCCAAACGCAACATGGCGTCCCATCTCAATTCCAGTCAATTTTGCATTGAAAAGTCAAATGGCGCTCCTTCCCTTCCGAGCTCTGCCATGCGCCCAAAGAATGGTTTACACCCACATATGGGGTATCAGCGTACTCAGGACAAATTGCACAACAACTTTTGTGGTCTAATTTCTTCTCTTACCCTTGGGAAAATAAAACAATTGTGGCAAAAAATCATTTTTGTGAAAAAATGTGATTTTTTATTTTTACGGCTCTGCATTATAAACTTCTATGAAGCACTTGGTGGGTCAAAGTGCTCACCACACATCTAGATAAGTTCCTTAAGGGGTCTACTTTTCCAAAATGGTGTCACTTTTGGGTGGTTTCAATGTTTAGGCACATCAGGGGCTCTCCAAACGCAACATGGCGTCCCATATCAATTCCAGTCAATTTTGCATTGAAAAGTCAAATGGCGCTCCTTCCCTTCCGAGCTCTGCCATGCGCCCAAACAATGGTTTACACCCACATATGGGGTATCAATGTACTCAGGACAAATTGTACAACAACAACAACTTTTGGGGTCCATTTTCTCCTGTTACCCTTGGTAAAATAAAACAAATTGGAGCTGAAATAAATTTTGTGTGAAAAAAAGTTAAATGTTCATTTTTATTTAAACATTCCACAAATTCCTGTAAAACACCTGAAGGGTTAATAAACTTCTTGAATGTGGTTTTGAGCACCTTGAGGGGTGCAGTTTTCAGAATGGGGTCACACTTGGGTATTTTCTATCATATAGACCCCTCAAAATGACTTCAAATGAGATGTGGTCCCTAAAAAAAAATGGTGTTGCAAAAATGAGAAATTGCTGGTCAACTTTTAACCCTTATAACTCCCTAACAAAAAAAATTTTGGTTCCAAAATTGTGCTGATGTAAAGTAGACATGTGGGAAATGTTAATTATTAAGTATTTTGCATGACATATCTCTGTGATTTAAGGGTATAAAAATTCAAAGTTGGAAAATTGCAAAATTTTCAAAATTTTCACCAAATTTCCGTTTTTTCACAAATAAACGCAAGTTGTATCGAATAAATTTTACCACTATCATGAAGTACAATATGTCTCGAGAAAACAATGTCAGAATCGCCAAGATCCATTGAAGCGTTCCAGAGTTATAACCTCATAAAGGGACAGTGGTCAGTATTGTAAAAATTGGCCTGGTCATTAACGTGCAAACCACCCTCGGGGCTTAAGGGGTTAATGTACTGTGTTATGCAATGTAAATAGCTTTTTTAGCCACTTTAAGACCTTTCACATACTTGATGTTAAAAGTCGTGTCCCTGCCTTTCATGCAGGGTCACACGCCAAACCTTCATCTTTCCAAAACACAAGATGACTGATATAATCAGCCATCAAGTGCCTTTAACAGGAGCATCTGGAGTGGAGCTCCACCTGCTGCTGTTAACCTGTTAAATCCCACTGTCAATCTCTGACAGCATTTAAAAAGCGCTGGCTGTGGTGCATATCAATCCACGTTCCCATTGACACCTGTAAAGTGATCACATAGCGCCAATAGGTTGTAATGACAGCGGGGCACATGCGGATGACCCCAATGCCTGTCATTATGATTGTTGCACTACTATGTATAGCACAAGAAATCGGGTGATCGCAGCTTCAAGTCACCTAACGTGACTAATTAAATAGAGTTTAAAGTGAAAAAAAACTTTTTTAAAAATATGAAAAAAAAATTAAAACAAAAGTTTTTGCCCCATGTATTTGGTAATGCTGTGTTCAGAAACGTCCATTGTATCAAAGTATAAAAGAAAAATGAATAGGATCGGTAAAGAGCGCAATGAGAAAAAGCTTGCTGATGCAACTTCGCAATAAAGTTGCTGAAAAAATGCAGACACCAGCAATTTTTTTTTTTTTACAAATTTCTGATTTTTTTTCACCAGTTAGATAAAAAAAAAATCTATACGTGTCTAATGTCTGCATACTGACCTAGAGAGTCATATTGGCAGATGAAAAATCATTTTCACCGCACTTGGAATTTTTTTCCCACTTTCCCGGGAATTACATGATGAAATGAATGTAGTCATTCAAAAGTACAACTCGTCCTGCAAATTACAAGCCCTCATACGAATAAAAAAGTTATGGCTCTTGCAAGGAGGGGAGGAAAAAAAAACCGGAAAAAATGGAAAATTGCACGATTGTGAAAGGGTTAAGGTATCTGTCTAGCGGAGATTTTGGATAAACTGATTCTTACTCGTTTAAAAAAAAAAATTTTTTTAAATTTTATTTGTGTTGACCAAAAAAAAGTACCCCAGTTCTGAGAAATGATTCTTTCATGGCTTATATAGAGGCAATGTCATGTTAACTAAGTACCCTATGTTACTTACATATACTATGACTTTTTATTTAATAACTTTTCACAGAATATTTGCTCATTTTGTTTTTATCTTTGGTTCTGTCTGGCCACAGTGTGAATCTACACTTACACTTTGTACTAATTATACAAACGTGTTCCAGCTCATTTACTAGGTTTTGCTTTAGTTTTTTTGTACTTTGTACAAATAGGGGCGTGGCTTCCCCTTTTTGGCCCCTATCCCCAGGCAGGTTGTCTGAGCAGTTAGGTCTGAGAAGTGCTCTGCCACCATTTATTTTGAAGTCTGAGAACACATAGTGTTGTGAACTACAAGAGTTAGGGTCGTTCCTGATTGGACACACCTTTTCACAGAGGGATGATTTTTACGCTTTTTTGATCTTAATGGTGTCAAAATGAGTGCTCTATGGTATTTACATGCACTATTACCACTTATGAATTTACTTACTACAGAGTATTTGCTCATTTTGTTTTTATCCTAGATAATATCATGAAAACAGTTTTAACTGAAAAGAAAAAATGTAGATATCGCTCTGTACATTCCCTCTTGAAACATGGAGTCTAAAATCTAACATATGGGAATGTTAAATTCCCCTGAAAATGTTATTCTCTATTGCTGAGCTAAAATTGCAATATGATATGTTTATACTTTATAATATCTATCATATTCCACCCACACAGTTAATACAAGAACGGCCTTGATTTTCTATGAAAGGGACGCTGAAAGCCATTCTGTGCACAACAATGTTATTATGGTCGGTAGCTTGTTGACCACATATTGACATTTCTCTGAATGTATGTAGGTTAGTGCTATATTTATTCACAGATATGAGATTGTCTACCACAACAGAGTTTAATCACTGCGTGTTATACACTTTTAATAACATCTTTTACACTTGATGCCCCTGTGTGACCTTTGTCTTTCTGTCAAAGGTAGTTGCTGCATATGGCACTTCTCGGTGAAAATGGCAAACATTTTATCTGGTTAAGTAGTTCACAGAAGCTGATTATCAGGACATTGCAACTCACATTACGTCAGCAACTCTAAATATCTGCCTGCCCAGCAACCTATACAGTATATCATTGATGTGATCATTCAACCTTTCCCTCACTTCCGGTATTTTCCATCCTCATTTAAGCATGCCATCATACATCCATTACTTAAAAAACCATCCCTCGATCAAAACTGTGCCGCTAATTATAGACCTGTCTCTAATCTTCCCTTCATCTCTAAACTCCTCGAACGCCTGGTCCACTCCCGTCTTACCCGCTATCTCTCATATAACTCTCTTCTCGACCCTCTTCAATCTGGCTTCCGCTCTTTACACTCTACTGAAACTGCCCTCACTAAAGTCGCCAATGACCTACTAACAGCTAAATCTAATGGTCACTATTCCATGCTAATTCTCTTGGATCTCTCTGCAGCATTCAATACTGTGGATCATCAGCTCCTCCTCACTATGCTCTGCTCCATCGGCCTCAAGGACACCGTTCTCTCTTGGTTCTCCTCCTATCTCTCTGACCGATCCTTCACTGTATGTTTTGCTGGTTCCTCCTCCTCTCACCTTCCCCTTATTGTTGGGGTTCCTCAAGGATCAGTCCCAGGCCCCCTCCTCTTCTCGTTGTATACTGCCCCTATTGGACAAACAATCAGTAGATTTGGTTTCCAGTACCATCTCTATGCTGACGACACCCAATTATACACCTCTTCTCCTGTTATCACGCCGACCTTTTTAGAAAACACCAGTGATTGTCTTACCGCTGTCTCTAACATCATGTCCTCCCTCTATCTGAAACTGAACCTGTCAAAAACTGAACTCCTCATGTTCTCTCCCTCTACTAACCTACCTTTGCCTGACATTGCTATCTCCATGTGTGGTTCCACCATTACTCCAAAGCAACATGCCCGCTGCCTTGGGGTCATCCTTGATTCTGACCTTTCATTCACCCCCCACATCCGATCACTGGCTCACTGTTCTTATCTGCACCTCAAAACATTTCTAGAATTCACCCTTTTCTTACTTTCGACTCTGCAAAAACTCTTCCTGTCTCACTTATTCATTCTTGTCTGGACTATTGTAACTCTCTACTAATCGGCCTCCCTCTTACCAAACTCTCCCCACTCCAATCTGTCCTGAATGCTGCTGCCAGGATCATATTCCTCACCAACCGTTACACCGATGCCTCTACCTTGTGCCAGTCATTACACTGGCTACCCATCCACTCCAGAATCCAGTACAAAACTACTACCCTCATCCACAAAGCACTCCATGGCTCAGCACCACCCTACATCTCCTCTCTGGTCTCAGTCTACCACCTTACCCGTGCCCTCCTCTCCGCTAATGACCTCAGGTTAGCATCATCAATAATCAGAACCTCCCACTCCCGTCTCCAAGACTTTACACGTGCTGCGCCGATTCTTTGGAATGCACTACCTAGGTTAATACGATTAATCCCCAATCCCCACAGTTTTAAGTGTGCCCTAAAAACTCATTTGTCCAGACTGGCCTACCGCCTCAATGCATTAACCTAACGATCCCTGTGTGGCCTATTTAAAAAAAAAAAAACACAACATAATCAGGTTTCTCGCATCATGTTCTCATTCACTTTATGCAGTTAATAGCCCTCTGTGTCTGTACTGCTACATACTTAGGCAGTTAACTGGTTCATGCAGCTTTACACGAACAACTGAGCCTTACACTATGGCTGGTCCGAATAACTAAAGCAATTGTTACCATCCACCTCTCGTGTCTCCCCTTTTCCTCATAGTTTGTAAGCTTGCGAGCAGGGCCCTCATTCCTATTGGTATCTGTTTTGAACTGTGATTTCTGTTATGCTGTAATGTCTATTGTCTGTACAAGTCCCCTCCATAATTTGTAAAGCACTGCGGAATATGTTGGCACTATATAAATAAAAATTATTATTATTATTATTATTATTATTATTATCATTCTGTACAATGGCACCCAATGAAAGAAAATACCCTTAGACAACCAGTACTGTTCAATTATGCTGCGTCTATTCCTGCAACTGTAATAAAACTGAGATGGAGGAATATAACTTTTACCTTTGTATTTTGGACGATTGAGCCCCAAGTTCAAGATAGATGCAAGATGCAGGTTTCAGATATTCATGGCATATACTGTCAATAGGCCATACATGTCTGAGATGGGACAACGCCTTTAAAGTTTATACAGTATAAATGGAGTCAAGTTGTGAAAAATTTTCAAAATTGCAATTTTGCCGTCCATACTTTTTTCATATAAGAGCCATAACCCTAAGCATCAATCCAGATTTGAAAGTGAATATTGGAAGAATCATATTTTGCTAAGTAGTGATGAGTGAATATACTCGTTACTCAAGATTTCTCGAGCACGCTCGGGAGTCCTCCGAGTATTTTTTAGTGCTCGGAGATTTAGTTTTCATCTCTGGAGCTGAATGATTTACATCTATTAGCCAGGCTGAGTACGTGTGGGGGTTGCCTGGTTGCTAGGGAATCCTCACATGTAATCAAGCTGGCTAAGAGATGTAAATCATTCAGCTGAGGTGAGGAAAACTAAATCTCCGAGCACTAACAAATACTCGGAGGACCCCCGAGTGTGCTCGGGAAATCTCAAGTATTCGCTCATCACTATTGCTAAGCTGTCATCTACACATCACTAATTAAGACAAGCAAAATAGAAAGAGAAAAAAGTAACCAAACCCACTTCAGGATACCAAGGTTACAAATAAAAATATTAAATGAAAAAAAAATTCTTTGAAACATTTAAAAAAAAACTTATTGAGAAAACAAATACCCCTGTCGTGGAAAGTATTAAAATTTACAGTAAAAAACTTAACTGCAAAAATTTTACTGTAAAGTTTAATACTTTTCAGAACAGAGGTATTCGTTTTATCAATAAAAAAAGTTTTCAGATTTTTTTTCATTCAATACTTTCATTTGGAGCCTTGGTATCCTGAAGTGGGAGTGCCCCTATCCTGGTTATCTTTTCTCTTTCTACATTCCACGTTGGAACCTTATTAAAGAGAACCCCGTTTTTTAAAGATTAGATAAAAATAGTGTGAAATAGGGGCAGAGCTGGGCTTTACATTAGTGCCTTTTTGGTGCCTTTATTCCCCCGTTAGGCTGCCGAAATACCTTTGTGAACTGGCTGTTTTGTCCTGTCACTCAAGTTGGTCAGGTCGGATGGACGTGGTCAAATAGCGGTTCCTCCCCCCTGCTTCTCGGCGTGTCTGTCGTAAACGCGATCTGTGAATCGCACAGATCACGCTCTTTCTTAGCAGTTGCGCAGTGAATTCGCCTCTGGCGCCTGCGCATTATGCTTTGCCCAACTGTGGGCATAGCATAATTTACATCACTGCGCATGCGCGGGTCGTAACTTTAGCCTGGGTGCCCCGGAAGTGATCATATGGGCATAGTGTTTATCTGGATGCCGGTAAAATTTTCTCAGCCCGAACTGCGAGCGTAAGTTTGGTGCCAAAATTACGCTCTCAGTTCGGGCTGAGAAAATTTTACCGGCATCCAGATAAACACTATGCCCATATGATCACTTCCGGGGCACCCAGTCCATATTAATGTGTAAAATAAAGAATTAAAATAAAAAATATTGATATACTTACCTCTCCGGAGGCCCCTGGACATCACCGCTGGTAACCGGCAGCCTTCTTTGCTTAACATGAGCGCGTTTAGAGCCTTCCATGACGTCACGGCTTCTAATTGGTCGCGTGCCGCTCATGTGACCGCCACGCTACCAATCACAAGCCACGACGTCATTCTCAGGTCCTAAATTCCTAGAATGAGGAGTTTAGGACCTGAGAATGACGTCGCGGCTTGTGATTGGTCGCGTGGCGGTCACATGAGCGGCACGCGACCAAACAGAAGCCGTGACGTCATGGAAGGCTCTAAACGCACTCATTTTAAGCAAAGAAGGCTGCCGGTTACCAGCGGTGATGTCCAGGGGCCTCCGGAGAGGTGAGCATATCAATATTTTTTATTTTAATTCTTTATTTTACACATTAATATGGATCCGATACTGATTCCCGATACCACAAAAGTATCGGAACTCGGTATCGGAATTCCGATACCGCAAGTATCGGCCGATACCCGATACTTGCGGTATCGGAATGTTCAACACTAGTTACGACCTGCGCATGCGCACTGATGTAAATTATGCTATGCCCACAGTTGGGCAAAGCATAATACGCAGGCGCCAAATTAGACATTACTGCGCAGGCGCTAAACACAACGCCAACGGTGGGACTAAATTGCGAAGGGAAACGCAAGAGATGGGGGAGGAACCGCTATTTGACCACGCCCATCCGACCTGACCAACTTGAGTGACAGGACAAAACGGCCAGTTCACAAAGGTATTTCGGCAGCCTAACAGGGGAATAAAGGCACCAAAAAGGCACTAATGTAAAGCCCAGCTCTGCCCCTATTTCACACTATTTTTATCTAATCTTTAAAAAACGGGGTGACAGGTTCCCTTTAAGAATTCATCCACAACAACCATATTGGCAGCAAACCACCACAACGGACTTACAGAGGGGGAAATTAAGTATTTGATCCGTTGCTGATTTTGCAAGGTTGCCCACTGACAAAGACATGAATAGTCTGTAATTTTAAGGGTAAGGTGAGTTTTACCATCATAATATATAAGGAGCTGTGAGGTGTACCATCACACTATATGGGAGGGATGTTGGGGGGACCTTCATACTATATAGAGGGCTGTTGGAGGGACCATCACACTATATGGGGGGCAGGAGGTGAACCATCATACTATATAGGTGGCTGTGGGGGGGACCGTCATACAGTATTGGGACTATGCGGGATCTATCATAATGTGTGGGGTGGCTATGGGGGGACGATCTTACTGTATGGGGTGGATGTGTTGGACATTATACTGTTTGGAGGTCTATGGGATACATTATACTATGCTGGAGCAGTGGTGACCATCATACTGTATTGGATGGTTATAGGGGACATCATACTGTATGGGAGATGTGGTGGATATCATGTTGTATAGGAGGCTATGGTGACAATCTTACTGTGTGGGGTGCTGACTTAATGTCAGGTTTGTAGAGAAATCATACACAGTATGCGCTATGAGGATTCAGAAGTCTGAAGTTACATAGACTTTAACCTCAACACCTTTAATGATCAGTATGGTGGCATTATTAGTACTGCATATGCTGGCAATATTTGGTTATACTTTGTTGGTATTTGCCAGTAATATTGCAATATTATTATTTTTATGTTATAATTATTTAATCTTATATAGCAATATTATTGAAATGATTAGAAATATTGGTCTTGTAATGAATCATTATTTCCTCCAGACAGGGTAATAATAGTAATATTTCTCAATCTGGGGCTTGGGAGCGAGGACAGCATGGTCCTCTGTGATTTGAAATGCCAGGGCTGAATTTCAGTCCCAGTCCGTCCCTGCTGGATGTCCAATCTTTCCAGAGTTGTGCCTGCATGCACAATTCTACAATGTGAGAAAATACACAGGATACCAAATGAAATTGAACAAGACATGCGTAATCTATATATTGTCATGAGAGGTGTAATAATATTATATGTTCTGAACAATAGATACAGGAAAGATATATATCTTGGTACCGTGTTAGCCAGTGGATAGAAAAATATTTAGAATTGAGAGTCCTCAGTGGTTGATACCTTTTAATGGCTAACTGAAAAGATGGTAACAAATTGCAAGCTTTCGAGACTGCACAGGTCTCTTCATCAGGTAAAGACTAAAACAGAATTTGTATCAACCACTGAGGACTCTCAATTCTAAATATTTTTCTGAACAATAGAAACACTTAAAAAACAAGGAGTTTGTAACAACCTGACATGGGCGAGGGGAGTAAACGGATTTACATAGATGGATTTAAATTATGCAGGTGGAGGAGTGCTTATAGTATGTCTGCTCCTATTACACAGAATAAAAGGCGCAAGCAACAACATATTTTGTACCACAAGGATTTGTGCTGTTTGGTGTATTGAGTGTAGAAGGAGCAATTTAATGTAGCAGCAGAGTGTGCCACATACAGTTATAAGTATGTTCCTACATTCTGAGAAGTGCCACTGTGTGATAAAAATTTCCACTCTAATATTCCTGCTGCTGCACGGGGAGCGATCACGTTCTACACTTTCTTTGCTGATTCATTGTCATGACATATATTATTTGTTTTAGTCCCTGAATTGTTGAAAGAAGCACTCTCATCACACTTTTTATCCTCCAATACATCTTTTTACTGACCTGAGATATGAGACTAGCATCTCCATACAGGTGACAATCCAGCTGCTGTCGACTGTACACTATAGCTGACAACTTGCTGCATCAGCCACGATCAATGTTGTCACCGTCCATACCTGTTTAACCCCTTGAATGCTACTGTCAATAGTGACTATTGTACTTAAAAGGTTAACAGAGTGTGGGGGCTTCCTATTTAACTTTATCGGCACCTAGATGTCATGATTGATTGATCCTGATGGCAATTCACGCCAAAATAGCGGAGTTAATGTCTGCCGGGTACAGCAACCTGTTAGTGATAAGCGAGTGAACTCGTTGCTCGGGTTTTCCTGAGCACGCTTGGGTGACCTCCGAGTATTTGTTAGTGTTTGGAGATTTAGTTTTCATCACGGCAGCTGAATGATTTACAGCTGCTAGTCAGGCTGAGTACATGTGGGGGATGCTTGGTTGCTAGGGAATCCCCACTTGTAATTAAGCTGACTAATAGCTGTAAATCATGCTGCTGATGTGATGAAAACTTAATCTCCGAGCAGTCATAAATACTCGGGAAAACCCAGGCAACGAGTACACTCGCTCATCACTACAACCTGTAGTACATAAGTTAGTGACATTTAGGTGGTAAAAATACCATTTTTAATTTCTGTCATGTCACTTTACATTAATTCCTAAAATCACTTGAAGGGTTAATAAACTACCTGACAGCAGTTTTCAAAATGTCGAGGGGTGTTGTTTTCAAATGGTATCATTTTTTGGGGTTTCCCAATATATAGGACCCCCAAAGTCACTTTAAACCTGAATAGGTCCCTAAAACATAAATTTTGTAAATTTCCTTGAAAAAATGAAAAATTACAGCTACAATTTAAACCTCCTAAAATGCAAACAAAATAAACTAACATTTTACAAATGGTGCTGATGTAAAGCAGACATGAGGGAAATGTTATTTGTTATTTAATGTTTTTTGTGGTATGACTATCTGGATTAAAGGGATAATTTTTCAAAGTTTAAAAATTGCACATATTTTAAAATTTTTGTCAAATTTCAAATATTATTTTCTAAATAAACACAAAACATATTCACCTAAATTTACCATTATCATAAATTATGATGTGCCACGAAAAAAAAATCTCAGATTCACTAGGATTTGTTGAAGAATTCCAGAGTTATTACCACATAAAGGGACACTAGTTAGATTTAAAAAATTTGGCCTGGTCACTAATGGGTTAATATATTGCAATCATTATATTATATAGAGTTGGCACGGAAAGTATTCAGGCCCCTTTAGCCCCTTTACCCCAAGGGTGGTTTACACGTTAATGATCGGACCAATTTTTACAATTCTGACCACTGTCCCTTTATGAGGTTATAACTCTGGAATGCTTCAATGGATCCTGATGATTCTGACACTGTTTTCTCGTGTAATATTGTACTTCATGATAGTGGTAAAATTTATTTGATAATACTTGTGTTTATTTGTGAAAAATATGGAAATTTGGCGAAAATTTTGAAAATTTTGCAATTTTCCAACTTTTAATTTTTATGCCCTTAAATCACAGAGATATGCCACACAAAATACTTAATAAGTAAAACTTCCCACATGGCTACTTTACATCAACACAATTTTGGAGCCAAAATTTTTTTTTTGTTAGGGAGTTATAAGGGTTAAAATTTGACCATCAATTTCTCATTTTTACAACACCATTTTTTTAGGGACCATATCACAAAAGTTGTTGTCCAATTTGTCCTGAGTGTGCTGATACCCCATGTGTTGGGATAAACCCCTGTTTGGGTGCACGGGAGTGTTCAGAAGGGAAGTAGCACTGCTTTACTTTTTCAACACAGAATTGGCTGGAATTGAGATCGGATGCCATGTCGCGTTTGGAGAGCCCCTGATGTGCCTAAACAGTGGAAACCCACAAATTCTAACTGAAACCCTAACCCAAACACACCCCTAACCCTAACCATAATCCTAACCACACCCCTAACCCTAATCCCAACCCTAATCCCATCCGTAAATGTAATCCAAACCCTAACTTTAGCCCTAACCCTAACCCTAAGTTTAGCCCCAACCCTAATTTTAGTCCCAACCCTAACCCTAACTTTAGCCCTAATCCTAACTTTAGCCCCAACCCTAACCCCAACCCTAAGTTTAGCCATAACCCTAACCCTAATTTTAGCCCCAACCCTAACCCTAGCCCCAACCTAACCCTAACTTTAGCCCCAACCCTAACCCTAACTTTAGCCCCAACCCTAACCCTAAACCTAACCCTAATGGGAAAATGGAAATAAATACATTTTTTTAAATGTTATTATTTTTCCCTAACTAAGGGGGTGATAAAGGGGGGATTTTCAGCGGTACCATGTTTATTTATATCCGGCATTTTGATCTCGTGTTATTCCACTTTTTGTTTGGCAGTATGATAATAAAGCATCTTTTTTTGCCTTGTTTTTTTTACGGTGTTCACTGAAGGAGTTAACTAGTGGGACAGTTTTATAGGTCGGGTTGTTACAGACGTGGCAATACTAAATATGTGTACTTTTATTGTTTTTTTTATTTAGAAAAATAAATGTATTTATTGGAACAATATTTTTTTTTCTTTAGGAATTTTTTTTTACACATGTAAATATTTTTTTTTTACTTTTTTACATTGCCACAGGGGGGAATCACATTATAGTGACAGATTGCTGATATGACACTTTGCAGCCACCTCCCTGCAGGACCTGGAAGGCCCCCCGCGGCCATTTTGGATCCAGGCCTGCAGGGAGGAGGTAGGAGATGTGATATTTCAATTTTTCTTTTTTAATAAATTTGCAAAAATTACTACATTTCTGATTTTTTTCAGTCAAGATGGGGTACTCTCTTGTCTCTGAATGACTCATTCCCATGTTCATTTCCTGACCCAGCTGCTCCCCAGCCTGGGAATTTGCAGTGGAAACAGGGAAAATTGACATACTGTTTCTACACATAGTTTAAAAGGATTCAGCTAGTCTGTTTTTAATCATGGGATGTCATAGACCTAATAGAAAAGAGAAGAATGAAATTGGTAGAAGGGTAAAATGAGCAATAGTAAGTAAAAAGTGTTATGCAATGACTGCAATATATTAAGAGGATAAAAATATTGATAGGAGTGCTTGTTTAACTGTGAATACATGAGCAGTAGTCAAGAAATATTACCAGACTAAAGTCTAGCTCTACCATCTGCAAATACATCAAGTATCATGTGCTAGATATGCTCTTCAGCTAAAGATTTGTTTTCTATCTCTCATGAGTAGAAAGTGTTTCCAGCTATGCCAAAGTTTCCAATTTGTTGCTTTAAAATTAAGATTAAGTGCAGGTTGTTGTTTTGTGTTGCAGTCGTAATAACATTATCAATAAAACCAAAGGAAGTTTATAAGATGAAATACGATGCACGTGGACTGATAGCATTTCCTTTATTTTCGACACTGACCTTACTATGACCCTAATGAACAAGCCAGTCTGTATATCAGAGTAGAGTAAAGGCAAAAAAATCTTAGAGAATGTGCTTACATCTCCTGCCGATCGAACAAGCCATTACTAATAAAGAGGAGTTCAACAGCATAATTTACGAAACACAATAAGGTGCACAAAGTAATCCGGAGCAATGTAATCCTTAACACTCTCTACACATAGATAAAAGATTCAAACTCAAAGACAAGACTCCACAAAAGAAGTATCACAAGTGATGAGACGAAACAAGGTGTAAGGATCTATCTCACAAAGTCATTACACTTTAGCTGATGTACCAATTATTACTAATAATCAAATTCAAGGGAAAAGAAAGCGGCCACTAGGGAGCGCTGTGAGGGTCACAGTTAAAATTGAAAGCAAAAGGTCCACCACAGCTCCAGCCGTTAACCTTCTAGGAGGATACAAAATGCAGTAAAGAATAGTAATAACGGTCCTAGGAGCGCTGGAAATGAGACCAAAACAAGGCTTTTAGTGTTGAACCACAACGCGTTTCAACGGTTAAACCGTTAAACTTCCACCTGATGAAGACGGTTTAAGCGTTGAAACGCGTTGTGGTTCAACACTAAAATCCTTGTTTTGGTCTCATTTCCAGCGCTCCTAGGACCGTTATTACTATTCTTTACTGAATTATTACTAATAGTCAGCAAGATGAAAAAGGGAGAAATTCCTGGAAAAATAGAAAATTAAATAGATTTAAAATTAAAACAATAATTTTGAAATCTCTAACATTGGTCAATAGTCAGTGGGTCAGTTTCATCTTGCATGTTCTGTGCTGCTCTACTTTTATCATTGATTTATGACTTTGTAACATCTAATAGAATCAAAGGTTTTTTTTACACAACTCGGACAACCCTATGTTCAGTATGTCCCCACCCAAGCCCGGTAAAATAATAACAGCTGTACTCATCTCTGGTGCTGGTGCCTGTCCACTGGTGTCATCATTTGTCCTCAGCATTAGCTTCACTCTCTTCTCTCTTGGACAAATCAAGACATCAAGAGATGCTCTCACTTCCTCTGGATATCAATTAATTTCATAGGAGAGGAAAGTGAGGAAATTGCAGGGATTGTGTAACATAGCAATGTCAAGCAAACCACCAAGGAGAGCTAGCATCAACGTCTCTAGAATGCTCCAGAAAAGAGTAAAGCTGTTAATATTTTATTTATAAAGGGGTTGTAAGAGTAGAGTGGTTTCCTTTCAGAATCAACATGTTTTATGGGATACAAATGTGGATCATTGATTGCAAACAGGATTTGTAATTTGCACAAAAAATTATTTCCCTATCAATTTCATTCAAGGCTGTGTTGCAAAAATGAGTACAAGTTAAGTAAAAAGGGCAGCACACTGCAGCGCCAAAACATGCAAACTTGAAAACACGAAATTTGAACTGCATTACTGCACTAGAAATATGAAAAATGAGAGCTTTTAGCGCATAAAAATGGCCATATTTATGTGTACCTCGTAGCCACTTTACGGCATCTCTCTTATACGAGGTCCTGCAAACTTGAAAACACGAAGAGAGATGCCGTAAAGTGGCTACGAGGTACACATAAATATGGCCATTTTTATGCGCTAAAAGCTCTCATTTTTCATATTTCTAGTACAGTAATGCAGTTCAAATTTCGTGTTTTCAAGTTTGCATGTTTTGGCGCTGCAGTGTGCTGCCCTTTTTACTTAACTATATACGAGTTGGTGACTCTGGGTTCAGCACCTGTTCACACTCAGTCTATGTTTGGATGTGCAGGTCAGGTTTTTGAAATGTATTCTTTAGCCTTCTGATCGTGCACTCCCCGCCTCCTAGCCACAGGTGTTTTAATTATAGTAGGTCCAATACCCCTCCACAGAAAGAGAGAATTTGAGTCCAAGAAGAGGTTTCACATGTACCCATTCAGATGGAGACGTTTATTCTCGGTGAGGTAGGTCAAGCGTAGGACCTCGTATAAGAGAGATGCCGTAAAGTGGCTACGAGGTACACATAAATATGGCCATTTTTATGCGCTAAAAGCTCTCATTTTTCATATTTGTAGTGCAGTAATGCAGTTCAAATTTCGTGTTTTCAAGTTTGCATGTTTTGGCGCTGCAGTGTGCTGCCCTTTTTACTTAACTATATACGAGTTGGCGACTCTGGGTTCAGCACCTGTTCACACTCAGTCTATGTTTGGATGTGCAGGTCAGGTTTTTGAAATGTATTCTTTAGCCTTCTGATCGTGCACTCCCCGCCTCCTAGCCACAGGTGTTTTACTTATAGTAGGTCCAATACCCCTCCACAGAAAGAGAGAATTTGAGTCTAAGAAGAGGTTTCACATGTACCCATTCAGATGGAGACGTTTATTCTCGGTGAGGTAGGTCAAGCGTAGGACCTCGTATAAGAGAGATGCCGTAAAGTGGCTACGAGGTACACATAAATATGGCCATTTTTATGCGCTAAAAGCTCTCATTTTTAATATTTCTAGTGCAGTAATGCAGTTCAAATTTCGTGTTTTCAAGTTTGCATGTTTTGGCGCTGCAGTGTGCTGCCCTTTTTACTTAACTATATACGAGTTGGTGACTCTGGGTTCAGCACCTGTTCACACTCAGTCTATGTTTGGATGCGCAGGTCAGGTTTTTGAAATGTATTCTTTAGCCTTCTGATCGTGCACTCCCCGCCTCCTAGCCACAGGTGTTTTAATTATAGTAGGTCCAATACCCCTCCACAGAAAGAGAGAATTTGAGTCCAAGAAGAGGTTTCACATGTACCCATTCAGATGGAGACGTTTATTCTCGGTGAGGTAGGTCAAGCGTAGGACCTCGTATAAGAGAGATGCCGTAAAGTGGCTACGAGGTACACATAAATATGGCCATTTTTATGCGCTAAAAGCTCTCATTTTTCATATTTCTAGTGCAGTAATGCAGTTCAAATTTCGTGTTTTCAAGTTTGCATGTTTTGGCGCTGCAGTGTGCTGCCCTTTTTACTTAACTATATACGAGTTGGTGACTCTGGGTTCAGCACCTGTTCACACTCAGTCTATGTTTGGATGTGCAGGTCAGGTTTTTGAAATGTATTCTTTAGCCTTCTGATCGTGCACTCCCCGCCTCCTAGCCACAGGTGTTTTACTTATAGTAGGTCCAATACCCCTCCACAGAAAGAGAGAATTTGAGTCCAAGAAGAGGTTTCACATGTACCCATTCAGATGGAGACGTTTATTCTCGGTGAGGTAGGTCAAGCGTAGGACCTCGTATAAGAGAGATGCCGTAAAGTGGCTACGAGGTACACATAAATATGGCCATTTTTATGCGCTAAAAGCTCTCATTTTTCATATTTCTAGTGCAGTAATGCAGTTCAAATTTCGTGTTTTCAAGTTTGCATGTTTTGGCGCTGCAGTGTGCTGCCCTTTTTACTTAACTATATACGAGTTGGCGACTCTGGGTTCAGCACCTGTTCACACTCAGTCTATGTATGGATGTGCAGGTCAGGTTTTTGAAATGTATTCTTTAGCCTTCTGATCGTGCACTCCCCGCCTCCTAGCCACAGGTGTTTTAATTATAGTAGGTCCAATACCCCTCCACAGAAAGAGAGAATTTGAGTCCAAGAAGAGGTTTCACATGTACCCATTCAGATGGAGACGTTTATTCTCGGTGAGGTAGGTCAAGCGTAGGACCTCGTATAAGAGAGATGCCGTAAAGTGGCTACGAGGTACACATAAATATGGCCATTTTTATGCGCTAAAAGCTCTCATTTTTCATATTTCTAGTGCAGTAATGCAGTTCAAATTTCGTGTTTTCAAGTTTGCATGTTTTGGCGCTGCAGTGTGCTGCCCTTTTTACTTAACTATATACGAGTTGGCGACTCTGGGTTCAGCACCTGTTCACACTCAGTCTATGTTTGGATGTGCAGGTCAGGTTTTTGAAATGTATTCTTTAGCCTTCTGATCGTGCACTCCCCGCCTCCTAGACACAGGTGTTTTAATTATAGTAGGTCCAATACCCCTCCACAGAAAGAGAGAATTTGAGTCCAAGAAGAGGTTTCACATGTACCCATTCAGATGGAGACGTTTATTCTCGGTGAGGTAGGTCAAGCGTAGGACCTCGTATAAGAGAGATGCCGTAAAGTGGCTACGAGGTACACATAAATATGGCCATTTTTATGCGCTAAAAGCTCTCATTTTTCATATTTCTAGTGCAGTAATGCAGTTCAAATTTCGTGTTTTCAAGTTTGCATGTTTTGGCGCTGCAGTGTGCTGCCCTTTTTACTTAACTATATACGAGTTGGCGACTCTGGGTTCAGCACCTGTTCACACTCAGTCTATGTTTGGATGTGCAGGTCAGGTTTTTGAAATGTATTCTTTAGCCTTCTGTTCGTGCACTCCCCGCCTCCTAGCCACAGGTGTTTTAATTATAGTAGGTCCAATACCCCTCCACAGAAAGAGAGAATTTGAGTCCAAGAAGAGGTTTCACATGTACCCATTCAGATGGAGACGTTTATTCTCGGTGAGGTAGGTCAAGCGTAGGACCTCGTATAAGAGAGATGCCGTAAAGTGGCTACGAGGTACACATAAATATGGCCATTTTTATGCGCTAAAAGCTCTCATTTTTCATATTTCTAGTGCAGTAATGCAGTTCAAATTTCGTGTTTTCAAGTTTGCATGTTTTGGCGCTGCAGTGTGCTGCCCTTTTTACTTAACTATATACGAGTTGGCGACTCTGGGTTCAGCACCTGTTCACACTCAGTCTATGTTTGGATGTGCAGGTCAGGTTTTTGAAATGTATTCTTTAGCCTTCTGATCGTGCACTCCCCGCCTCCTAGCCACAGGTGTTTTAATTATAGTAGGTCCAATACCCCTCCACAGAAAGAGAGAATTTGAGTCCAAGAAGAGGTTTCACATGTACCCATTCAGATGGAGACGTTTATTCTCGGTGAGGTAGGTCAAGCGTAGGACCTCGTATAAGAGAGATGCCGTAAAGAGGCTACGAGGTACACATAAATATGGCCATTTTTATGCGCTAAAAGCTCTCATTTTTCATATTTCTAGTGCAGTAATGCAGTTCAAATTTCGTGTTTTCAAGTTTGCATGTTTTGGCGCTGCAGTGTGCTGCCCTTTTTACTTAACTATATACGAGTTGGCGACTCTGGGTTCAGCACCTGTTCACACTCAGTCTATGTTTGGATGTGCAGGTCAGGTTTTTGAAATGTATTCTTTAGCCTTCTGATCGTGCACTCCCCGCCTCCTAGCCACAGGTGTTTTAATTATAGTAGGTCCAATGCCCCTCCACAGAAAGAGAGAATTTGAGTCCAAGAAGAGGTTTCACATGTACCCATTCAGATGGAGACGTTTATTCTCGGTGAGGTAGGTCAAGCGTAGGACCTCGTATAAGAGAGATGCCGTAAAGTGGCTACGAGGTACACATAAATATGGCCATTTTTATGCGCTAAAAGCTCTCATTTTTCATATTTCTAGTGCAGTAATGCAGTTCAAATTTCGTGTTTTCAAATTTGCATGTTTTGGCGCTGCAGTGTGCTGCCCTTTTTACTTAACTATATACGAGTTGGCGACTCTGGGTTCAGCACCTGTTCACACTCAGTCTATGTTTGGATGTGCAGGTCAGGTTTTTGAAATGCAAAAATGAGAACATCCCAATAAACGTTTTAGGTGAAAAGCTAAAGTTTAGACTACAAAATTCTAATTTACATGATTTCAACCGCAGGTAAGTCTAATTATTAATTAAACAGGTGTAAAGCAGATAGTTGTCGATAAAAATGCATTAAAGAAAAATCCCTTCAAATTTCATGTTGTCAGCAAAAGTTATACAAAAATTTAACAAAGTGGAACTGCAACTATCACACAGTAAGTCCAGGCCAACCATGGGAATTAACACAGGAGCATCTTCTGATGAGAAAGGTTGAAGAAAATTGACATGCAAGTTCACAGCTGTTAGCTAAAGAATTAGAAAACCAAACTAGGGTGAGAATTTCCAGTGACACAATGCGGAATGAACTGCAGAGGAATGGCATGCATAGGTGTTGTCCATGAAGGAAACCTCTCCTGAACACCATGCCTGAGAAGGCCCATCTACAACTTGCTACAGCCCATGCTAAAAAATATGAAGATTACTGGGACACAGTGATAATACCAAAATAAACTGATAGTTTCAACACTATATTGTGTGGCAAAGGTGAAGAGTACAAAGAAAAATGCATGGTACCTACAGTGATAGTGGTAGTGTCCTTATGTGGGGCTGCATGAGTGCTGGTGTTTGGGTGCTTCATTTCATTCATGGTATCACGAATTCACAGATGTACTGCTCTAAATACTTAGGTAGTCATGCACTTTTCCAATGTAACAATGATCACAAACACACATCTAAGGCTACTGTTGCATTCCTGAAGAAGAATAAGATGAGTATCCAGGCTCGAAAAGAAGTCGTTCTTGAAGAATGGAAAAAATATAGATGATGCAATATTTATTTATCATTATTTTAAGCATTTATATGTTGCCAACTTGTTCATTTCATGCCTAGAAAAATTGGTGCTGTACTTAAAAATCATGGAGAGTATATGAAATACTAGATGCAGTAGTTTTTGATGCTGGATTTATTTATGATTGCATGAACTAATTTGAGTAAAACTAAAGATTTTCTAATGAAAGCAATATTTCTGACCTTACTTCCATGTTATGGTTTTTAAAAAATGTTCTATAAAACTAATTTCTTGTAAAAATGTTGGACATTTTTCTTGTGTTCAGTAAGATATTGATGACATTATTACTTTATCAAAAGAAGGTTTTCTCATTTATCCTGCGCATCCAGTAACCCATCTTGTTTTGCACCAAACAGATCCAAAATACAGTAATTACGATGAGTTTAGCAAAGTTACCTTTAAAGTTCTCTTTTCCAGTTTTATTTATGAAAAATTCTCATGTTGTACTGTCATTTGTGTTTTATTCTACTAAAAACGTTTAAAAAAATGCCCAAAAATTGTTGGACAATATTTTTATTCAGAACATTTTTAACAAAGAAATACGCTAAAATCACTAACAACAGACTTTGTTGTGTAAAAATATCCACAGTTCCACGTGTCTGTTTACAATTTAACATCTTTAGAATAATTACAACCTGTCAAACTCTAGACAGAACAATTGTAGTTTGTGGAAAATTCCCACTACAAGTGCACCCTACTTTCAAGCAACGTTTGTCATATCTTCAAATGTACAAATGATCTAAAAGGAAATGTAAAATATAAAACTTAACAGCTTATTCATCACCCGGCAATTTCTGCTAATAAGAATTTCTCAGTCTAGTAGAATGAAGAAGAAATAGTGATGGGATACCCTCAGGACCCCTGCTTCTTTGTAGCATGGCACCACATCTAGCAAAAGCCACATTTATTGAATGAGTTTTGGGGGTTGTTTAGACAACCTATGCAATCACCATAAGCCAGATTGGCCAACCTGGGATTTGATAAGGGGTGATCATTTGATCCTGAAACTTGCAGACCCTTTTGGTTCACAGGTTAAGACAATAGATCAAGTTTTCTTCTATTGGACTGGCCTTGGTCAGATCACATTCTTTTGCGCACTTTCTTGACAAATCTTGGCATGATCTTGGGTTTTACAAGTAAGAAAAATTGGTTTCTAAATCATATCACCATAATATTTGAAAAATCTGGAAATCATAAGAAATCCATTTTGCCTATTCTGTTGCATAGGTTCTGAAATCAAAGCAGTAATATGTTTACATGATCATTACTAGGAACAAAAAACAAAATTTAGACTTTGGCATCAATAGTTTGAGGAGACCATTCTCTAATTATCTAGTTAGAACATTCTTTAGCTCATCTCATCACCAGAGAGAGAACATACAATTTGCAAATTATAAATTAAACCCTTTTCGGCTTTCTCTACAAAGACATTTACGGGATTAAAATTAAAAAAGCTTCTGATGCTTACAAGCTTCAAATAAATTACTAACATTTTAACTGATGATGTTGTGAGATTAGCAAGGTGAAATGTTCAGAGGCAAGGAGGTTCACAATTACATAATAACCCAATTTGCATTATGTATCTATCATTACCTACATTCCTAGATTGCTGAGTTTTTTTCCCTTAAAGAAAAAGTACTCAGGTTCTGACAGAAATCATTCGAAATGTGTTACTACTGGAAATAAATCAGGTCAACATCAATAACTATGGGTCCTTGCCAAAAGTTCACTTAGGGATTTCCTGGAAATTGTTTAATTTCCCTATTTTTAACTTACTAAAGCCCCCATTCCCTGATAAACAATAAACAGGTTTTGGTAAACCATCATGTGGAGGATTTTTCATCTGATACTTATCTTTCTCAAGTCCCCGATACACATAAACATTCTGTTAAGTATTTATGTGTTCTTTGTGAGAGGGCCACTGCCAGCCTCTTCTGGAGGTGGCTTACCGCCTGCATACACTTTAGGCTGTCGGCCAATCCCGGCTATACCAGGGGGTTTGGATGATTTTAATCTAATATGCATTGGTACCTTAAAGAGGACTTATCAATAATGGTGATTTAATGCAGATTGAATTACTTTTTTTAAGAAATCAGTGTTTCTATTGTTCAGTAATCACCCACTGAAGTTATATGCTAATAAGGCACAAGTGCAGTGGAGTGCACTGTGAGGATCCACTGGTGCCATCAGTGAGACAGGGTGGTCAGATTACTGCAAGTATTCAATATTCATATTCACAGCCACATCCTGGCTAGACATGTGCATCCTCGCTCAATTCATTCGTATTGAGCAAGGCCAGACATGCCTAGTCTGAATGTCAGAATATTAATATCACATCCTTGCTGTAAAATGACTACCCAGTCTCACTGATGGCACCAGTGAATCCTTGTTGTGAGAAGTCCCAAGTCTACAGTCACATAGAGTGACTGAAGACTTTCGTGAAAAATCTGGACAACCCCTATAAGCAGAAGAATAGAAGAATATACCACTGTAAATGCCATATAACTAAAAAAATCTAGAATGACATGCTTTATGTAGTGATACTGTCGTTTACTCAGTACAGCTTGTGTCAGGGGTAAGGCTATGTTCACACACAGCATTTTTTATGCGTTTTTTCCTGCAGCCAAAAACTGCTCTTTTGGTAGTAAAAATGCTGCATTCAAAATTCTTTGGGGTGGATTACATGCGTGCGTTGTCTACAATACATGTTTAATAAAGTTAGTCGTATTCACCAAAAATGCTGTGAAAATGCAGCAAAAATGCTGTTGCATATTTTCTTTCATTTTTCACTTTCTCATTGCTTTCTATGGGTGAAAAAGTGCTGCAGAAACACAGAAAGAATTGACATGCTATAGATTTAAAAAATTCTGCAGTTCTCAAATTCAGTCAGGAAAAAAAATGAAATGTGTGCATGAGATTTCTGAAAAGCAGTAAAAGCAAATTGCATTAAAAAAGCTGAAAAAACACTGCATGTGAGCATAGCCTAAGGCTGTCTGCTATAGCAAAGATATCTGATACATTTCTGAAAGGTCACAGTGAACACACAAGTTACTCTCTGTCATAGTTTAGTAGGATGAATTATTTTCCTTTTACAATGTGCACCTAATTGAGAGGTACAGCATTACTCCTGCTGATGAAATGAGTAAATCTGTTCCATAGAACTGTCTCAATAACATTCCGAGACAAAAACTGTCCTTCTCCATCGCCACACAATAAGAGAAAAAAGAATGGATCTACCTGTGGCAATACATTTTTGTCTCCCAAATCATAACATTATGGACATGAAATTACTTGTGTTAAAATGTAGCTTCAAATCTCAGAGAGACAGAAGAGTCTGGGAATATAAACTGATGACGACCTTTGACAGTCTTAATGCAGGAATGAATGTGTTGCACGGATTTATGTCTTTTTACTTCAACTAAGGAACTTGCCCCTCAGACTATGAGGAGTCATCACAACAGAGACCCTAATCAGAGGACAATAAAACATTCCTTATCTAAAAACTGGTCCAACATTTATGGACATAACTGTTTATCACTCATGGTAATTCTGATTCATGTCACCTGTCTTATCCATGGTTTTTTTTTCTGTGCTATGTTGTGCATAAATATGTGATTCTTCAGAATTTCTCTTAGTCTTTGCCTGATGAAGAGACCTGTGTAGTCTCGAAAGCTTGCATTTTGTTACCATCTTTTCAGTTAGCCATTAAAAGGTATCAACCACTGAGGACTCTCAATTCTAAATATTTTTCTTCTCCAATGAAGTCTTCCATATAACTAGAGCTGATTGTTGATACTTAGATGGGAGTTTAAAACATACCTATGAATGCAAACCTGTCTATATTGCGACAGGGTCTCAATGTATAGAAATAAAAAACTTCTGCACTCAAATGATAAATTTATTACCAAATATTCATATGAAAAATGAGGCAAACCACCACCATATAAAAGAAGGAAAAAACCCAGGTTTAAACAGATGTACTTCTGCTGCAACATTTCGGCAACAAGATGCCTTTTTCAAGCCATATCTGTGTGGAAAAGGGTCTCTGGTCATGGAATCTAATCTACAGGCATGCCTGTGTGGTACAGAGGCCCTTTTTTTTCTTTTGGTAATAAATTTATCATTTGAGTGCCGAAGTTTTTTGTTTCTTTACTGTTTGAAATTATTGTTTCTTTACTTCTTGGAATTTTCTTCAGAGCACCACGATCCACTAACAGTGAGCACCCCTTATATTACATATATGGTCACAATGTGCACCAATGTGTCCCTGAGTATCGTACACCATGTGCTTTTTGTTACTCCAGTAATGTTGCAGCTCTGAACTATGGCATAACTGGTGGCAAATGGCATCTTGGCAGCTTCACGCTTGATTTTCCTCAATTCATGGGCAGTTATTTTGCACCTTTTTTGCCCAACACGCTTCTTGCGACCCTGTTGGCTATTTGCCATGAAACGCTTGATTGTTCGGTGATCACGCTTCAAAAGTTTGGCAATTTCAAGACTGCTGCATCCCTCTGCAAGACATCTCACTTTTGGACTTTTCAGAGCCCGTCAAATCTCTCTTCTGACAGATTTTGCCAAAGGAAAGGAAGTTGCCTAATAATTAAACACATCTTATGTAAGGTTTTGATGTCATTAGACAACACCCCTCATCATTACAGAGATTCACATCACCTGATTTACTTAGTTGGTAGTTGGCTCTCAAGCCTGAACAGTTTGGAGTCAGACAACATGTATAAAAAGTATTATGTGATCAAAATACAACTTGCCTAATAATTCTGCACACAGTGTATGTGGGGGGAGGTACATGGCGCAAAGGTTGTTATCCTGTGTGATGTGAAACCCAGAAGTTTCCCTCCACCATGATATGTGCTGAGAGTAAATCAGTCATTACGTTAAAAGGGTCTGGATTTTGTTGTGAGTAGGTGTAAGAGATGGGTGTGAAGCCTACGCTCCATACCTGCACCTCAAGCATGTGGTTAGAGGGGGTTAAATGCACAGCTACTGTTTTTTTTATGTCTGGTCTGTTTGGAGGAAGGAAGCCTCCAGGCTGAAGCTCCGATGAGAGCTGCCGTGTGTTTTGTCCCAGAAGGCTGGAGCCATACTGGGGAGGACGTCTGTATGGATTTTTTATTTTCATTTGTGCCAGAAAGGCTGTTTTTGTGTTACTATTTTGGCTTTATGAAGCAATAAACCACCCAGAGATTTCAATATAATAATCTTTATTTATAATAATCTTTATTTTTTATATAGCGCTAACATATTCCGCAGCGCTTTACAAGTTGCACACATTATCATCACTGTCCCCGTTGGGGCTCACAATCTAAACTCCCTATCAGTATGTCTTTGGAATGTGGGAGGAAACCGGAGTACCCGGAGGAAACCCACGCAAGCACAGGGAGAACATACAAACTCTTTGCAGATGTTGTCCTTGGTGGGGTTTGAACCCAGGACTCCAGCGCTGCAATGCTGCTGTGCTAACCACTGCGCCACCGTGCTGCCCAATATAAAGTGTTCCTGTGTCTACCTCAGGAAGCAGTTGAGTGAGCGGACCTTCCACAATATATTGAAGATGTAAGTATAAAACATGGATAAATACAGATCTTTCTAGAATAAAATATATGCAAATCACATTTTACTAGCACAATGGTTTCCCCAATGAAATAAAATAAAATCTTGTAGTGAAAGATTTTTTACCTTTAGTTGAAAAAAAGCCTAGAAATCGATCGTAATAAGGAAAAGACGTTAAAGGGATGAATATACAAATACATCTCATGTGGCAAAGAAACAAATTATAATTAAGTACTTCTAAAAATACAATGGGAGAATCTATAAACTAGCAGCAGACTTCCTAAATTGATATAAATCGAGCTTCATCATATATGAATTTGAAAATCCCTATTGTAATTAGAGGTGCAAATTGTGGAGCCCAATGGGAAAAGAAACAAAATCCTATATACACAGCAATTAATTGGGGCAGAAGAAAGGCTACATCCTACAGTCTTTGTTAAATTAGAGCTGGTGTTAGGAGGCACAGTGTCTTTCTAAATTTGTGGGGTGATTTGTAATGTATTACACTGAGAAAATGTAAAGCAGACACGGCACTGATCAATATAAAATATTCTCTACATTATGACCCTCTGTATGATAAATGACCCTGTCATTATATCTTAATTCTGGAGACAGCAAACACATCTGATTAAATCTTTTTTCAGGTAAATAATCACAGAGTAGAAGTAGGAGACACTTTGAATATAGCAAATTATTTTAAACAATCAATGTTTTTCCCCATCTCCCAAAGGACCTTTAGTTCACCAACTTTTAGCTTGTTATTTCTACACTGACTGTTTTCTCCAAACCAGAGAAGCAAATGTTATTGATTGAAGAACACAGGAGGCATTGCAAATACTTCACATTACCTTGTCCAGGTTGATAGCCCTAGGAATAATGTAAGACCTAGAGAACATATTCTCCATGTTGTAGCACTTCAGCTACTGAAACATGCATGGACCTTTAATCAATGCATTCAAGTAGAACAGTCTGAGATTTCACAATAATTGACTTTGTCTTTAACACAAGTGACTAATTTATGGTCATGTTTGTTCGGTAAGCCGCAACCTTCCATGGGCTGTTTAGAATTCAGTTTGTAACATTTTGCGAGGAAGCCTTATACCAATTCTTGAATTATTTATTAACTTGCTTCTAGGCCAGAGATAAATCCAAATGTGTACCTTGGCATAAAGACTAATATTTATTTCTGTAACTTTGACAAGCACAGAAAGAGTGACTGTCTTACACTATTTTGATCAAAAGGTTTAAAGGAGATATCCATCATTGAGATGCTTACATTAGTCAGAAGAAGGATATTGACAGGAAAAGTATATTGAGCTAATATGATTTAAAGTTGGCTCCAATACATTTCTAACAAATATCTTCATCTTTCTTACAAATAAGATTCCTAGTAATACATCAATATCCAGTAAGATTACTGCTTGATCCTGTCTCCCTCTAACATTACTCTGCGTCAAGAGTACATTGTAAGCTTCAGCCAACATTACCATATTAGCAAGAAAGCAACTAATCATCGCTAGTCAATATCGCTACAAGAGACACTACCTTTGAGCCTCCGAGATAACTGCACAATAAAAATAATTTATCTCTTCAAAGCACCAACGCAGCATTATTTTATTGCAGCAATGCCCCACTCACATATTTACCAGCTGCATTCTTCATCTTTTATCAGCGCCACTCCGGTCGGTCTTCTGCAGTTTGTGACATGCCTGATCGCTCTAATTTTTGCACTGCAAACTACAAGAACATCTCAATACAAGTCTATGGAATCCAGAAAGATTCCAGAAGGAGGCAATCATAGACGTACATTGAGACCTTGTGACCAGTAGCTCTGACTTCCATTCAGGCAGAAGATGCGTGTCATGGGACCTGAGCAGTGCCAGGAAGATCTGAAGATGGTGGGTAGTAAATATAAGACTAAGGAATGGGAATTTAAATCAGTGGCACCACTCCAGGGATGAAAAAAAAATCATGTAGTGATGCTTTAATATTTGTTTTTGTGACTTTCATAGCGCCAACATGTTCCGTAGCACTTTAACAGATGCTGTAATCTCTAATTGTCTGAAATGGATCTCATAGTCTAAATTATGCAGGAGAAGGAAAGTAATGCAAAGACGATTAGGACATAAAAACGCCATGGTGGTCATTGCAGCCTTTTTACTTACTTCTGTGCAGTAAATTTGGTATTATAGTCTGCTATTTGACTCTTCTTATTTATAGGGGTTGACCCATTGTGCACAATTAATGCATATCCAATTTCAAAAATTGCCAAACATTTGCTCTTTATTTATTTACTTTCCCTGCAATTCTCAGAATTCTCCTACAAATTAAATGAAAAAAGTGGCCAACTCTTCATTACCAGATACCCCTTTCTTCAGACAGAGGCAGGTCTCAGTGTTGTGACCAGCACTTTGACATATATGGCGTATCCTGCAGAAGCACAAGATGGAATTCCACTTCAACTACACCATACTTCCAGCTTCTGGAATCCAAACCTGCGTTGACAGGTCCTCTGATTAAAATTTGTATGAACCTAGTATAATAGTATATAAAAAATGAAAAGTGCAGCATGGAAAGATAAAGGTCATCCCAACTAACTTGCATATTTGTAACCTAAATATTGCATCGTCACGTAGGTGGATATTTCCTTCCTTGTACAAATAAAAAGTCTCTAATTGGAGGCTGTTAGAAATGACAGAACAAAACATTCACAAGTATCATCACAAAATATTATTTCCAGTCCCATCCTGTAGTGCTAAATAAATGCTGTTTCTCTAGGGTATGGAAGATATGAAAATGAGCAGTAAACTAGATCTGAACATTTGTTATCATGATAAATGTTTTAAACTTTTCAAAAGTGAAAAAGTTCCACATATAGTACCGCTCTAAGGAGCAATTCTCAAGATTTATAGCTGACATCACAAAAGATGAGCAAGTATCTCATTCCCTACTATAAATTTCCCAACATATCTAATTGCTCTGTTTGCTCAGAGGCAAATGTTTAGAATATGGATTTTGCATGCACAGCCATATATCAGCTAACAACACGTCCAGGTTTCTCACTGTCCATGAGAAATGTCCAAAGAAATTCCAAAAACAAAAGAACAATCCATGTCTATTGAAAGTTATTATTCCCCTAGACTGAATTTAAATTTTATGCCCCAATAGTTGTACGCTAAGAAAATAAATATATGGGAATAAAGTACATGCTCACCTAGTAAACCACTGTTCTGTGTGACTTGGTGCTGCAGGGTGGATTGGGCAGGCACACAGAAGCCAATTCCATAGACGAGACTGCTGACTTTTTCGACATCAGCACTAGAGATGAGCAAACCTTTCAAGGTTCAGTTCGGTTCGATTTGCCTAATGTTTAGGTGTTTGCCAAATGTACCCAAACCACACTAGATTCAATGGGAGGATAAACCGAACGTATACAACAAAAAGCTTCCCAAATAGCTAAAATTAAGGGCAGACACCATGAAAAGTGGTATCAATTGACCCACAGTAGAAATTTGCAAATGGCACAGTAGCAGTCAGCCATAGGCCATTCATGAGGTATCAAGGTCTGGATCAGCATTTACAGCTTGGAATTGAAATTTCAATGAGAACCTGGTGCTTAAGGGAGCGGTGTAAGCCTTCCTAGCTGGGAGACCTGACACCTCATGCAACGCCTCCAATTTTATATTTATTTTTTCCCAGCCACACTCAGATGGCACAAACATCAGCTTTATACAGTAATATTGGTAGAAAAATTTAAGGAACATAACACAGGTAGTTGACTGAAAGTAAGTGCAGACCTGCCTGACTGTGTGCCCTACTTACACAGGCAACCCACCAGATGGAGACCGAACTTGGAGTCTGCACATTTCAAAAAATGATTGTCACACACCACTAAAGTGTCATCAATTTCGACAGAGTAGAAACAATATAATAGGCCGCTGACCCATTATGCATGTGAGATCAATGTATAACACTAAAAACTACACCATCACCTAGTCTGCCCAGTCTGGAACTGTGGTGCAAGAGTCATTGAAGATCCATGACTTGTTCATTTTGATGAAAGTTAGGCACTCTACACTTTCAGGGGACAGCCGTATGCGCTTATCTGTCAGGACACCACCGGCAGCTCAGAAGGTACATCTGAGAAAATGCTGGCTGCTGGACATGACCAAACCTTTAAGGTGTGACAGGCGAGCTCAGGCCACTCTTCTATTTTTGAAGACCAAAATGCAAAAGGGTCCAACCCCCAATGGCATTCATATCGAGCTCAGGATACTCCTGCACCATCCTCTCCAGGCATTCACAATGTGTCAGACTTGTACTTTGTTGTGCTGGTCTAAAAAAATGTTTGAAACGACTCACACAAATTGCTTATGCCACTGGCACTGCTAATGTTTTATCTCGGGGAAAAAATGTGTTGTCTCGGGGAATACACCCTTAAGATTGTTTACACTCCAGCATGTGCGCGTCCCTTTAAAGGGGGAACCACCTGGCTAAATTTACTCCTGTATCGTGGATCTAACAGAGTGGCAACCCAGTAGTCAGCACTATTTCTAACCCTAAGAAAACGGTCATTATGTTGAAGATAGTGCAGAAAAAAGGCATTCATGTACCAGGTGCTTCCATGAGGTCCAAGTCCATGGTGTGTTCGTGGCAGGGTAACACTCAAGGTTCCAAAACAAAGAAAAAAATGGAGTGCATTCACCGGTCCAAAATGCAAATAGTCCTTTAATCAACACATGTGCAGGTACACTGAGAGAACGTGGAACAGAAGGACCTTCTGTTCCACGTTCTCCCAGTGTACCTGCACATGTTTTGATTAAAGGACTGTTTGCGTTTTGGACCGGTGAGTGCACTCCATTTTTTTCTTTGTTTTGGATTATCATGGACTGACAGGCGTGCACCCAAGTGTCCAGCAGCAGGCATATAGGCACAACAGCTTGGAATTTCTGTGGTGGTATTAGAAATATTTAGTAGCAGTGCCATGCATCACTTTTTTTCTCTCTATATCTATAATATTCAAACACTCAAGGTTCCTTCCTTAGACCCCGCTTGCCAATCACAGACAACAGAGTGGGGATCATTATCCTCTTCATCTCCTGACTGTTGCGTGTCCATCACCTCATCGCCCTCCATTTGTTCCTCAGCTCCTGCACTTTCACTAACAGTTTGTCTGGTACCATGAGTCCCCCTTGAGCTCTGTAAGCCACTCTCCCAATGCACCCGCATGTGCGAAGACAGTCTGGAAATTTGAGATATTGTTATCCCTTCTGTATCATCCTCTGCTTTCACCTCTTCCTCTGGGACTAGCAACTCTTCACGGAAACTATTCAAATTGTGCTCCGGCATGTAGATGACTGGATAAGTGATGCTGATGATGGCATCATCAGCGCTAACCAACTTAGTAGCCATTTCAAAACGAACTAGAAGGGTGCAGAGGTCCTTCATCTGTGCCCACTCTGCAAGCATGATTTGCACCAAGTTTATACTGTGTTGGGCCAGGCTATGCAAAAGGACATAGTACACCAGGACTCGTTGCTGCTGCCACAGTTGCTGCAACATATGAAGTGGAATTCCATTGTGTCAGAACATCACTAATCAAATGGTTAACCGATAGGCTAAAAACCTCTGCATCGATGCAAGTCAATGACCTGCAGGGTGCGATCAACAGACGTGAGCACACAGCAACCATGTTTTCTGCAGCAGTGTATCCAGGCTGGCATAGTGGCAGAGAAATTTTTGTAAAGCCAGGTTGAGGATGTGAGCCATGCAAGGCATGTGTGTAAGATTGCCCCAGTGTAGGGCCACCACGTTTGCACCGTTATCGTACATGGCCTTCGCTCCAGGTTCAGTGGAGACAGCTATTGCTCTATCTCGGCCTAGATAGCAGACCACAACTCTGGAGCAGTGTGACTGCGATCTCCATGGAATATTAATTTGAACACTGCCTGATTGTGGTGTGCCATATCTATGCAGTATGGAGGTGGCAGGGATTCTGTCTGCACTGCTGGAATGTTGATGAAGGGAGAGGTTGAGGCACTGGTGGAGGCCCTAGAGGAAGTGGAGGAGGCAGAAGCAGTGGAGGAACTGTTAGATACAGAGGATTGTCCCACAAGCCTTGGGGATTCAAAGACTTGTGGAGCAGCCCCTTGACCCCCTACAGCCACCAGAGTCACCCAGTCCCCAGTCAGTGAGATGTAACGCCCCTGCCCATAATTGCTTGTCCAGGTATCAGTGGTGAAATGCACAATTGCAGAGAGATTTTTTCAGGGAATGGGTGATGTTGTCTGCGACATGCTGATGTAGCGCAGGTACAGCTTTCTTAGAGAAGAAATTGCAACTGGGCAACTGGTGATGAGGGACTGCAATGGCCATCAACTTTCTGAACCCATTTCTATCCACCAAGCGGAAATGCAGCATTTCGGTGGCCAATAGATTGGAGATGATGGAGTTCAAGCTCTTAGTATTGGCTTGTGTAGGAGGAAACATTATTTTATGTGACCACAACTGTGGGACCGAGGGCTAGCTGCTGTGCTGAGAGAGAGCGGAGTATGGAGAACAGGGCAAACTGCTAGACTATGAGTGAGGTGTAGGCGGAGATGTTATGGTGGACTGAGAAAGATGTGTTGTGCTCGGTGACCACTTCCATAACAGCTTACAGGGTCTCACTCACCTCAAATGTAGGGGGTAAACAAGTTGAGTTTCTGTGGTCGTTGACCTGTATGAGAAGATTTGGCATGGTAATGGAGGAAGAAGAAGCAGCAGATGTGGTTGATGGGTTGGCCGGTGGTTGATGAAGCCAGCTAGTCCGCAGTTTAGAGCAGTAAGATTCCCAGACTCAGGCATGTTGACCACGCATGTGCTGGTTCAGACATGTAGTTGTCAAATTATTGCAATTTTTGCCCCTACTGAGATTTTTGTTGTTGTTGCAAATTTGGCAGATAACGTGAGTTGGGTCATCCTGTGCGGTCTCAAAAAAGGCCCAGGCTAGGCAACCCTTGCCACCCCTGCGAACTGCACACTTGTGACCAATGCTGGCCACAGCCAGAATGGGGCTGAGGATGCATTGCTTGTCATAGTTGCCTCACTTTTGTCTGTTTGTGATCCACATTGCACCTCTTCATATTCCTCTTTATCCACCTCATCTGCTGAGCTACTGAGCTGTGTATCTCTGGGTTCACACCAAGTGGGATCTACAACCTAATTGTCATCATCTACTGTATGTTCTCACACTCCTCACTCTAAGAGTCATCCTCCTCATCTCCCTGCCCTGACACCACAGTACAGTCCGCGTGCGCCTCTGGTATGAGTCTCGTCAGGATCACCTCCACCCCCAGTGGTTAATGTCTGGTGATGAGAGTCTGGATTCTGCTCAGATCCTACTTAGCCAAGCTCTGGATCCAACATGAAAAATTTTTGGGCATCAGTGCAGCTGCTTTCCTCCTATGGATTCTGATAAACTTCGGAGCAGAACTCTGATGCCCATGGAATAGAATGTGTGCATAATGGCTCATCTGTGGTTCCCCACAGTCAGTTGGGCATTTGGAAATGTGTGACACAGAGGGAAACAAGGGTGATTGAGGTGTCACTTCTGAGGATTGTTCTGTGTGTGATGTTAAAGGGGAGGAAGAGGAAGGGGGCCACCTGATGCAGCGCTTGCCATCCACTGGAGCACATGCTCTTTCTGAGCTGCATCTACAAGGTGTACCGTTGTGCGGTTGTCAAAGAAAAGGCATTGAGTAGCCCGTCCAGTAACAGATGTTGTTAGTGGTCTTTGGATAGGACAAGATGGTGTTTGTTTCAATTGAGCTTTCATTGACATTAACACCTAATTCATGTACACATTGAACACCAAGCCTATTCCCCCTTCCAGTATAACCTCTCTTTTGCCTTCCCCTCTTATAAACTGCTGTTATAAGCTGTCAGTCACTAGTCACTAAATTAACAATCACTATTTATTTTCTAAGATAGTGTGCAGGAACAACACTGTTAAACCTAACAATTTTTAAGTGAAAATCTGGCCTTCTGATTTGTCACTGAAACACAGTTTTATCACAAACTATTTGGATTAGCTAATTGGGACTCCTGGCTGCACCCCAATATTATGCCTAACGAATTTTAGGTGAAAATCGGGCCTTCTGATATCTCACTGAAATACAGTTTTATCACAAACGATTTAGATTAGCTAATTAGGCCTCCTGGCTGCACGTCAATATTAAGCCTATTAAATTTCAAGTTTGAGGTTGTAAAAGCTTTGGAGGGATGAATTACCTATTAACAAATTGGGGAGAGCTCCAAATAAACCCTCACTAAGAAGCCTAAAAAATAACTTTTATTAATTAAATCATTTAAATTAGCTAGGGTACATAAAATACAGTATATGCCTCTACTCTTCATAATTTATCTTATACTATTATCATTAAATTGCTCACTGCTAGCTTATAAGCAAATCCGGTAGCACCCCAGGGTGCCAACCCCTATTTGGCAGAATAGGACTTAAAGTTTACCACATCAGTCCCCCAGACATGTTTCACCGCTGATGCGGCGTCATCAGGGGATTGAACATAAGCTAGCGAGACTTGGCTAGGGGATAGGGCATAGATTCTCCTCAATATTAGGGCTAACATTTTTTAAGTGGAAATCTGGCCTTCTGATTTCTCATGGAAACACAGTTTTATCACAAACAATTAAGGTTAGCAAATGCGGCCTCCTGAGACTGGAACATTGTTTTCGTTTTTGCACAATCTAGTTAGATGCTGGAAGATACTGTATTTTTCTGACCATAAGACGCACTTTTTTCCAAAAACTTTTTTGGGGAAAATAGGGGTGCGTCTTATGGTCGGAATACATTTACAAATACTATGGCGGCGATGCCTTCCCAGGATGGTGCGGCTGTGGGGTGGCAGCGGTGGTGCTTCACTGTGGGGTGGCCTCAGGGGTGATGCTCTGTTTGGTGGCAGGGCTCCGCCAGCATTTCATGAAAGCCTGGAGGCCCCTGCAGATTCAGTGCTGTGATGCGGTGGTCTCCAGGAAAATGGACACTGGGGCGGTGCATGCTTAGATTTAGATCTCGTCTCCCTAGATCTTGGGACGAGATCTCGCTGCCGAGATCTGAATCTGCGCAAGCGCTGCCCCGGTGGCCATCTTTCTGGAGGTCACCCCATTGCAGCACTGGATCTGTGGGGGCTTCTGGGCTTTCATGAAATGCCGGAGGAGCCCTGATGCCACACAGAGCACCCCCACCGCCGCAACCCCACAGAGCACCTGCCGCAGCAGCCCCACAGAGGAACACCACCGCCGCCTCACAGAGGTGCACCACCTCCACCGCCCCACAGAGAAGCACCACAGAGCACCACCCCTGCCGCACCACAGAGCACCACCACCGCACCAGCCTGGGTTGAGAATTCCCAGAGGCCACCACACTAGCCTGGACCACCAAACAACCCCTGTGACCACTCATCCACCTGTGCCGATCCCTCCTGGTAAGCTGAATTCAGACTGTAAGATGGACCCCCATTTGACACATTATATTTTTGTCCCTATTTTCCTTCTGAAAATTTGTGGTGCGTGTTATGGTCCGATGCATCTTATAGTCTGAAAAATATGGTAGATTTCACACAGGACAGGATCCTATCTAGCTAACTGACAAGTTCACTTGCAGCACTTGCAGGAGTGGCTTATCTGCACTGGGACACTGAGAAAATGGCACCAGCAAAACAAGATGTTAGCTTTTTATATGGCCACGGACATGTGATTTCAGCAACCAATTCCAGAAAACCTTGGCTGCCGGAATGTACACACAGGTTATTAAAGAAAAAAAAAAACATTACACTTTCGCTCTCCTCTGACCTCCCCTCATCAAACACGTCTTCCCGTCATCCCCGCTCATCATACAGCACCACTATCCTAGCCAAAGTAATAACAAAATCATTATTGGCAACACAATGATTTACCCAATTGTGAATGACTTTTGCTGACTTTGAGTAAAAATGCTTGAGAAACCAAACACAAATCCAAGGTGCTATGTTCATGCTGAATTTCAGATTGCCGAACGTTTTCCAAACAAGTTCGCTCATCTGTAATCAGCACAGTCTCTGCAGCACATTTACACTACAGTTTCATCCTCAGTCCCAAGGGGTGAACGGTGATTTTAAGTTATGGCAATGCCTATCTCCTGAATGTGCACACTAGTCACAGAAATAAAGATGAAGTGCTTAAAAAAACTATATGTCCCTAATCCCCTGATGTTTTACAAAAGTTGAATGTCTCCCTAAATATTTTAACTAAATGACTAAAATTTATACAAACATACAAATGCTGAATATTTTACAGCTGCATTTTTTAATTATCTGTATGTGTAGATGAGATTTATTCAGACCCATCTATTTGACTGTTACTATATCTATAATATAACGCTGGGAGCGTTACTCTGTCTGAAGCCTTTATAGACTGCGCAAGCGCAAGCGCCGGCGCAGTCTGGCCCCCACAGAGTGACGCTCCCAGGAGATCGCGGTATGCATAAACACTGAACGCACACCGCGATCTCCAACAGAGAAGCAGGGACGCGCCAGAAGGGTATGTATCAGCTATATTCACCTGTCCTCGTTCCAGCGCTGCGTGCGGCTCCGTCTCCGTGTCCCAGTCCTTGGCCTCTGACGTTCAGTTCAGAGGGCGCGATGACGCGCAGCAGTGGAACGGGGCCAGGTGAATATAGCAAGTGCTGGGGGGCCTGAGCTGGCGGCGATACCGGCACCTGACCCCCCACAGCGCACCGGTGTCCCCGCCTGCTCAGGCCCCCCAGCACTCGGCGCCCAGCGACGATAGGTGAGTATGGAATTTTTTTTTATATATTGCAGCAGCATACGGGGCATATATTATGGAGCATCTTATGGGGCCATAAACCATAATGCAGCAGTGTACGGGGGCATATACAATGGAGCATCTTATGGGGCCATAAACCATAATGGAGCAGTGTATGGGGGCATATACCATGGAGCATCTTATGGGGCCCATAAACCTTTATGGAGCAGTGTACGGGGGCATATATCATGGAGCATCTTATGGGGGCCATAAACCTTTATGGAACAGCGTACGGGGCATACACTATGGAGCATCTTATGGGGGCCATAAACCTTTATGGAGCAGCGTATGGGGCATATGGATGGGAGCAGCAAATTAAAGAATGGTGGCGCAGGATGGGAGCAGCACATGACAGAACGGGGGCGCAGCATGGGAGCAGCACATGACAGGATGGGGGCGCAGGATGGGAGCAGCACATGACAGGATGGGGGTGAAGGATGGGAGCAGCACATGACAGAACGGGGGCGCAGGATGGGAGCAGCACATGACAGAACGGGGGCGCAGGATGGCAGCAGCACATGACAGAACGGGGGCGCAGGATGGCAGCAGCACATGACAGAACGGGGGCGCAGGATGGAAGCAGCACATGACAGAACGGGGGCGCAGGATGGGAGCAGCACATGACAGTATGGGGACGCAGGATGAGAGCAGCAAATGACAGAATGGAGGCGCAGGATGGGTGCAGCACATGTCAGAATGGAGGCGCAGGATGGGTGCAGCACATGTCAGAATGGAGGCGCAGGATGGGTGCAGCACATGTCAGAATGGAGGCGCAGGATGGGTGCATGCACATGTCAGAATGGGGGTGCAGGATGGGAGCAGCACATGTCAGAATGGGGCGCAGGATGGGAGCAGCACATGACAGGATGGGGACGCAGCATGGGTGCAGCACATGACAGGATGGGCACACAGGATGGAGCAGCACATGACAGGATGGGGACGCAGGATGGAGCAGCACATATCAGGATGGAGACCATATACCAATATAAATGCTCGCCACCCAGGCGTAGAATGGGTTCAATAGCTAGTTATTTTATATTTGCAGCTGGAAAAGTAGAGCAGCAATTTTTTCAGCACATATGACATGTGCATAGCGCCTATGTCGGGGGTGGACACAGACAGTTTGGAGCCCCTGTGCAGGAAATGTTTCTGGGCCCCCTACTTTTAAGGCAAAAAAGCTAAGGGACTGTGCTATACATAAGTGAGTACATGTTATACTAAGGGACTGTGGTAGACATAATAGTGATGAGCGAGTATACTCGTTGCTCGGGTTTTTGTTGACTCAGCTCCGTGATTTATAGCTGATAGCCAGCCTGAGTACATGTGGGGGTTGCCTGGTTGCTAGGGAATTCCCACATGTAATCAAGCTGTCTAATAGCCGCAAATCATGCAGCTGCGGCAAGAAAAACTAAATCACCGAGCAGTCACAAACACCGGCGATGTGCTGCTGAGAACAATTATTTCTGTTCCGACATAAACAATCCAATCACTCGAAGAATATGCAGCATTTTGCTTGTTTAGTATAATACACCCCATACTCCTCCATGTATTATAATGTGCACCACAGTCCTCCATATTGTAAAATGCACTCCCCATAGTCCTCCATATAATATAATATGTCCCATAGTCCTCCATATAGTATAATACACTCCCCAGTCCTCCATATAGTATTATACACTTCCCATAGTCCTCCACATAGTATAATACACTCTTCAAAGCGCTCCATATAGTATAATGCACTGCCATAGCCATCCATGTAGTACAATTCACTTCCCATAGTATAATGCACTCCATAGTTCTTCATATAGTATAATGTATTCCCCATAGTCCTCAATACAGTATAATGCAGCCTACATATAGTATAATGCAGCCACCCCATAGAGCCTAATGCAGCCACCCCACAGAGTATAATGCAACCACCCCACAGAGTATAATGTAACCACCCATAGAATATAATGTAGCCCACATATAGTATAATGCAGTCACCCCACAGAGTATAATGTAAACACCCCACAGAGTATAATGTAACCACCCATAGAATATAATGTAGTCCACATATAGTATAATGCTGTCACCCCACAGAGTATAATGCAACCACCCCACAGAGTATAATGTAACCCCCATAGAATATAATGCAGCCCCCCTCATGGAGTATGATGCAATCACCCCTCATAGAATATAAATATAATGTAGCCCCGAATAGAATATAATACAGCCCACCTCCCCATAGTATATAATGTAGCCCCCCAGAGAATATAATACAGCCTCTCATAGTATATAACACAGCCTCCACCATAGAATATAATGTACACCCCATAGTATATAGCACAGATTCCCCCATAGAATATAATATACCCCCAATAGTATATAACATAGCCACAAAGAATATAACACAGCTCACATAGTATATAGCACGGCCCGCATAGTATATAACACAGCCCGCATAGTATATAGCACAGCCCACATAGTATATAACACAGCCCTCATAGTATATAGCACAGCCCACATAGTATATAGCACAGCCCGTATAGCATATAACACAGCCCGCATAGTATATAAAACAGCCCGCATAGTATATAATACAGCCCGCATAGTATACAGCCCAGCCCGCATAGTATAGAAAACAGCCCGCATAGTATACAGCACAGCCCGAATAGTATACAGCACAGCCCGCATAGTATATAGAACAGCCTAGCCTCATAGTACACAGCACAACCCGCATAGTATATAGCACAGCCCGCATAGTATATAGAACAGCCTAGCCTCATAGTACACAGCACAACCCGCATAGTATATAGCACAGCCCGCATAGTACACAACCCGCATAGTATACAGCACAACCCGCATAGTATACAGCACAGCCCGCATAGTATACAGCACAGCCCAGCGTCATAGTATATAGCACAGCCCAGTCTCATAGTATATAGCACAGCCCAGCCTCATAGTATATAGTACAGCCCAGCCTCACAGTATATAGCACAGCCCACATCTCCCTCGCCCCCATAGAATGGCCCCACAGTCCAGTACTCACTGTATAGTTAAAAAAAAACAACACACTCCTCATCCCTCCTTGTGCCCGCGCTGCTCCCTGCTCCGGTCTCAGTGAGTGGCACACACAGTCAGTGTACGATGACGTCATCGCGCACCCGCAGTGTCAGAGTGGGAAATTATGGGAGAGGGAGCTTCTGCTGACGCTCTCTCCTCCATCATTGATTTGAACTGTACCGGCACATGCCGGTATAGTTCAATGCGGTGGGGGAGTCGGCGCTGGCGGCAGATGGGCCCCCCTGCCTCACAGAGGTCCTATACGGCTGCGTGATTTGCCGCTAGCTGGGGGCTGCTGGGGGAGCAGGGGCCCTAGGCAGCTGCCTGCCCCTAATGCCGGCCCTGCCTGCAGGGGCTACCCAGAGCCTCCGGGCCCCGGTGCAGCCGCACCAGTTGAACCGGCGGTATGTCCGCCCATGTCATTAGTGTATGTTCAGCACTACACAGGTACAGATGGTACAGATGACTAAATTTAGGGAAATTGTGCAATTTAAAACTGTACTTCTCCAAATTAAGCTGAATTTCCACCATGAGTATTTGGTAAGTTTTTGATCTTGCAGAATTTCTGGAGCATTTCTGCACCAATTAGGTAAGTTCGATTACTTGTGTTTTTTTAATTGTGTTTATTTCCATGCATTTTTATCATGTCCTGAATCTATGGGTTTTGTCTCTTTTTTGGTATGTCCTGTTTTAAATAAAGCTGCTTTGGTTTTTTTTTATACTTCTTTGTATTTGCTTTTTAAAAATTTATTGATACAGTCATATGTGGCTTACGTGCATTTTTTGCTTGACGATTTTCTGCATCTAATGCAACTGTATGGGGAAATCCACACAAAACTCACAGGAGAAATTGACATACTGCAGATTTCACACATGTACCGCAAGTCAGTTTACACAGCTTTAAAATAAAAGTAAAGTGAGCATGAGATTTCTATAAATCCAATCCACTTTGTTGGAGCTGTAATACACTGGGGTTGTTTCTACATCCTATCATCGTCTGAAGTCATGATTCCTCAAATATCAATAAAAATTGATTTTATTATCACTGCATAAAAAAGTTCAAAATAGACTATACATATGCATATATAAAGTAAAACCCAAAAGGTAAAAAATATGAAATTCACATTCAAGGAAGGAGAAAACAGTTACAGATCAATTACATCTCATGACAAACTCAAAATATATAGACAATTGTAATAATCAGAGAAATTAATATATGCAAATATGGATGAAGTGATCAAAGTCTGAGTAAGTAGTCCATATGCACGACAAGCAAGAATTCCTGGATATACCATATATATACATAGTATGATAAAAGGTATTAACTCTTGATTAAGGTGTCTCAGTGCACTCTTCCAAACCCCATCACGTATTTTGCGCAAGCTTCCTCAGGGGTTTTTTCACTGCATTTTTTGGTCAGCGATAATACGCAGCGTCAAATATTCACCAAAAACTCATCGTGGGAACTTACCCTTATAACAACATTGGCAAAAATAGCAGAACTTATAGTATTTCAGTCTCCATTGTGTTATGTGGCTGAAATATGGTTCTGTTTTTGGACATATGGAAAGGGCATCCATCAGTTAACTAACAAACAGCTGAATTTGCTTGTTTCTTGCCTTAACCCATGAATAAAATATCTTATAGAAATGGAAAATAAAAATAATGGTTTGCAGCCTATCAATACAAACCAATAATGTAGTTTTGTCTGTGAATTGCTGACACGTCATGCTATTAAAATGATATATAGTCCCACAAACCATAATTTGAACATAATTTGGTATGAGCTGAACTGGAGTATATGCTGTAAAATTGGCAGTCGTTTCATATGCAACTCATTTCTGATGTTTTCTGTGCCATAGCAGTTGAAATCAAAATAAAATACATGAACAGTTTTAAGCAAATTGAACTTTTGATACATTGTACTGAATGTAATGCATGCTAAACCATGACAAAAATGGAATTATAACCGTGTCTTGATCTGATCTGGGATTCAGCTGACACATTAGTTTACACACAAGGAAATGTCGACTTTTGTTTGTAGAGAGTAAACGTTGAATACACACACAATACACACAAAAAAGAGATAGCTTAACATAATCTGGAACGCATAATGTGAAATTGTCACATTATGGTTAGGATAACACAACCGTTTTCTCTCCATCCAAGTAAAACGGTTTGATTATGTTAAATTACACTCTGATCACTGTTTGATCAAAGTGGGATCTGATTTTTTGGAGATGGAGAGAAAAAAAAGGTTTCTCCAACTTCTCCATGTTTTGAGAAACAAATACAATACTAGCACAAATCAATACATGTGATACAATTCAATATATACTAGAAAAAAAACCTTTACAAGCTGCAGTCCACATCATACTTGGACACATAAAAGGCAACATCTCTTTTCATAGGTGGTCATTTCAAGTCACACATCCTGAAATATGTAAGGACAGGTAAGAAAGAACACATCTGTACACCAAAATGATGCATATGGAAAGTACAACTTTTCACTTAAAAATACGAGACCACATATATATCTGTGTTAGTTCAAAAATAAGTGTACCACAATGACAACGTAGAAAAATTAGAGTGTAAAGCTAAAATATTTAATGCTTCATTTTCCCTATGGTAGTGTTGTCCGTGAATTTGAACGCTCACTTTGAATACCTGGCTGCTCAGGTTCCTATGGCTTGGCCATGATTTGAGCAGATCATCATTTAGGACCTTTCTATCAATAAAGTATAGAAATAAGTGAATATGCTGAAATTCGAACTTGCAGTTGGCTGTGGGAGCAAATCAAGCGCAATAGGATGTCATCCAGATAACAGTGCATAAAATAAAGAGGTATTGCTCACCTAGTGGGGTTGTGCCAGACACCACACTAGTAGGGTTTCAAAATTAAGACTTTTACAGCTGCTGTAGCTCCACAAGTTGGCAGATTCAACGTGGTATTAAAATAAATCCGAGATGAGGGTAACCTGCACTGCTGGTTGTGTGTCCACAAAATATGCCAATATTAAGTGTATACAGTAACAGCAAGGTTTATTCTCAATGCATTTTTCAAAGTTCTGAGACTTTTTTTTTTTCAGGAGAACCACAAATATACTTTGTGGGCCTCCTGAAGAATAAGTCAGAGAAATTTGAACTTTGCAATTTGCTCAAATTTGGCAGGGAATTTTAATTTTCTTAAATGTGATTTGATGCAAACTGAATGTTCCTTTTTATGTTCAGGAGTCTCTCTAAACATCAAAGCATACTAGAAGTCAGGTATATATATATATATATATATATATATATACACAGACCAAAAATTTGGAAGTTTGGACACACCTCATTTTTAGATTTTTCTGTATTTTCATGACTATGAAAATTGTACATTCACACTGAAGGCATCAAAATTAACACATGTAGAATGATATACTTAACAAAAAAGTGTGAAACAACTGAAATTATGTCTCATATTCTAGGTTCTTCAAAGTAGCCACCTTTTGCTTTGATGACTGCTTTGCACACTCTTGGAGTTCTCTTGATGAGCTTCAAGAGGTAGTCACAGGGAATGGTTTTCACTTCACAGGTGTGCCCTGTCAGGTTTAATTAGTGGGATTTCTTGCCTTATAAATGGGGTTGGGACCATCAGTTGTGTTGTGCAGAAGTCTGGTGGATACACAGCTGATAGTCCTACTGAATAGACTGTTAGAATTTGTATTATGGCAAGAAAAAAGCAGCTAAGTAAAGAAAAACGAGTGGTCATCATTACTTTAAGAAATGAAGGTCAGTCTGTCGAAAAATTGGGAAAACTTTGAAAGTGTCCCCAAGTGCAGTGGCAAAAACCATCAAGCGCTACAAAGAAACAGGCTCACATGAGGACCACTCTGCTTCTGAGGATAAGTTTATCCGAGTCACCAAGCTAAGAAATCACAGGTTAACAGCAGCTCAGATTAGAGACCAGGTCAATGCCACACAGAGTTCTAGCAGCAGACACATCTCTACAACAACTGTTAAGAGGAGACTTTGTGCAGCAGGCCTTCATGGTAAAGTAGCTGCTAGGAAACCACTGCTAAGGACAGGCAACAAGCAGAAGAGACTTGTTTGGGCTAAAGAACACAAGGAATGGACATTAGACCAGTGGAAATCTGTGCTTTGGTCTGATGAGTCCAAATTTTAGATCTTTGGTTCCAACCATCGTGTCTTTGTGCAACGCAGAAAAGGTGAATGGATGGACTCTACATGCTTGGTTCCCACGTGAAGCATGGAGGAAGAGGTGTGATGGTGTGGGGGTGCTTGCTAGTGACACTGTTGGGGATTTATTCAAAATTGAAGGCATACTGAACCAGCATGGCTACCACAGCATCTTGCAGCGGCATGCTATTCCATCCGGTTTGCGTTTAGTTGGACCATCATTTATTTTTCAATAGGACAATGACCCCAAACACACCTCCAGGCTGTGTAAGGGCTATTTGACCAAGAAGGAAAGTGATGGGGTGCTACGCCAGATGTCCTGGCCTACACAGTCACTAGACCCGAACCCAATCGAGATGGTTTGGGGTGAGCTGGACCGCAGATTGAAGGCAAAAGGGCCAACAAGTGCTAAGCATCTCTGGGAACTCCTTCAAGATTGTTGGAAGACCATTCCCGGTGACTATCTCTTGAAGCGAGAATGCCAAGAGTGTGCAAAGCAGTCATCAAAGCAAAGGGTGGCTACTTTAAAGAACCTAGAATATAAGACATATTTTCAGTTGTTTCACACTTTTTATATAAGTATATAATTCCACATGTGTTAATTCATAGTTTTGATGTCTTCATTGTGAATGTACAATTTTCATAGTCATGAAAATTCTGAAAAATCTTTAAAGGGAACCTGTCACCCCCAAAATCGAAGGTGAGCTAAGCCCACTAACATCAGGGGCTCATCTACAGCATTCTGTAATGCTGTAGATAATCCCCCGATGTATCCTGAAAGATGAGAAAAAGAGGTTAGATTATACTCACCCAGGGGCGTTCCCGCTGCGGTCCGGTCCGATGGGAGTCACGGTCCGGTCCGGGGCCTCCCATCTTCTTATGATGACGTTCTCTACTTGTCTTCACGCTGCGGCTCCGGCGCAGGCGTACTTTGTCTGCCCTGTTGAGTGCAGAGCAAAGTACGGCAGTGTGCAGGCGCCGAGAAAGGTCAGAGAGGCCTGGCGCCTGCGCACTGCAGTACTTTGCTCTGCCCTCAACAGGGCAGACAAAGTATGCCTGCGCCGGAGCCGCAGCGTGAAGACAAGAAGAGGACGTCATCTTATGAAGATGGGAGGCCCCGGACCGCAAAGCCCATTGGATCGGACCGCCCGCCCTGGTGAGTATAATCTAACCTCTTTTTCTCATCTTTTAGGATACATGCTTATCTACAGCATTACAGAATGCTGTAGATAAGCCCCTGATGTCGGTGGGCTTAGCTCACCTTAGATTTTGGGGGTGACAGGTCCCCTTTAAATGAGAAGGTGTGTCCAAACCTTTGGTCTGTATTGTATATATATATATATATATATATATATATATACTAGATTGTGGCCCGATTCTAACGCATCGGGTATTCTAGAATATGCATGTCCCCGTAGTATATGGACAATGATTCCAGAATTCGCGGCAGACTGTGCCCGTCGCTGATTGGTCGAGGCAACCTTTATGACATCATCATCGCCATGGCAACAATTTATGACATGTACGTCGATACTGTGCCCGTCGCTGATTGGTAGAGGTGAATTCGCGGCAGACTGTGCCCGTCGTTGATTGGTCGAGGCAACCTTTATGACATCTTTTCCATGCTGTGCCTGTCGCTGATTGGTCGAGGCCTGGCGGCCTCGACCAATCAGAGATGCGGGATTTCCAGGACAGACAGACAGACAGACGGAAAAACCCTTAGACAATTATATTTATAGATTAACTCTCCTCATTGCTCACCTGTGTCTGGTCCTTTGCACCATCTGGCTTCTTTCCTCCAGCGAATTTTGTTTGCTTTCACCATCTTCACTCTCTGTTAAGGCTTCCAATGGGTTTTAGATATCAAGACATGTGCCACCTGAGGTACTGACTAGATGTTGGGCACCACATCAGAATGTCAGAGACCTACTGAAGGATGAACGCTCCGGCACAGAGTGAAGATATTTGAAGAGGACATTGGGTACTGGAAGAAAGAAGAGGCCAAACAGAGTGGAGAACCAAATGGTGGGATGGTGTGTCAAGACCGGTGTGCAGGAAGTATCAATTTTTTTAAACACTTACCAGGCCCTTTAAGTTTCAGGAAAAAGGCACCAGGCTAGCTAAATTTTCTGACAGATGTCAATTGCTGAATTTTGACAGATTCACTCATCACTAATCAAATGCTTTACTGTTAGAAGGCTCCTCAATTACCTACTGAGCAAAGCGTGTCCCATTTATAGACCCCCAGCTGTCAGCTGTTCAAAGTGAATGTTCAAGCTCACTGACAGAACGTTGACCTCTGAATTGCAAACAATTTGGATTCAGGAGAACCAGAATTGTTTGTAAAATTTAAGGCAAATTCAATTCGCCTTAGACAAAGTCGATATTCTCTAGGTTTGATCCAGTCGGACAACCCCTTTCATAAATATGTTTAGTGTGAATTTAAAATCCAGACACCAGTTACAACACAGAATCTGGACTAGATTGCAGCTACTCTGCAGTGAAATTCACTCTCTCGGAAATGTGAACAACTACGACATACGCAATCTACTCTAAGATATTGATGAAAATTTGGCAGTTCATCCAGGTCTTTTAGGGCTTCTATTTTATTCTAACAAATCAAATCCTTTGAAGCTATTTAAATAATGTTGGCACAGTTCATGCAGCAGAAAAGCTTTTCGTGTGACCTTTAAAAATTAATGTAAGGTGAAATTTAATTTTCATTTTGTGTTCTTCTGAACTTGTACTGAATCCCAAATCGTTTTGTTGCATTCGACTTATAGAGTAATTTTCAGGCATGTCTTTTTCTTACACCACGTATATGAATCAAGCACTTTTGCAATATAAAATATTATAATAAATGACACAACAGCCTGTCCAGAGGAACAGAAATGCTCTACTGTCCATAATGGCAACGTTGACACATTGTGATAAAATGTCACCAATTTCTTTTTGTCTATAACATTTTTCACGCAGAACAGATTGTATTGAATTAAATGAGCAGACGTTGGCAAAAAAGGTTACTTGCATATCCCTGGACACAAAATCTGCACCGAGATATAAATAGATAAAAGCCATATAAAGGAAACAAATTGAATTTAACCTGAGCTAACTAGTGACTCATAATACGTAATGATGGCAAATGTTACCCATGCAAGGGTTCATCTGGAAATTTACAGTAGAAAAACAGAAAATAGAAGTACAACTTACAGTCTGAGCTACATACAGTCCTTTCTAAGACGTATAAAGCAGTCATGGGATTCATTCGATAATAATATACATGTGATATACTGTATGTGTTTGCATGTATACAGTGGGATGACTTCAACCTCTTGAGCTTCAAGGAAAATATCCAACATGGCCACTGGCTATCTGTGGTCTTTAACAGTATTGGTTTTCTCATATGGATATTGATATTTTGCCCCCCAATCTTCAGGACCCGATTAGATTGCTGCCTATAGTTACGCTTCTGCATTTATCTATTGGAATGCACATGTTTGAAATCAATAATAATATTTTTTCAAGATTATTATATATTGCATAATTGTAATTTTATACTGGTTAAAAATGATGGTTAAGGTATTACTAACTACAAATCACTGCTTAAGACTGTAAAGCAAAAATTGTTCCATTGTCCAATTGGGAAACTGTCCAGTAAAATGAATCAACTGAACTCTCAAGAAGGAAAGTTGTAAATATATTTTTTATGTTGTACAAACACATAAGAAATATGGAATGAGATCAAACATAAAGGCAGAAAAGCGACCTTGGTCTTTGTCGTAGAGTCGCTGAGTCCTGAGAGTAGGATAGAAGGAGTATGGCAAGCGCTACCAGCACTATCGCAGAGGCTGTACCCAGGGACTACAGCAAGAGGATATGGCAAGCCCTACCAGCCTCCACAATAGCATTGGTAGCGCTTGCCATATTCTTTCTATTCTACTCACTGGACTCAGTGACTGCTTTTCTTCCTTTATGTTTTATCTCACGACATATTTCTTGTGTGTTTGCATAACAGAATAAATATATATTTATTATTATTATTTATTATTATAGCGCCATTTATTCCATGGCGCTTTACATGTGAGGAGGGGTATACATAATAAAACAGTACAATAATCTTGAACAATACAAGTCACAACTGGTACAGGAGGAGAGAGGACCCTGCCCGCGAGGGCTCACAATCTACAAGGGATGGGTGAGGATACAGTAGGTGAGGGTAGAGCTGGCCGTGCAGCGGTTTGGTCAATCGGTGGTTACTGCAGGTTGTAGGCTTGTCGGAAGAGGTGGGTCTTCAGGTTCTTTTTGAAGGTTTCGATGGTAGGCGAGAGTCTGATGTGTTGTGGTAGAGAATTCCAGAGTAGGGGGGATGCACGAGAGAAATCTTGTATGCGATTGTGGGAAGAGGAGATAATAGGGGAGTAGAGAAGGAGATCTTGTGAGGATCGGAGGTTGCGTGCAGGAAAGTACCGGGAGACGAGGTCACAGATGTATGGAGGAGGCAGGTTGTGGATGGCTTTGTATGTCATGGTTAGGCTTTTGTACTGGAGTCTCTGGGTGATGGGGAGCCAGTGCAGGGATTGACAGAGGGGAGAGGCCGGGGAATAGCGGGGGGACAGGTGGATTAGTCGGGCAGCAGAGTTTAGAATAGATTGGAGGGGTGCAAGAGTGTTAGAGGGGAGGCCACAGAGCAGGAGGTTACAGTAGTCAAGGTGGGAGATGATGAGGGCATGGACTAGGGTCTTTGCAGATTCTTGGTTTAGGAATGTGCGGATCCGTGAAATATTTTTGAGTTGGAGGTGGCAGGAAGTGGAAAGGGTTTGGATATGTGGTTTAAAGGAGAGATCAGTGTTAAGGATTACCCCAAGACAGCGGGCTTGTGGGACTGGGGAGAGTGGGCAGCCGTTTACTGTATTGGATAGGTTCGTTGGGGAGGTCGTGTGAGATGGGGGAAAGATGATGAATTCTGTTTTGTCCATGTTAAGTTTGAGAAATCTAGTGGAGAAGAAGGATGAAATAGCAGACAGACATTGAGGGATTCTGGTTAGTAGGGAGGTGATATCTGGTCCAGAGATGTAGATCTGTGTGTCGTCAGCATAGAGATGATACTGAAAGCCGTGAGATTCTATGAGCTGTCCCAGGCCAAAGGTGTAAATGGAGAAGAGCAGGGGTCCCAGAACTGAACCTTGCGGGACTCCGACAGATAGGGGGCGAGGTGAGGAGGTGGTGTGTGAGTGGGAGACGCTGAATGTACGGTCAGTTAGGTATGATGAGATCCAGGATAGGGCCAATTCTGTGATTCCAAGGGATGAGAGGGTCTGCAGCAGCAGGGAATGGTCCACTGTGTCAAAGGCAGAGGACAGGTCCAGGAGGAGGAGGACAGAGTAGTGTCGCTTGCTCTTGGCGGTTAATAGGTCATTGGTGACCTTAGTTAGGGCAGTTTCAGTGGAGTGGTGTGACCGGAAACCTGATTGAAAGCGGTCGAAGAAGGAGCAGGAAGATAGATGGGAGGACAGTTCAAGATGGACATGTTGTTCCAGTAGTTTTGAGGCAAAGGGGAGAAGTGATATAGGGCGATAGTTAGATACAGAGGATGGGTCAAGAGAGGGCTTTTTGAGGATAGGTGTGATTGAGGCATGTTTAAAGCTTGAGGGGAAAATGCCAGTTGTTAGTGATAGGTTGAAGAGATGGGTTAGGGTTGGGATGAAGACTGTGGTGAGGTTTGGGATGAAGTGGGATGGGAGTGGGTCAAGTGCACAGGTGGTGAGATGCGATCTTGAGAGTAGAGTGGAGAGTCCGTCTTCTGTAATGGTGGAGAAGTTGGTTTTGGAGGTGGAGGGCTGGGTAGTTGGGAGGAAGGGTTCTGGGGGTTGTTTACTAAAACTGTCTCTGATGTTCTCAATTTTCTGCTTGAAAAATGAGGCAAAGTCTTCAGCTGAGATGAGTGGGGAGGGAGGAGGTGCTGGGCGACGGAAGAGAGAGTTGAAGGTGTTGAATAACTGTTTGGGGTTGTGAGACAGGGAGGATATGAGAGATGAGAAGTAGGTTTGTTTTGCTGTGGCGAGCGTGGTTTTGAAAGTAGTGAGGGACTGTTTGAATGCGATGAAGGGCTCGATGGAGTGGGATCTTTTCCATCTGCGCTCAGCAGCTCTGGAAGCTCGCCTCAGTTCTTTGGTCATGCTGGTGTGCCAGGGTTGTCTGTTGATTTTGCGAGCTTTGGTATGTGTGAGAGGGGCAAGAGATTCCAAAGCTGCAGCTATCGTGGTGTTATATAGAGCGGCAGCATCATCCGCATTGTGTAGGGAGCTTATGTCTGTGAGAGGGAGGAGGGATTCAGAGAGTGAGTGAAGATCAAGGTGTTTAAGATTTCTGCGAGGGTGTGAGAGTTTGTGGGGTGGGGGTTGTAGACAAGGAGTGGAAAGGGAAGAGAATGAAAGTAGGTTGTGGTCAGAAAGAGGAAGAGGTGAGTTTGAGAGGTTAGATAGGGAGCAGAGGCGGGTGAAAATGAGGTCCAGTGTGTGACCATCTTTGTGGGTGGCTGTAGAAGACCATTGAGTGAGGCCAAAGGAGGAAGTGAGGGATTGAAGTTTAGTGGCAGCTGAGAGGGAAGTGTCAATGGGGATGTTGAAGTCGCCCATGATGATAGTAGGGATGTCAGCGGCGAGGAAATGGAGTAGCCAGGTGGTGAAGTGGTCAAAGAAGGTGGTGGCTGGCCCTGGGGGACGGTAGATGACAGCCAGTTGGAGGTTGGAGGGGGAGTAGATGTGCACAGAGTGCACCTCAAAGGAAGGGAGGGTAACAGAGGGTGGCAGTGGGATTGGGGTGAAGGAGCAGTTATCTGACAGGAGAAAACCAACTCCTCCGCCATGCTTGCTGCTGGGGCGGTGTGTGTGAGAAAGGTGGAAGCCACCGTAAGAGAGTGCTGCAGGGGAGGCTGTGTCAGAAGGGGTGAGCCAGGTTTCAGTGATGCCGAGGAAGGAGAGTTTGTTATTGATAAAGAGGTCATGGATAAATGACAGTTTATTGCAGACAGAGCGTGCGTTCCATAGTGCTCCAGATAGGGAAATTGGGGACGTGTAGAAGATCGTGGCAGGGGATTAGAAATGAGTGTGGGGATGTGATGAGGAGGGCCAGGATTTGGGGATATGTCGCCAGCAATGAGGAGCAGCAGACTGAGCGTTAGAAGGTGTGAGCTGGTTAGGTCATGATGTGGCCGTGTGTGCCTGGCGAGAAAGGATTGTATGTGGAGGAATAGTTCTCTGGAAGAGGTGAGATGACTGGGGAGGATGGAGGGAGAAATGACTAGTTCCTTACTGGGTGGAGGGACTACAGGAGATAGGAAGAAATAAAGTAGTATGGGGGTGAATGTTAAAAGAAACCAAAACATTATAGTGGTTTTCTATTCCTTTACCTTCCAGTCAATTCCAGTCCAATTCTAGTCTAATTCATAGCAATTAAAAAACTGCAATTTCTAAGATGGTCAGGCACGTCTGGTCAGACTCATGGCTATGAATTTATGTGCACCTAAGGGCTCACAGCTGAGAGGGAGGATGTAGGCGAGTGTGTCCAAAGCACATGTTCTCAGTTAAGCCAGGTCATAAAGAGGGGGTGGGGTAGATGGCCACTCAGGTATGCAAGGAAGAAGCAAGAGAAGTGAAGTACGAATGGATAGAAAATAATGGGTAAGCAAAGAATGCCATGTGGCAATTACATGCACTTCATATAGCCAGACAGAGCAGGAAAGCTGAGTGAATCATACCAGGTGGGAATTATATGCACTTCATATAGCCAGACAGAGCAGGAAAGCTGAGTGAATCATACCAGGTGGGAATTATATATTAGAAATTCCCACCTGGTATGATTCACTCAGCTTTCCTGCTCTGTCTGTCTATATGAAGTGCATATAATTCCCACCTGGTATGATTCACTCAGCTTTCCTGCTCTGTCTGTCTATATGAAGTGCATATAATTCCCACCTGGTATGATTCACTCAGCTTTCCTGCTCTGTCTGTCTATATGAAGTGCATATAATTCCCACCTGGTATGATTCACTCAGCTTTCCTGCTCTGTCTGTCTATATGAAGTGCATGTAATTGCCACATGGCATTCTTTGCATACCCATTATTTTCTATCCATTTGTACTTCACTTCTCTTGCTTCTTCCTTGCATACCTGAGTGGCCATCTACCCCACCCCCTCTTTATGACCTGGCTTAACTGTGAACATGTGCTCTGGACACACACGCCCACATCCTCCCTCTCAGCTGTGAGCCCTTAGGTGCACATAAATTCATAGCCATGAGTCTGACCAGACGTGTCTGACCATCTTAGAAATTGCATTTTTAAATTGCAGTTTTTTAATTGCTATGAATTAGACTAGAATTGGACTGGAATTGACTGGAAGGTAAAGGAATTGAAAACCACTATAATGTTTTGGTTTCTTTTAACATTCACCCCCATACTACTTTATTTATTCCTATCTCCTGTAGTCCCTCCACCCAGTAAGGAACTAGTCATTTCTCCATCCATCCTCCCCAGTCATCTCACCTCCTCCACAGAACTATTCCTCCACATACAATCCTTTCTCGCCAGGCACACACGGCCACATCATGACCTATCCAGCTCATACCTTCTAACGCTCAGTCTGCTGCTCCTCATTGCTGGCGACATATCCCCAAATCCTGGCCCTCCTCATCACATCCCCACACTCATTTCTAATCCCCTGCCACGATCTTCTACACGTCCTCGCAACCACAGTAACCTCATACTAATTCATCCAGCCCCCACTCCCCCAATTTCCCTATCTGGAGCACTATGGAACGCACGCTCTGTCTGCAATAAACTGTCATTTATCCATGACCTCTTTATCAATAACAAACTCTCCTTCCTCGGCATCACTGAAACCTGGCTCACCCCTTCTGACACAGCCTCCCCTGCGGCACTCTCTTACGGTGGCTTCCACCTTTCTCACACACCCCGACCCAGCAGCAAGCATGGCGGAGGAGTTGGTTTTCTCCTGTCAGATAACTGCTCCTTCACCCCAATCCCACTGCCACCCTCTGTTACCCTCCCTTCCTTTGAGGTGCACTCTGTGCGCATCTACTCCCCCTCCAACCTCCAACTGGCTGTCATCTACCGTCCCCCAGGGCCAGCCACCTTCTTTGACCACTTCACCACCTGGCTACTCCATTTCCTCGCCGCTGACATCCCCACTATCATCATGGGCGACTTCAACATCCCCATTGACACTTCCCTCTCAGCTGCCACTAAACTTCTATCCCTCACTTCCTCCTTTGGCCTCACTCAATGGTCTTCTACAGCCACCCACAAAGATGGTCACACACTGGACCTCATTTTCACCCGCCTCTACTCCCTATCTAACCTCTCAAACTCACCTCTTCCTCTTTCTGACCACAACCTACTTACATTCTCTTCCCTTTCCACTCCTTGTCTACAACCCCCACCCCACAAACTCTCACACCCTCGCAGAAATCTTAAACACCTTGATCTTCACTCACTCTTTGAATCCCTCCTCCCTCTCACAGACATAAGCTCCCTACACAATGCGGATGATGCTGCCGCTCTATATAACACAATAGCTGCAGCTTTGGAATCTCTTGCCCCTCTCACACATACCAAAGCTCGCAAAATCAACAGACAACCCTGGCACACCAGCATGACCAAAGAACTGAGGCGAGCTTCCAGAGCTGCTGAGCGCAGATGGAAAAGATCCCACTCCATCGAGCCCTTCATCGCATTCAAACAGTCCCTCACTACTTTCAAAACCACGCTCGCCACAGCAAAACAAACCTACTTCTCATCTCTCATATCCTCCATGTCTCACAACCCCAAACAGTTATTCAACACCTTCAACTCTCTCCTCCGTCCCCCAGCACCTCCTCCCTCCCCACTCATCTCAGCTGAAGACTTTGCCTCATTTTTCAAGCAGAAAATTGAGAACATCAGAGACAGTTTTAGTAAACAACCCCCAGAACCCTTCCTCCCAACTACCCAGCCCTCCACCTCCAAAACCAACTTCTCCACCATTACAGAAGACGGACTCTCCACTCTACTCTCAAGATCGCATCTCATCACCTGTGCACTTGACCCACTCCCATCCCACTTCATCCCAAACCTCACCACAGTCTTCATCCCAACCCTAACCCATCTCTTCAACCTATCGCTAACAACTGGCATTTTCCCCTCAAGCTTTAAACATGCCTCAATCACACCTATCCTCAAATAGCCCTCTCTTGACCCATCCTCTGTATCTCGCTATCGCCCTATATCACTTCTCCCCTTTGCCTCAAAACTACTGGAACAACATGTCCATCTTGAACTGTCCTCCCATCTATCTTCCTGCTCCTTCTTCGACCGCTTTCAATCAGGCTTCCGGTCACACCACTCCACTGAAACTGCCCTAAGGTCACCAATGACCTATTAACCGCCAAGAGCAAGCGACACTACTCTGTCCTCCTCCTCCTGGACCTGTCCTCTGCCTTTGACACAGTGGACCATTCCCTGCTGCTGCAGACCGTCTCATCCCTTGGAATCACAGAATTGGCCCTATCCTGGATCTCATTATACCTAACTGACCGTACATTCAGCGTCTCCCACTCACACACCACCTCCTCACCTTGCCCCCTATCTGTCGGAGTCCCGCAAGGTTCAGTTCTAGGACCCCTGCTCTTCTCCATTTACACCTTTGGCCTGGGACAGCTCATAGAATCTCACGGCTTTCAGTATCATCTCTATGCTGACGACACACAGATCTACATCTCTGGACGAGATATCACCTCCCTACTAACCAGAATTCCTCAATGTCTGTCTGCTATTTCATTCTTCTTCTCCACTAGATTTCTAAAACTTAACATGGACAAAACAGAATTCATCATCTTTCCCCCATCTCACACGACCTCCCCAACGAACCTATCCATTACAGTAAACGGCTGCCCACTCTCCCCAGTCCCACAAGCCCGCTGTCTTGGGGTAATCCTTGACACCGATCTCTCCTTTAAACTACATATCCAAACCTTTTCCACTTCCTGCCGCCTCCAACTCAAAAATATTTCACGGATCCGCACTTACCTAAACCAAGAATCTGCAAAGACCCTAGTCCATGCCCTCATCATCTCCCGCCTTGACTACTGTAACCTCCTGCTCTGTGGCCTCCCCTCTAAGGGTACCGTCACACTATACCATTTCAATCGATACGACGGTACGATTCGTGACGTTCCAGCGATATCGTTACGATATCGCTGTGTCTGACACGCAGCAGCGATCAGGGATCCTGCTGAGAATCGTACGTCGTAGCAGATCATATGGAACTTTCTTTCATCGCTGGATCTCCCGCTGTCATCGCTAGATCGGTGTGTGTGACACCGATCTAGCGATCTAGCGATGCGATCCAGCGATGCGTTCGCTTGTAACCAGGGTAAACATCGGGTAACTAAACGCAGGGCCGCGCTTAGTAACCCGATGTTTACCCTGGTTACAAGCGTAAAACTAAAAAAAAACAAACAGCACATACTTACATTCTGGTGTCCGTCAGGTCCCTTGCCATCTGCTTCCCGCACTGTGACTGCCGGCCGTAAAGTGAAAGCAGAGCACAGCGGTGACGTGCTTTCACTTTCACTTTACGGCCGGCAGTCACAGTGCGGGAAGCAGACGGCAAGGGACGTGACGGACACCAGATGTAAGTATGTGCTGTTTGTTTTTTTTTAGTTTTACGCTTGTAACCAGGGTAAACATCGGGTTACTAAGCGCGGTCCTGCGCTTAGTTACCCGATGTTTACCCTGGTTACCCAGGGACCTCGGCATCGTTGGTCGCTGGAGAGCTGTCTGTGTGACAGCTCCCCAGCGACCACACTACGATTTACCTACGATCACGGCCAGGTCATATCGCTGGTCGTGATCGTAGGTAAATCGTATAGTGTGACGGTACCCTAACACTCTTGCGCCCCTCCAATCTATTCTAAACTCTGCTGCCCGACTAATCCACCTGTCCCCCCGCTATTCCCCGGCCTCTCCCCTCTGTCAATCCCTGTACTGGCTCCCCATCACCCAGAGACTCCAGTACAAAGCCTAACCATGACGTATAAAGCCATCCACAACCTGTCTCCTCCATACATCTGTGACCTCGTCTCCCGGTACTTTCCTGCACGCAACCTCCGATCCTCACAAGATCTCCTTCTCTACTCCCCTATTATCTCCTCTTCCCACAATCGCATACAAGATTTCTCTCGTGCATCCCCCCTACTCTGGAATTCTCTACCACAACATATCAGACTCTCGCCTACCATCGAAACCTTCAAAAAGAACCTGAAGACCCACCTCTTCCGACAAGCCTACAACCTGCAGTAACCACCGATTGACCAAACCACTGCACGGCCAGCTCTACCCTCACCTACTGTATCCTCACCCATCCCTTGTATATTGTGAGCCCGCGGGGGCAGGGTCCTCTCTCCTCCTGTACCAGTTGTGACTTGTATTGTTCAAGATTATTGTACTTGTTTTATTATATATACCCCTCCTCACATGTAAAGCGCCATGGAATAAATGGCGCTATAATAATAAATAATAATAATAATAATAATAATAATTATATGCACTTCATATAGACAGACAGAGCAGGAAAGCTGAGTGAATCATACCAGGTGGGAATTATATGCACTTCATATAGACAGACAGAGCAGGAAAGCTGAGTGAATCATACCAGGTGGGAATTATATGCACTTCATATAGACAGACAGAGCAGGAAAGCTGAGTGAATCATACCAGGTGGGAATTATATGCACTTCATATAGACAGACAGAGCAGGAAAGCTGAGTGAATCATACCAGGTGGGAATTATATGCACTTCATATAGACAGACAGAGCAGGAAAGCTGAGTGAATCATACCAGGTGGGAATTATATGCACTTCATATAGACAGACAGAGCAGGAAAGATGAGTGAATCATACCAGGTGGGAATTATATGCACTTCATATAGACAGACAGAGCAGGAAAGCTGAGTGAATCATACCTAAGGGCTCACAGCTGAGATTTGCAATTTTTTTGCAATTTTTGCAATTTTATTTGCAATTTTCCTTCTTGAGAGTAAAGTGGATTCCTTTTCCTGGACTTATTGGGACAGTATCCCACTCAACCAGCAGCTCCAATTACCGAGTGCTGACTAATATTTTCTATACAATTGAGAAACTATGATGCCTTTTTTTTTTCACATAATCTATGCTTTCCCAGTTTTTATTAACATTTTAATTACATTTATAGTCTTTTGGGACTACAATATTGATGGCCTGATCTTAGGATACAGCACCTCTGAGGTGATCTGCAGTACATGGCGGCCACCACTAAACAATGCAAGGAACTGCGCCATTCACTGTTTATATCCGGACGCTGCCCTATCTGGGAATAGCTAATTGGTGGGGTCTGACAACCCGGCAGTCCCATCAATCAGCTTTTACACCACTGGCAGCAGCCAGATGTTAACAGTCTATGGAATGGAAAAGAGCTCCACAGTTCCTTGCACTTTTTAGTAGCCACAGTCAGGTATACCCTATATTATGCCCTATCCTAAAGAAATACAGTCTTGGAATAGGCCATCAAGATAAAACTAGTTAAAAAAACCCTTTAATTGCCATGAATTGTGACTGACAGCAGTGAAGTACCAAATGAAAAGTAAACATTCGTGTAAGTTGGAATCCAGCAAGACTTTGAGCCATGGTGTTTGGAGAATAGGTAAATCAAAGCATACAACTCCTACTCATAAATCACTATGTAAAAGAAATGTAACAGAACATTTTCAGCCTCTCTTTTCAGTAAATAGATGCAAGAGAGAGAAAAAACATATTGTACAATAGTAGGTTTAGTTCTTTCAGAGCTACATTATTTCCAGATAACAAAGGTGTGTGCAGAGGAGTCAATATTCATCTAAAACCATGATATGTTCATATTCTCTACAGTCACAACACAATATGTTACTATACCACGTGACTGGAAAATAAAGGCCTATATAATATTCACAGTTGCCAACCTAACTACTTTTTCTGGAGTACATACAAAAAAATCACACGCAGCTTCTATTTGTTGCTGAGAAACTGATGAATTAATATAAGTCATAAAGATTATAAGTAAAATATGTCTACAGTAAAAATACTGATAAGAACAAACTAGCTGTAATTACTGTGAACTGTAAAATCAGGATAATTACAATAATCTGAACAACATTCTCCAGCTACAAAAACATGGTTCAAACATTTTTTCCCACAGACATGGGAAAAATGTCCTTTATTTTTAATAGATTGTCACAGAATTTAGGGGGCTGGTTAGTAACTACTGATCAGAACACTGGCAGACGCAGACCGAAAAGGGCCCCTGGGCAAGAACAATATATAGGCCCTTTCTAGACCAATAGCTTATCATAGTGCACAATTCCACCTGCATTGGAGGTGGTAGTGGGCCCCTTACCTCTTGAGCCCCTGTATGGCAGCACTGGTTGCACCAAAAGTATATCCCTCCGGCTCATAAATATGCAGCTCAGAAGGCAAAAGTTCTCACTTCTGAAGATACGTGCACACAGAGCAGAATACATATAAAATTACAAGTCTTTGGGTGTGTACTGTGTGCATGCTCAGCAGGTGAGCGCTTCTGAACTTTGTACTTCTGAGTAGTCTATTGAGTGATCACTGGTGGTCTTAGGAATGAACTACAAGATATAAAATAATGCACCAAAATTTTAAGATCTACCTGTCATATATATATTTTTAAATGATATTTGCTACCTAACAAGACCTGCAGATCGGTGCTAAAACTGCCTTGGAGCTCTCACAAAGGAACTCTCAACTAGGCAGCTTATTAGGTTGAACCGCTGAGTGTGCACATAGGGTGGTATACAGGTCTATAGAAAGCCTATACACTAAGTGAAGTATGGCCTCATATACCTTCTACTGAGCAGGGAGGTTGCTCAGGCAGAAGTCAAAGCATTCTATGTAGTGAAATAAACAAATATTTGTTGGTACAAGTAGTCATTACAGAGGCATTGTGTGCAAAGATTTGAATAAAGAAACCCAAAAGAAAGACTTGTAGCAGCGTCATGACAAGCCATCAACTTCATAACGTTACATTCACACTTATTAACAGACCAAATTATTTGTAGCAGGAACCCTAATAAGCAGATCATGTGAAAAAAGGAGTTTATACAAAAGCCGTAAAAAAACTAAACGTAAGGAAGAAAGCATACTGAGAAAAAAACACTATTGCCTTCAAAAATGCTCCACAAGGGAGTCAAAGTTCTAGACAAAAAACAACACTTCTAATGTGCTTTACAATTCCCTGCTGGATAATAATAACTAACATCTAAAAAAAGGCATAAAAACACAAGGTGTGAAACCACTCCAGTAGGATCTTTGATGAAAGTAACTAGGTATGAGATAATAGGGTTTGGGAAAGCTCACAACCAAAAAACCAAACACAACAAGGATCCTTAAAATATAACTTTTACTAATTCAAGCTAAAAACTGTTTGTTCCAATTCCTTGTTGTGTTTGGTTTTTTGGTTGTTTCTAGGATCCTGAAATTATTTGTTTTGAGTGGTTCCTTTTTTGGGAAAGCTCATCAAAGCTCCATTCAATGTGTAGAGGCCGCTGAGGGTTCTGCAAATCTGCTCCTTTTTAAAAGATTAGCAGCTGATCTGCAGATCTTGGCACTGGTGGCTACATATTGAATGAAACTTATGCTTTTCCACTCTATTTAATGGTTACATGGGGTTTGTCGCCAGAGCTGCTATTTTTTTTTAAAAACAAGAGGACCCAATTTGATAAGAACTTTATACTCTGCCTTCTTTATGTTCATGTATGTTCTAAATCATAACTACTCTACATCTAATGGGAGTTACTGCCGCCAGCTCAGGGGCACAACAATGCACACAACATAACCTAACTTGGTCCTGGGAAGACACCATAGTTTTTCATGAAGATGTCAAGTGGTGCTCCCAGATTTATTTTTGGGGGTGCTACACTGATAAAATCCTTACCATTTGGTCTGGGGGGTAGATAATTCAAGACTTTGTAGCTGGGCTTAACATCAAAACTATTGGTCTGAGATTCACATTTGAAGTAGGTAGGGACAGCAAGTAATTCCTAGATATTTGCATACTGAAAACTGACTGCTACGAATAGATTCCTTATGTGGGATAGCCATCATCCGATCAGCCAGTAGAAGGTTACAGCCAAGGCATGATACCATCAGGCTAGGAGAAATTCCCCCTCCCTTGCCTTCTATGCCCATTTGGCCAGAAACCTGGTGGAAAGGTCTGCGTGTCGGGGGTTACCTACAGGTGGTTCTAAAACAGGTTGATAAACATGCCTTGGGATATGACAGGTAATTCTTTATTAGGAACAAAACTAAGAATTAAAACACAACCACATACTCATCTATTTTGTATTTATGACAATCAAATTGACAGGATGAAGAGCATCCCGAGGTTGACCCAGATCTGCCATAATCTCAGAACACCACCTGTAGCCTTTGCAACAAGGAGCTCCCTTGGTAATAAACTGGTGCATAGTCTTAATGAAACACCGAATCCAGTGGGCACCTGGCAGGACCAGAAGATCATGAGGACTTTTCAGTGTTTCCTATGTAAATTTTGCTGTTACATGAGACAGTCAAAATCCTTTCCAAGTGTTTCTACCAAAAAAAAGTATTGGATAAGAAATTTTGGGACCTATAGGTCAAATGAGATAGTGTACCTCTGTACATGCCTCTGTGTCCCTTACTATGCAGGCAAAACAAAAAAGGAGGTCAAAAGAGAGATAAGAGAACATCTAGGAGACATCAGACTTTGTAGAGACACCCTTATATCAAGTTAAATCAATAATGTGTATATTGATGATACAAGTTTTCTTTTGGATTCATAAAGGCTGTGTCATGATCTGTTCCAGGGTTTATTCCTGTCTGCCCTTTTTCCGGGTGGATCATATCAAGGGTTAACTTTGCTCTGCCTAATTCTCAGTTCAGGTTTGCTATTTAGGTCCCATGAATCTTGCTGGCAGTGTCAGCTATTGTTCTGCCTTTGGCGTGTGAACCTGACTCTGGTAGCTCCTGATTTGTCTTGCTGTGAACCCTGACTTGTCCTGTGTCTGTTAACTCTCTCTGTCTGCCCTTTTCCCAGCGTTTCTCTGTTTGTCTGTTTATCTGCTTGATTCTCCAGTTCTGACCTACTGGCTTGGCTATTGACTTCATTACTGTTTGTCCCTATTGTACCATATATAGCCCGTTCTGGTTTACTGATTTCTTGCTACGTCCTGACTATCTGTTCAGTCTAATACTTTTATACTGTCGTGCCAGCTCGTGCTTTTGACTCGGCTTGTTTGACCACTCACTCGCCACTTGGTGGCATCTGTTCTGCTGCTCTGTGTGTGTGCAGTCTCACTTCCCTCTCAAGCTCCCTCTAGTGGAGGTTGTGCTGTACTGCACTGCAGCAGCATGACAGGCTGTCCCTCTCTGGGAAACAAGGTGGGGATTGGAATAGAAAAATTCTGCAAGCAATGTTAACTTTACACTGAGTCAAAAGGAATTAAATGAACAACCAAATTTTGTAAGTTTTATTTGATCACGTAAAATTTTAATGTACATATACTTTTTTCAATAGCAATGTGCTACCACTTCTTCCCTATTTCTTTCACTTTGCTATTTTTTTCTTATTTTATGATATATGTGGGGGAATCTGCCTGTGGCTGCGTCGACCTTGAATAGTCACGGCTTTCTCTTAATTACTCAACTTTTATTCAAGTGGGTGTTTTAGTTCTACAAGCATGAGCTACATTTTCCCGAACTAAAAGTCAGAACAGGTACCCCTTCCCACAATATCACAATTATTATTTAACAAATTATCTAGACATGTGCCAGTACGACTCCAGTTGCTATGATATGGGCACTAATAGTTGGCTGAGCATTTCATGTTTTATATCAAGAAGTGATGTGTGCATTGTAGAAATTCCAGTAAATATGTAATAAATATGTTTATTCTATCCATATCGCATATGCATAAGCAAGGATGCCGAAATGAAACAATTATATTTTTTGTATGTATCTTGTGGAAGTAATATAAATATCTTTGTGGTATCCATGAAATGCATTCACCTTTGCTTCCACCTTCTATTAACTCTTGTATTCACGGCTCTCTCCCACTTAACTCCTTTTCTCTCCTACATAGAGGATGCCTACTTTAACTTCATTGAATAGATCATGTGCGCTATTTAAAGCCCCAGACAATTTGATGGCACACAAGTTAGTGTAGATTGAGCAAAATGTGTGCCCAATATTCTTTCTGTGCTTTGTACTGAATCAGCACTGAGTACTTGCTTGTGCCAATAAGTGTTGGTATGCCTAACTGTTTTCTGCACTCTAGTGCACCGTTACACGATAAGTAAGACAGTACAGATGCGCAGCTATTGCTGTCTGTATAATCATCACCACTCATAAAAAGAAAAATGCATCTCTTTTACGGTGATGTGAAGCCATTCTATTTTCTGGTGCAGTTATTTGAAGACAGAGAGAATAGATGCTCCACGATCTCTTTTTGTATAATACTCTATCCTAGTTTTGGCGCATGCTGGTGGTATGCACTCCAAAAATCCATGGCCGTGGTTTAAATAAGAACTGGCTGTCTATTCACATCAATTTACTGCCCAGCCTCCTGTGTTTTAGACATACACGCCTTGAAGGAACATATGCACCTAGAAATGTGCCGGTCTCGGAGGAGACACTGTAGCAGGATGCCTAGGTCCTCCTGTTATGTTGGGTTGTGTAGCCCCACTTTATTGTTATAAAGAACCTATGAATTCTAGAGGGGAAATGCATTGGAGCCAGAACCCCTGAAGACAAACACATACTTATATAGTTATGAAGGGGTCAGAGGGACTATAATATACACAGTATACTTAAACACTTTCCCAACTTTTTGCGATTTGGCACTTCACACACACACACACACACACACGCACATACACCCACACACACACACATATATATATATATATATATATATATATATATATATATATATATATATATACAGGTCCTTCTCAAAAAATTAGCATATAGTGTTAAATTTCATTATTTACCATAATGTAATGATTACAATTAAACTTTCATATATTATAGATTCATTATCCACCAACTGAAATTTGTCAGGTCTTTTATTGTTTTAATACTGATGATTTTGGCATACAACTCCTGATAACCCAAAAAACCTGTCTCAATAAATTAGCATATCAAGAAAAGGTTCTCTAAACGACCTATTACCCTAAAACCAACGTATACACCTAAGTGCATACAGGTACGCGCTGGGTGTTAGCAATACAACCGTTACCAAATGACCTAAATGACAATCTGCAACGGTGCAATAAGGGTCATATGCAATCGAATAAATAACACTGTGACATAGATAGCAGTCCACTGGAGAAAATAAAGTGCAAGAGTGTATCTACGTCTTCCTACCTCCGGTAATAGGTCCTTGAAGCACAGCAGGGCTGAAGTAATGCCGATATGACTCCAGAAAGTCTCCCCGTGTCCTTCCAATAGATAAGGAGAAAATCCAAGACGAATAACTGCCAACATGCAGGGAAAAAGTCCAAGACGGGTGGCTGCTCCGGCCGGTAGCAGCCACCTAAAGCAGATCTCCGGATAATAGCGTGGTCCGATGAAATCAGAACGCCGCCGCGTGTAGTGAAAGCGGTGCGCAGGACCTGCGTGACGTAACCAGTCACGTGACCGCTTACCCGGACCCGCAAGTGAAAAAAAGGAGAGATACGGAGTGCTGTGAGATCAATCAAACCGACGCGTTTCGGAGACAGCTGTCTCCTTCATCCCTGAAGAAGGAGACAGCTGTCTCCGAAACGCGTCGGTTTGATTGAATTCACAGCACTCCGTATCTCTCCTTTTTTTCACTTGCGGGTCCGGGTAAGCGGTCACGTGACTGGTTACGTCACGCAGGTCCTGCGCACCGCTTTCACTACACGCGGCGGCGTTCTGATTTCATCGGACCACGCTATTATCCGGAGATCTGCTTTAGGTGGCTGCTACCGGCCGGAGCAGCCACCCGTCTTGGACTTTTTCCCTGCATGTTGGCAGTTATTCGTCTTGGATTTTCTCCTTATCTATTGGAAGGACACGGGGAGACTTTCTGGAGTCATATCGGCATTACTTCAGCCCTGCTGTGCTTCAAGGACCTATTACCGGAGGTAGGAAGACGTAGATACACTCTTGCACTTTATTTTCTCCAGTGGACTGCTATCTATGTCACAGTGTTATTTATTCGATTGCATATGACCCTTATTGCACCGTTGCAGATTGTCATTTAGGTCATTTGGTAACGGTTGTATTGCTAACACCCAGCGCGTACCTGTATGCACTTAGGTGTATACGTTGGTTTTACAGTTTTTACATATATTTTTACAGACTATTTGTGGAGGTCTGTTGGTGTCGCTGCAGGGATTTTTAGCATATTGATATTTTGCGCCACCAAGTTTTTGTTGTAGACCTATTACCCTAATCTTCTGAATCAACTAATTAACTCTAAACACATGCAAAAGATACCTGAGGCTTTTATAAACTCCCTGCCTGGTTCATTACTCAAAACCCCCATCATGGGTAAGACTAGCGACCTGACAGATGTCAAGAAGGCCATCATTGACACCCTCAAGCAAGAGGGTAAGACCCAGAAAGAAATTTCTCAACAAATAGGCTGTTATCAGAGTGCTGTATCAAGGCACCTCAATGGTAAGTCTGTTGGAAGGAAACAATGTGGCAGAAAACGCTGTACAACGAGGAGACCGGACCCTGAGGAAGATTGTGGAGAAGGACCGATTCCAGACCTTGGGGAACCTGAGGAAGCAGTGGACTGAGTCTGGTGTGGAAACATCCAGAGCCACCGTGCACAGGCGTGTGCAGGAAATGGGCTACAGGTGCCGCATTCCCCAGGTAAAGCCACTTTTGAACCATAAACAGCGGCAGAGGCGCCTGACCTGGGCTACAGAGAAGCAGCACTGGACTGTTGCTAAGTGGTCCCAAGTACTTTTTTCTGATGAAAGCAAATTTTGCATGTCATTCAGAAATCAAGGTGCCAGAGTCTGGAGGAAGACTGGGGAGAAGGAAATGCCAAAATGCCTGAAGTCCAGTGTCAAGTACCCACAGTCAGTGATGGTGTGGGGTGCCATGTCAGCTGCTGGTGTTGGTCCACTGTGTTTCATCAAGGGCAGGGTCAATGCAGCTAGCTATCAGGAGATTTTGGAGCACTTCATGCTTCCATCGGCTGAAATGCTTTATGGAGATGAAGATTTCATTTTTCAGCACGACCTGGCACCTGCTCACAGTGCCAAAACCACTGGTAAATGGTTTACTGACCATGGTATTACTGTGCTCAATTGGCCTGCCAACTCTCCTGACCTGAACCCCATAGAGAATCTGTGGGATATTGTGAAGAGAAAGTTGAGAGACGCAAGACCCAACACTCTGGATGAGCTTAAGGCCGCTATTGAAGCATCCTGGGCCTCCATAACATCTCAGCAGTGTCACAGGCTGATTGCCTCCATGCCACGCCGCATTGAAGCAGTCATTTCTGCCAAAGGATTCCCGACCAAGTATTGAGTGCATAACTGAACATTATTATTTGATGTTTTTTTTGTTTGTTATTAAAAACACTTTTATTTGATTGGATGGGTGAAATATGCTAATTTATTGAGACAGGTTTTTTGGGTTATCAGGAGTTGTATGCCAAAATCATCAGTATTAAAACAATAAAAGACCTGACAAATTTCAGTTGGTGGATAATGAATCTATAATATATGAAAGTTTAATTGTAATCATTACATTATGGTAAATAATGAAATTTAACACTATATGCTAATTTTTTGAGAAGGACCTGTACATACAGTGTATTAGGATGTAAAAGCATTTTCTTAGGGACAGATGAGAAGCAGCAGGGAAGCAATTACTTTTTAAAGTGTCAACTTCTAAGGCAAGGATGTCAAACTCAAATACAGAGGTACAAAATTAAAAGCTTGGACAAAGTTGCAGGCCAACCTTGATATTTATTAAAAAAATATGTCTACAATTGAGGAAGTGTTTCCTTATCAAATATAACAATTAACTTTTTCATATGAAAACAAACTTAAAGGGGTTGTCCCACAAAAAACTACATTTTAATGAATAGATCTTAGAATAAAATATTAGAATAATATGTTATGTAAGAGCAGTAAAAAGCATATGGCCCAATGGCCTTATTTAAATATGTAATAACAACAAATAAAAAATCTTGAATAATACAGATAAAGTATGATGCAAACAAAAGTGACTCCAAAAACTGTAAGACACCCCACTGTGAATTTTGCCACAGTACACGCCACAAACATGGCATGATTACCCTTCTGTACTGCACACCCTCAATCCACCCGACAAAGAATGGTGACCCTAACACAGTATGATTATGTATAATGGCCACAAAAAGTGCTCCAGACAGTATGATAGGCCCCTCATAGTCCTCCTTACAGTATAACATGGCCCTGCATTGTCTTCCATACCTTATAATGGCCCCATTATATTGCTCTATACAGTATAATGGTCCCACATAGTGCTCCATACAGTATAATGGCACCACATAGTGCTTCATACAGTATCATGCCACCACATAGTGCTCCATACAGAATAATGATACCCCATAGTGCTCCAAACAGTATATTGGTCTTATATAGTGCTCCAAACAGAATAATGGCCCCATATAATGCTCCATACAGTAAAATGGGCCCTATACAGTGCTCCATACCCTATAATGGCCCCACACAGTAAAATGGGCCCGATATAGTGCTCCATACAGTATAATGGCCTCACATAGTGCTTAATACAGTATAATGGCCCAACAAAGCGCTCCATACATTATAATGGCTTCATATATTGTTCCATATAGTTTAATGGCCCTACACAGTGCTCCATACAGTATAATGGGCACAATGTAGTACTCCATACAGTATAATAGGCCCTATATAGTGCTCCACACAGTATAATTGTTAGGACTGGCGAAACGCACCGAGTAAATAGTGAGATGTTATTAGGTGCATTCGCAATCCACCGTGCAGGAGAGAACCTGTTGCTAGCAAATGGCAGAGCTATACGGCGGTGGAAGCGAACTCTGTTAAGTCATAGGGCCGCGGTACCACACAAAGTGCGCAAGCAAGGAGTCACCGAACTCAGTCCCAAGACTCGGGATTTGAGTCCGTCTAGACTACTTGCGCTCGACACCGCTACTGGGTGTAAGAGATTAACTGCAATAATAGTTTTGAGCACAAGAGTGCGAGCTGTGCCGTACTGGTGGACGCCACCAACCACCCAGGCTTGGGTTAAGAAAGCGCTCTAATGGCGCGTGGCACCATACTGGCAATCACAACTGTTGTGTGTTATAATGCTGACAGTTCAGATGGGCGCTAGATAGCAGCCTTACACCGTATGCGAACAGTCATACAATAGGGAGGGGATTTTAAAGAACGACTTGCACTCATCAACACACACGTATACAAATGTACACTAGCGCATGGCCATGCGGTCATGCGAACCTTTTATAGCTGCAGCATGTACAGGACCTTCCCAGAAGGACCAATGGGAGGCTTCCACAGAAATTGAGCACCTTCAGGACCTTCCTAGAGGACCAATGGGATCTGCTGCAGTATCTGAGCATGTGACCCTCGATCTCAAACGGGAGATCTTGCCCTGGGCATGCTCAGAAGGGGAAAAGCAGGACTTAGTCCCAGAAGCATCTGCTCGCCGCTGCCCAGCACTGGCTTCAATGGCAGAAGCTAGAAAAGCAGCAGTAACCCTTTGCACAAAGTGAGACTGAGCAAGACGCTGGGACCGACGTCTCCACTGAGCAGGCTCCACTACGGCAGAAGAAGAATGGGTGACCGCAGCGGAGATGGCCCGAGATTCTCCCTGTGCAGAGGCGGGAACTCGACCCCTAATAATAATAGGCCCCATATAGTGTTTCATACAATATAATGGCCCACATAATGCTCCATACAGAATAATGGCCCCACTCAGTAAAATAGGCCCTATATAGTGCTCCCTAGAGTATAATGGCCCCACATAGTGCTCCATACAGTACAAAAAACCCCACATAGCGCTCCATACAGTATAATGGGCTGCACATCTAAAAACAATAAATAAATATTCACCTCTGACTGTTCACCTGCTGCTCTGGTCTCTTCCTGATGTGTTCATATCCCCTACACATCTCCGTACAGCAAGTGCATTGTAATGACGTTATCGTGTCCGCTGCTCTGAGGTGTCAAACACAAAGGGGGAATGATGGGAGAGGGGGCATCAGCTCCTTCCTCCATCATTGCTTTCAACTCTATCGGTATCTAGGATGCCAATATACTGTACCTGAAAGTGTGATGATGTGTTATAGTATGATGCCTACCTGGCGTTAAGGGAATATACTTGGGGAAAACCGTTCGGTGTCGCGGGCCAAATATACTCATCCTGCAAGCCAGATATGTCCCTCGGGCCAGAGTTGGACATATGCGCCCTAAGGCAATGAAGCGATATTTTTGAGGGTTGGAGTCTAGCAAGAAAGTCCTTTTACTCTTTTTCATCTGTTATTGATGTTCTCTGTCTGGACACAGGGGCTGATATACGTATGACTCTGGTTAAAGTGACGGCCACAGATAATAATAATAATAATAATAATTTTTATTTATATAGCGCCAACATATTCCGCAGCGCTTTACAAATTATAGAGGGGACTTGTACAGACAATAGACATTACAGCATAACAGAAATACAGTTCAAAACAGATACCAGGAGGAGTGAGGGCCCTGCTCGCAAGCTTACAATCTATGGGGAAAAGGGGAGACACGAGAGGTGGATGGTAACAATTGCTTTAGTTATTCGGACCAGCTATAGTGTAAGGCTCAGGTGTTCATGTAAAGCTGCATGAACCAGTATGTAGCAGTACAGACACAGAGGGCTAATACTGCATAAAGTGTATGAGAACATGATGCGAGGAACCTTTTTTTTTTTTTATTATAAATAGGCCACACAGGGATCGTTAGGTTAATGCATTGAGGCGGTAGGCCAGTCTGAACAAATGAGTTTTTAGGGTACGCTTAAAACTGTGGGGATTGGGGATTAATCGTATTAACCTAGGTAGTGCATTCCAAAAAATCGGCGCAGCACGTGTAAAGTCTTGGAGACGGGAGTGGGAGGTTCTGATTATTGAGGATGCTAACCTGAGGTCATTAGCGGAGCGGAGGGCACGGGTAGGGTGGTAGACTGAGACCATGGAGGAGATGTAGGGTGGTGCTGAGCCATGGAGTGCTTTGTGGATGAGGGTAGTAGTTTTGTACTGGATTCTGGAGTGGATGGGTAGCCAGTGTAATGACTGGCACAGGGTAGAGGCATCGGTGTAACGGTTGGTGAGGAATATGATCCTGGCTGCAGCATTCAGGACAGATTGGAGCGGGGAGAGTTTTGCAAGTGGGAGGCCGATTAGTAGAGAGTTACAATAGTCCAGACGAGAATGAATAAGTGAAACAGTAAGAGTTTTTGCAGAGTCGAAAGTAAGAAAAGGGCGAATTCTAGAAATGTTTTTGAGATGCAGGTAAGAAGAGCGAGCCAGTGATCGGATGTAGGGGGTGAATGAAAGGTCAGAATCAAGGATGACCCCAAGGCAGCGGGCATGTTGCTTTGGAGTAATGGTGGAACCGCACACGGAGATGGCAATGTCAGGCAAAGGTAGGTTAGTAGAGGGAGAGAACACGAGGAGTTCAGTTTTTGACAGGTTTAGTTTCAGATAGAGGGAGGACATGATGTTAGAGACAGCGGTAAGACAATCACTGGTGTTTTCTAAAAAGGTCGGTGTGATATCAGGAGAAGAAGTGTATAATTGGGTGTCGTCAGCATAGAGATGGTACTGGAAACCAAATCTACTGATTGTTTGTCCAATAGGGGCAGTATACAACGAGAAGAGGAGGGGGCCCAGGACTGATCCTTGAGGAACCCCAACAGTAAGGGGAAGGTGAGAGGAGGAGGAACCAGCAAAACATACAGTGAAGGATCGGTCAGAGAGATAGGAGGAGAACCAGGAGAGAACGGTGTCCTTGAGGCCGATGGAGCGGAGCATAGTGAGGAGGAGCTGATGATCCACAACTACCTAAACTACCTAGCTTAACCCCTTAATGACCGCCGATATGCCTTCATTAAGGGTACTTATTCCTCAGCGTCGCTTTTTAACAGCGCTGAGGAATAAGAGAATAGCGCCGCTGAGCGGGTGTCACGTGTACATGACAGCTGACGCCCATCAGTATTGAACCCAACTGCTTTTGCGACCGATCGGGGCTGATTAACTCCTTAAATACCGCTGTGGTATTTAAATTGTTACAAGGGGATCACAAGACCACTTTCGTAACCATTGGACTCCCCCGACGAGAATCGCGGGTCCTGATGGTTAGCATGGTACCCTGAGGTCATGTGATGACCCCAGGGTACTTTGGTCTGTGAGATCCCGCCATAAGCTGGCTCTTACAGGCTGAGTCAATGAGACACTGACTGCTCTCATGCACTGCTGTACATGAGTACAGCAGTGTATGAGACCAGTGATCAAAGTAAAAATTATACACATCTTACAGTGAAAAAAAGTACAATAAAATATGTTAAATAGAAAAAAAAACACAAAATAAGCACTCAAATCACTAAAATCCGTTTCACCACTCAAAACGCAGCCTTTCTGATAAAAAAATAATAAACAAAAATATGTACACATAATTGGTATCGCTGCGTCCCATCATTTTAGGTGTCTTTTTAGAGCCCAAGTGTGGGCGACCACAGATCTGTGCACGCCTAAAAAGATGGAGACCGCTGGAACAGACTCCAAACAGTGTACGAAGTGTCTCCATCTGCCTCATGATGGGTGGTTCCCTTGGGGTTTCATCTAAATCACATTTTTGTGGAATTTACACGGAAACCCCCATGTAAGTGCTCAGTGTAGAACACAAGAATTTGATCCCAACCTTGATCAAATAATATTATGTACCCCAAAATGTTACCCCAATATATTATGTACCCAAAAATGTTACTAATAGAAACCCTAATTTATCCAGCACAAAACCAGTCCCCACTCAGGTCAGTCATCTGTCACTGGAATTATAGGGGGTTCCCATGTTACTGGTAGAACAAAGACTCTGGAAAAGCGACATGACTCCCACCCCCTCAAACAAAATCCAGTGAATTTTGCACTCCCAAATCCAAATGCCCCCCTCCTAAGCTCCACTGTGCCTAAACCACAGTAATAGGCCATATGTTTGGCATTACTGTAATGGAGATAAAGCACTTAATTTACGGGTGTTTATCGCCAGATGAACAAGCTGGGCACAATGCATGCGGGCACTACAGTATATAGTAAAAAAGTGGCGGAGACCCTCAGTGCTCCCTCTCTCCTTACATACTGGTACCCTCCTGTCACCCTTGTATTTTGCACTGTTACTTATACTACATGTACTGTAATGTTTGCTAAGTGTATTAATGTTATGCTAATATGATGTGCTGTGTTTGCATTGTTTCAATGTTCTACTCTTATAATGTGCCTGTATTTGATCTGTGATTAGTTCAGGGTAAGCATAGGTTAATTTAGGAGGCTGTTTGCCTGTGCTGTAATGACTGTGGAGAAGAGGTAATTCATCCCAGTTATATCTGTCCTGTCCATTTCATGTGCAAGGGGCCGGGGTGCTCGCTGACTCTATTCTCAGTGGACTCTGTTTGTGGACTGTAGCTTTAAGTGACTCGGCTAGGACTACCACCTCGTGCCACCTTGTTACACCCCTATGGGTTCAAAATACTCACTAAACCACTAGATGAATTCCTTGAGGAATCTAGTTTCCAAAATGGGGTCACTTGTGGGGGGTTTCTGTTGTTATCGCATTTCAGGGGCTCTTCAAATGCGACATGGCATTCACAATCTATCCCAGGCAAATAGCACTGCGCAACAAATTATGGGGTCCATTTTCTAATATTACCAATTGTGAAAATGTATACATTTGGGGCTAAAACAACATTTTCATTAAAAAAAATGAAAAATTTTCAAAATTACTAGCTACTGTTATCAAATTCTGTGTAGTACCTGTGGGTTCAAAATGCTCACTGTACCCCTGGATAAAATTCTTGAGAGGTGTACTTTCCCAAAAAAATGTTTTCACAGTGGTTTTCCTCCATATATGGGGTATTGGCGTACTCAGGAGAAATTGCACAACATATTTTTTGGTCAATTTTCTACTGTTACCATTGCGCAAGTAAAAGAATTGGGGCTAAAACTACATATTTGCTGGTAGAATGTGATTTTTTTTATTTTCACAGCTCTATGTTATAAACTTCTGTGAAGCACCTTGGGGTTCCATGAGCTCATTACACCTCTAGATAAGTTCCCTAAGGGGTCTTGTTTCCAAAATGGGGTCACTTGTGAGGGGTTTCCACTGTTTAGACATATCAAGGCATGGTGTCCACTCTCGATTCCAGACGTTTTTGCGTTCAAAAAGTCAAATGGCGCTCCATCCCTTCCGAGTCCGGCCATGTGCCCAAACAGTGGATTTCCCCCACATATGGAATATCAGCATACTCAGAGGAAATTGCACAACAATTTTGAGGTCCATTTTCTCCTGTTGCCCTTATGAAAATAACAAATTTGGAGGTAATGCAAAATTTTTGTGAAAAAAGTTAAATGTTCATTTTTTCTTTCCACATTGCTTTAGCTCCTGTGAAGCACCAGAAGGGTTAATACATTTCTTGAATGTGGTTTTGAGTACCTTGGGGGTGCAGTTTTTAGAATGGTGTCACTTTGGGGTATTTTCTGCCATATAGGCCCCCAAAATCACTTTAAATGTGAGATGGTCCCTAAAAAACTGTTGTAAAAATAAGAAATCGCTGGTCGACTTATCTACTATATAATTGTCTAAGGGTCACTTCCGTCTTTCTGTCCTTATGTCTGTCTGTCTTTCTGTCTGTCACGAATATACATGGGCGCAGCCTCTGTCTGTAATGGAATCCAAGTCGCTGATTGGTCTCTGCCTGTCATGGCTGCCGTGACCAATCAGCGACGTCCACAGTCCAATTAGTCCCTCCCCTGCAGTCAGCGCCCGGCGCCCGCTCCATACTCCCCGCAGTCAGTGCCCGAAGCCAGCTCCATACTCCCCGCAGTCACCGCTCACACAGGGTTTATGCCAGCGGTAACGGACCGCGTTATGCCGCGGGTAACTCACTCCGTTATCGCCGCTATTAACCCTGTGTGACCAAGTTTTTACTATTGATGCTGCCTATGCAGCGTCAATAGTAAAAACATCTAATGTTAAAAATAATAAAAAAAAATAAAAAATCATTATATACTCACTTTTCGCGACGCTCCGGTGACCGATTCATGCAAGCGGCAGGTTCCGGTGCCGTGTATGGGAGAAGGACCTGCCATGACGTCACAGTCATGTGACCGCGATCTCATCACAGGCCCTGCGCGCCTGCGCGAGAAGGACCTGCCATGACGCCACGGTCATATGACCGCGACGTCACCACAGGTCCTTCCCGCGCAGGCCCTGCGATGACGTCGATGTGACCATGACGTCATCACAGGTCCTGCGCACCTGCGCGAGAAGGACCTGCCATGACGTCACGGTCATGTGACTAAACTACAAGGGGCCCTCGGAAGGTGAGTATATGTTTATTTTTTATTTTTTAACCTGTGACATACGTGGCTGGGCAATATACTACGTAGCTGGGCAATATACTACGTGACTAGCCAATATACTACGTGGCTCTGTTCTATATACTACGTCGCTGTGCAATATACTAAGTCACTGGGCAATATACAAGATTCAAGATTCAAAGATACTACGTGACTGGGCAATATACTACGTCACTGGACAATATACTACGTCACTGGGCAATATACTACGTGCCTGGGCAATATACTACGTGCCTGGGCAATATACTACGTGCCTGGGCAAGATACTACGTGGCTGGGCAATATACTACGTGGCTGGGCAATATACTACGTGCCTGGGCAATATACTACATGGGCTGTGCAATATACTACGTGGCTGGGCAATATACTACGTGGTCTGTGCAATATACTACGTGACTGGGCAATATACTACGTGGCTGTGCAATATGCTACGTGGCTGGGTAATATACTACGTGGCTGGGCAATATACTACGTGGTCTGTGGACATGCATATTTTGGAATACCCAATGCGTTAGAATATTGAGTATGAATATTAAGACTACTATGTTTGCCTGCATGAGATGTGGACTCCCAGGATATACCTATTGTATATCTGTATTTTTACACTCATTCTACTTTTGTCCATCTGTGTGCTTGTACATTTTAGATATAAATGTGAATTTCTCGATTTATTTGGAATTAATTTTAGCAGTGGCTGAATGAAAAGGAACCTGTCATAATTGCAGGTACCATGTTATAGAGCAGGAAGAATTGAGTAAATGGATATACAGTTTTGAGAAAAAAAGATTCAGTATAACCTGTAATTTTATAATGTAAACCTTAGCTCTTCCTAGAATTTTGGGTCCAGTGGGGGTCCTATCACTGACTGAGAGCTGTCTTTGTATAAGTGTGCATAGCGGCATAGCTGTCAGTCACTGATAGAACCGGCCACTGTACCGAAAATCCCAGAAAGAACAGAAGACGAACTGATAAAATTACAAGTTATACTGAATCTGAAAACTATATACCAATCTACTCAATTCCTCTTGCTGTAGAACATGGTGCCTGCAGATTGTCATGGTGAACGGTTCCCTTTAAAGTTAAATTCTAAAGGTTTTTTTTTTCAACCTTATTTGGATGTCACCACTAAAACGGCAAAAGAACTGATTGATGGGAGAGCCAGGTGCCGAAGTCCCTCAGATCTGAAATAGATGACTTATCCTAATGAAAGGATTAAAATCACTCACACATTTTATGCTTCAAATTATAAATCTTAATTTGGAAATTGACTACTTTTACAACTGAATAGGAAACTGAAGAATCACTGCAAGTCATGTAGAATAGAAATAAAGCAATGTATATTACATAAAACACATATTAACATTTGCACATGGTATTTCCTGAGGCTGTTAATTTCCAGGTACAAGTGTCTGGTTTCACAATACACTCAGCAGTAATGTATCAACAGTGGAATATAAATCACCAGTGTTCAGGGAGTGTGGCACCATGACAGATTAATGGAAAGGGTTGTAAAGCACAATGACATACATGCATTAGCGATATCCAGGAGAACCTCTATTTGTTTTTCCTATTTTCTTTAACATACATATGACAAGATGGTGACAGAAATATAATGGTAATATAGTATTCATGTAATATTGTTCTGAGCTCGGAGATTGCAATGCCACACAGAAAGGATATTTATGAGGAGTGACTGATATTAATATACTGAGTTTTAGGATATTTGTACTCTAGTGTATAGTTTATTGTGTTTGTTGATATCTGTATACAAATTAATCATTAAAGATGCTCAATTTCATTTGTTTTTTCAACAGATGTGTTTTTTCTTAATAATATTATCAATACAAACCCTCTAAGTGGCCCAGAATGGTAATTGTTATCTCTATTTAAGAGTAGATAATGCTTTCTTCAGAATGTGGAAATATTCTTGTAGAAAGTGAGTATGCTACATGGGGGTAGGAGGCTGTTTGTCATTATGGGATAATTAGTCTATTTTCCAATCAGTAGTCTATCAGAATGTGTCTCTCCCATATATTTTATCAGACACTTTATGAAAAACAAAAATGTGTCTAAGCACTAACAGCCTGCTGTGCACATATCCATTCTTCTTTAGCACAGACCACTCCTGCCAGCAATTCAGCTGTCACTGCTGACATCATGTTGACAGAGCGGCTGCTTCTCTTTCACCCTGCTCTGTCAATGAGTCGTTACTTCCGATGTCATTATGATTGACCGCCAGCTCCCCCAATTAGGCAGCAAGAATCCCGCTGTCAACCAGAATGACATTAGAAGTCCTGACCTGTCAACAGAGCAGAGCAGAAAAGAATCCTCCGCTCTATCGACGTGACCTCAGCAGAGGCAGCTGAATCCTTGAGAGAAGTGGTCTGTGACTGCTATGCTACAGGAAATAGCACCGAGCACAACAGGCAGGTAGATAGCAACAAACCGCCTATAAGTGCTTTGGCACCTTTTTTGGTTTTCAGAAAGTCCCGGATACACTCTATAATATCAATAGCAGGAATGGCACTATGTAAAGTTCATAAGGTGCAAAATCAAATATTATTTTATGCAAGCAGTCTACTCTGGCAATATTTATTAATATTTATGACTAACTTGTAGATTATTGGAATGTATTATTTATTGAGGATATCTACACAAAGTGGCCCTGAGTAGAGATGAACAGATGTTTTGAAATTTGAATGTGCCAAATTTCCCCCCTAATTTGATTTGTGACGTATTAATTTGCACGGATTTCACTATTGGAAAGGAAAGGGGTAAGGAATAGGGGGAGGGGTGGAGAGAAGGGAAGAGGAGAGAGAATAATTTATTTTCAATACGATCTATCAACGCTAGTTGCCCGGTGAATCTGGAGATGGATTCCAACTCTGTTGTACATTCTACCCGACTGTTCCACTGGGAAACGCTGATCTCCAATGATCCAGTGAAGTTCTGACCACTAGTGTACAAGTGTACTAGTGTACAAGATAAAAGGATGTAGCTCACCAGCATGGTTCCTTAGGCATCTCATCAATGCACGGTGCAAGGAACCTGCCTGCTCACAGGTGAAACTAGAAAGAGGAGGAAGCATCCAGGATCCTGGGAGACTATAAAATGGGAAACTACAAAACACAATCCAGCACATGCATGAGGAATATTACAAATGATCTCATTAATGTGCAAGGTATGAATATCTGATTTATTAACTGGCATGTAATGTAACAGCTGCTGGGCATAATGAGGAAACCCAGTAGGTAAACAGACTTTATCTTGTTCACTTGTGCCTCAGCAGTGTAGGAGACTTTTTTTGCGAATCGCTAATTGAATCTCAAAGTGTTCACATTTCCATGAAATCACAAATTTCTGGAAATTCAACTTGATCTTGATCCTTCAGAAATCGATCCGCTCATCTTTAGTCCTGAGCCTTTACTAGTAATTTATTGATCAACAGTGCTAGTCATATATTTTTACATACCAGTTTCTTCTTTTAAACAAAAGCATAGTGGGAATAATGAAACATGTAAAACAAAAGAAGGTTTTGCTTAAAATAAAATGGAAAAATCAAAGCCTAAAATATCATGTAGCATTCCTTTCTATCCCAGTTTGAAATCATTGTTAAAATCCTCCTGTTTTTTTAATTGCCGTTATATCAAATGTACTTTAGTGTGGCACAATGCCCGGAAACTGTTTCAGTAAATTACACACCAAGATGATCCAATCTTTGGATTTTCTCCAGTACAAAGGATGTGATGTATAATTAAAACCAACCAACAATTAACTCCAATCAATGTGTAACATGATAAACAAGCACCCAAGTTCAGTAAATCTACAATGACCTGTATTACAGTATCACAGAAATTAGATGACAATTATAAAACTAAAATCACAATATTTAATGTAGATATCTCATAAAAAATAATATAAATAAACTGCATTTAAAATGTACCTCCTATGGTGATGTGAATGTAATATCTTACTACACCTTGTGCACCAGTGTAGCTACTAGCCCACAATCACCTTGTGTCTCTAAAGACTTTGGGTTCCCTTGAGATCAAGACTTCCGCTCGATAGGACGCTATATCACTACAGATGAAGCACCGTTGCAGCCTACAGGCTATCTATGATTTGGCAATATGACAGTACTGAATTTAGGCAGTAGTAAGTATATTATATTAAGTATAGCCTACAACCTGCAGTAACCACCGATTGACCAAACCACTGCACGACCAGCTCTACCCTCACCTACTGTATCCTCACCCATCCCTTGTAGATTGTGAGCCCTCGTGGGCAGGGTCCTCTATCCTACTGTACCAGTTGTGACTTGTATTGTTCAAGATTATTGTACTTGTTTTATTATGTATACCCCTCCTCACATGTAAAGCGCCATGGAATAAATGGCGCTATAATAATAAATAATAATAATAATATTTTCTATGTTTTGAAGGCTGTAAGAATGTTTGGGTACCAGAAGCTACATTACACTGGGGAACAATTTGAAAAAAAAATTCTGTTGAGTTAGGTTTTTGAGCTGATTTATACTAAAATTGGCATGCTGATTCCAAAAATGTAGTCAGTTTTTTTCTAGCACGTCAAGTTTTTCCTCCACAACTTACCTGCCAGAGAAGCACAATTGCACTGATATCTGTAATAAGACTTGTTATCTGATTACAATTCGACTCATATAGAGCTACGTGGTAACTTGTAAGAGTAGTCACAACTGAGACAGTGTGGTGAGAGGTGTGTGCAGCTCCCAATACGTCATAATTATCAATATCTTTACACAAAAAATTTATTATAGTAGGAATAAATAGGATTTGTGATAGCTTTTCTCCTTACATTGGGTGCTTAGTTGTAATTTATATATCTTTTATGATTTTTTTCTTTGTTAGTTTTCAAAGCTTGTAACTTTTCATCTCAGTGTTTTATTTACATATGTACATATTTCCTTTGTTTCAGATCATGTCTGCTCCTTCTTCCTCTCGTCGTAAATGCCTATTTGTACTATTTAAAAAAACAACACTTTTTAGGTACAGTAGTTTACATATTTTTGAGAAGACAAAAATCCTATAGTTCAAAAACTTGACGTGATAGAGAAAAACTGAGATCATTTCTGGATTCAGCATCCAAAAATTAGTTAAGAACAGTTGTCTGACCTGACTCCTAAAAAATTGTGTTCCCCAGTGTTATTTATCTTCACACGATCAAAGTTTTAGTTTTCTAATACAGAGCTTTAATGTCCTTGCTTCACTTTACACAACCATATAAGAAAATGATAACATTTTGGCTTACGGTAAGATCCTAGTATGTGTGAGCAAATTAAGCCAATCATGGAATATAAATCGGAATGAAGTATCCAGAGAATTTGACACTCTAGTTGTGTAGGTATGCAAATGGAAGTACTACGTCAGACAAACTGAGCAACAAACGAAGCTAAAGGTACCGTCACACTAGACGATATCGCTAGCGATCCGTGACGTTGCAGCGTCCTCACTAGCTATATCGTCCAGTGTGACAGGCAGAAGCGATCAGGCCCCTGCTGTGCTGTCGCTGGTCGGGGAAGAAAGTCCAGAACTTTATTTGGTCGCTGGACTCCCCGCAGACATCGCTGAATCGGCGTGTGTGACACCGATTCAGCGATGTCTTCACTGGTAACCAGGGTAAACATCGGGTAACTAAGCGCAGGGCCGCGCTTAGTAACCCGATGTTTACCCTGGTTACCATCCTAAAAGTAAAAAAAAAAAAACGCTACATACTTACCTACCGCTGTCTGTCCTCCAGCGCTGTGCTCTGCACTCCTCCTGCTCTGGCTGTGAGCGTCGGTCAGCCGGAAAGCAGAGCGGTGACGTCACCGCTCTGCTTTCCGGCCGCTGTGCTCACAGCCAGTACAGGAGGAGTGCAGAGCACAGCGCCGGGGACAGACAGCGGTAGGTAAGTATGTAGTGTTTGTTTTTTTTTACTTTTAGGATGGTAACCAGGGTAAACATCGGGTTACTAAGCGTGGCCCTGCGCTTAGTTACCCGATGTTTACCCTGGTTACCAGCATCGTTGGTCGCTGGAGAGCTGTCTGTGTGACAGCTCTCCAGCGACCAAACAGCGACGCTGCAGCGATCCGGATCATTGTCGGTATCGCTGCAGCGTCGCTTAGTGTGACGGTACCTTTAGAGTGGATAACTACTTGCAGAGAGGCCAATATACTGGCTGAGATATACCTGATGGTCTAAAACAAAAATATAGTACGCAAATTAAATGTCATCATGGTTTGTGTTGTCTTACATCCATTCTTTTTGCAAGTCCAAATGACCAGACCAATCTGCAACAAATTTTGCACATAGGTAAATCAGGCACCTTGGAATGCTTTGGACATTTCAATTCTGTGGGACCAAGGACTCTAAAGATATTTGAAAAAAAAAATACAGAAAATGGAATACTAAGCAAATATTAATTAACAGCTAAATGACTGGACCAATCTGCACTAAATATGTCAGGTAAGTAAATCAGTCACTGTGGAAGGTTTTATGCCAGGTTTTGGCTCTTTCAGACCAACTGTTGTAATATTCATAAAAAAAAACCACAAAAGCATCCTCGACATATTCACCAAAAAATGGAACACAAGAGCAAATATTGATTTATGACCAAAAGACTGGACCAATCTGATCCAGATTTCTCACGTAGGTAAATTACAGTTTAATCACTACAAAAGGGTTAAGACTGGGTCTCAGCTCTCTTGAACCTACCATACTCAAGATATTCGCCAAAAATGTAACATGAAAGCAAATATTAATTTATAGCCAAATGACTGGACAGATGTGCACCAAGTTTGGCACAGAGGAAAATCAGGCACTTCCAAAGATTTTGGATAGATTTTAAACAAGACTTTATTTCTTTACAACTTGATGTTCTCGAGATATTCACCAAAAAAACAAACACAAGCATAAATAATATTTTACAGCCAAACAAGTTGACTAATATGCTTCAAATTTGCCACATAGGTAAATCACGCACTTCGGAAGGTTTTACATCACGTTTCTGCAAACATTATTCATATATTCACCAAAACACAGAAGGGAGCAAATATTAATTTATATGCAAACGATTGGACCGATTTGATATGTAAGTAAATCAGGTGCTTTCAAAGGTTTCAGACAATAATTCTGCTTGATAATGTGTACAGTTTTCAAGTTATTCGCCAAAAAAAACAGAACACAAATATTAATTTACAGCCAAACAATTGCCAAAAATGCAAATCGTAGAGTTTGGTTGAAATGTGGGTCAGAATCTAACATTGTGTGATTTGAAAATACCATTTTGTTGTCAAATGTCTTTAACACACTATTTTGTCAGTGTGCATGGTTACAAGGTTTGCTATATTAAAGTGCTTCAACTTTTAATGGATTCTTTTATGTGTTGCTTTGGTTGGGAATAATATACATATAAGAATTTTGTGAACAATTTTGGAACTGGTGTACAAGAAGAACATAGCTGAAGTAGAGCAGATGCTGAAAACCAAAAGCATGGATTGCAGTACCAAGACAAGTTATCATTCATTTTGGAAATAATACATCGCAGGGATGATTTCATTAAATTACACAAACATATGAATGGACAGAGATCTTTCTAACGATCTTTTCACATCTAGGCGTGTAACCATGACAAGTGGATATCTTTTATGTCTGTGAAATGATCATCACAGATGGTAACTATCAACAACAAGAGCAGTGAGACTTTGGAAATCTCTGGCACAACATGTTGTGTGATGCTTGATTCACTAAAGAAGTAGGGCCTGGATGCCTTTATTGAAAAATAATGATAATACAGGGTGATTCAAAAAGGATGGTGCAAAATTATAGCCTCAGTATTTATAACTGAGAGAACAGAAAACAAATTAACATAAATTACACACTATGTAGCCAAGTTTTATCTGTACACTACAAATGTTCAAAGTGATTTCCATTGGTGACACAGCAGATGTCTAGGCGGTAGTCCAGTTCTGTCCAGACATATGCCAGCAAATCCTTGGGTATGGACTCCAGTGTTTCAGTGATGCATTTTCTCAGGTTGATTCACCAATAATGCGCTGGCCTACACAATCTAACACCCTGCTACTTTCTGTGGTGTTACATCAAGGACTCAGGACCAAAACTATCTGAGAAAATACGTCACCAAAACACTGGAGTCCATAAGCCAGAATATGCTGGCACTCAACTGGATGCAACTGGATGACCGCCTAGACATCTTCCATGTCACCAACATTGAACATTAGTAGTGTGAATATATATAACTTGGATATCTCTTCTTGTTACTAAATTTGTCGTGTGTTCTCTTGGTTATGAAAACCAAACTAATCTTCTGCACCATTATTTTTGAATCACCTTTATTACAAGGTGTGGGTAGTAGATTTTTGGAGATGTGAGGTTGATTCAGGGATTTATGCCGATTGCCATATTTGGTGCTGAGAAGAAACCAAAGTTATTGGTTACAACTATATGGCAGATTGAAATAGATTCTAAGCATGCTCAAATCCTAATACATACAAGTCACCCTAAGCCCACACATAGTGCCGCAATATGGACCTTAAATATAGGTGAAAACCCTAGAAGATATCAAAAGATCTATAATGTCCTTAATAAGGTCCATATTGCGGCACTATGTGTGGGCTTAGGGTGACTTGCATGCATTAGGATTTGAGCATGCTTAGAATCTATTTCAATCTGCCATATAGTTGTATTTAACGTAAGGGGCCTCTTATCTCTGCATTTGGTCTGTTCTTATACTACACTAGATTGTGTGCTACTATTCAGTCCCATCTGTATTGCATTATTGTGCTTTTTTCAGTATGCTACCATTATAATCGGGTCATTTAATATATGAGCAAGAGATGTTTTGTATCTCTATAACCAACTGTACTATTTAAATTGACTTGTATTTGTAACTTATGTCTCGGCTATGTTATATTATGTATGACTTCTATAGGGGTGATGGCTACTGGTCCTATATTTAGGCATTTTTAAATGGTTTTATTGTGTGTCTGTTTTCCTTGAGGTGTAATAAAAGTTGTCCTATTTTTCTTACTATCCATGGGTGTGCATACCATTATTAGTCGAGTCTTTTTTTCTTTTTGTATCAATCTTTTTTTAATCTTGTCATTTAACTAGGAAATTCTGTAAAACGCTGTGGAATATATGGGGCTATATAAGCGAATAAAAGACATAATATAAAAACATATACAGTTCTCAAAATCCTGAAGAGGGCTTCTACCTGACCTCTTTAGTTTGTTAAACAGTTTGGCTTCTTTAGCAGGTCACATAGGTGATTAATCACTCGTGTAAGATATATATTTTAAACATAGATACTTTTTTTTGTAGCCTGTTTGCTTATTATCGGCAAACAAAAGAAAAAAATATTAATTTACGAATGATCAGTGTCTGCTCTCAGTGTGGTTATCAAATCACTTGTACGGGGATGAAAGTCAATTCCCTTCTAGAGCTTGTTTCAAAATTTAAACCATCACTCACAGAAATCTTCATTGTAATGACAAACATTGCTGAAAATACAGAATGACTCAGTGTGGTTTAACTTTTACGATCAAAACAAATTAGACTTCCTGCACAGGGACACATATATGTTATAATAACACTGACATTTTAATCAGTTTTACATGGGATTGTTTACTCCTAAATAAGCTTGTTGGAGTTCAATTTGTATATTTTATTTTTCGCATAATTTTTGAAGAAAAGTTTCCGTGTTTTCTTTTCATGCTCAATGGAAGAAGCAATTTATTGTATTCATTTTTTTTCAAAGAGAAACTCGATTTCAAGGAGCTACACGAGAGACGCAAGTGTAAATATCTGTTATGGCCTATTTTACAAGATAGTGTGGTAGAAACTTCCCTTGAATGAACACATACATTAGCTAGGGCATCTGTTTTCCCAGATGTTTTTGAGCACAATCGTTGGATCATTAGGTAGAAGGTCAGTTTAGATTTTTTCCTTCAGGAGCTGGTTAGTTTTGGGCTTGTCTCCGCATGGTTTGTGATAATGGAGTAACTTATACAAGATGCGTAGAGCAAAGTCCATGTTCAAAGTATTTAACAGGACGTAACTGTTTATCACCCATGGTAATTCTGCTTCATGTCACCTGGCTTATGCATGGTTTTTTTTTTTCCCTTTTTTTTTTTTCCTATACTATGTTGTGCATAAATATGTGATTCTTCAGAATTTGTTTTAGTCTTTGCCTGATGAAGAGACCTGGGTAGTCTCGAAAGCTTGCAATTTGTTACCATCTTTTCAGTTAGCCATTAAAAGGTATCAACCACTGAGGACTCTCAATTCTAAATATTTTTCTAACAGGACACAGATATTTTAGCATCAGCTTCAGACCAATCATGGCAAATTGAGGTGATCTTTGGTAAGAAATATATTCAAATGAGAACCTTTTGTGAGGGCTGCAGACATCTCAATTACCTCCCCTCCTAAGGGGAGTATGATCTAGTGACATAGGTTGAAAAAAGGTCCAAGGTCAATTTTTCTCCACCTGTAATACATTCTTTATCGTTAGAGTATTTATAACCCACAACGTGATTTGTTGTATGAAAAGCATCCAATCCTTTCTTAAATTCTGTTATAGTAGCTGCCATCACTACCTCTTACAGAAGGGCACTCCACAGTCCCACTGCTCTCACTGCAAAGAATCCCTTCCAATTTCGAAGCCAAAATCCAATTTTCTACACAAGTAATGAATGTCCACTGGTCCTTTGTAAGATCTTTGTAAGGAATATGTAAGGTGCCAGTCCTTTGTATTCACCACACATGTATTTATACATAACATTGAACCTTTTTTCTAAGCTAAACAAGCCCAGCATTTCCAACCTCTCCTCATAGGAGATATCTCCTGTAATAATCTATATGCCCACCTTTGAAAATGATTGTACAGGCATATCTACAAATGGGCGTTGTGTGGTATTGTGCCATGCCTAGACAGCTTTCATAATATGGTAGCTTGTCTTCTTTGTATCTGGAAATGTATGTTCTACATATTGTGCATGAGCATTCAGAAAACCAAATGAACGTTCGTGGTGCACTGAGCATTTGTTAAAGAATGCTATATCTGTGCGTGCCGTAGACAATGGAATTGTCACTGTTAGGAAGTGTTATTAGGATAGAAAGCAAATACCTGCCATGGAAATGTTCTGCTAAATACTGTGATATTCCACTTGTGAAATCTCAGATTAAAATGCTAGTGTATTCTTGGCAGTCTTCAGTACTGCCTCAATACTTTACTAAATTGTCTCCTTAATCAAGATATTCAATGAGTGTTCAACTTCCAGCTTTGGATTGTTGATGCTAGAAAAAGTGAGAGATGGGGAAACAGAGAGCAGACAGTGTGCAAGGGGGAAGCAGTCTGTAAGAGAGTTCTAAAGAGCAGCTTCTGTGTTGTGGGGCCATGTGACGCTCTATTAGGAGACACCGAAAGCCGATTGTGTAAGAGAATGGTTCAAAGAGACAAATCTGTATCACAGATGAAGGCATGGCAAGCAGTTTGTGAGAAAGAAAATAATGGGGAGTAGTTTTTAAGAGAGAAAATAAAGGGGAGCAGTCTTTAAGAGAAAAAATAATGGGGAGCGGTTTTTGAGAGGGAAAATAATGGGGAGCAGTCTGTGAGAGGGAGAATACCGGGGAGCAGTCTGTGAGAGGGAAAATACCGGGGAGCAGTCTGTGAGAGGGAAAATAATGGGGAGCAGTCTGTAAGAGGGAAAATAATGGGGAGCAGTCTGTGAGAGGGAAAATAATGGGGAGCAGTCTGTGAGAGGGAAAATAATGGGGAGCAGTCTGTGAGAGGAAGAATACCGGGGAGCAGTCTGTGAGAGGGAAAATAATGGGGAGCTGTCTGTGAGAGGGAAAATAATGGGGAGCAGTCTGTGAGAGGGAAAATAATGGGGAGCAGTCTGTGAGAGGGAAAATAATGGGGAGCAGTCTGTGAGAGGGAAAATAATGGGGAGCAGTCTGTGAGAGGAAGAATACCGGGGAGCAGTCTGTGAGAGGGAAAATAATGGGGAGCTGTCTGTGAGAGGGAAAATAATGGGGAGCAGTCTGTGAGAGGGAAAATAATGGGGAGCAGTCTGTGAGAGGGAAAATAATGGGGAGCAGTCTGTGAGAGGGAAAATAATGGGGAGCAGTCTGTGAGAGGGAAAATAATGGGGAGCAGTCTGTGAGAGGAAGAATACCGGGGAGCAGTCTGTGAGAGGGAAAATAATGGGGAGCAGTCTGTGAGAGGGAAAATAATGGGGAGCAGACTGTGAGAGGGAAAATAACGGGGAGCAGTCTGTGAGAGGGAAAATAATGGGGAGCAGTCTGTGAGAGGGAAAATAGTGGGGAGCAGTCTGTAAGAGGGAAAATACCGGGGAGCAGTCTGTGAGAGGGAAAATAACGGGGAGCAGTCTGTGAGAGGGAAAATAATGGGGAGCAGTCTGTGAGAGGGAAAATAATGGGGATGAGTCAGTGAGAGGAAAAATAACGGGGAGCAGTCTGTAAGAGGGAAAATAATGGGGCAGTCTGTGAGAGGGAAAATAACGGGGAGCAGTCTGTGTGAGGGAAAATAATGGGGGGCAGTCTGTGAGAGGGAAAATAACGGGGAGCAGTCTGTAAGAGGGAAAATAATGGGGAGCAGTCTGTGAGAGGGAGAATACCGGGGAGCAGTCTGTGAGAGGGAAAATAATGGGGAGCAGTCTGTGAGAGGGAAAATAATGGGGAGCAGTCTCTGAGAGGGAAAATACCGAGGAGCAGTCTGTGAGAGGGAAAATAATGGGGAGCAGTCTGTGAGAGGGAAAATAATGGGGAGCAGTCTGTAAGAGGGAAAATACCGGGGAGCAGTCTGTGAGAGGGAAAATAATGGGGAGCAGTCTGTGAGAGGGAAAATAATGGGGAGCAGTCTGTGAGAGGGAAAATAACGGGGAGCAGTCTGTGAGAGGGAAAATAATGGGGAGCAGTCTGTGAGACGGAAAATAATGGGGAGCAGTCTGAAAGAGGGAAAATACCGGGTAGCAGTCTGTGAGAGGGAAAATAATGGGGAGCAGTCTGTGAGAGGGAAAATAATGGGGAGCTGTCTGTGAGAGGGAAAATAACGGGGAGCAGTCTGTGAGAGGGAAAATAATGGGGAGCAGTCTGTGAGAGGGAAAATAATGGGGAGGAGTCAGTGAGAGGGAAAATAACGGGGAGCAGTCTGTAAGAGGGAAAATAATGGGGCAGTCTGTGAGAGGGAAAATAACGGGGAGCAGTCTGTGAGAGGGAAAATAATGGGGAACAGTCTGTGAGAGGGAAAATAATGGGGAACAGTATGTTAGATGGAAAATAACGGGGAGCAGTCTGTGAGAGGGAAAATAATGGGGAACAGTCTGTGAGAGGGAAAATAATGGGGAGCAGTCTGTGAAAGGGAAAATGATGGGGGGCAGTCTGTGAGAGGGAAAATAACGGGGAGCAGTCTGTGATAGGGAAAATAACGGGGAACAGTCTGTGAGAGGGAAAATAATGGGGAACAGTCTGTGAGAGGGAAAATAACGGGGAGCAGTCTGTGACAGGGAAAATAATGGGGAACAGTCTGTGAGAGGGAAAATAATGGGGAGCAGTCTGTGAGAGGGAAAATAATGGGGAGCAATCTGTGAGAGGGAAAATAATGGGGAGCAGTCTGAGAGGGAAAATAATGGGGAACAGTCTGTGAGAGGGAAAATAATGGGGAACAGTCTGTTAGAGGGAAAATAACGGGGAGCAGTCTGTGAGAGGGAAAAGAATTGGGGAACAGTCTGTGAGAGGGAAAATAATGGGGAGCAGTCTGTGAGAGGGAAAATGATGGGGGGCAGTCTGTGAGAGGGAAAATAACGGGGAGCAGTCTGTGATAGGGAAAATAACGGGGAACAGTCTGTGAGAGGGAAAATAATGGGGAACAGTCTGTGAGAGGGAAAATAACGGGGAGCAGTCTGTGACAGGGAAAATAATGGGGAACAGTCTGTGAGAGGGAAAATAATGGGGAGCAGTCTGTGAGAGGGAAAATAATGGGGAGCAATCTGTGAGAGGGAAAATAATGGGGAGCAGTCTGAGAGGGAAAATAATGGGGAACAGTCTGTGAGAGGGAAAATAATGGGGAACAGTCTGTGAGAGGGAAAATAATGGGGAACAGTCTGTGAGAGGGAAAATGACGGGGAGCAGTCTGTGAGAGGGAAAATAATGGGAAACAGTCTGTGAGAGGGAAAATAATGGGGAGCAGTCTGTGAGAGGGAAAATAATGGGGGGCAGTCTGTGAGAGGGAAAATAACGGGGAGCAGTCTGTGATAGGGAAAATAATGGGGAACAGTCTGTGAGAGGGAAAATAATGGGGAACAGTCTGTGAGAGGGAAAATAATGGGGAGCAGTCTGTGAGAGGGAAAATAATGGGGAACAGTCTGTGAGAGGGAAAATAATGGGGAGCAATCTGTGAGAGGGAAAATAATGGGGAGCAGTCTGTGAGAGGGAAAATAATGGGGAGCAGTCTGTGAGAGAGAAAATAATGGGGAGGAATCAGTGAGAGGGAAAATAACGGGGAGCAGTCTGTGAGAAGGAAAATAACAGGGAGCAGTCTGTGAGAAAATAATGGGGAACACTCTGTGAAACAGAGAATCATGGGAAGCAGTCTGTAGGAGAGGGTGGGAAATACTAAGTAGTTATTGAGAGATGGCACAAGCTGCTGAGCTTAGTGACTAGCTACAATGATGATACATGCTGTCAACATGACACCACCACCCCAGCCAAGCCACTAAGACCTGAGCAACATCAGGTGCCATCCCTTGACTTGGGGAGGGTAAGTACCTGCTCTATTTGTCATTTGAGAGCATTTGAGTTTCCCTTTCCCGAAAGTGGAAAGCCCACTTATACCACAGATTGCATAAACCTAGTCATGTTTAAAAGGAATCTGTCACCCCTGGACAATTTTTATCTATTACTATGGGCACACATGATAAACTACTGGGCTCAAAAGGGCCCTGATGTTCCTGAACAGTGGCCCTCTTCTGTCTGTGTCCACCAGTGATTGTATCCACTCCCCAGCTGAAAGCAGGACTAGTAATATACCAGTTTCCTGCCTCTGCATATAGACAACTACTTGAAAATTGCAACATGCTGCGATTTTCTGCAAGAATCGCATCGTACTTGCCAATGCAAGAACAAAGATCACACGGCACACAGGCCATGTGTGTGCTGTCAGATTTTTATGTACACATCTCAAAGGTAATCCGACATTTCATCAGCCAAGTACCTTAAATTCACAGCCCGAACCATCAGAGTAGAGGGATAGAATAGAAAGATAGCTAGATAGAAATATGTCAGTGAGAGATATAATCAGTGCTTTGCATGTGTAGTTTTCTGCACTTGTATTTAACTAATAAATAAATGAAAAAAATGGTGTGCGGTCCCCACTATTTTTAATAACCAGCTAAGGGACAGCAGATAGTTGTGAGCTGGTCTTATTAGTCTGGGCTGGGGCCAATAATCTTGGAGCTTCCCAGGCTATCAATATCAACCGTCACCTGTCTGCTTAACCTTTACTGGTAACTAAAAAGGGAAGACCCTAAGCAGACAGCTGTGGGCTTATATTAATAGGCTGGGAAGGTCCATGGTTATTATATAAGACCAGCTCACTAAGAAAGAGAGAAAAAGAACAATAGAAGATTTTCTGGTTAAAATATCTAAAATAATTAAAGGTTATGCTAACCTGATAATGTTGTGTTTATACAACATTTTAATGAGCATGTAATCCCAGCTGCAGCAGGTCCATGGGTCCAAAGACCGAGTTGTAATATGCAGAAAGAAAAAAGGGGAAAATTCTGCACTGCTGGTACATAGTAACAAATCCTGGTCCACACTGGGATAATATGCATTCTTTTTATTTTATTTACGCATTTAAAAGTGCCGTACTACTTCCTCCGGACAGAAAAACATATCATATTTTTTTTTTGCCCTGAGGAAGAAGTATGATACTTCGAAAGGACTGTCTGCTTTCCCTTAGCTGTTTAATAAAAATAGGGGGCCCCACCCTTTCTTTACATTTATTCCTAAAAATCTGATTGATGCGCTCCATAGAACATATTAAATATGTGACGACTATCTATTTATCTCTCTCTCTCTGTGTCTATCTAACAATCTATCTATTTTTGGATATAAGATTGCTTTATTAGATAGAACACTAGCTTTAAACTACATAGTGATTTACAGTATGTCAAACCTGACGTTAAAAACGCATTACGTATGGATTGCAAATTCATGTCATGTGGATGTCATATGGATGAATCTGAGCAATTTTATATATGCAGATCGGAGTGAACCCTAAAAAGAATACTCCTGTGATGATATCCAGAAGGTAAGGACAGGACCTTGTTAATTGCTTATATGAACAGTGTTATGTTCCATATAAAAACAAGCAAAGGTAAAAACTCCTACTACCCAGAATGTCCATCCATATTTCAATGTTACACAAAGTGTTTCATCACACTGATAAGTGTTTTTATGCTATATACATTTTATTATGCTTACCTTTCAATATTTATTGAAAAATGTGATTTCATCTCTCTCCAAAATACACTAAAATGTAAAATAAGAAATCAATGTAGTAATATTTCATCTAGGCCTTCAGATTGTGTTATTTTTATCTCCTTTCCAAATTGCAGATAGCATCCACCCTCCTGATCCCGTCCTAAATGTGTAGGTGTTCTGTTGCTGTTTTTAGCCCCTGCATCAGCTGCCTGCAGTGCTACAATAAGGGCGGCAGTGTGAAAGCTGTGGTCACGATTGCTGAGACTTGTACAGTTCTACAGCACATTAGTAGTATATGAAAAATAAATCTGAATGTCTAAAAAGTGGACATACTGATAAAAAAAATAAAAAAAGTCTTGAATATTTTTGCACGGTTAGTAACGCTGATTCCAGACACTATGAAAGAAGATAAAATGTGACTGTGGCATCACACAAAAAAAGCATTAACATGAGGGTCCTTGTGATTTCATAAGTGACATTTGCAGTCGCCTGCACAGATGGCGTGCAGCGGCTTTCTACTGAGGCCGGCGTCACACACAGCGTAAAACAATATGGTCCGTATATTACGGCCGTAATACGCTGAAAAGTCCCGAAAATAGTGGTCCGTAGCTCCTCCGTAGGCAGGGTGTGTCAGCGTTTTTTGCGCATGGCATCCTCCGTATGTAATCCGTATGGCATCCGTACTGCGTGGTTTTCTCGCAGGCTAGCAAAACCAACATACCGCTATAGAAGTGATCCATGTGTCCCAAAAAGAAAAGAAAATATATATATACTGTCTATATATATATAGTGTGTACAGTAAAATCACACTGACAGCTTACAGTAGAATAGGTAGAATAAATGTGTACACATAGAATAGGTATATATATATATATATATGTCAGTGAGACACATATATGTATATATATTAATATTTATTCCAGCGCTATACAGCTTGAAAGCCGGTAATTCAATTACCGGCTTTTTCTTTCTCCTTCCTAAAACCCGACATGATTTGAGACATGGTTTACATACAGTAAACCATGTCTTCTCTCCATTTTTTTTGCAGATTCCACACTACTAATGTCAGTAGTGTGTATCTGCAAAATTTGGCCGTTCTAGCTCTTAAAATAAAGGGTTAAATGGCGGAAAAAATTGGCGTGGGCTCCCGCGCAATTTTCTCCGCCAGAGTAGTAAAGCCAGTGACTGAGGGCAGATATTAATAGCCTGGAGAGGGTCCACGGTTATTGGCCCCCCCCTGGCTAAAAATATCTGCCCCCAGCCACCCCAGAAAAGGCACATCTGGAAGATGCGCCTATTCTGGCACTTGGCCACTCTCTTCCCATTCCATTTTTAGCCAGGGGGGGCCAATAACCGTGGACCCTCTCCAGGCTATTAATATCTGCCCTCAGTCACTGGCTTTACTACTCTGGCGGAGAAAATTGCGCGGGAGCCCACGCCAATTTTTTCCGCCATTTAACCCTTTATTTTAAGAGCTAGAACGGCCAAATTTTGCAGATACACACTACTGACATTAGTAGTGTGGAATCTGCAAAAAAAATGGAGAGAAGACATGGTTTACTGTATGTAAACCATGTCTCAAATCATGTCGGGTTTTAGGAAGGAGAAAGAAAAAGCCGGTAATTGAATTACCGGCTTTCAAGCTGTATAGCGCTGGAAAAAATATTAATATATATACATATATGTGTCTCACTGACATATATATATATATATACCTATTCTATGTGTACACATTTATTCTACCTATTCTACTGTAAGCTGTCAGTGTGATTTTACTGTACACCGCACTGAATTGCCGGCTTTTCTCTCTAACAGCGCTGCGTATTTCTCGCAAGTCACACTGCTTGTCCGTGTGTAATCCGTATTTTTCACGCTTCCATAGACTTTCATTGGCGTATTTCTTGCGCAGTACGGTGAGAAACGCAGCATGCTGCGATTTTGTACGGCCGTAGAAAGCCGTATAATACTGATCAGTAAAATACGGCAAATAGGAGCAGGGGCATAGAGAATAATTGTGCCGTATTTTTTGCGAGTTTTACGGACGTAGATTCTGCGCTCTTACGTCCGTAAAACTCGCAAGTGTGACGCCGGCCTGAGTAGGTAGAGTGTTATTCAAATGAATGGCTGCCCTTGGAATGCAGAATGGACCTGCTAGCGGCCGTCTACTATGGCTCAGAGAATGGGTATGGAAAGTTGTCATACAGACAAGAAAACTACTTCAAATGAATGTATTATTTGGTAAAAGGATATTCCCGTCTCAGACAGTTACAGCATATTCACTGTCTGGGCCATAAATATCTGATAGATGCAAACTTCTGCAGGGCTATTTTCAGCACGCCTATATAAATGAACAGGGAGTGTAGTGCATTGGGTGGGGTGCACCTTTAGCAGACATTTATGTCATGTTCCATACATATGTAAGGTATGACAAAGACTGAAAAGACCCCCACCCTTCTCTCGGTTAAATGTTCTTACTGTATATGATTTACTAATAAATGCTGCTATGTATATTGTATTATCTTCCTGATTGCTGTGATCTGTATATTGTGAATAGGGAAAGTGCAGTACATTGATTAGGACACTAGGTGGAGATACCTTAATACAGTAGCTTCAATAGGAAGAGTAATAGTTAACATAGGAGGGGCCAGCTGTGGATAAGATAGGAGCATTTTCTTGTTGTAGTTTAGTAGGGCCAGAGAGCCCAGTCAGTCCCGGAGGACCCTAGAGCCTGAGGCAAGACAGTGGGCCCCGTAACATTGGAAGATAAAAGCCCACACATCCAAGGCCATGAGATCAGAAATTGCAGCAGCACAGGAACGCAGGTGGCTCTATCATGTGGCAGCTTACTACGTGGGCAGATGCCCTTTTGTCTGGGGCGAAGCGGATAGGGAAATCCTGAGAATAGTGAAGCTGGACAGGGAGGACGCTGCGATACCGGACAAGATGGTATGATCTGGGAATGTGCTGAAGGATATTAGGGAGAGCACAGGGAAAGTAAAGGATGTGAATTGTGTGGAACCCTATGTAAATGCTGCAATAGATATTGATGTGCTGAGAGAAGAAACCAGTAGTCTGTTTAAGTTGAACTTGGACTCCGTCTCTTTATGCATAACAGCAAGCACCAGCAGCAGAACTTCAGCAGCCCTGATGGGACCCTGATGGTGCAGAAGGTGAAGCAGAAGGTATGCTGACAAGGGGACACTGTATTCATGTGACGGGGAACCAGGGCGCGATTGAGCAATATATGTCAGCCACGACTACGGCCCTGCTACCGCCTCACACATAAATGTGTGAGACTGGAACATGTCATTAATTGAGCTCTGTATGTGTAATAATAATAATAATATATTTACATTAATAGTTTTAGTGCTAAAAAAAAGAGAATGGACGGCACCTCCAAAAATCATACATTGATCTAATGGCGCTAGGCAAAAATCTATATAATTGAATGTGAGGTTCTGAGTTTAATATTCTGATCAGACTGTATAAAGCCAACTGCCACGTCACGGCAAACCTCTCAGTGGGTTGTAACTTTTATTGATTTAAAGGAGCAGCGTCGTGCCCTAACCACCGGAGCAATGACCATGAACAAGCAGGGCGGACGGTCTGGTGCCTCACAGCGCCCATAATGCAAAACTGAGTCCAGACCACACCACCCCACAGGCACAACACCACAGCAACAATGTCAGCAGTATCAACACCAAATGAAAAGAGCATTGAAACTCACCTTCTGCAAGCTCTCAAATAAGAGGAAAAATATGCTGGACCCCCTCTGGAGTCTCCTAATAGTTTTACAATTTTTTACAGAATTGGAATTTTCTTTCTCCTATATTTTTTAGGAGCTCAGAAAGTATTAATAGTATTGTATGAAGCATTCAGGAGTCAGAAAATAGCTGGAAGGAAAAATGTATGAACAGGTGTTTGAAGTCTGTTAAATTAATACCACATATGTGTCTGGTTGCCAATAGAAATATATAATTGGAAATTCTGTTCTATTTCCATAATCCTATTTTCTCACCTTCTTTTATGGCTCATTTTCTGCAGAAATGCCAGAAGTGAAACAGAAAGAAATGCTAATAATGCACTTTTTCGCAACTCAGAATGGAAGAGGGTTATACATATAAAGTAGAGAGAACTTTGTTGAAAAATACTATTAGATTTTATGACTGTTGATGCTGACTAGCTGCGATATGTGCTTTAGGGTGCAGTGCAATTCACCGTCCAGTCTGAAGGTAACCTTAAGTTCCTTTTCCAGTGATTAGGAAAGACACTGACCATTTATTATAAGATCACAAAACATAGGCGCTCATGCACACTGGCACGATGCCTGTATGACTCCTTTTGAATGCCGCATGCCTTCTGCTCACTGTCAACCACGTTCTGTCAGAGTCCTTGTGTATAGTAATATTCCTCCACAGAGAACAATGCCTCCTAGAACATATCATCATTTTTATGTAGTATTCATGTGGAATCTGATAGAAAAATACTCTGCATGTAATGGAGGCATAATGAAGTCCCATACACCTTTCCGGCAGCCCTTTTGCTGCTCATATAAAATTAATCTATATTTGTCCTTGTACGAATGGAGTTTTTATGTACAATTTGTAGAGGACAAATTTCAATATCAAGTAAAAAATGTGAATATACTGTACCTTTAGAAGCTTTCATATTTTTATAGCGTAAAAGTAGCCAAAGGTATTATGTGACATATCCATAGATTTCTACAAGCCAAACACGTGCTAAGTGTGTTTTTGGCGTATGTCTGACAGGTAAACATCTGGATACATTCTTTGTGTGGTATAGAATAGCCTCAGCTTTTATTGTATTCAATGCAACAAAACAAAACAAAAACCCATATGTGACAGTACAAATTTTTCAAAGTAAGAGTGAATGAAAGACAGTATATAAATGTATGTCAGCATTGCTTCTAAGAGAGAACCAATATGGGTTCATATCTTGGACCAATATTGTGGTCAGGAGATTTTTAATGTTATAAATTTAAGACAGTTTAATGTTTCATTCACACTTTTCAATGAGGTGTTGCAAATGACAAATATTTGACAATAGCAGGATATATATATATATATATATATATATATATACACTGTTCTAAGAAAATAAAGGGTTCACTAACATCCCACATCCTAGATAACAGTGACTGAAATATTCCATTTGTAAATCTTTATTCATTACATAGTGGAATGTTTTGAGAACAATAAAATCTAAAAATGATCAATGTAAATCAGAACTAATCCCACGGAGGCCTGGAGTTGGATTGATGCTCAAAATCAAAGTGGAAAATTAAGTTACAGGCTTATCCAACTTCAGTGGAAATGCCTCAAGACAAGGAAATGATGCTCAGTAGTGTGTGTGGCCTCCACATGCCTGTATGATCTCCCTACAACGCCTGGGCATGCTCCTGATGAGGCGGCAGATGGTCTCCTGAGGGATCTCCTCCCACACCTGGACTAAAGCATCCGCCAACTCCTGGACAGTCTGTGGTGCAACGTGGCATTGGTGTATGGTGCGAGAAATGATGTCCCAGATGTGTTCAATCGGATTCAGGCCTGGGGAACGGGCGGGCCAGTCCATAGTTTCAATGCCTTCATCTTGCGGGAGCTGCTGACACACTCCAGCTACATGAGGTCTGGCATTGTCCTGCATTAGGGGGAACCCAGGGTCAACCGCACCAGCATATGGTCTCACAAGCGGTCTGATGATCTCATCTCGGTACCTAATGGCAGTCAGGCTATCTTTGGCAAACACATGGAGGGCTGTGCGGCCCTCCAAAGAAATGCCACCCCACACCATTACTGACCCACTGCTAAACCGGTCATGCTGAAGGATGTTGCAGGCAGCAGATTGCTCTCCACGGCGTCTACAGACTCTGTCACGTCTGTCACATGTGCTCAGTGTGAACCTGCTTTCGTCTGTGAAGAGCACAGGGCGTCAGTGGCGAATTTGCCAATCCTGGTGTTCTGTGGCAAATTCCAAGCCTCCTGCACGGTGTTGGGCTGTGAGCACAACCCCATCTGTGGATGTCGGGCACTCAGACCATCCTCATGGAGTCAGTTTCTAACCGTTTGTGCAGACACATGCACATTTGTGAGAAAAAAACACAAAACTGAGCTTAACTTGAGTTGATACACATGCAGAGGTTAAATGCATGTTAATTGGCCACAAAACATTAAAACCTACAAGAGAAAAAAGTAAACGAAAACCCTGATGTAACTAAGTAAAAAAGCAAAAGTGCATTTAAAAAACACACAGTTTTTAGTAATACTGTTTTTTGATTAAAAAAATAGCACAAAAGCCATCCCACCTCGTCACGGTAACTCTAATCGAGACAGTCCTACACTGTTTAATATTAAAACCTTACATTGTGTCAATGTTGACCTCAGTGTGAATAAGGGCAGACAAAAGGACTGGGCCCAACCAGTGAAACACTAGACTGGGGACGCCTTATATAGTCTCTAGCTCAGAAATATGCCAAATATGCCAAATATGCTCATCAATCCGCTGTGAGTCGACTTCAAGTCAAATTTCCTGAAATTCACAGCTTTTGCTGAATTCGAACAATTTGCGATTTGATTAGCGTAGATTGAAAAAAGAAACGAAAATGCCCGAAGACATTTCACAAAATGCTGAAGATTGCATCAGCCAGAGAGCATGCTCATAATGTCATGCACGTCTGCAAGAGCTTTCCGATAATGCCTTACAGCTCAGCTATCCCTTCCAATGAAGTGGGGACAATCACAGGCATATTAAGAGATGAGGCCATGGAAAGCAGCAGACATTTTAGGATTTTCCAGGGTAGGGATTGGATGTCAGAGTTAATAGTTCACCATTACGGACAGAAGATATAAAGTTCTAAATATGATGGTGCAGCACTGAAAAAATTGAAAATGGGAGAGGTAGTCTCGGTCTGTGAATACTAATATTAAAATACAAAGATTCAATTGATAGGGAGGTGCTGGATCTGCACAGTAAGTTTAACTATGAACTGATTGATCTGTGAAATACTACAGTACAGCACCTTAACAGAATTATTTTTTATTCTAGATGCACTGGAAACAAGTTTAATATCCCTCCGTCCTAATTTTGAAATTGCATTAAAGAGCACAAAAGAGGTTCAGTGCATTGCTAGGACACCACAAAGTGTTACATGTCTTTTCCTGGCAGTTAGAGGCTTTGCAGTATTATGACTAAAGGTACCGTCACACTAAGCGACGCTGCAGCGATACCGACAACGATCCGGATCGCTGAAGCATCGCTGTTTGGTCGCTGAAGAGCTGTCACACAGACAGCTCTCCAGCGACCAACGATGCCAGTAACCAGGGTAAACATCGGGTTACTAAGCGCAGGGCCGCGCTTAGTAACCCGATGTTTACCCTGGTTACCATCTTTAAAGTAAAAAAACAACCACTACATACTTACCTACCGCTGTCTGTCCCCGGCGCTGTGCTTCTCTGCTCTGGCTGTGAGCACAGCGGCCGGAAAGCAGAGCGGTGACGTCACCGCTCTGCTTTCCGGCCGCTGTGCTCACAGCCAGAGCAGAGAAGCACAGCGCCGGGGACAGACAGCGGTAGATAAGTATGTAGTGGTTGTTTTTGTTACTTAAACGATGGTAACCAGGGTAAACATCGGGTTACTAAGCGCGTCCCTGCGCTTAGTAACCCGATGTTTACCCTGGTTACCAGCGAAGACATCGCTGAATCGGCGTCACACACGCCGATTCAGCGATGTCAGTGGGAGATCCAGCGACGAAACAAAGTTCTGGACTTTCTTCCCCGACCAGCGATATCACAGCAGGGGCCTGATCGCTGCTGCCTGTCACACTGGACGATATCGCTAGCCAGGACGCTGCAACGTCACAGATCGCTAGCGATATCGTCTAGTGTGACGGTACCTTTAGAGTGAATTTATTTGTTCCAAATCAAATTTTTGGGGAAAATTTGGTGAAGCTTGTAAATTCAAATTTAAAAACATTTTCTTATCTCATTCCAGTATCAATACATAAAAAATCAGCAACTGTCTAAAATGTAAATACACATATAATTTTCTCTTTTTGATTTACTTTTTCTTCTTCTAATGATTAGTAATTGAAGCTGGCGCGTAAAAAAAACATCTCATTTGAAGGAGCGCCAGAAGAACATAGTCAAGGAGCATGTGCAAATGGAGAAGGTGACCAAAGAGAATGGTTCAAGCCATTTGGAATTACCATATTTTTCGGATTATAAGAAGCACTTTTTTCCCCCAATTTGGGGGGAAAATGGGGGTGCATCTTATAATGCGGATAAACCTTACCGATACCGTTGCTTCAGGCTGCCGGCTGGGATTAGGAAGTGCCCGGCAGTGCGGCAGGGGTGTTCGGTGCTGCTGATGGTGTCTCCGGTGCTACGGGGGGTCTGCCGACATTTTGTGAAAGGCCAGAGCCCCTGCAGTTCCATGGTTTCCTTTGTGGTGGACTCCAGGAAAATGGCTGCTGGGGGCGGTGCATGAGCAGATGGAGATTTTGGCACCAAGATCTCGGGAGATGAGATTTTGGTGCTGATATCTCATCTCCCGAGATCTTGGTGCTGGGATCTCCATCTGCGCATGTGCCGCCCCCCTAGTGGCCATTTTCCCGGAGTCCACTGCACAGGAAACTATGGAATTGTGGGGGATCTGGTCTTTCACAAAATATCAGCAGAGCCCCCACAGCACTGGAGACACTGGCGGCAGCAGCACTGGACACCACCACAGCAGCACTGGACACCCACAGCAGCACTGGACACCCACAGCAGCATCGGACACCCACAGCAGCATCGGACACCCGCAGCGGCGTGCCTCACATCAGAAAATCACCTTATCCCAGCCAGCAGCATCACCCCATTCCTGCCTCCTCCAGCAGCAGCCCTGGGACCCCGCTTCACCGCAGCCACCACCCCCGGTAAGCAATAAGACACATCTACTATATAATTGTCTAAGGGTCACTTCTGTCTTTCTGTCTGTCTGTCTTTCTGTCTGTCACGGATATTCATTGGTCGCGGCCTCTGTCTGTCATGGAATACAAGTCACTGATTGGTCCCGCCAGCTGCCTGTCATGGCTGCCGTGACCAATAAGCGACGGCCACAGTCCAATTAGTCCCTCCCTACTCCCCTGCAGTCAGTGCCCGGCGCCCGCTCCATACTCCCCTCAGTCACCGCTCACACAGGGTTAATGCCAGCGGTAACAGACCGCGTTATGCCGCGGGTAACTCACTCCGCTACCGCCGCTATTAACACTGTGTGTCTCCAACTTTTTACTATTGATGCTGCCTATGAAGCGTCAATAGTAAAAGGATCTAATGTTAAAAATAATAAAAAAATAAAAAATCATTATATACTCACCTTCCGCCACATTTCCTGCTCCTTGCGACGCTCTGGTAACCGCTCCATGCAAGCAGCAGGTTCCGGTGGCAAGGATGGTATGTGACAAGGACCTGCCATGACGTCACGGTCATGTGACCGTGACCTCATCACAGGTCCAGCGCGCCTGCGCGAGAAGGACCTGCCATGACATCACGGTCATGTGACCATGACATCATTACGGGTCCTGCGCTACCAACCCTGGGACCGGAAGCTGACGAGTGCAATGCACACAGGCGACATGACTACAAGGGCTCCCTCGGAAAGTGAGTATATGTTTATTTTTTATTTTTTAACCTGTGACATACGTGGCTGGGCAATATACTACGTGGCTCTGTGCTGTATACTATGTCGCTGTGCAATATACTATGTGGCTCTGTGCTGTATACTACGTCACTGGGCAATATACTACGTAACTGGGCAATATACTACATGGCTCTGTGCTGTATACTACGTCAATGGGCAATATACTACGTGGCTGGGCAATATACTACGTCACTGGGCAATATACTACGTGACTGTGCAATATACTACATGGCTGGGCAATATACTACGTGGCTGGGCAATATACTACGTAACTGGGCAATATACTACGTGACTGGGCAATGTACTACATGGCTGGGCAATATACTACGTGGTTGGGCAATTTACTACATGGCTGGGCAATATACTACGTAACTGGGCAATATACTATGTGACTGGGCAATGTACTACGTGGCTGGGCAATATACTACGTGGTTGGGCAATTTACTACGTGGCTGGGCAATATACTACGTCACTGTGCAATATACTACGTGGCTGAGCAATATACTACGTGGGCTGTGCAATATAGTACGTGGCTGAGCAATATACTACGTGGGCTGTGCAATATACTATGTGGACATGCATATTCTAGAATACCCGATGCGTTCGAATCGGGCCACCATCCATTTTATAAAAAAAAAATGCTCCTCAAAATTTGGGGTGCATATTATAATCCGGAGTGCCTTGCAATCCGAAAAATATGGTAAACATTACATAGATTGCCGGAACGACAGGAATATTTGAGTGGTTGTTGTTTCATCAGTATTTTGCACTTGTGCTGCCCACTCCTTTAATTCAAGGGGTCTGCTACTTCCTATAGTGCATTGGTATTGTGACCTGGTGTTGGTAAATAAGGCTGCCCTTTTGTCTGTGATTTTTTTTAAATTTTATGTCCTTTTCGGGGAGTTGCTTTTGATTTTAGTGTAAGGACTTGCAAAACATGAGGACCTTGATGTGATGAGAATTTGCGTATTTTGGCTAAAATATCACTAAATACCTCATACATTTTATATATCTTTTTATTGCAAAATTTTCCATTTTTGTGGCTGTGTGACTGGTGCCTTATCTGTGTACATTTATAATACTAGGCAACAACCCCGTCCATGAATGGTAGGTGTGTGTGAGTGGTTGTTTCATGAGTATTCTCCATCTGTATTGCCCCCTCCTTTATCATAGGGGTCTGCTGCACCCTGTTAGTGCACTGCTATTGTGACCAGGTATTGGTAAGTAAGGCTGCCTAATAAATAATAAGGAAATGAAAAATGCTAACAATATTACATTGTAAATTTATTTTTTTTTACATCAAAAGTAACGTTCATGACTTGACCATGGTCCATATAGCTAATTTGTTATTTTTGCTTTACATACCTATTAATAGCAGCAGCCAAATAAAGACTAGATCAATTCTATCATTATAGTTATGTTGATTATTTCTTGTATTATTTCATAATTTTTAAATTACACACCTGAGCTTTTGATTGTTTCCTTAACAACTGACCATTCGGCATCTTCTCATTGATAAATGCTCCTAGTGTTAAATTTGGCATAGAACCTTTCTACTTGCTCCTTGTCACCAGGCCGCTAATTGTTTAGTAAACCAGCCTTGTGATAAGCAGCAAAGTGCTGCAATTAGCAGAAAGATGTGATAGCACGCCAAAGCACAGATCAGTAAGGCGACACCATAATGTAATTATTCCACATCAGTTCTTTAATACATTAATATTCAACACTCATTAATATATTTACGTACTACTGCACAGAGAAGCTTCCCAAAAAATCTAATATCCTGGACGGTATAAGAATTTTATGAATTAAAATCTGAGTGTAACAATGACTGCAGGAAACTTACAATCCTGTATGCATTTGTAAGCGTTATGGGAAATTGATATATTCTCAGCATCATGGCAGTGTGAATTCTCTGAAGATTGCAATGTGCTGTACAGAATGTCATATGTAGTGCTCATCATCTAGTCTTATTAGAAGAGCCATAACCTGTTTGCAGTTATACTGAGGACTATTGATCTACTATCGCCGCTTCAGGGAGTAAATGATTATAGCCTTTTAAAAAGGAACATGAAATGTACCTATTGGAAATGTCATTTTTACCTCCACACATCATTCTACCTAATTGGGAAAGGTTTATGTTTGCTCTGCAGCCAAGGCTGAACAAAATCCCAAAAATAGTTATGAAAATATTAAAGGGCTATCCTACGAATCATTTTCATACCAAAAGTCCTGAAAGGCTGTTGGATGTCAACATTGCATATTACTGTGTTTGTAGCAAAAAAGAATATCCTTTTTCACCATTTTTTCATGTCTCCCTCTTTGTGATACTGCTAATCTCTCCTGTTGTTGGTTCTGAATGAGTTTCCTTCCCCTTCTGGCAGATGAAAATATACTTCACAATCACAAGCAGAAAAATATGCTGCTTTGCAGTGAACAGAAAATCAGAACAGAGACCTGGATATGTCCAAAAGCACACCACTCTTTAAGTGGAAGTCCACAGTTTCATGTGTGATTTTCATATTGCCCACCACTGTTACTTGCCACAGTTGAGTTTGGACAAGCATCACATAGTTGAATCAAATTTGTTTACCCACAATTTTGTAAAGGTGCCAATAATTTTGTTTAAGGTTTTGTGTGAAATTATGTTTGATTTGCCTGTTTTTCTCGTTTTGGGGAAAAGTATTTAGCACACTGCTTATTTAGAAAGTTTCCCCACCTACAAAGAATGGAGAGGTCTGTAGTTTTTATCCTAGGTACACTTCAATGGTGAGAGACAGAATCTAAAAATAAAACCAGAAAATCAAATTTGTAGGTAGCAGAATGTGGTGTCCCAACAGAAAATTATAAGTGTGATATAGCAATTGTCAGTAGGTCATGAAAATAATTGTATATGAATATGACTCTTTGTACCTAGTCAGGGGTACACATCACTAGTAACTATTGAGTCTTGGAATGTCCCAGCAAGAGTCAATGGGATTGGGCTTGATTTACAGGGACTCACATATGTTTCAATGATTATGCAGTATTATATTGGGGATGCTAATAGCGATCTATACTGAATTTTTTACCACCATCTATACCAGATAAATCTGTGATGGAGAACTAACTATACCTTCTTTTCTTTGAAGAGGCAATTTGCATATTAAATTTCCCAGAGGAGCATTGCACGGCGAATAAGCCTCCTTACCTTGACAACCCAGAGCTGGTATGTCACTCTCCACATGGAGAAACCTTACCCCTTAGACCTCAGCCTAGAGCCTCTCACCTAGCCAAATCAGTTCACATGCTTCACACTGACGAGGGCCGACAGCCCAAAACACCGTGTCTGCGAATTGAGATACTAGTTTGGCTCTTATCCTAAGTCATATTGCACGACTCGATAAAGGGTGGATTGTGACTTGTAGGATTGCTACTTCCAACAGGTGGCTCTATAGAGTTCAAGTCCTCTTATTCTCTGAAGAGGCAATTTGCATATTGAATTTCCAAGAGGAGCATTGCACGGCGAATAAGCTTTTTTACCTTGACAAGCAAGAGCTGGTATGTCACTCCACACAAGGAGAAACCTTACCCCTTAGACCTCAGTCCAGAGCCTCTCACCTAGCCAAATCAGTTCAAATGCTTCGCACTGACGAGGGCCAACAGCCCAAAACACCGTGTCTGCGAATTGAGATACTGATTTGGCTCTTATCGTAAGTCATATTGCACGACTCGATAAAGGGTTGATTGTGACTTGTAGGATTGCTACTTCCAGCAGGTGGCGCTATAGAGTTCAAGTCCTATTTTTCTCTGAAGACGCAATTTGCATATTAACTATGCTGTAGACACCCACACCTGTTATACAGCCTGTCAACTGCATCTTGCACCGGGGGCTTACATGGCAGAATGAATGTACTCCTGCACTTACACAATATTCGAATGATAAGACAGAATTGTACTTGGAGTTGGTCATATCCACCAATTGCCTGCATCTTCATATGGCTGTCTGAACTGAGTCTTACATGTACAGTAGACAGCCTCAGTATTTGGGGATGGGGGCGGGGAGTGCTCCTGTTTTTGGAAGTGACTACAGAAAATGTACAAGATGTGGCACAGAAAGCATAATGGGCTCAAACAAATTATGCCAGGCTACAGTCCTGATCCACATCACATTATCATTATCATTTATTTATATAACACCATTAAATCCATGGTAATGTACATGAGAAGGGGTTACATAAAAATTACAGATATCACTTACAGTAAACAAACTAACAATGACTGACTGATACAGAGGGGCGAGGACCCTGCCCTTGGGGGCTTACATTCTACAGGATGGTGGGGAAGGGGACAATAGGTTGAGGGTTGCAGGAGCTCTGGTGTTGGTGAGGCAGTGTATGCGGTAGTGATGAGGAGGCAGCGGGGACAATGAAGGCTGTAGGCTTTCCTGAAGAGGTGGGTTTTCAGGTTCCGTCTGAAGGATCCGAATGTGGTTCATAGTCGGTCGCGTTGGGGCAAAGAATTCCAGAGGATGGGGGATATTTGGGAGAAGTCTTGGAGGCAGTTGGATGAGGAGCAAATAAATGTGGAGGAGAGAAGGAGGTCTTGGGAGGACCGGAGATTATGTGAGGGAAGATATCGGGAGATTAGTTCAGATATATATGGAGAAGACAGGTCGTGGATGGCTTTGAAGGTCAGTATTGGTAATCTGAACTGGATATGCTGAGGAAAGTTGAGCCAGAGAAGAGATTTGCAGAGGGGGAAGCAGAGGAATAGTGAGGAGAGAGATGGATTAGTCGGGCAGCAGAGTTAAGGATGGACTGGAGAGGTGCAAGGGTGTTACCAGGGAGGCCACAGAAAAGGATGATGCAGTAGTCAAGGCAGGAGATGATGAGGGCATGCAGAAGCATTTTAGTAGATTGACGGTTTAGGAAAGGACGGATTCTGGAGATATTTTTGAGCTGGAGGCGACAGGAGGTGGAGAGAGCTTGGAACATTAGATCCATTCTCCTATTAGTGTTGGTATATCGAAAGGATAACAGCAAAAGGAGGAAGAGATGTACTTCTTAATATTTCCTTTTGATCTAAAAATGACTTAGGGGAAATTGGATCTATCATCAATGTGTAATTTCATACTGTTCATTATATATCATGATATCATGATTCATCTGATTCATCTGTACACATCATAGAACTGAATCTGTGAAGCCTAGTAGTTAGACAAATGCTTAAATATGTAATTATAAAATATTCAAACTTACTAGTAAACTATTACATCAGTAAAAGATGTAAGCAACTGTAATTCTCTAATAAGTTTACCATATTATCCTCGGAGCGTAAAGAAGTATATGGTTTTGTAGCCTAGGTAAAAATGTGAAATGGACAGTAGTGTTCTTTTAATATAACATGTGCAAAGATTAGGCAATAAATAAAATAATCAGTCAAGAGTAGCACAAAGTGTCAAAAAGAAGGCAGGAGGGTCTCATCAGACATCTTCTATCAAGCTTGATGTACACACCAGACATCTGAACTATGATTAAGGAACCAATTTCGAAGACACATAAGTACACTACTAACATATATTTGATGAATTGTGACAACAAAATGAACCTGGCATGAACTGCATGTTGTGTTCCCTGCTTAGCCTCTATTTTAATAATTCATAACTTTGTGGAAAATGGGGTTTTAAAGGTCAGTAGTTGACTATTATGTTTGATCTATTATTCTGATTGTGTGGGGGTTTAACAGAAGCCAGCTATTCATTAACATTTCCAGTGATAGATTATTTTATTCTATCTCCTACTTGCATGAGCAGTCAGGAGATTTAAGCATAGGGCTATGGTGAAACATTTTGTAAATAAACTGTTTGATTTATAACTATTGAGCAGCTTTTCAGAAAAATAGATTAACCCCTTAGTGACAGAGCCAATTTGGTACTTAAAGGGACACTGTCACCTGAATTTGGAGGGAACAATCTTCAGCCATGGAGGCGGGGTTTTGGGGTTTTTGATTCACCCTTTCCTTACCCGCTGGCTGCATGCTGGTTGCAATATTGGATTGAAGTTCATTCTCTGTCCTCCATAGTACATGCCTGCACAAGGCAATCTTGCCTTGCGCAGGCGTGTACTATGGAGGACAGAGAATGAACTTCAATCCAATATTGCAGCCAGCGGGTAAGGAAAGGGTGAATCAAAAACCCAAAAACCCCGCCTCCATGGCTGAAGATTGTTCCGTACAAATTCAGGTGACAGTGTCCCTTTAATGACCAAGCCAATTTTTACAATTCTGACCACTGTCACTTTATGAGGTTATAACTCTGGAACGCTTCAACGGATCCCGCTGATTCTGAGACTGTTTTTTCGTGACATATTGTACTTCATGTTAGTGGTAACATTTCTTCGATATTACCTGCGATTATTTATGAAAAAAACGGAAATATGGCGAAAATTTTTAAAATTTAGCAATTTTCAAAATTTGTATTTTTATGCCCTTAAATCAGAGAGATATGTCACGAAAAATAGTTAAAAAATAACATTTCCCACATGTCTACTTTACATCAGCACAATTTTGGAAACATTTTTTTTTGTTAGGGAGTTATAAGGGTTAAAAGTTGACCAGCAATTTCTCATTTTTACAACACCATTTTTTTTAGGGACCACATCACATTTGAAGTCATTTTGAGGGGTCTATATGATAGAAAATAATGAAGTGTGACACCATTCTAAAAACTGCACCCCTCAAGGTTCTCAAAACCACATTCAAGAAGTTTATTAACCCTTTACGTGCTTCACAGGAACTGAAGCAATGTGGAAGGAAAAAATGAACATTTAACTTTTTTTTTGCAAACATTTTTTTATTTTCACATGTGTAAAAACAGAAATGTAACCATAAATTTTGTTATGCAATGTCTCCTGAACACGACAATACCCCATATGTGGGGGTAAACCACTTTTTGGGCGCACTGCAGAACTTGGAAGTGAAGGAGCGCCGTTTGACTTTTTCAATGCAGAATTGGCTGGAATTGAGATCAGACGCCATGTCACGTTTAGAGAGCCGCTGATGTACCTAAACAGTGGAAACCCCCACAAGTGACACCATTTTGGAAACTAGACCCCTTAAGGAACTTATCTAGATGTGTGGTGAGCACTTTGAACCCCCAAGTGCTTCACAGAAGTTTATAACGTAGAGCCGTGAAAATAAAAAATCGCATTTGTTTACACAAAAATGATCTTTTCGCCCACAAATTCTTATTTTCACAAGGGTAACAGGAGAAATTAGACCACAAAAGTTGTTGTGCAATTTCTCCTGAATACTTCGATACCCCATATGTGAGGGTAAACCACTGTTTGGGTGCACCACAGAGCTTGGAAGAGAAGGAGTGCCGTTTTACTTTTTCAATATAGAATTGGCTGGAATTGAGATTGGACGCCATGTCGCGTTTGGAGAGCCCCTGGTGTGCCTAAACAGTGGAAACTCCCCACAAGTGACCCCATTTTGGAAACTATACCCCCCAAGGAACTTATCTAGATGTGTGTTGGGAACTTTGAATGCCCAAGTGCTTCACAGAAGTTTAGAATGCAGAGTCGTGAAAATAAAAAATATTTTTTTTTCACAAAAAAGATTTTGTAGCCCCCAAGTTTTTATTTTCACAAGGGTAACAGGAGAAATTGGACCATTAATGTTGTTGTACAATTTATCCTGAGTACGCTAATGCCCCATATGTGGGGGTAAACCACTGTTTGGGCACACGGCAGAGTTCGGAAGGGAAGGAGTGCCGTTTTGGAATGCAGACTTAGATAGAATGGTCTGTGGGCATTATGTATGGTTTGCAGAGCCCTGGTGTACCTAAAAAGTAGTAACCCCCAAAAGTGACCCTATTTTGGAAACTAGACTCCCCAAGGAACTTATCTAGATGTGTGGTAAGAACTTTGAATGCCCAAGTGCTTCACAGAAGTTTATAATGCAGAGTCATGAAAATAAAAAATATTTTTTTTCCACACAAAAGATTTTGTAGCCCCCAAGTTTTTATTTTCACAAGGGTAACAGGAGAAATTGGACCCCAAAAGTTTTTGTCCAATTTATCCCGAGTACGCTGATGCCCCATATGTGGGGGTAACCCACTGTTTGGGCGCACGGCAGAGCTCAGAAGGGAGGGAGAACCATTTGACTTTTTGAGCGCAAAATTGACTGTCGTGTTTGGAGACCCCCTGATGTACCTAAACAGTGGAAACCCCCAATTCTAGCTCCAACCCCAACCCCAACACACCCCTAACCCTAATCCCAACCCGATCCATAATCCTAATCACAACCCTAACGATAATCACAACCCTTACACCAAAACAACCCTAATGTGAACCCTAACCATAACCCTAATCAAAACCCTAACCCTAATCCCAACTCTAACCCAAACTTTAGCCGCAACCCTAGCCCTAACTTTAGCCCCAACCCTAGCCCTAACCCTAAATTTAGCCCCAACCCTAACCCTAGCCCTAACTTTAGCTCCAACCCTATCCCTAGCCCTAACTTTAGCCCCAACCCTAACCCTAGCCCTAAGGTTACTTTCATAGTTAAATAAATAAGGCAGCACACTGTAGTGCTAGAACATACAAACTTGAAATACGAAATTTGAACTGCATTACTGCACTAGAAATATGAAAAATGAGAGCGTTTAGCGCATAAAAATGGCCAATTTTATGTGTACCTGGTAGCCCCTTTACGGCATCTCTCATATACTAGGTCCTACACTTGCCTTACCTCGCTGAGAATAAACATCTCCATCTGAATGGGTACATGTGAAACCTCTTCCTAGACTAAAATTCTCTCTCTCTGTGGAGAGGTATTGGAACTGCTGTAATAAAACATCTGTGGCTAGGAGGCGGAGTTTTTTTGTACGTCGCATCCGCCATTTCCGACCACGCATGTGTGGCCGTAACTCCGCCCCCTCCTCCCCAGGACATAGATTGGGCAGCGGATGGGTTGAAAAACTACATCCGCTGCCCACGTTGTGCACAATTTTCACAACGTGCATCGGTATTTCGGGCCGACGCATTGCGACGGCCCCGTACCGACGTAAGTGTGAAAGAAGCCTAACCCTAAATTTAGCCCGAACCCTAACCCTATATTTAGCCCCAACCCTAACCCTAAATTTAGCCCCAACCCTAACCCTAAATTTAACCCTAACCCTAAATTTAGCCCCAACCCTAACCCTAAATTTAGCCCTAACCCTGATGTTAGCCCCAACTGCTTTCTGCTGCCGGCCGGTCATAGTCTCAGGGTTCTGTTTGTTTCCCAAAGAAGACGCCGGCGGCCAGGAGAAGAAGCAGGAGGACCCAGGGACACCGGTGAGTATAATAGGGTTCCCGAATCCCCCTATTTCTCTGTCCTCTGATGTGCGTTCACATCAGAGGACAGAGAATTACACATCGCTTTTTTTTGCGGTCGCCGGTAAACAGTTAATTACCGGCGATTGCAAAACAGGGGTCGGTAAAACCCCGGCAGCCGAGACCCCAAACATCCTCCCGGTGCCGGCCGGCGGGCGCACTGCGCATGCGTCCGCCATTTTTTTGCCGGAAAAAGATGGCGGCGCCCATCGGGAGCCACGAGGAGCACCGGGGGGAGACAGGTGAGTATCGGGGGGCTATCTGGGACCCCTTTTTTGTGACCTCTGATGTGTGATCACATCAGAGGACAGAGAAAATAAAATGGAAATCGCGTTTTTTTTTTGATCGCCGGTAAACGGTTAATTACCGGCGATTGCAAAAGCGGGGTCGGTAAAAGCCGACCCGAATCATGTTCTCTGGGGTCTCGGCTACCCCGGCAGCCAAGACATCAGAGAAAATCGGACTTTGGGGGGCGCTATTTACTTTTTCCACAGCGCCGTTAATTAATGATGCTGTGGTTTAAGTACCCTTAACTTCCGCCGTTAAAAGGCGTATTGGCGGTCGTTAAGGGGTTAAAGGGGTTGTCCGGTCCAAATCAATAAGTCTGCAGTTACTCTGTGTGACTGCAGACCTATGATTCCCCGAACACCGGACATCCCCTTTAAAAGATGTATGCAATCTTGTGTCCTTCAGCTGTCATTCAATAGTTAAAAGACAGTAATACTCCAAAATGTTTCGCCGCAGGCTCAGCCTAAAGTTTACGTGATCAGTATTTAGTCAACAAATATTCTTCACTACCCTCTCATAATTGATATTAATTCCTTTGAGCACCCTAGCAAAACTGTATGTCATGATCATGATGTCCGTGTATGAATTGAGTTCAGAGGCTCAGATTGCTCCACACCAGGAAGATGCCAGTTTGCATGCAACAGCAGTAACCAGAGGCAGCTCCGATTGCTGCTGTTCAACTATTAGGATGCCACTTTCAATCACTGACAGCAGTATTTAAATATCCTTTTTGCAAATGCACTCATGTTGTGGCTACTATCAGACACTCCCATTGTGCAATTGCAGGTTGCCATTGAGTTCGCACAGCAATAGGGGACCTAAGGCTCCATTGAGAGCAGGTGTCCAACTATATTCTCCAAATCTATATTATTATATCAATATTGCAGTATTTCAAGTCTCCTAGAAAAACTAAACAATAAATAAAAAATTTAAGAAAAGTTTTAAAAAATATATATAAAAAAGAAAATATAACAAACTTAAAACATTCCCCTTTTCACAGTTCAAATGTAAGGTAATTAGACAAAACATACAGTGCCTTGCGAATGTATTCGGCCCCCTGGAACTTTTCAACCTTTTCCCACATATCATGCTTCATACATAAAGATACCAAATGTAAATTTTTGGTGAAGAATCACAACAAGTGGAACACAACTGTGAAGTTGAACTAAATTTATTGGTTATTTCACATTTTTGTTGAAATTCAAAAACTGAAAAGTGGGGCGTGCAATATTATTCGGTCCCTTCACTTTCAGTGCAGCAAACTCACTCCAGAAGTTCATTGTGGATCTCTGAATGATCCAATGTTGTCCTAAATGCCTAATGATGATAAATATAATCCACCTGTGTGTAATCAAGTCTCCGTATAAATGCATCTGCTCTGTCATAGTCTCAGGGTTCTGTTTGAAGCACAGAGAGCATCATGAAGACCAAGGAACACAACAGGCAGATCTGTGATACTGTTGTGGAGAAGTTTAAAGCTAGATTTGGAAACAAAATGATTTCCAAAACTTTAAACATCACAAGGAGCACCGTGCAAGGGATCATATTGAAATGAAAGGAGTATCATACCACTGAAAATCTACCAAGACCCGGCCGTCCCTCTAAACTTTCATCTAAAACAAGGAGAAGACTGATCAGAGATGCAGCCAAGACTCCCATGATCAGTCTGGATGAACTGCAGAGATCTACAGTTGAGGTGGGACAGTCTGTCCATAGGACAACAATCAGTCGTACAATGCACAAATCTAGCCTTTATGGAAGAGTGGCAAAAAGAAAGCCATTTTTCAAAGATATCCATAAAAGGCGTTTAAAGTTTGCAACAAACCACCAGGGAGACACACCATACATGTGGAAGAAGGTGCCTGGGTCAGATGAAACCAAAATAGAACTTTTTGGCAACAATGCCAAACAAAATGTTTGGCGTAAAGGCAGCACAGGTCATCAGCCTGAACACACCATCCCCACTGTCAAACATGGTGGTGGCAGCATCATGGTTTGGGCTGCTTTTCTTCAGCAGGGACAGGGAAGATGGTTAAAATTGATGAGAAGATGGATGGAGCCAAATACAGGGCCATTCTTAAAGAAAACCTCTTGGAGTCTGCAAAAGACCTGAGACTGGGATGGAGATATGTCTTCCAACAAGACAATGATCCCAAATATAAAGCAAAATCTACAATGGAATGGTTCACAAATAAATGCATCAAGGTGTTAGAATGGCCAAGTCAAAGTCCAGACCTCAATCCAATCGAGAATCTGTGGAAAGAGCTGAAAACTGCTGTTCACAAACGATCTCCATCAAACCTCACTGAGCTCGAGCTGTTTGCCAAGGAAGAATGGGCAAGAATTTCAGTCTCTCGATGTACAAAACTGATACAGACATACCCCAAGCGACTTGCAGCTGTAATCGCAGCAAAAGGTGGCGCAACCAAGTATTTAGTTAAAGAAACTGAATAATATTGCACGCCCCACTTTACAGTTTTTGAATTTCCACAAAAATTTAAAATAACCAATAAATTCTGTTCAACTTCACAATTGTGTTCCACTTGTTGTTGATTCTTCACTAAAAATTTACATTTGGTATCTTTATGTTTGAAGCATGGTATGTGGCAAAAAGTTGAAAAGTTCCAGGGAGCCAAATACTTTCGCAAGGTACTGTATTTGGTAGAGTTGTGTCCGATCTACCAAAATGTAAAATAGTTTCAACTCTACATAAATACCAAACAAAATTCAAAGTTTCGTTTTTTTTCAGTTGCTTCATTTACTTCCCAAAAAATTGCAAACAAAAGCAATTAAAATACTATATCATGGAGCAATAATTCAAAGGGAGAATATGCTGCTTAACAGTGAATTCACAGATAACTACAATCTGATTTTTCTCTATAGCAGACAGACATGCGCACGGGCCAATATGCATTGACAGACGTGTGATTCTTAAGACATAATGAAAATAAACTAATTCAACTGAAACAGAGGTTTATCTTTTTTACTCACGAATTGTCATAGAATTAATATATTTTGGAAAGATTTTTGGCCAAGAATTTTTTAAATAAGTCAGAAAGTATCTGTATGTCTCGATCAGGCACGTCAGATTTCGGACAACTGATCGCATTATTCTCCCAGAGATACGCCACTAGCCAACATGTCAGTTGGCAACTTTCTCAGTGACAACACGGGAGCAATCGGCTGAAGAGTAGGCATGAAACTTAGTTCATCTAACAGCCAACTAATGTGTATGTCCGGCTTTACTGTTATCCTGCCCGCCTTTGATAGCATGCAGATACATATATAGCAAAGGTTATCATGATTCCCAACACAACATCATGATAAGTTGCTACAGAAGATTATCTCACTTAAAGAGGACTTTTTACTAGATTTTTCATGTTGAACTAGAAACACAATATAAAAGTGGCTGCAGAGCATAAAAAAAAAGTTTAATTGGCTTATTTTTCACGTTTCTGTTGTGGAGATATTAGCAATCTAAGTACCGTATATACTCGAGTATAAGCCGACCCGAGTATAAGCCGACCCCCCTAATTTTGCCACAAAAAACTGGGAAAACTTATTGACTCGAGTATAAGTCTAGGGTAGGAAATGCAGCAGCTACTGGTGAATTTCAAAAATAAAAAATAGATGCTCCATACCGTTCATTAATTATTGCCCCATAGATGCTCCATATAAAGCTGTGCCACATATACCTGGAAAGGCAGCAGTAACCAAGTGCACAGTATCTGCCTGAGCCAGATGCTGGGACCGACATCTCCGCTGAGCAGGCTCCACTGTGGCTGGAGGAGAATGGGAGACCACAGCGGACATGGTTCGAGATTCCCCCTGTGCAGCAGCGGGAACTCGACACCTAAGATACCCCCACCATAGCTTAGAACCGATTTCTCAGTGTATGAGATGTATAAAGGCCCCGTCACACTTAGCAACGCTAAAGCGATCCCGACAATGATACGACCTGTCAGGGATCGTTGCTGAGTCGCTATGTGGTCGCTGGTGAGATGTCAAACAGTAAGATCTTCCCAACGACGCAGCAGTGATGCGGCGACCTGTAGCGACCTGTACAACTATGTCGTTGGTCGTTGTGACCCTGTCACATGGCAGCTATTATGACAATTCAGACCTCGATGAGGGACGTCCTGTGTGACGTTGTAGTCACACAAGCGAGCATTTGCGTTGCCTTTTCCGCGCCCATTCAGTTCCGATTGGTGGTCGCTACTGCATTCTGATTGGTGGCGGCCTTGCCTTATGAGGCGACACAATAGCCCTTCCGTCCTTTGTTCCTGACCGCGTGGTGGTTTGCAGATCATTGTAGAGTTCTCTGGCCTGCGACTCCTCTTCGATTTATCTATTCTTCAACGGTTCTTCTGACACCTAGGATGGAAGCGCTACTATGACGCCTTCTGTTGAAGGCATGACTGCCAATCAGAACGCAGTAACGACCACCAATCGGAGCAGAGGGGTGCGGAAAAGGCAACGCAAATGCACGCCTATGTGTCGGTGTCTGAGTCGTCAACGAGGTCGTTGGTAAGGTGTCAAACACAGCGATGTGTGCTACCCAGCGGGACCTTAACGATCAAAAAAAGGTCCAGGCCATTCCGACACGACCAGCGATCTCACAGCAGGGGCCTGGTCGCTGCTACGTGTCAAACATAGCGAGATCGCTACTGAGGTCGCTGTTGCGTCACAAAACTTGTGACTCAGCAGCAATCTCGCCAGCGACCTCGCTTAGTGTGAAGGTACCTTTATGCCGGACAGACTGGTCTCCTGGTCTAATATCCTGCATGATTAGAAAGCACAGATGACTCACATCTTTCAGATAAGGCAACTGTTGGGGAGGGGTAAAACCACGGAGCTTAGCTGTGTCATATTGCAATCTCTTATAACAGCTGTCCTCCTCTCATAGCAGTGTCAGCTATGCTGTACTACCCCATCCACCAAGCTGCCAGTACAGAGATGTGTCCATAATTACTTATGTCTGTTCAGCTCAACTTGTTCTCACTACATAGGAGATGCAGCTGTTATTTTGCTATATAATCAGTCCTCCTGCCCCACTCACATTACTCCCTGACGAAGCGGTGAGCGAAACGTGCGTTGGAGTGGTGTGTGCCGGGCAGGCTTCCCTATATTGGTTGGTGCAATTTATATTTGATGTTTTTGCATTGTATCATATATGTGTGGTATATTTTGCTATATATGTGATCTGGCATAATATTATATCTCAGTGACTTATTTTGCAAACACATTATTTCAGTTGTTATCTATTTGGATTGTCACATTATGGGCACTCTATTACAGTTTATTATTATTTATTATTAAATATATAATTATTTTTATATATATATACACAAAAAGTTTTTTATATATTTATTCACATATATAACTTCTTCACATATTATTATTTTTTACATATTTTTTTTGTGGTCATTTTAGATATGTTTTCTGGATCACATATGCTCTCATATAGCATACATATTTTGTAAAAATATATTTATTTATTTTTACAATATTATTCATTTTTTATATATATTTTTGCATGTATGTACTTATGTACTTTGTACCAATCATTTGGGGTTTGCCCTGTCCTGCACATACAGGGATTATGTTTAAATTTAATATTAATTAAGATAATGAAATAAATTTAAGAATAACATCAAATAAAAAATACTTAATCCCTAAATAAATAATTTCTCTGTCATTAAGTTTGACATCTACGCATGGATTAATAAGCATTCAAATATATTGTTTTTTATATATTTTTTATGGTTTTTATTTTGTTATTTGTTATATATTTTTTCTTATTGTATGGTCTCAATAAAGATTTCCTTTTTATATGTTTATGGTTATAGTAATATTACTATGTTTTTATTATTATAATATTGTATAAATAAAATATTTTATAAATATTTTTTGGTCTGATGAATTTTTTAGGAGGTTAAGACTGGTCTCCTGGTCTAATATCCTGCATGATTAGAAAGCACAGATGACTCACATCTTTCAGATAAGGCAACTGTTGGGGAGGGGTACAACCACGGAGCTTAGCTGTGTCATATTGCAATCTCTTATAACAGCTGTCCTCCTCTCATAGCAGTGTCAGCTATGCTGTACTACCCCATCCACCAAGCTGCCAGTACAGAGATGTGTCCATAATTACACTTATGTCTGTTCAGCTCAACTTGTACTCACTCTACAGTGAAAGCAAAGCAGGATTTCATTATATCTCCCACAGGAGTTGTCCAGAACAGGCAGGATATGCCTGTGTGAAATCTAAGGACAGTATGATCTCACTGCAGAGTGTGTTTGAGAACAACAGACATAGGTGTGATTACTGAAACACTTAATAATTAGGAGAGCTGACAGAAAGGTTTATAATTTGACACAGCTAAACTCAGCTGCAATGACTCATGCAGGAGGTTAGACCAGAAGACCAGAGCTGTCTGTCATTAAATGTCTGACACACTGAAAAACCTACTCTAAGCAATGGTGGGGGGTGTCCTTTTCTTTGCGCATTTCCTACACCGGAACTTAAAAAAGTTGTCAAATACTTTGATTGCTATCATCTCCACTATTGAGAGGCAAATGAAAAAAAAAAAATTTGATTCCTCTCTGAAGCCACTATTACATTCTATGGCAAGTTCAACATCAGAAATTCGCTGAAAGGTCCTCTTTAAGAGAATTATTTTGCATAAGCCATTGATTGATACCATGTTACGTGTCAAATTGCACTGTTTTAATATCCCAATGCTGTCTTATCTGTGTCAAGGTAATCTCTGTTAGATTTGTATGTACTGGACAAAAATAATTTTTCATTTTTCTTTTTAAAATCACCACTCTATGAAATGAACATATCTGTAAACACTAACATAAACAAGCAAACACTAACATAAACAAATACACATGGTATAATTTGAGCAATTAGAAAAAAAGAAAAAAGAACCTCTTACAAAATTATTTCAAGTTGTAACAAAACTTTATTACACAAATAGATTTCAATAAAAACCTAAAAACATAGGGTTCTTTTCCTATTCCTTGTTTCCTTCAATGACATTTCCCTTATGCTCTTACAGTGCAGAAAATAAGGATTTGATACACTTCCGATTTTGCTAGAAAGAATGGAGAGGTCTGTAATTTTTATTGTAGGTACACTTCAACTGTGAGAGACAGAATATAAATATAAAAATCAGAACATCTCATTGCATGATTTTTAAATAATTAAATTGCATTTTATTGCATGAAATAAGTATTTGATCACAGACCAACCATTAAGAATTACCTGTACAAAAGACACCTGTTCACACACTCAGTCACACTCCAACCTCTCCACCATGGCTAACATCAAAGAGCTGTCTAAGGACACAAGGGACAAAATTGTAGATCTGCACAAGGCTGGGATGGGCTACAGGACAGTAGGCAAGCAGCTTGGTGAGAAGGCAACAACTGTTGTCACAATTATTAGAATATGGAAGAAACACAAGATGACTATCAATCTTCCTTGGTCTGGGGCTCCATGCAATTCCTCGACTGTTGGGGTAAGGATGATCCTGAGAGAGGTCAGGAATCAGCCCAGAACTACACATGAGGACCTGGTCAACGAACTGAAGAGAGCTAGGACATCAGTCTCAAACATTACTGTTACTAACCCACTAAATAGTCATGGATTAAAATCCTGCATGGCACGCAAAGTCCCCCTGCTCATGCCATCACATGTCCAGGTCCATTTGATTCAAAGGAGGCATGAGAGAAGGTCAAGCGATAAGATGAGACCAAAATAGAACTTTTTGGTATCAACTCCTTATTTGGAGGAAGAAGAAGGATGAGTACAACCCTAAAAACACATCCCCAACCATGAATCACGTTGGGGGAAATATCATACTTTGGGAATGCTTTTCTGCAAAGGGGACAGGACTACTGCACCATATTGAAAGGAGGATGGATAAGGTCATGTATCATGAGATTTTGGCCAACAACCTCCTTCCCTCAGTTTGAGAATTGAAGATGGGTCGTGGCTGGGTCTTCCAGCATGACAATCACCTGAAACACACAGCCAGGTCAACAAAGGAGTGGCTCCATAAGAATCATTTCAAGGTTCTGAAGTGGCCTAGCCAGTATCCAGATCTGAACCCAATAGAAAAACTTTGAAAGGAGCTGAAACTCAATGTTGCTCAGTGACAGCCTCAAAACCTGATCTGAAGAAGATCTGTATGTATGAGTGGGATAAAATCCCCGCTACAGTGTGTGCAAACTTGGTCAATAACTACAGGAAACATCTAACCTCTGTAATTGCAAACAAAGGTTTCTGTACCAAATATTAAGTTCTGTTTTTCTATTTGTATCAAATACTTATTTCATGCAATAAAATGCAAATTAGTTATCTAAAAATCATACAATGTGATTTGCTGGATTCTTTTTTAAAGATTCTGTCTGTCACAGGTGAAGTGTACCTATAATAAAAATCACAGACCTCTCTATTCTTTGTAGGTGGGAAAATATACAAAATCAGCAGTGTATCAAATACTTATTTCCCCCACTGCATGTTTATATGAAAACTGTGTAATAACGTTTTGTAACAATTTGAAATAATTTTGTAAGAGGTTATTTTATCTTTTTTTTGGATTGCTGAATCTATGGACTTTTAAGTATCATAGGGCTATATTGGTTTACTATGGTATAATTTGAGTTTGAAGGCAGCAGTAGAGGTTACAGGTTGTGCAGTATCTAACTCTATGCTATGACATATATAAACCCAAGGTCAAAAATTAAGAAGAGGATGTGTAGAGCCAGAGTCGCAATCTTGTTCTAGTTGTAGGCTATATGGGTATCCTGCACACATTGCCCTTTATAGATTTCTGCAATGTCAAATAAAACTGACATGAAAAATATGATGCACTAAGATTGCTTTTAGTCTTCATAAACTAGGTTTGCTTGCAACGTATTAAGTGTATAAAGAGCACTTTAAGAAACATTAGAGAAATTGCCAAATACACACTAAGCTTTATCTGCTAGGTTCAGTGAATGTCTACACTTAAAACTGTCAATTTTCCTTTATTAAACAACCCATCAACTGCAAGGTTAGAGGGTAACTCTAAGCTTCAAAGTCTCCTATCTGCTGCAAACACAAAAAGCACGAAAATCTTGATAATCAAAGTATATTTAGAAAGTGCCTTTTATTCTAATAGATGCCTGCAGGTATGTTCAGTGTCCCAGAATGTACCTGCTGGTTACTTCAAAACCAAAACCTATACAAGATCAAATTTATACATAATTATAAGTTCTGCTTCCTGCGCAACAGAAAAATCTTAACCGTAGTCCTTTAATGGCAGTTAACATTGAGGTAACGTATCTGGGAGAAAAAAAAAACTGTGAGCACTCTAGCTACGACAAAGTCTCCATACATAGTCAGCACAGAATGTTAAATGTTATCCGCAAGTCGAGAACATTGGACATGGTAGGTTTGGAATATTGAAGGACATTTACTAATGCTAGATCGTTCACTTGTTGTATCTTATGTTCGTCAATGGGAGTTTTCCAGATGTTTTCAGCTCATTCTGGTGCGACTTTTTAAAACTTGAAGTTCATTTTAGGTGCATCTAGACTTTTTGTGCAAATTTTATGACATTTTAGCAAAACATGCATCTTTTTGTTCTAAAGAGCTGCAAAAGAAGGTAACAACAAATATAAAGAGCATGTGTAATTTTGTGCAGAATTCATTAACCGCATATACCTGTACAAAAAAAGTCAATGAATACTAGATAAAAAAGGAAAAAGTGAATTGAAAAAAATTAAAGAATTACAAAATTTATGTACTGAAATAAGCATCCGGATTCTCTTGTGTTTTTAAATATGCATTTATATTTTGATGCAGACAATTCTAAAGCAAACCAGTCATCAGTATTTTGCAAATTAAACTACAGGCATTGTCAGGTTGGTACTGTTACACTGATTAAAATGATACCTGGGGTGAAGAAATCTGTCATGTGTTTTTTTTAAATCTTTGTTTGCAGTTTTGAGTTAATGAGATGCTTGTGCTCCGGGGCAGCCTGTGGGCAGAACTGTGGGGAGGTCTTTTTTCATGCTCTGGCCTCATCGTCATCCCTATGGGCTTAAATGACAGGTTACTGAACCTTGCTGAATTTTTTTTTAGCTCCAATTAAAATGAGGCTGTGCATGCTCAGTAGCATCTATAGCAGTAGCAATACTCTAATCTAGCAGCCCGCTGTGTTCTGATGACCAGTGTGGGACCATTGCTATGGTCAGTGGCGACGGTTTCCTCTTCTTGTGCGTGCTCCTGCCTGTAGTTTACATTGTGAAATCCTCCAAGGTGGCCTGTGGGAGAGAATGAGGGGAGGTCTTTTTTTCATGCTCTGGTCTCATCGTCATCCTTAGTGGCCAGCGCATGCACAGATTGCGAGCATCGCATACCGATAGATGCTATTGCGCATGCGCCGCCAGCGTCATTTTGTTGGTGCTAAATTATCATTTTTTTAATACAAGTGTTAAATGCGCAGTCGCAGTATTTAACTTAGGAGGCAGGTCACTTTAGGTTCAGTGAACTGTCAATTAAGCCCATAAGGATGATGATGAAAAAAGACTTTGCCCCAGCCCTGCCCCGAAGCACAAGAATTTCATTAACTTAAAAATGCAAACAAAGATTAAACATCAACCACAAGACATTTTTCGTCACCCAATGTACCATTTCAATCAATGTAACAGTGCCAACATGACAATGCCTGTAGATTACCTAGCAAACTCCTGATGACAGGTTTGCTTTAACAATGCTTTTTATATACATTTTTCAAGTCCAATAGGAAGTGACCAGAAGTATTTGTCTCTTCTTTTAACTGCTTCATGTCTTTACAAACATCAAGCAGTTAAAAGACAATCAAAAACTGATCATATGCACAGAAATTCGTTTTTACATTTTACATTACAGTGCATATTTTTCTTATTTTTAAAGGCAATCCTGTCAGCATAATTTCACACCCCAAACTATTGATATGTGCATGTAGTTCTTTGAAAGACAGGTCCAGCAATACCTCTACGTGATCAGCCTGTTTCTCCATTCCTGAGAAATCAGTGTGTGACTTGGTAAGCAAATGAGAATGAAGGACTGCAGTAGATCTGAAGCCTCTGTCACTATACTGTAGCTCTATTCCCCATCCAGTCCCACCTCCTCTGGCTTAAGGTAAAGCAACAGTTAGTCAAATGGAAGGAGGCACTAGGTGGAGAATAGAGCTGAAGTGACGGAAGCTTCAGATCTACAGCCCCTTATTTGAATATCAATTCAAATGCTGATTTCTCAGTAACGGAGGAGCGGACTGGTCATGTAAAGGTATTACTGGACTTGTCGTGGAAAAATCTGAAAGCACATATCAATAGCTTGCTGACAGATTCCCTTTAATGTTTATTGAGAGCTTTGTCCATTTTTATCTATGGAGTTGGTCTACCTGGAAAAGACCCTAGGAGCTGTAGGTTAATACTATTTATGTCCGGCACCTAAGGGGTGCATTCATAACTGTCCAAGAAAAAAAGCAAAGTAAATGTTTTGTTGTTCTCTGCTTCTGCTGTATCTGAGTATTTTGTGCTGCTGCCTTGATGGGTGGGTTAATTTTGCCTGACGTTGAAGCAATTGATGGAAACATTGGTGCACCTGTCATGTTTACAAAGGTTAACACAGAATTGTGGACCTTCTGCTTTCCGCAGCACTGATAACACTACTTGAATACTTAAAAGTGTTCTCCTCTTGACCATAGTGAGTTCGGAGCATAGTCAAGATGTTAGGGCACGATCTGTGTGTATATGGGAAGCAAGCAATTTTCACCGATTCTTTCATCCAGGAAAGCTTGGAAGTAATTGGTTCCTTTATGCTTTCTAGGTGATCTACGTGGAATGCAAATAAGCCCACATAAATGAATCATGAGAAAGAAAATCTGTGTCGGGCACACGGCACCTCATAAATATTGGTTACGACATGTAACTTCTGTAACTGTTTTAGAGGACGAATAATACATAAACTAAGTATTTCACATGTGTGAAGATGTCAAGGAACTTAGAAAAGGCTTAAATAATTCATTCAGAAGCTCACCATGCACACACTGTTAAAATATTATATTACTGGAATAAAAGAATGCTTGATATGAGAAAAGGATGAATCCTGATTAACATAACTGCACTGATCATCAAAACCATGATTTTAACCTAAGGAGTGATGAGGTCTTTCTTCCACATTCATTATTAGTGTTTTTGCTGATAGCCTCAAAATATAAAGAACTGAAAAATGCTCATTCCTAAAATTTGCTTTTCTGCATAATATTTTTGCAAATGAATCGAATAAGTTGTCAATTTGTATTTAAATGTGTGTTACAATCTTCACAAGTCTTTCTCCAAATTCCCATAACCTATTAAAAATATGATTCACGGTTAAATTGATGCATTTTTATCTTTAGAGTGATGAAGACAGTCTTCATTGTACTAAAATCTTTTAATCAAATCACGGCGGCTCATTGAAATGTCATTTGATTAGAGCTGACAGGATTAGTTAATATGTATGAAAGTGAAATGCTTACACCCTCTGAAAGCATTATTTCACTGACCTCATTGGAGAAGTGTTCATGATGTTAACACCGTGTTCAGCCTTTAGGTACAGACTAAAGAAAATTACTCAGTGTCCTTATGGAGATCCAGCAAGGGTAGGTAGTTATTTAAGGTATGCAAACAAGCTTTCCAGAGATGGGGTTATAACCAGAAAAAAATCAAAAAGGTCACCAAACCAGATGGAATAGAGGTTGTAAAACAGCTAGGAAATGGCCAACTGGTCAACTGGCTGGCACTCTGATAAGCTGTGTGTACTAGAAGGGATAAACAGCATAGAAGTTCTGCAAGGAAAGTTCATTACGCATAGAAAATGTAGTACTAAGTAGGAGATCTTATTATTTTTTTTGGAACCCTTCCTCATTAATATATATTATATTTTAGACATATTCTGGTCTAATGAGAATGCCGATCTGACATTGAAACATCACCATTTGTACTTTGTGACCAATGTTTAAACTTTGATATTATTACCTAAAGTCCCCAACTTTTTTCTTTTGAAGTTGGCCAGTGCTTGACATTGGTGATCTGTAAGCCGTCTGCTTTAGAAGTTTCTGCAATGAGAGGTGTTGTCCGGCTTTAGGCTACACGTCTGCAGTCACTCAATGTGACTGCAGACTTGTGAATCCTCACATCACTGCATGCTGTGAGGATTCTTCAGTGCCAGGGACATGACAGAAAGTATGTGATCTGCTTGCATGCAGTCACGTGCCGTCTAGATACGCAAAGCCTCACTCAACGCAAGTGCATTGAGCAAGGCCAGACAAGTCTAGTCAGAATGAGGCCAGAAGTATGCATATAGCATGGCCGCACGCTAAGGCTACGTTCACATTAGCGTTGCGCCGCCGTGCGTTGGCGACGCAACGCGCGACGCACGCTAAAACGCGCGCAAATGCGCGCAAAAACGCGCGCGTTTTGCGACGCGTGCGTCGTTTTCCGACGAAAATCAGACGCACAGAAAATGCTACATGTAGCGTTTTCTTGCGTCCGACGCTAGCGTCGGAAATGACGCACGTGGCGAAAAACGCCACCAAAACGACGCACGCGTCCCCTATGTTAAACATAGGGGCGCGTCGCCGCTGCGTCGCCGCTGCGTCGCCGCTGCGTCGCCGGCGCAACAGCGACGCACATTGGCGGAACGCCAATGTGAACGTAGCCTTAGTGTGTCGGCATTGGAGAATCCTCACATCACACAGTTTGCACGATGTGAGGATTCACAAGTCTGCAGTCACAAAAATTGACTGCAGACTTGTAGCCTAAGGCTGGACAACACCTTTAACAATTACTATGACTGATATCAGAATTGAAATAATGTCAAGGCATAACTATTGACTTGGTGACTTATTTTCTAGATGCTTACGAATCGGTTACAGAATGCTATGCCCTACAATACGTTGCCTCTCCATATTACACAAGTCTGTTGTAGAAAAGTATGAGAATATGGCAAAACAAATCATGGTGCTACAGTACAACAATAGGAAATACGGGCAGGAAAAAGAAATGATGTACTGTATGTGAAGCGAAAGGGAGGCTTATGTGGAGACACTGAGGAGGATAGATATTCTTTGAAAAGCCTAGATAAATTCTATCTTTTCCATACCTGACTATGTCATAATGGGGCATAAAGTTATTCTGCCTGTTTTTCTTCCATTTTTTCATGTTCTTATATATCTAACCATATCTCAGTTTTACTGCAGTCTATGATTTTGGAAAGCAAGAAACACAATATGTTTTAAAGGCGTCTTTACTTTATATGATCTGTATTTTATTAGGGGAAATAAAATGTGTGATTTTTATATATTTTAGTTATTCCTATTGTGAAGTTATATGCATGTTTTCCAACTGTTACTACATATCTTTTCGCTGTTACATGTTTTTAGGTGTTAAGTTTGGTAAGTTTCAAATAGAAAACTTTCTTCCTTCACAGACTCCATAGAAACAACATAACCATAAATGATGACACGTAGCCTGCAGTTATGCCTCATTTCTGTTGAATCATAAAGGAGTCTATGGATGGAGTTGTGCATACTGACTTTTGCTGGAGAATATAAACAATAAAACAATAATAGAAATTGGGCTATGCATAAATCATCATAACATGGAAGCTGCTATAGGCCACTCCGCTGTCCACCATTATCTTTCTGATATAATAGTAGAGATGCCAGGTGTGCTGAGGTGAGAATAGGCTGCTCACACTGCTGTCCACCCTTATCTTTCTGATATAATAGTGGATATGCCAGGTGTGCTGAGGTGAGAATAGGCTGCTCACACTGCTGTCCACCCTTATCTTTCTGATATAATAGTGGAGATGCCAGGTGTGCTGAGGTGAGAATAGGCTGCTCACACTGCTGTCCCCCCTTATCTTTCTGATATAATAGTGGAGATGCCAGGTGTGCTGAGGTGAGAATAGGCTGCTCACACTGCTGTCCACCCTTATCTTTCTGATATAATAGTGGAGATGCCAGGTGTGCTGAGGTGAGAATAGGCTGCTCACACTGCTGTCCACCCTTATCTTTCTGATATAATAGTAGAGATGCCAGGTGTGCTGAGGTGAGAATAGGCTGCTCACACTGCTGTCCCCCCTTATCTTTCTGATATAATAGTAGAGATGCCAGGTGTGCTGAGGTGAGAATAGGCTGCTCACATTGCTGTCCACCCTTATCTTTCTGATATAATAGTGGAGATGCCAGGTGTGCTGAGGTGAGAATAGGCTGCTCACATTGCTGTCCACCCTTATCTTTCTGATATAATAGTGGAGATGCCAGGTGTGCTGAGGTGAGAATAGGCTGCTCACACTGCTGTCCACCCTTATCTTTCTGATATAATAGTAGAGATGCCAGGTGTGCTGAGGTGAGAATAGGCTGCTCACACTGCTGTCCCCCCTTATCTTTCTGATATAATAGTAGAGATGCCAGGTGTGCTGAGGTGAGAATAGGCTGCTCACACTGCTGTCCACCCTTATCTTTGTGATATAATAGTGGAGATGCCAGGTGTGCTGAGGTGAGAATAGGCTGCTCACACTGCTGTCCACCCTTATCTTTCTGATATAATAGTAGAGATGCCAGGTGTGCTGAGGTGAGAATAGGCTGCTCACACTGCTGTCCACCCTTATCTTTCTGATATAATAGTAGAGATGCCAGGTGTGCTGAGGTGAGAATAGGCTGCTCACACTGCTGTCCCCCCTTATCTTTCTGATATAATACTGGAGATGTCAGGTGTGCTGAGGTGAGAATAGGCTGCTCACACCGCTGTCCACCCTTATCTTTCTGATATAATAGTAGAGATGCCAGGTGTGCTGAGGTGAGAATAGGCTGCTCACACTGCTGTCCACCCTTATCTTTCTGATATAATACTGGAGATGTCAGGTGTGCTGAGGTGAGAATAGGCTGCTCACACCGCTGTCCACCCTTATTTTTCTGATATAATAGTGGAGATGCCAGGTGTGCTGAGGTGAGAATAGGCTGCTCACACTGCTGTCGACCCTTATCTTTCTGATATAATACTGGAGATGTCAGGTGTGCTGAGGTGAGAATAGGCTGCTCACACCGCTGTCCACCCTTATGTTTATGATATAATAGTGGAGATGCCAGGTGTGCTGAGGTAAGAATAGGCTGCTCACACTGCTGTCCACCCTTATCTTTCTGATATAATACTGGAGATGTCAGGTGTGCTGAGGTGAGAATAGGCTGCTCACACCGCTGTCCACCCTTATTTTTCTGATATAATAGTGGAGATGCCAGGTGTGCTGAGGTGAGAATAGGCTGCTCACACTGCTGTCGACCCTTATCTTTCTGATATAATACTGGAGATGTCAGGTGTGCTGAGGTGAGAATAGGCTGCTCACACCGCTGTCCACCCTTATGTTTATGATATAATAGTGGAGATGCCAGGTGTGCTGAGGTAAGAATAGGCTGCTCACACTGCTGTCCACCCTTAGGCTAGGTTCACATTGCGTTAGCAGCAGCCCGTTCAGCACATACGCTAACAGGCTGCTGCTAGCGCAAGTGCTGATGTTACTTCGCGCTAGCGCAGATAGAGCATCTGCTAGCTCTATCTGCACTAGTGGTGACGGACCCGGAAATGCTGCAGCCGATGTCTCAGGGTCCGTCACTCAATGACGGCACATCGCTAGCACACGCCCATTGTGGGCATGCGCTAGCGATGCGTCCGACATTGCAATCTATGGCGGCGTTAACGGACTATGTTATACCATGTTATGCCACGGTGTAATGTAGTCTGTTAAATGTACCACCATAACGCAATGTGAACCTAGCTTTATCTTTCTGATATGATACTGGAAATTCCAGGTGCGCTGAGGTGAGAATAGGCTGCTAACACTGCTGTCTACCCTTCTCTTTCTGATATAATACTGGAGATGCCAGGTGTGCGGAGACAAAAATCTGCTCACACTGGTGTCCACCATGACTTTCTGATCTAATACTGGAAACATCAGAGGTGCTGAGTTAAGAAGAGACTGCTTACACTGCTGTTCCCCTCCATTGAGGCACGTGAAAATGTGCTTCTATTGTACTTTTAAGGCAACACCATCAGGACTATTCCAAGTGGACTAAACATTATATAGTCCATACCTTATATATATACTGTATGTTATGCCATACTGTGTATTTTAAATATATGTTACAACATTTACATATGCTCACTACTGTTTTTTATGATATTTTAAGTGCCAGTTTGAAAACACATGTTTATGTTAATTTCTTCCTTCATTCATCATGTTCAGTGAATAGCGCAACAGATTCTCTTTTTGTTTTTCCAATTTATTATTTACAGATTTTCACACAGGATCCGTATTTTTGTTTTGCAGCTTCCTCACTTTTATGCACATTCTTTACTCCCACTTCTTAGGGTGCTAGTGTTTCTATGTTCTATGAAGTAAGATGCTGCTCGTAGTGCTGTCTCCCTCCCTTGTGGTGTAGGAAGATATGTTTCTAGTTGATATTCTGATCTAATACTGAAGATACCATGGCGCTGAGGTAAGAAGAAGCTGCTCACACTGCTGTCTTTCCTATCTATCTGATCTAATACTGGAGATATCAGGGGAGCACAGGTAAGAAGATGCTGTTTACACTGCTGTCAACATTGTCTTTCTGATCTAATACTGGAGATACCAGGGATGCTGAGGTAAGAAGAGACTGCTCACAGTGCTGCCTATCTGATCTCATACTGGAGATACCAGGAGTGCTAAGTTAAGAAGAGGCTGCTAACACTGCTGTTCCTTTCACTTGATGTGTGTGAAGATGTGCTTCTATTGGATAGAACACATGGCTGTGTTCCCAATCTATCTGATCTAATACTGGAGATACCAGGGGTGCTGAAGAAAGAATAAGCTGCTTACACTGCTGCCCACCCTCTCTTTCTGAATGCTGACTGACTGCTGTTACCTGGGAATAGCCTTTGCCAAGAACTGTCATAATATTACCAGGCCGCAGAAGTGGAACTTTCATTTACACATGTTCAGACTCCTGTCCTATTACCATACAGGACAGATTTCTGTCAGCATGAGAAGACAGCAGTCATTTTAATGTAAAATTAAATGTAAACGTATTTAGGAATATATTTGTAATGATGTTTATTTTATTTCCTTCTTTTTTTGAGAACCCCTTTAGTCTGCCAAGATCCCTGTGTGTGTGGGAGGGGGAAGCTATGTAGATACATCTTGCTTATTTAAAACTATTGAGAAAAAGGTCCTAAAAATATTTTGAATTTTGTAGCCATTTCATGTGCATGGCATATAAAGTGGATTTCCAAATAACATGAGAGAATCATGAAATTGTTCTTTGTTACACTCTTCTGATATGAAAAGAAATTGTTGGCTGAAATGAGCTGTGTGCAGAAAAAATGCAATTTTCACCAGACTGGAGAAGCATTTTATTCCACCTATCTTTATTGACCATTTGTGGTATATACCTACGAGCTTTACATTCTGAGGTTAGATATTGATTTTTTTTTTGTTTGCTTCAACATTTTTATTCTTTTAGAAACATGACATATGCTGTGGGGTATTCAATTTGAAATGTTGTAAAGAAGATTAAACTGTTCTCTGCTAATAACATTTTCTGGTGTATTACCTAAATGACCAACCTGGGAGCAATGAAAATGACATGCTAATCTCATACCACAACTACTCAGCACGCACTAAGAATCCCAGTTTCTGAGACAAAAGTGTATATTACTAATGCATATTTTAGTGAAATAATTACACAAGGTTCTAATTAGATGCAATAATTTAATAACCCGTTAACCACTTCATGGCCTAGTGATGAGGTGGTAAAGATGTTACGGTTTTTGGTTTTCTGCTTCTGTTTTTTCCTTTTTCTTCAAATAATAACTTTATGTAATGTACTGGAAAACAGGGAAAAGGTTCCAAGTAGTGTAAAATGCAGGGTAAAATGCAATTATGTAATAATTTTTTAGGTTTCCATGTAAGGAGTACATTGTGCAGTAAAAATGACCTGGTAACGTAATTCTTAATGCCAATTCTGTAAATTACAAATATATAGTTTTTTAATTGTTTTAGTGATTTTAAAAAAATCAGAACTTTGTAGAAAAAATGGCTTGAATCGTCATAACTTTTTATTTTTCAATCAATAGAGCTGTGTGAGGGATTTGCTTTCTACATGGTGAGCTGCTGTTTTTCTTGATACCATTTTGTGTTACATAAATTGGTTTGATCACTTTTTTTGTATTTTTCGGTTCAAGCATTTCCCTGGTCAATGATGTAAGAGGCAGAGGATAACACAGCTAAAGGTACCTTCACATTAAGCGACGCTGCAGCGATACCGACAACGATCCGGATCGCTGCAGCGTCGCTGTTTGGTCGCTGGAGAGCTGTCACACAGACCGCTCTCCAGCGACCAACGATACCGGTAACCAGGGTAAACATCGGGTAACTAAGCGCAGGGCCGCGCTTAGTAACCCGATGTTTACCCTGGTTACCATCCTAAAAGTAAAAAAAAACAAACGCTACACACTTACCTACAGCCGTCTGTCCTCCAGCGCTGTGCTCTGCTCTCCTCCTGTACTGTCTGTGTGAGCACAGCGGCCGGAAAGCAGAGCGGTGATGTCACCGCTCTGCTTTCCGGCTGACCGACGCTCACAGCCAGTACAGGAGGAGTGCAGAGCACAGCGCTGGAGGACAGACAGCGGTAGGTAAGTATGTAGTGTTTGTTTTTTTTTACTTTTAGGATGGTAACCAGGGTAAACATCGGGTTACTAAGCGCGGCCCTGCGCTTAGTTACCCGATGTTTACCCTGTTTACCAGTGAAGACATCGCTGGATCGGTGTCACACACGCCGATCCAGCGATGTCAGCAGGAGTCCAGCGACCAAATAAAGTTCTGGACTTTATTCAGCGACCAACGATCTCCCAGCAGGGGCCTGATCCTTGGTCGCTGTCACACATAACGATATCCTTAACGATATCGTTGCTACGTCACAAAAAGCAACGATATCGTTAACAATATCGTTATGTGTGAAGGTACCTTAACACCTACTCTGTTTAGATAGAGTTAGCTTCCTAACCCACTATGTAGACATGCACCTAACTGTGATGTATGTAGGGGTTAACTTTATTAGGATTACTTTATAACAAGACATTTTAAATTAGGGAACACATTGGATCAATAGAATATGGATTCATTCCCTAAATTAGCTGTCCAGCAGCATAAAATTCAGTAATTTCATACAAAGCCACTGATTTTTCCCACATCAGGCACTAGAAAGAGTGCCGACCCTTATCATGGAAAAAAAACTGTGTACAGCACTATAAGTTATGCAAGGGTTAGCTAAACAATGGCAAGTAAGTACATATGTTTATGTATTTTATTCATCATGATGATAACATAGTTTCAAGATTTAGATATGGTTAGAAAACATTATTATATAGAGGTAGTGTCAGTTGATCTAAACATTTGAGTTACTCAAATGCTCTCCTGACTCTACATCATTTTCCATTTACCACTATGTCACAGTATTGGAGTTGTATTATTCACTTTTAGTATTTTTGAAGCGCAGTAATGGAAATTTCTGCTTGCACTTCAACTGGCCACTTTTTCAGAATCTTCTCATGTGCTTTCCTTCCTCCCTTCCAGATGCTGCCAATCACAGTTGAGCTGCTGATTTAGCAGTCAATCAGTCTCAGATGCTACCCAGCTGTGATTGGCAGCATTCCAACCCCTTTCTGACCTCGGACGGGATAGTACGTCCGAGGTCAGAACCCCTGCTTTGATGCGGGCTCCGGCGGTGAGCCCGCATCAAAGCCAGGACATGTCAGCTGTTTTGAACAGCTGACATGTGCCCGCAATAGCAGCGGGTGAAATCGTGATTCACCCGCCGCTATTAACTAGTTAAATACCGCTGTCAAACGCTGTCAGCTGCATTTAACCGGCGCTTCCGGCTATGCGGCCGGAAATGAGCGCATCGCTGAGCCCCGTCACATGAGCGATGCTTCTGCATAGTAACCATAGAGGTCCTTGAGAACTCTATGGTTACTGATCCCGGCTAGCTGTGAGCACCACCCTGTGGTCGGCGTTCATAGCACACCTGCATTTCTGCTGCATAGCAGCGATCTGATGATCGCTGCTATGTAGCAGAGGCGATCGAGTTGTGCCAGCTTCTTTTGAAGCATGGCAAAAGTAAAAAGAAAGTTAAAAAAATGTGAAAAAAATAAGAAAAATAAAAGTTTAAATCACCCCCCTTTTGCCCCATTCAAAATAAATCAATAAAAAAATCAAACCTACACATATTTGGTATCGCTGCGTTCAGAATCGACTGATCTATCAATAAAAAAAGGCATTAACCTGATCACTAAACAGCGTAGCGAGAAAAAAATTTGAAACGCCAGAATTGTTTTTTTGGTCGCCGCGTCATTGCATTAAAATACAATAACGGGCAATCAAAAAAAACGTATCTGCACCAAAATGGTATCATTAAAAACGCCAGCTTGGCACGCAAAAAATAAGCCCTTAAAAGACCCCAGCTCATGAAAAATGGAGACGCTACGGGTATCAGAAAATGGTGCAATTTTCTTTTTTTTTAGCAAAGTTTGGAATTTTTTTTCGCTACTTAGATAAAAAATACCCTAGACATGTTTGGTGTCTATGAACTCATAATGACCTGGAGAATCATAATGGCAGGTCAGTTTTAGCATTTAGTAAACCTAGCAAAAAAAGCCAAACAAAAAACAAGTGTGGGATTGCACTTTTTTTGCAATTTCACCACACTTGGATTTTTTTCCCGATTTTCTAGTACACGACATGCTAAAACCAATGATATCGTTCAAAAGTACAAATTGTTTCGCAAAAAATAAGCCCTCACATGGCCATATTGATGGAAAAATAAAAAAGTTATGGCTCTGGGAAGGAGGGGAGCGAAAAACACGGAAAAACGGAAAATCCCAAGGTCATGAAGGGGTTAAAGGTAGGGGTAAAAGCACACACACACAGAGAAAACTCTTAAGAAACATTCTGCTGCACGACAAGCAGAGATTTCACATAATGCTCAACAAAAACAACAACTGAGAATAGCTCTGCTCAGCGCACAACAGAAAAGAGCAGTAAAATCAAATTAGCTCAGAGATTTTTACTCTTTAAAAGAGTAAAAGAGGTGTTATCTGTACAACTTTGCACATCTCACTTATTTTTGTAAAATAACTGTATACTGCAAGAAGTTATTTTGCTCCTTGGCTTCATTGAAAAATCTGTAACAAGACTCCAACTTTTCATATCTTATTTATAAAATATTTGCCTTTAGATGTGGCCTCTTCAGGCACCAATGACCTAAAATTACAGCCTTGTGTGTCCCAAATTTGTGTAATTAGTGTTTTCCATTGCATGCCATTTAATAGTCCCTCATGTTACAATTAAGATAAAAGCAAAACGAGATGACTAATACAGATAATGCAACTCCTTACTTACAGCAGCCAGAAAGAGAGGTTGGAAGCTGTGGTATTTTTTATGATGAAGACAAGAACTTCTTTGGATTTTGTACAGTATCAGAAAACATCAAATTAAGTGACCCTCGTCTGGTGTCAAAAGCAACAGCAAACTTTTACTAGTCCCCCAAAATCTTAGAGCTAGAGAATGGTCTTCAGCTGATTGTTTATAGCTGATAATAAAGTCCATTATTTCTAGCTGGAAAAAGTTTTAAAGATGGCCTGAAATTAAGCAGAGCTGAAAGCTAAAGCTATGAGCGGCACACTAATTAAAATGAATAAAAGCAGCAAGGTGACCTCATTACTGTTATGTTTCTCACCGGAGCTATGAATCCTTTAAGTTAGAATTGGTTTGGCTCTGCAAAGAGACTGGGTTGTGGAGTCAAATGGAATGTCCTCATTCTCGACTCTTAACCTTGATGGGTAGTTATGGTCTATTCAAGTTGGATTCCTAGGTGGGCACCATCAAATCTCTAATTGTGGACAGGTGTACTGTGGTAAATGGAACCAAAGTCAGGAAATAAACCAAAAGTTAATACTGGTAGAAGAACAACAAGTAATAGGTGATAAAACTATAGACATAGAAAAATTCCAAATCTGGAAGCAAGGAGGAGGTCAAGATCAGAAGGTTAGGCACAGGAACAAATAGACAGGCAAGAATTGTACTTTAAATTTCAGGAGAGGTGCAGAAACCAAAGTTCCTCTAAAGTAAGCCGTCATTGGCCTGATGCCAAGTTTGTTGCCAAATAGACTGCAAATTGGAGCTTTGTGTTCATCCAGCAGGATAACGGCAGAAGATAATGAAATCGCTGGTGCAAAGGTTTTTGGTTGCCCACTAGTGGAAATCACCACAGGATCTGTGTAATGTGGGTAACAATTGCTTGCTATTCTGCCTATTAAATAACATGCTGATGTATATTATTTTTTTCACCTCAACATATTAAGTCTCTTTATAGTTACAAGGAACTTTTCATTTGATTCATGCTGTCCAAACCACAGTCAGCATGAATCAGAGCCAGGCTGCACAATTGCAGCCAGGTATATTATCTTTTGAAATGCTCCGGTGTTCTAGAGAAAATAGAGATAGTAGTTCCTATGTAGACATGAGGGAGATACCCTTGAATCACCTCACACAGTGCTGGGAAAAGCCAGCTAGGGGTTAAGCTAGACTAAAGGTACCGTCACACATAGCGACGCTGCAGCGATACCGACAACGATCCGGATCGCTGCAGCGTCGCTGTTTGGTCGCTGGAGAGCTGTCACACAGACAGCTCTCCAGCGACCAACGATCCCGAGGTCCCCGGTAACCAGGGTAAACATCGGGTAACTAAGCGCAGGGCCGCGCTTAGTAACCCGATGTTTACCCTGGTTACCATCCTAAAAAGTAAAAAAACAAACACTACATACTTACCTTCCGCTGTCTGTCCTCGGCGCTCTGCTTTTCTGGTCTGGCTGTGAGCGCCGGGCAGCCAGAAAGCAGAGCGGTGACGTCACCGCTCTGCTTTCCGGCTGACCGACGCTCACAGCCAGAGCATGAGGAGAGCAGAGCACAGCGCCGGGGACAGACAGCGGTAGGTAAGTATGTAGTGTTTGTTTTTTTACTTTTACGCTGGTAACCAGGGTAAACATCGGGTTACTAAGCGCGGCCCTGCGCTTAGTAACCCGATGTTTACCCTGGTTACCAGCGAAGACATCGCTGAATCGGTGTCACACACGCCGATTCAGCGATGTCTACGGGGAGTCCAGCGACGAAATAAAGTTCTGGACTTTCTTCCCCGACCAGTGATCTCCCAGCAGGGGCCTGATCGCTGCTGCCTGTCACACTGGACGATATCGCTAGCGAGGACGCTGCAACGTCACGGATCACTAGCGATATCGTCTAGTGTGACAGTACCTTAACTTCTGTCTCTGGTCCCCAGCCAGCACTTCCCAGACATTGACAGGTCTCTCTCTCTTGTTACATAGAGAGAGATCACCTGGCGGCATTGGGAAAAGCAGCACTTGGAAGGGTAGATCTTCTAAATAAACACCAGGGTGTTTCAGATAAAAATATACCTGGCTATACCTGCACCAGAAGTATCCTCCTATGTGTTGTGCTGTGCTTCTATATTTCAGCAGCTTCCTACAACTTTCTGGTATTACTTAGTCAGAAGGAAATAAACTGTCTGTCATGCTTCTGGATTTGTGCCCTTGGTTCTGTGGTTGGCATCTCTTTCCACTGGGCCACAATACATAACCTTCTCATTGGGTGTTTTACTTCTGCTATATTTGTTTCTGTCAGTTTTGGGTAACAGGTGTTTTTAATTGACTCTAATTGTCTGTCCTATCACCTTTTGGGTGCACCTTCCCCTACTGATGTTTCCTGCTGGTGATAGATTTTGTTTACTTCATTCACGTTGCTGTAGTTTGTGTTGGTTGCAGTAGTTTTGTGTGTGATTCCTTTACTCATTAGGGAACTGCTACTCTAGAGATCCTAGGAGTTGCTAAGGACATTCAGGGTAACTCTCTTTCATTTGGGGGCACCATTACGTTATCTTAAGGTGCCATCCTCTGTGGTCAGGCACAGACAGACAAAGTTAGAGAGGGGCTTTTCCTAATCTGAAATGGAACCTGTCAGGTTCAGGTATTTGACTTTGTGCTTCATACGTTACCCATATCAATGTGCTTTGGCAGTCATAATACCTCCTCTTATTTGTTTATAGTAGATATAACATAACTACTGTATTGGGCTAATAGAAGACCATTCACTACTCCTAACAGATGTTATATACTTAGTTTGGTGAACCATTACCATTAATGAACAATTCTGCAGTAACTCTTCTTATAGCTCTGCCTTGTGCCTTTGTTATTCTTCCTCAATATTTAAAAAAATATATTAACTGGTGGCAACCATTCCCCTTGTTAAAAGGATAAGTCCTTACACTGACAGCACTGATTGGACACTGTTAGGCCGGGTTCACATTAGCATTTCTGTACGCAGCGTATGATCCGCATAGATCCACATGCGTCAGGTGTACATATCTTTAACATGGTGTATGCAGGGACATGCGTTTGCATGCGATTACATGCGGATGCGTACGCACGCATTGTTTCGCGGTGTACGGCGGTGACCGGCGAACGCAGCATGTTACATTTTTGAGGCGTCAAACATTGTGCAATCATGCGTATGTGGATGATTGCAGATGAGGGCGTAAAAAAAATGCATTACTGTCTATGGGAACGCATTGGTACATAGGGACATGCGTACGCATGCATTCGATACGCATGCATACTTTAGACTGTGCATGTCCAGAAAATGATGTCACCACCTCCATCAAGCAATAAAAAACGCAAACGCATGCCAAAACGCATTTAAACACATGCACACATAGCGTTTTTTGCGTCATGCATAAGATGATGCAGAGGTGTAAGCATGCGTTTGCGCATGCAGATGATACGCTGCACACAGAAACGCTAATGTGAACCTAGCCTTAGAGAGACACACACCAAACTAGAAACTACTAGCTGTTAATTTATTAAGATATTTACAGTAGGAATAACAGATGAAATGCAAAACTTTGAACTCTAATAAAGATGCTCCAGAACTGTCATTTCATGAAGAATTGAACTATTTATCAAAAACAGATCTCACACTGACAAGTTCTCATTAATAAGGTCAAGTGATATATTATTGTTACAATATTGGTTCCTACCACATTATAGATGTATATTTAGGTATGTTTTTTTTTATCGGTTGGTTAGACAATGAATCTAGTCTATTGAGGGAAATCTGTCATGCCATTGGTGCATTCTGTCCAGTCTCACAAGGGCCTAGTTCCAGCTCCAAAGCAGCAAGAAGCTTTTGTCACATAAAGAGTTGCATTGTAATGAGCTACTGGACTGGAAAGGGCCCATATATAGTTCTTAGACAGGCCCCTCTTCTGTCTGTCCCTGTGTTTCGGGACCCAGCACCTTCACTAAATTTTAATGTCCAGCTTTTAGATTTACTAAATTCACAGAAGCACCCGTTCTGTGAAGGTGTCAGGTGGAACACTAGACACTTGTATATCCATTTTAAAAGAAAGTATAAAGATTATAAATTATTATAAATTATTATTGATGTCAGGATAAGTTATGTTATTATTATTTTTATTTTGTGACCATGTAATAAGAATTTCCATAGACAGCAAAAGAAAAATAACGTAAAAAATAGATACTAGCAGGGAATTTCTAGTCATACTGGTTTCCTGACTTCTGGGAATCTGATACACCAGCTACCCATGGAAACATACAAGTAATAGAGAGTGTCAAAGGAGGAACAAGGAGAGTTTTGGCATAAAGTCCTGAGATTCTTCTGACAACCCGGTACATATGGCTCTATAAGGGCGATGACTGTTGGGCAGATTATAGCTGCACTTTTTTGATTAATTTGTTTTAAAGCATGACTCCAGATTTCTTTTGAATTATTTCAGTGCTAGAGTGGTATTACTAATCTAAGTTCACTGCCCCATGTCTTATCCTCACAAGCCGCTGTCTTCAGGTCTTCTTGGCGACACTCTACTCCCACGACTGCAACAGCAACTTCTGAATGACCGGAAGCAGGTAATGGTTACAGCATACACTGGAGAGATCCGGCAGGTCACAAACTTTTGGAGACTGACATGAGCGGTGCCAAGATCAGCTGAAGATGGTGTCTGATAAGCATAAGACCAGAGGCAAGGAATTTAGATTAGAAACACCACTCCAACACTGCATTAGAAAAACACTGGAGTGGTGCTTTGTGGACTTTGTCCACTACTTTAACATTGATGACCTATCCTTAGGATAGGTCATCAGTATCAGATTGGTGGGGGGTGCAATATCCAGAACCACCACAATCAGCCATCCTAGATGCCGGTGAAAGCAGGAACTGCTCAGTTTCTGAGCTGCTCTGTCTACTGTCAGTGACTGCAGCCGGGTTCTACACATCAGCCACCTATTTAAATCAATAGGGGTCAGATGTGCAATACCCTGCCATGGCCACTATTTGTAGACAGAGCAGCTCTGTAACTGAGCATTTCAGGAAGTCACAGACAACAAGGATAGCTGATCAGTGGGGGTACCAGGTGTCACACCCCCACTGATCCAACATTGATGGCCTATCCCAAGGATAGGCCATCAATGTTAAAATAGTGGACAGCCTCTTTAAACAAATAAATGGCTTCCAGGTTGATAGCTGAACTTTAGGTGCAGCTTTTGCATTGTCATGTAAAGTATATAAATCAGTCAATGCATTAACGTGTGCTATACTTAAGTGACAAGAGGCAGCCAGCTATGCTGTAGTGGAAACCTGATCAGGAACACTTCCCAAATCATAGGGATTTACCAAACATCTTTAAAGACCTGTCAAAATAATTAATAGGTTGTGTGTAAGTGCTTTACTAGCAATGAGTTTGGAACAATGCCAGTTTCTTACTTATGAGAATCTTGGAGACAAACCTAGAAAATTACAGACTTGTAACTGTAAACTACATTTTCCACTGTACTTAATCTCTTCCATACAGAAGACAGGAGGAGAAGAAAAAAACTGTCTACAGTGCCTGGAAATAAAATTGACTCTACAGGCAATATTAAAAGCCAGTAAATGTCAAATAAACCCAATACTTTCCCAACTTTCCATGCTGGTAAATTATGTATATTTTGCTGTTGTAAATGATTTTGTGATTTATGGATAATTTTTTGGAATTTATTTTGGGGTTATAGAATTTGATATTAATTATATTTTAACTAAAATAATTTTTTTCTAAACATTTTAAACTGTGCTGCAATTACAGAGGAAACACAAGTGAATATATTATTGCAAAATATACCTGCAAAATATACCTGTCACAGTTCTACCTCTCAGGGTGTCTGGGATGCAATTACTGAAAGCTCGGATGTCCAATCTGGTATAGGGGTGTGCTGAAGCTGTCAGTGTGTTGATTGACAGCTCGACTATCCAATCTGAGACTGTGAGGCGTCGGCTGTCTCCAGGTGTTCATTGTTTCAGGTAATTACCATGCTACTTAACTGAGTCTCCCAGAACTCTGTTAGACGTACATTCAGCTTGTGAGGTTTGTTATCCTGTGCCTTGAGTTCTGTTTGCTTGATCTGTTGCCTGACCTTGGACTTCATTCTGACCATCTGCCTGTATAACCCCTTCAGCTCTGATCTGTTATCATCCCGGTACTCTGACCTTGGAAGGTTACCTGACTACACTTTTGTCTCTATATAGAAGCTGGGCATAAATCCAAGAAAAATAATAAAGTGAAATAGCAATTGGATAAAACGTAGCCTTTAATAGGTATAAGTTAAAAAATGGTAAACATACAACATATAAACAGGGGAGGGACACCCGTGTGTCTATGTGACCCTAACCAACACAGAAAGGGGAAGAAAAAACAAAATACAAAAAAACACATAAAATACTGACAGTACCGTAGCCACTAAATACTGTTGGGTTGATAATCCAAAGTGCCGTTTAAACTGTACGGCCAACTATTGTTATACTTCAACACCAGATACACTGTCATATATCAAAATAGAGCACATATGTGAAGTACCCTATACACCATAAATGGTACATAGATAAGTATGTCTGGATATATCATAGGTGTATAGACCCAAGAAAAGGTGAGGCACCACAATACTATATAGACACCCTGTACTATTACACCAAAGAGATAATATACTTATTTCTCATGCTTGATCATATGCCATAGGCCCAGAATAATATAGCCTGCTAGGGTCCGTAGCGTTCAAGGGTAATGAGTTAGTATAGATATAACGGTGCCGTAAACATTGGGCGCCGTGGGTAACTGTCAGTAGTCTAGCAGCATATAAGAGGCATATAATAGACCAAAGGTTAATGTCACCATGACAAATAACAAGACCGGGACCACGCTGCCCCATGAATACCTTTCATGAGCATCCCCCTTGTGTATATTGGTGCGGTCTAGAACCTTATAACACAATTCTGGTTGTCATAGAGCGGCACCTGTCCGTGCCAATTTAACATAAGGTACAATTATAAGGGTGAGAAGGCCTCTGTATAAATTGGCGTCTCCCAAAGACGGAATGGGAGACGCAAATTTATACAGAGGCCTTCTCACCCTTTGAGAGACAGGATGACTCTCTCCATCATCGGGTGAGATCTACCCATATAATTGTACCTTATGTTAAATTGGCACGGACAGGTGCCGCTCTATGACAACCAGAATTGTGTCATAAGGTTCTAGACCGCACCAATATACACAAGGGGGATGCTCATGAAAGGTATTCATGGGGCAGCGTGGTCCCGGTCTTGTTATTTGTCATGGTGACATTAACCTTTGATCTATTATATGCCTCTTATATGCTGCTAGACTACTGACAGTTACCCACGGCGCCCAATGTTTACAGCACCGTTATATCTATACTAACTCATTACCCTTGAACGCTACGGACCCTAGCAGGCTATTTTATTCTGGGCCTATGGCATATGATCAAGCATGAGAAATAAGTATATTATCTCTTTGGTGTAATAGTACAGGGTGTCTATATAGTATTGTGGTGCCTCACCTTTTCTTGGGTCTATACACCTATGATATATCCAGACATACTTATCTATGTACCATTTATGGTGTATAGGGTACTTCATATATGTGCTCTATTTTGATATATGACAGTGTATCTGGTGTTGAAGTATAACAATAGTTGGCCGTACAGTTTAAACGGCACTTTGGATTATCAACCCAACAGTATTTAGTGGCTACGGTACTGTCAGTATTTTATGTGTTTTTTTGTATTTTGTTTTTTCTTCCCCTTTCTGTGTTGGTTAGGGTCACATAGACACACGGGTGTCCCTCCCCTGTTTATATGTTGTATGTTTACCATTTTTTAACTTATACCTATTAAAGGCTACGTTTTATCCAATTGCTATTTCACTTTTGTCTCTACCATCTGTTTATGACTTACCCTCCTGGCTTATGACCTTGGACTCCTTAACCATTCTGACTCATGGCTTGGCCTTGAGAAGTGACTAGCATCACAATACCCTTAAAGGGCTTTCCTGGAACTACGACATTGATGACCTATCAGTAGGAATTCAAGTGAACGGGAGGTAAATGGCATTACTTGATAGTGATTATAAAACAATGTGCAAAATGGAGTGGGGAATACATCTGGCACATCAAAGAATTAGCTGCCTGCTCTAGCAGCAGGCAGATGAAACTAATGAACAGCACAGATATGTGAATTATTTAGTGGCAGACACCGCAAGGGTTGACATAACATAGGTTCAATCTGTGCAGTGACAAAGGGGCTATTGTACTGCAAAAGGCCCACCCATATACTATTCTTGCACAGGGGCCATCTTCTGCCTATGTCTGCCAATGAGATGCCTAATACTATACTATAACTGGAATTCATTTGGTCGGTTATCAGTACGGTTGTTCAACAGTAAAATAATTTTTCTTCAGACAGGGATTGTTTGAAAATAACAAATGGAGGAATATTCGCCATCTTTGTACTTTTTGGATCCAGTGTTGGAAACTGCAGAAGCTTGATCTGGCTTCAAAATCAGTGTTTGCTCCACTCAGAAGTCACAGCACCGCTTCAGCCCATTATTAGCTTCAGTGGTCAGCTGACTCAAAGAATGTTTCATTGGATGTTTCCCTGATGATGCACTCTTCTAGTCACCTGACTGCTACAGCCAATTACAGGCTGCGTTGCTGAACCTTTCAAATGTGCAGATACCTAGAGCTGAACACACTGGATCCATGGAGACCCTGGAAGATCAGTATGTCTATATTCTTTTTTTTTTTAAATGTTACTATTGGACAAGCCCTTTAGGCTCATGCACTCATATTACATATTACAGATCTCTTTTCTATTGTACTGCATCTCATGATTTTATACAGACGTTTATACAAACGCGAAAGAAAACAATTGTGGCATGTTCATTGTATTCTGTTTGCAAACTAGTAATATCTCTATGCAAGTGGCGTCATATTGAGCTTGTAGAGCTTTGTAGTAAAGGAGCAGTCTCTGTACAATACTGCACAGCTTTCTGCCGGTGCATGGAGGATCCTAGATGCCAGACATCCAGCAAACATTTCTTTTGCTGACTTCAGACAACTCCTGTGCACCACAGAATAATGGAACCATAAAATACAGCCTGTAAAATATTACAGATTTTATGTTTTTAAAAACTAAATGATCTAAAACAAACCACAAGAAATAACGTCTAGCATGCTATTTATTCTGAAAAATTGTATAAATACAATTCCAAATAATTTCCAGATAGTACGTCAATTAATGTCATAACTACATTACACAAAACTATTATTTAAAAGCCAAAGTTCTGAATATCGACTGGGACCAATCTACTTTCCTCCAGTTTATGCAAAGTATAAAATAAGAAGATGGAGCTTCTATCTGCATTCATTCACAGTTTCTAACTCAATTTCCTCCTTGTCAAAATATAGGACAAATGAACGTTGAATACTTTTATAGCACTGGTCAGAAGAACTAATAAATATAATGCATTATGTCTTCTTTTTCCTATTTGCTATCTCAACAGAGAAGCAGTTTTTACTAAGGAAGCAGCAAAGCTGATGTTACGATTATACAGTAGGTTTTTGCAGCAGTCCCATGTAAAATCACAATAACATGCGTTCAATTTCACATTCCAGCATACTGTGTACTAAAATAATGACTAATGGAATCATGTTGATACTTAGAAACACCAACTATAACCACAACTCTCACCTAAATACACCCCTAAAATTTGCAAATTTAATAAAAAAATTTTTTACAAATAAATATTGATTCTTACCATGTTTTCAACATAAAAATGAAGTCTTCAAAACAGGCTGCTTTGTCTGGTCACTTTCTGGCTGGCTGGTCTCATATAGGAATTGAAGGGGCCTTTGGCTACAAGTCTCCAGTTAGGCTACTTTCACACTTGCAGGATGCAGTGCTTGCAGGATGTGTTTTTTCTCCATTGACTAACATTAGCGATGCATTGCGACACGTCGCAACCGTCGTGCGACGGTTGCGCCGTGTTGTGGCGGACGATCGACAGCAAAAAACGTTACATGTAACATTTTTTGCAGCGTTGTATCCGCCATTTCCGACCGCTCATGCGTGGCCGGAACTCCGCCCCCACCTCCCCGCAAATCACAATGGGGCAGCGGATGCGCTGGAAAAATGCATCCGCTGCCCCCGTTGTGCGGCGCTTGCACAGTATGCGTCGGTACGTCGGGCCGACGCAGCGCGACGGCCCTGTACCGACACTAATGTGAAAGTAGCCTTACTCTGTGCGACAGCAGACTTGGGAATCCTCACATCACGCACATTGTGCACTGTGAGGATTCTCCGCTGCCAGCACCAACACCACACAGTCATGTGACTGCAAATATGTGATTTGCATACCTCTGGCCACATTCAGACTAGACTGTTTACAGTCTCGCTCAATCCACCAGCATTGAGAGAGGCCACGTCCATCTAGTCTGCAGTTGACAGCATGTATGCAAATGACATCCTCGCAGGCACAAATCCTCATAGCATGTACTGTACGTGATGTGAGGATTCACGAGTCTGCAGCCACATAGAAGCCAGATAACCCCTCTAAAATTAGCCATGATGCAATCTGTCAAAAATGTATATTTATCACATACAGACAGCTTGCAAAATGCTCGAGATATTTATGTGCCTTATTTCCTAGTGATTCTGACAGGAGATTAGCACTGCCGAAACCATGGTCATCATGAATTACATATTGGCTGCGGTATTCCAGCAAACAGGTCTCTCCCAATGTGTGTGTATAATGGGAGACCTGTCAGATTACAAGAGTGGGGAGTAGGGTTGAGCGAAACGGGTCGTTCATTTTCAAAAGTCGCCGACTTTTGGCAAAGTCGGGTTTCATGAAACCCGATCCGACCCCTGTGCGGGGTCGGCCATGCGGTACGCGACTTTCGCGCCAAAGTCGCGTTTCAATGACGCGAAAAGCGCCGTTTCTCAGCCAATGAAGGTAAACGCAGAGTGTGGGCAGCGTGATGACATAGGTCCTGGTCCCCACCATCTTAGAGAAGGGCATTGCAGTGATTGGCTTGCTGTCTGCGGCGTCACAGGGGCTATAAAGGGGAGTTCCCGCCGACCGCCATGTTACTGCTGCTGATCTGAGCTTAGGGAGAGGTTGCTGCCGCTTCGTCAGAAGCAGGGATAGCGTTAGGCAGGGTCCATTAACCACCAAACCGCTTGTGCTGTAGCGATTTCCACTGCCCAACACCACCTTCGGTGTGCAGGGACAGTGGAAGCTACTTTTTTTTTTTTTCCCCTCAGCGCTGTAGCTCATTGGGCTGCCCTAGAAGGCTCCCTGATAGCTGCATTGCTGTGTGTACGCCGCTGTGCAAACCAACTGCTTTTTTCAAAGCACAAATCCTCTTGTTCATTCCTTTCTGCACAGCTATCTTTTTGGTTTGTACACACTTTTTATTTAATTTGTGCATCAGTCCACTCCTTATTGCTGCCTGCCATACCTGGCTGAGATTACTGCAGGGAGATAGTAATTGAAGGACACTCCCTGTTTTTTTTTTTTTTTTTGTGGGAGATTAAGATTGACATTTCTGCTAGAGTGCCATCCCTGTCTGTGTCATCTCTCACTCAGTGGGCCATAGAAAGCCTATTTATTTTTTTGCTTGATTTGGGTTATAAAATCTACCTGAAAAAATCACTACATCAATCAGTGGGAGAAAAATATTGGCCTCAGGGCTTGTGTGCCACTCTTGACTCCTGTGTGTGCCATCTCTCAGTCAGTGGGCCATAGAAAGCCTATTTATTATTTTTTTTATTGGGTTTATAAATTTTCCCTGGAACAAAAAAAAAAAAAGTGGGAGATTAATATTGGCCTCTGGGCTTGTGTGCCAGTCCTGAGCGTGCCATCTCTCTCACAAATAGTGGGCCATAGAAAGCCTATTTATTTTTTTTGCTTGATTTGGGTTCTAAAATCTACCTGAAAAAATCACTACATCAATCAGTGGGAGAAAAATATTGGCCTCAGGGCTTGTGTGCCACTCCTGACTCCTGTGTGCATCATCACTCACTCAGTGGGCCATAGAAAGCCAAATTTTTTTTTTTTTTTGCTTTATTTGGGTTCTAAATTCTACCTGAAAAAATCAATAAATCAATCAGTGGGAGATTAATATTGGCCTTTGGGCTTGTGTGCCAGTCCTAAGCGTGCCATCTCTCTCTCTCTCAGATAGTGGGCCATAGAAAGCCTATTTATTATTTTTTTTATTGGGTTTATAAATTTTCCCTGGAACAAAAAAAAAAAAGTGGGAGATTAATATTGGCCTCTGGGCTTGTGTGCCAGTCCTGAGCGTGCCATCTCTCTCACAAATAGTGGGCCATAGAAAGCCTATTTATTTAATTTTTTTTTGGTTTTATAAATTCTCCCTGAAAAAAAAAGGGAGATCACTACATCAATCAGTGGGAGATAAATATTGGCCTCTGGGCTTGTGTGCCACTCCTGACTCCTGTGTGCGTCATCTCTCACTCAGTGGGCCATAGAAAGCCTTTTTTTGTTTTATTTGTTTTCTAAATTCTCCCTGAAAAAATCATTTTATTTTATTTGGTTTCTAAATTCTTCCTGAAAAAATCATTTTATTCTATTATTTTTTTTTCCTAAAGTCTCCCTGAAAAAAAAAAAAAAAACAAATCAGTGGGAGATTAATATTGCCCTTTCTGCTTGTGTGCCAGTCTTGACTCCTGGGTGTGCCATCTCTCTCTCTCTCTCTCCAATTGTGGGCCATAGAAAGCCTATTATTTTTTTAGCTTGATTTGGGTTCCAAAATCTACCTGAAAAAATCACTACATCAATCAGTGGGAGATAAATATTGGCCTCTGGGCTTGTGTGCCACTCCTGACTCCTGTGTGCGTCATCTCTCACTCAGTGGGCCATAGAAAGCCTTTTTTTGTTTTATTTGTTTTCTAAATTCTCCCTGAAAAAAATCATTTTATTTTATTTGGTTTCTAAATTCTTCCTGAAAAAATCATTTTATTCTATTATTTTTTTTTCCTAAAGTCTCCCTGAAAAAAAAACAAACAAACAAATCAGTGGGAGATTAGTATTGCCCTTTCTGCTTGTGTGCCAGTCTTGACTCCTGGGTGTGCCATCTCTCTCTCTCTCTCTCCAATTGTGGGCCATAGAAAGCCTATTATTTTTTTAGCTTGATTTGGGTTCCAAAATCTACCTGAAAAAAATCACTACATCAATCAGTGGGAGATAAATATTGGCCTCTGGGCTTGTGTGCCACTCCTGACTCCTGTGTGCGTCATCTCTCACTCAGTGGGCCATAGAAAGCCTTTTTTTGTTTTATTTGTTTTCTAAATTCTCCCTGAAAAAATCATTTTATTTTATTTGGTTTCTAAATTCTTCCTGAAAAAATCATTTTATTCTATTATTTTTTTTTCCTAAAGTCTCCCTGAAAAAAAAAAAAAACAAATCAGTGGGAGATTAATATTTACATTTGTGCTTCAGTGACAGTCCTGCGTGTGTGGCATCTCTCTCATTTGTTGCCACCAACAACAGAGTGTGTAACATTGTGCCTGATTTTCGTTGTGGTCTCACTCACCTGTAAAGGGGTAGCTAAATCATACTGAAGTTATAGCTCACCGTGTAAGTTTTGTGACAGCAACAAATACCGTTAGTTTGTTTACGTTTTTAAAACAATGAGGAAGTCTGGTGGAAGAGGTCGTGGCCGGGGGCGTTCATTGTCAGCTGGTAATGAGGGTAGTGGTAGTGGTGGAGCATCAGCCGGTCGTGGGAAAAAAAATATTGCACCTAAGTCTGGAGCTGTGGAGCCAGGTTCGTCGTCTGGCTACACAAGGCCTCGAACGCTCCCTTTTCTGGGAGTAGGAAAACCGCTTTTAAAGCCGGAGCAGCAAGAGCAAGTTTTGGCTTATCTTGCTGACTCAGCCTCTAGCTCTTTTGCCTCCTAAGCGCGTCGTTAGTGGATGTTCACGGTCAGGGACAAGTCGCTTCCTTGTCCTCTTCAGCAAAAACAACAACAGAGAAGAATGCAGCAGGCGACACAACGGGTTACTCCATGGAGCTCTTTACACATACCGTCCCTGGCGTAGAAAGTGAAGCAGTTAACAGTCCATGCCCATTACAAGTTGAATCTGACATGGAGTGCACTGATGCACAGCCACAGCCAGACTACTATGCTGGTCCTTTGACTCAGACCACAACATTGCCCTCGCAGGGTAATGATCAAGAATCAGAACCTCATGAGACTATGTTGCCCCCTCACGAACGCTATACCACCGACCGACACGGTGCCACAGACGAAGTTGCAGACGAGCTACAAGAAGAGGTAATAGATGACCCAGTTCTTGACCCCGATTGGCAGCCATTGGGGGAACAGGGTGCAGGCGGCAGCAGTTCTGAAGCGGAGGAGGAGGGGCCGCAGCAGGCATCAACATCGCAACAGGTTCCATCTGCCGGGCCCGTATCTTGCCCAAAACGCGTGGCAAAGCCAAAACCTGTTGGAGGACAGCGTGGCCATCCGGTTAAAGCTCAATCTGCAATGCCTGAAAAGGTATCCGATGCTAGAAAGAGTGCAGTCTGGCATTTTTTTAAACAACATCCAATTGATCAGCGCAAAGTCATCTGTCAAAAATGTTCAACTACCTTAAGCAATGGACAGAATCTGAAAAGTCTCAATACAAGTTGCATGCATAGACATTTAACCACCATGCATTTGCAAGCCTGGACTAACTACCAAACGTCCCTTAAGGTTGTAGCACCCTCGGCCAATGAAGCTAGTTAGCAACGCAACATCCCTTCCGGCAGTGTAGGGCCACCATTTTCCGCACCACCTGCAGTATCTGTGCAGGTTTCTTTGCCAGGCCAAAGCAGTCAGGGTCAGGGAATCACCAGTTTCGTAGTAGGAAACACTGCATCTAGGGCACCGGCGGCAACAATACCATCTCCCACCGTCTCTCAGTCTGCCATGTCCACCGGCACCCCCGCTAGTTCCACGATCTCCAGCTCTCCAGTCCAGCTCACCCTACATGAGACTATGGTTAGAAAAAGGAAGTACTTAGCCTCGCATCCGCGTACACAGGGTTTGAACGCCCACATAGCTAGACTAATCTCGTTAGAGATGATGCCCTACCGGTTAGTTGAAAGCGAAGCTTTCAAAGCCCTGATGGACTACGCTGTACCACGCTACGAGCTACCCAGTCGACACTTTTTTTCCAGAAAAGCCATCCCAGCCCTCCACCAGCATGTTAAAGAGCGCATCGTCCATGCACTCAGGCAATCTGTGAGCACAAAGGTGCACCTGACAACAGATGCATGGACCAGTAGGCATGGCCAGGGACGTTACGTGTCCATCACGGCACACTGGGTGAATGTTGTGGATGCAGGGTCCACAGGGGACAGCAAGTTTGGGACAGTTCTGCCTAGCCCACGGTCTAGGAAACAGTTGGCTGTAGCCGTTCGCACCCCCTCCTCCTCCTCTTCGTCCTCCTGCAGAAGCGAGAGCTCGTCCACAGACCGCAGTCGCACAACCACTCCATCCGCAGCTGCCACTGTTGCACACCAGGTCTCCCATTATGGGGCAGCTACTGGCAAACGTCAGCAGGCTGTATTGGCTATGAAGTGTTTGGGCGACAACAGACACACCGCGGAAGTTCTGTCCGAGTTCTTGCAGAAAGAAACGCAGTCGTGGCTGGGCACTGTAGATCTTGAGGCAGGCAAGGTAGTGAGTGATAACGGAAGGAATTTCATGGCTGCCATCTCCCTTTCCCAACTGAAACACATTCCTTGCCTGGCTCACACCTTAAACCTGGTGGTGCAGTGCTTCCTGAAAAGTTATCCGGGGTTATCCGACCTGCTCCTCAAAGTGCGTGGACTTTGCTCACATATCCGCCGTTCGCCCGTACACTCCAGCCGTATGCAGACCTATCAGCGTTCTTTGAACCTTCCCCAGCATCGCCTAATCATAGACGTTGCAACAAGGTGGAACTCAACACTGCACATGCTTCAGAGACTGTGCGAACAGAGGCGGGCTGTTATGTTTTTGTGGGAGGATACACATACACGGGCAGGCAGTAGGATGGCAGACATGGAGTTGTCAGGTGTGCAGTGGTCGAAGATTCAAGACATGTGTCAAGTCCTTCAGTGTTTTGAGGAATGCACACGGCTGGTTAGTGCAGACAACGCCATAATAAGCATGAGCATCCCCCTAATGCGTCTGCTGATGCAAAGTTTGACGCACATAAAGGATCAGGCGTCTGCAGCTGAGGAAGAGGAAAGCCTTGATGACAGTCAGCCATTGTCTGGCCAGGGCAGTGTACAGGACGAGTTAGCGGGCGAAGAGGAGGAGGAGGACGAGGAGGATGATGGGGATGATTATATTTTTAATGAGGAAGCTTTTCCGGGGCCACTGGAAATTGGTGGCGCGGCAAGGCCGGGTTCTGGTTTTTGGAGGGACACAAGTGACGTGGATTTGCCTGAAACTGCCCCTCAACCAAGCACAACCGCAGATTTGAGAACTGGAACTTTGGCCCACATGGCGGATTATGCCTTACGTATCCTCAAAAGGGACACACGCATAACTAAAATGATGAACGATGACGATTACTGGTTGGCCTGCCTCCTTGATCCTCGCTATAAAGGCAAATTGCAAAATATAATGCCACATGAGAACTTGGAACTAATATTAGCAACCAAACAATCAACTCTTGTTGACCGTTTGCTTCTGGCATTCCCTGCACACAGCGCCCGTGATCGTTCTCACACGAGCTGTAGGGGCCAGCAGACCAGAGGAGTTAGAGGGGCAGAAATCAGAAGTGGCGTTGGCCAGAGGGGTTTTCTGACCAGGTTGTGGAATGATTTTGCTATGACCGCAGACAGGACAGGTACTGCAGCATCAATTCAAAGTGACAGGAGACAACATTTGTCCAGTATGGTTACAAACTATTTTTCATCCCTTATCGATGTTCTCCCTCAACCGTCATTCCCATTTGATTACTGGGCATCAAAATTAGACACCTGGCCAGAATTGGAAGAATATGCATTGCAGGAGCTTGCTTGCCCGGCAGCTAGTGTCCTATCAGAAAGAGTATTCAGTGCTGCAGGGTCAATACTAACAGAAAAAAACACTCGTCTGGCTACCCAAAATGTAGATGATCTAACCTTCATTAAAATGAACCACAACTGGATTTCGAAATCTTTTGCCCCACCTTGCCCGGCTGACACCTAGCTTTCCTATGAAAAGGTCTTGCCTGTGGACTATTCTGAATGCCTTTTCCAATCTCGTAATTTTCTGCACCTGATTGTCCAGCATCCGACATGTTTACACCTCACTAAATGGCCAAACTCCCCACACGGGGCCGTGGTATCGACACTTGGCGACAGCACCCGTGAGAGTGCTGTTTGTCTGAAGAGGTGGGTGTGCCCGCTTTTGGTCGACGGCACTGCCACTGGGTCCCTCCTAGTACAATAAAGTGTCTCTGGCGGTGGTGGTGCGCACCCAACGTCAGACACACCGTTGTAATATGAGGGGCCCTGGGCCTGTACCGCAGGCCACAAGACAGTTCCCCCCCAGCTCAAACAGTGCTCTACCACTTGCAAAATTATCTCACAGCTCCACCAATGTTTAGTCTATGCGCTGACATCCTTCAATGCCTGCCACTGACAATACCATTGTATTGACATTTTTGTTATGTTAGGCCTTCGAAGCCTGTCTGCGGTCACTCCTTCCACTATGCCTCCACTGACCACACCACTGCTGCCCGTGTACCCCTGGAACCAATTTAAAATTGCCTACAGCCAGCCCAATTTTTTTATTTTAGGCCTTCGATGCCTGTCTGCAGTCCGTTCTTTCTACTACTACTACACTGACCAGGCCACTGCTGCCCGTGTACCCCTGGAACCAATTTAAAATTGCCTACAGCCATGTGTTATTATTTTAGGCCTTCGATGCCTGTCTGCGGTCACTCCTTCCACTAGGCCTCCACTGACCACACCACTGCTGCCCGTGTACCCCTGGAACCAATTTAAAATTGCCTACAGCCAGCCCAATTTTTTTATTTTAGGCCTTCAATGCCTGTCTGCAGTCTGTTCTTTCTACTACTACTACACTGACCAGGCCACTGCTGCCCGTGTACCCCTGGAACCAATTTAAAATTGCCTACAGCCATGTGTTATTATTTTAGGCCTTCGATGCCTGTCTGCGGTCACTCCTTCCACTAGGCCTCCACTGACCACACCACTGCTGCCCGTGTACCCCTGGAACCAATTTAAAATTGCCTACAGCCAGCCCAATTTTTTTATTTTAGGCCTTCGATGCCTGTCTGCGGTCACTCCTTCCACTAGGCCTCCACTGACCACACCACTGCTGCCCGTGTACCCCTGGAACCAATTTAAAATTGCCTACAGCCAGCCCAATTTTTTTATTTTAGGCCTTCGATGCCTGTCTGCAGTCCGTTCTTTCTACTACTACTACACTGACCAGGCCACTGCTGCCCGTGTACCCCTGGAACCAATTTAAAATTGCCTACAGCCATGTGTTATTATTTTAGGCCTTCGATGCCTGTCTGCGGTCACTCCTTCCACTAGGCCTCCACTGACCACACCACTGCTGCCCGTGTACCCCTGGAACCAATTTAAAATTGCCTACAGCCAGCCCAATTTTTTTATTTTAGGCCTTCGATGCCTGTCTGCGGTCACTCCTTCCACTAGGCCTCCACTGACCACACCACTGCTGCCCGTGTACCCCTGGAACCAATTTAAAATTGCCTACAGCCATGTGTTATTATTTTAGGCCTTCGATGCCTGTCTGCGGTCACTCCTTCCACTAGGCCTCCACTGACCACACCACTGCTGCCCGTGTACCCCTGGAACCAATTTAAAATTGCCTACAGCCAGCCCAATTTTTTTATTTTAGGCCTTCGATGCCTGTCTGCGGTCCGTTCTTTCTACTACTACTACACTGACCAGGCCACTGCTGCCCGTGTACCCCCGGAACCAATTTAAAATTGCCTACAGCCATGTGTTATTATTTTAGACCTTCGATGCCTGTCTGCGGTCACTCCATCCACTAGGCCTCCACTGACCACACCACTGCTGCCCGTGTACCCCTAGAACCTATTTATAATTGCATAGAGCATCCTTTTTTTAATAGTAGGCGTACAAAGTCTGTCTGCGGTTCACTACTGCGGGGTTTGTCTCTATGTAAAGTCTTGTCTAAAGTCCACTTTAAGGGAGGATATTAGCGAAGGGAATGAGGATGTCGAGTCCATATGGGTTGAAATTCATGGAGGGAAAAATGGTAACAAAATTCTCATTGGGGTCTGTTACAAACCCCCAAATATAACAGAAAGCATGGAAAGTCTACTTCTAAAGCAGATAGATGAAGCTGCAACCCATAATGAGGTCCTGGTTATGGGGGACTTTAACTACCCGGATATTAACTGGGAAACAGAAACCTGTGAAACCCATAAAGGCAACAGGTTTCTGCTAATAACCAAGAAAAATTATCTTTCACAATTGGTGCAGAATCCAACCAGAGGAGCAGCACTTTTAGACCTAATACTATCTAATAGACCTGACAGAATAACAAATCTGCAGGTGGTTGGGCATTTAGGAAATAGCGACCACAATATTGTGCAGTTTCACCTGTCTTTCACTAGGGGGACTTGTCAGGGAGTCACAAAAACACTGAACTTTAGGAAGGCAAAGTTTGACCAGCTTAGAGATGCCCTTAATCTGGTAGACTGGGACAATATCCTCAGAAATGAGAATACAGATAATAAATGGGAAATGTTTAAGAACATCCTAAATAGGCAGTGTAAGCGGTTTATACCTTGTGGGAATAAAAGGACTAGAAATAGGAAAAACCCAATGTGGCTAAACAAAGAAGTAAGACAGGCAATTAACAGTAAAAAGAAAGCATTTGCACTACTAAAGCAGGATGGCACCATTGAAGCTCTAAAAAACTATAGGGAGAAAAATACTTTATCTAAAAAACTAATTAAAGCTGCCAAAAAGGAAACAGAGAAGCACATTGCTAAGGAGAGTAAAACTAATCCCAAACTGTTCTTCAACTATATCAATAGTAAAAGAATAAAAACTGAAAATGTAGGCCCCTTAAAAAATAGTGAGGAAAGAATGGTTGTAGATGACGAGGAAAAAGCTAACATATTAAACACCTTCTTCTCCACGGTATTCACGGTGGAAAATGAAATGCTAGGTGAAATCCCAAGAAACAATGAAAACCCTATATTAAGGGTCACCAATCTAACCCAAGAAGAGGTGCGAAACCGGCTAAATAAGATTAAAATAGATAAATCTCCGGGTCCGGATGGCATACACCCACGAGTACTAAGAGAACTAAGTAATGTAATAGATAAACCATTATTTCTTATTTTTAGTGACTCTATAGCGACAGGGTCTGTTCCGCAGGACTGGCGCATAGCAAATGTGGTGCCAATATTCAAAAAGGGCTCTAAAAGTGAACCTGGAAATTATAGGCCAGTAAGTCTAACCTCTATTGTTGGTAAAATATTTGAAGGGTTTCTGAGGGATGTTATTCTGGATTATCTCAATGAGAATAACTGTTTAACTCCATATCAGCATGGGTTTATGAGAAATCGCTCCTGTCAAACCAATCTAATCAGTTTTTATGAAGAGGTAAGCTATAGACTGGACCACGGTGAGTCATTGGACGTGGTATATCTCGATTTTTCCAAAGCGTTTGATACCGTGCCGCACAAGAGGTTGGTACACAAAATGAGAATGCTTGGTCTGGGGGAAAATGTGTGTAAATGGGTTAGTAACTGGCTTAGTGATAGAAAGCAGAGGGTGGTTATAAATGGTATAGTCTCTAACTGGGTCGCTGTGACCAGTGGGGTACCGCAGGGGTCAGTATTGGGACCTGTTCTCTTCAACATATTCATTAATGATCTGGTAGAAGGTTTACACAGTAAAATATCGATATTTGCAGATGATACAAAACTATGTAAAGCAGTTAATACAAGAGAAGATAGTATTCTGCTACAGATGGATCTGGATAAGTTGGAAACTTGGGCTGAAAGGTGGCAGATGAGGTTTAACAATGATAAATGTAAGGTTATACACATGGGAAGAGGGAATCAATATCACCATTACACACTGAACGGGAAACCACTGGGTAAATCTGACAGGGAGAAGGACTTGGGGATCCTAGTTAATGATAAACTTACCTGGAGCAGCCAGTGCCAGGCAGCAGCTGCCAAGGCAAACAGGATCATGGGGTGCATTAAAAGAGGTCTGGATACACATGATGAGAGCATTATACTGCCTCTGTACAAATCCCTAGTTAGACCGCACATGGAGTACTGTGTCCAGTTTTGGGCACCGGTGCTCAGGAAGGATATAATGGAACTAGAGAGAGTACAAAGGAGGGCAACAAAATTAATAAAGGGGATGGGAGAACTACAATACCCAGATAGATTAGCGAAATTAGGATTATTTAGTCTAGAAAAAAGACGACTGAGGGGCGATCTAATAACCATGTACAGTATAAGTATATAAGGGGACAATACAAATATCTCGCTGAGGATCTGTTTATACCAAGGAAGGTGACGGGCACAAGGGGGCATTCTTTGCGTCTGGAGGAGAGAAGGTTTTTCCACCAACATAGAAGAGGATTCTTTACTGTTAGGGCAGTGAGAATCTGGAATTGCTTGCCTGAGGAGGTGGTGATGGCGAACTCAGTCGAGGGGTTCAAGAGAGGCCTGGATGTCTTCCTGGAGCAGAACAATATTGTATCATACAATTATTAGGTTCTGTAGAAGGACGTAGATCTGGGTATTTATTATGATGGAATATAGGCTGAACTGGATGGACAAATGTCTTTTTTCGGCCTTACTAACTATGTTACTATGTTACTATGTTACTATGTTACTATTGAAATTGTCCTCCACTGCCCAGAGCACTGCAGCTTGTGTACCCCTGTAACTTTTTTCTGCTGCAGTGAGCCACATTTTTGATTTGAGTCCTACTACCTGTGTCTGTCTGCGCCACTCAATTCAGCTGTGTTCCTTTGAAAAAAGCTGAGCGTCAATAGCCTTGTTTTCAGCCTCTAGGAATTTTAAAACTGCATTGGGTGTACAACTTTGGTAGGGCCTACTAACGGTGTCTGCCTCCCCAAGGTGTTCCCCAGGTTTCCTCTCCATTGCTTCAATCTTCATGCTCTCGTTTAGTAGTTGTTGGAAACTACACTGCATTAGGCCTACAAATTGGGTATGGGGTGTAGAGAGATGGTGTGTTCCACTCCAAGGTGTTCTCCAGGTTGCCTTTCCTGAGCTTCGATCTTCCGGCTCTCGTTTAGTAGTTCTTGGAAACTACACTGCATTAGGCCTACAAATTGGGTATGGGGTGTAGAGAGATGGTGTGTTCCACTCCAAGGTGTTCTCCAGGTTGCCTTTCCTGAGCTTCGATCTTCCGGCTCTCGTTTAGTAGTTGTTGGAAACTACGCTGCATTAGGCCTACAAATTGGGTATGGGGTGTAGAGAGATGGTGTGTTCCACTCCAAGGTGTTCCCCAGGTTTCCTCGCCAATGCTTCGATCTTCATGCTCTCGTTTAGTAGTTGTTGGAAACTACACTGCATTAGGCCTACAAATTGGGTATGGGGTGTAGAGAGATGGTGTGTTCCACTCCAAGGTGTTCTCCAGGTTGCCTTTCCTGAGCTTCGATCTTCCGGCTCTCGTTTAGTAGTTCTTGGAAACTACACTGCATTAGGCCTACAAATTGGGTATGGGGTGTAGAGAGATGGTGTGTTCCACTCCAAGGTGTTCTCCAGGTTGCCTTTCCTGAGCTTCGATCTTCCGGCTCTCGTTTAGTAGTTGTTGGAAACTACGCTGCATTAGGCCTACAAATTGGGTATGGGGTGTAGAGAGATGGTGTGTTCCACTCCAAGGTGTTCTCCAGGTTGCCTTTCCTGAGCTTCGATCTTCCGGCTCTCGTTTAGTAGTTGTTGGAAACTACGCTGCATTAGGCCTACAAATTGGGTATGGGGTGTAGAGAGATGGTGTGTTCCACTCCAAGGTGTTCTCCAGGTTGCCTTAACTGAACTTCTATCTTCAGGCTCTCATTAAATTGTGGTTAAATGGAACAACTGCATTTGGCGTACTAGTTGGTTTGGGGCCTACTATCGGTGTCTGCCACTCCTTGCTGTTCTCCTGGTTTCCTGTCCTGAAATTCCATTTTCAGGCTCTTGTTAAGTAGTTGTTAATGTTAGACTGCATTTGGCCTACTAGTTGGGTTGGGGCCTACTATCGGTGTCTGCCACTCCTTGCTGTTCTCCTCAACTGAACAAAGCTGGGCCGCCTGTTTACTACGGTTGCCAATTTTGAACTGCATGTCGACTACTTACTGATTTGGGCCTACTCTCTGTGTCAGCCTCTCATTCCAGTTGTCCTCCACTGCAATGCCCCCTGGTTAGTCCTGTGTTACCAATTTTGAACTGCATTTAGCCCACTTAATTCTTTGGGCCTATATCTGTGTTTCCTCCTCATCCTGCCCATTGCCCAGCCAGTGATAGATGAGTCTGCTGGTACATTGACCCATAACGCAAAATTCCCCGTGCACGCTACACAGCAAGATTGTGACCCTGCTGAAAGTCAGGTTCCTCTTCCCGCATACCATACCACCTTACACGGGGACAAAGAGGAAGGTGCAGATGAAAGTGCAGGTTCCTTCATCAGGTGGGGGGAGGAATACTAGTTGGCGACGTCACTGGCACAGGGCCTCTCATAGTACGCAAAAGTGTTGCTGCCGGTGGGAGGCGCCCCCGCTGTGCAAACACACCGCTGTACTTTGAGGGGCCCTGTGCCAGTGCCAATGCCAACGAGTGGGCCCCCCCTGCTTGCTCAGGATCACAGCACTTGCAAAGTTGAAATACTTACCTCTCCCTGCTCCACTGCCGTGACGTGGTCCAGATTTACTGGGCCCACTAATTACTTGAACCAGCCCTACCCCCCACAACTTTAGCCAAATGACCCCCAATTTCAAATGCCTTCCAATTATTATAAGGTAAATTACGATTGACAAGCTTCTTTAACAAGAATGGATGTTTTTGCCATTAAAATGGGCAGTGTAGGTGTTTTCCTGGCCTCCACTCACTGCCGACTATGCTCCCCCATTGACTTGCATTGGGTTTCGTGTTTCGGGCGATACCCGACTTTTCGCGATAATCGGCCGATTCCACTCGACTCGACTTCTAAGATAGTCGGGTTTCGCGAAACACGGCTCAACTCTAAAAAGGTCAAGGTCGCTCAACCCTAGTGGGGAGCATACAAGCCACAGGACACATGCTAGTCATCGGGGAGGTCCGATGCATAGTCCATGGCCGCCTTTTCAAATAATGCTTTTTCTGAATACTGAAGAACTTCCGAACAACACATACACTGCAGTAGTAGCGCAGCACAAATATCCTATCAGGTTCCCTTTAAGGGTATATTCCCACGATCTGAAAGTAGCAGCGCTTTGTACACAGCACATGTTCGCTGCGTTTGAATACTGTTGTCTTGAAAGATGTGCCACACGTCAGTGTCCGCAGGTGAGCCGCAGGCGCACATACCTGCAAAGTGGAGATTGGATTTCTAGAAATCTCATCCTCTATGCTGTAACATCTGGCCGCTGTGGGTTTGATGCCGCATAAATACGCAGCGTTCATCCCGCAGCAATCACTGATCGTGGGCACGTACCCTAATAGAACAAAATGTCTCAGACTTTGGAATCCGTTTCTAGCATAAAACTGTGTTTCTAACAGCTCTAATTAATATAAAAAACAAGACACAGAAAACTAAGGTCAATATGAGTTTAAGATGTAATCGTAATTTTATTTACTTATTTTTTTTATAAATCAATAGCACATAAATAAATACATTTGAAGTACATCTTACTATAGAAATCTGCTTCTTTCTCCTACTGAACCGATTTTTCAATCTCTACATTTTCACTTCTTGGGTAAAATTAGTCTTCTGTGAATATAGATTTTCCAATTACTGAGATAGGAGACAACAGTTGGTGCTCATAAAGTTCTATGGAGAACTGTAACTGTCTTTTCCGGTTACTTGCAGCAGACTATCTGCCTCTAGCTCCTTTCACCCCTTCAATAAAATTTTAAAATAAAAACTATCATCTTTTAGCTCAGTGAAGAGGAAATTTGTCTTCATTGATTACAGTTTTTAAAGATTTTATCCACGAATTGGGAATGAAAAATCAGTCCAGCAGGAGAAAGAAATAGATTTTCTTTTTTTCTGTATTATTAATTTGAGAAATATAAATTAACACAGCGGTTATTCCTTAACCCCTTACCGGCATCGGACGTACTATACCGTCCGATGCCGGCTCCCCTGCTTTGATGCAGGGCTCCGCGGTGAGCCCGCACCAAAGCCGGGACATGTCAGCTGTTTTGAACAGCTGACATGTGCCCGTAATAGGCGCGGGCAGAATCGCGATCTGCCCGCACCTATTAACTAGTTAAATGCCGCTGTCAAACGCAGACAGCGGCATTTAACTACCGCTTCCGGCCGGGCGGCCGGAAATGACGTCATCGCCGACCCCCGTCACATGATCGGGGGTCGGCGATGCTTGTGAATGGTAACCATAGAGGTCCTTGAGACCTCTATTGTTACTGACTGCCCGTCGCTGTGAGCGCCACCCTGTGGTCGGCGCTCACAGCACACGTGCAATTCTGCTACATAGCAGCGATCAGCAGATCGCTGCTATGTAGCAGAGCCGATCGTGCTATGCCTGCTTCTAGCCTCTCATGGAGGCTATTGAAGCATGGCAAAAGTTTAAAAAAAAAGTTTAAAAAAATGTGAAAAAAATAAAAAAAACATAAAAGTTTAAATCACCCCCCTTTCGCCCCAATCAAAATAAATCAATAAAAAAATATCAAATCTACGCATATTTGGTATCGCCGCGCTCAGAATCGCCCGATCTATCAATTAAAAAAAAGTATTAACCTGATTGCTAAACAGCATAGCGGGAAAACAATTCAAAACGCCAGAATTACGTTTTTTTGGTCGCCGCGACATTGCATTAAAATGCAATAACGGGCGATCAAAAGAACGTATCTGCACCGAAATGCTATCATTAAAAACGTCATCTCAGCACGCAAAAAATAAGCCCTCAACCGACCCCAGATGATGAAAAATGGAGACGCTACGAGTATCGAAAAATGGCGCAATTTTTTTTTTTTTTTTTTTTTAGCAAAGTTTGGATTTTTTTTTCACCACTTAGATAAAAAATAACCTAGTCATGTTTGGTGTCTATGAACTCGTAATGACCTGGAGAATCATAATGGCATGTCAGTTTTAGCATTTAGTGAACCTAGCAAAAAAGCCAAACAAAAAACCAATGTGGAATTGCACTTTTTTTGCAATTTCACCGCACTTGTAATTTTTTTCCCGTTTTCTAGTACACGACATGCTAAAACCAATGATGTCGTTCAAAAGTACAACTCGTCCCGCAAAAAATAAGCCCTCACATGGCCAAATTGACAGAAAAATAAAAAAGTTATGGCTCTGGGAAGGAGGGGAGCGAAAAACGAACACGGAAAAATGAAAAATCCCCCGGTCATGAAGGGGTTAATATCATACTTGTGCTAGAATTTTGCTCGGGTCTTTCTTGCAGAAGGTTCTTTAGCCTTACAGTTCCTATATACTTTACACCAGAAAATCGGATAATCCAACAGGTTCCATAGAAGCATTATTTTTATTAAAGGAATTTTACTGTGCATGGAATAAGTACACATGATATGAGTGCAGTATCGCACATACTTGTCGCCAACAGATTTAAGAATATTCCTTAGGACATATTGCTTATTTTTTCCATTTTGGAGAGTGAGATTCTTGCGTCTGTAATCCGCAGTAAGCCTAAACACTGTTTCAACAAGTTCATATGAAGATCTTCGTCAACTCGAGAAATGTGTGTGATGATAAATTTAACTGCAGAGTGTGAAATAAATTAAAATGCAATGATATTCTTGCTGAACAGTTATGTAATTGTTTTATATATGTGCACCCCTTATGCAGGATACACAGCATATTATATAACAACACCCAAAAGCAGGAAATACCAAAAACGACCAGAGAGTATAACAAAAATTCCTACAATAGAAAATATGCTGCAAAATACTCCAGTAAGAAAATTAAATAATTAAACCAATATATATCATGAATTATTCTTTTATTAATGCAGAAAAAAGATTAAAAACAGCATACAACAAAGACAAATTAAAAGTTGAGGTAGGCAAGAGGAGCAAAAAGTCACCAAAAACAATACATTGTCAATATCAGATGTAATGGAATGCTGAAAAAGCATGAAATAATAATGAACATATGAAAAAAAGACTACATCAAACGGGAGGCACAAGGTGACATCAAACCAAACAATCCCTGAAAGTTTTGTTGCATATGATCTCTGGGTCTTGTTGAATGGGCCAATATTTGCGACAGATCTGCATTATATCATTCCATCTTCCATGAAAATTTATAATGAGTCAGCCTGAATCTTTTGTTAGGTGTTTTGATTTTCGGAATCAATAATTCATGTCAATCGCCATTGAGAGCATATTCATATCCACAGCAAATGTTGTCATGACTATAACCCCTGTGTAAGAATTTCTGGCTTAGTTGTTCAACTTCACTTTCAAAATCTTGGTTTTGATCACAAATATGTCCTGCATTTGACTGGTGGGTGCTGAATGTATAATGTGATGGATGTGTCAAAGATGCATGTAGATACGGTATGAGATGACACTAGTGTCTTTACGGGAGACAGTGGTATGACTTGTCCCATGTGGACCAGAAAATATTTTAAGATCAAAAAAATCTATTGATTTTTATTCATTTGTGCATGAAAGTTTGATATTTTGATGATTTTTGTTAAGAACAGCCAACAAAGATTCCAATGCCGATCTTCTACCTTGCCAGATAAACAAAATTTCATCAATACATCACATCCATGAAACTAGCAAACCATCAATAGATAAATCAGCTGTTAAAATGTGATCAATTTCCCATAAACAGAAAAAATGTATGCATGTTCCGATGTCATTGAAACTAATGTTTCATAATTCTACACAGGAACGTGAGTTTACAATTTTACACCACATAAACTGTAGGACCAATGTATTTATCTATGAGATATATTGATCACATTTTGTTTTTTTGGCAGTGTTAAAGATCTGCTTTGGACTCATTTTGGCTGTTCTTAACAAAAAACACCTAGATCATGCATCAAACTTTCAGACAGAATTAAATAAAAATCCATTGAGTATTTTTGGATCTCAAAATACTTATTGATCTGAGTGGGACAATGCATACCACTATCTTCTGTGAAGACACTAGTGTCAACTATTATCTACATCTATTTTTGGCAAATCCATCATATGTTAAACATTCAATACCCACCGGTCACAAGATTCAGTCCAACTCATTACGAATTATCATGGGAGAAGGAATGATATTAAGCAGATCTATTAAAAATATTGGTCCGTTCTACAAGACCTGGAGATCAGAAAATATATTTCAATGATCCCTACATTACAGCCAATTGCAACAAAACATTGACGGATTGTTTGGTTCAAAGTCACTATGTGCCTCTCATTTCTAAGTTCATTTTCCAATCCACGAGGCCCAAATTGAGTTCTTAGAAATGTGGCAGCTATTCTGCAGGTTCCTAATCTTTTACATAGTTCTTCACCAGACCGTGAGTTTCAGATTTTACACCACATAATCTGTAGGACCAATGTAATTATCGATGAAGCAACTTGTTTCTCTCATATATGTGGGCATGATCTTCAGAGAACAGAAAGTCCATACTTTGGAACACATTTAGGATATCAAGTTAGCATGCAAGTTTAAATCTAATAATCTAGAGGCCATCCAGACCTCTAACCTCTTGCAAGATATTTTTGAGACCAAAATCCTCATTCTTGGTCTCAATTGAAAATTAAAGAGATTGACCACATGCTTCTGGAATCAATAGGGCATGACATGATGACTTATCTCACAATAAAGGAGTGTGGTGGATCAAAATCCTTAGAACTATATGATAACTATGATAACACAAGGTCTAAATGAACAATTTGGCATCAATAGCTTTTTGTAAATTTTATTCTGGCTTGTTGATCTTCTGCGTTTTTCCTATTTACCTCAATTGACTCTTCAGCAGGGGGCTTTCAGCAGCTTGTCTGGTGGTTTTAGTCAAGTAAGTTGGCGACTCTAGGTTCAGCACCTGTTCACACTGAGTCTATGTTTGGATGTGCAGGTCAGGTTTTTGAAATGGCTGGTGGTTTTAGGCTTCAGTAACCATTCTTTCATGGTTTATTATCTTCCTTCTTATCATTACTATTTATCTTTCAAAACATTTTTTTTTCTTTTCGTGATGCCTGCATATGATGCGCATTGCATTTCCTTGGGATTGGCAAGCTCGGTTGTGTGGAATTGATGTATGCATGTATATTTGTGCTGGTAGTTGTGTTCAGCATGCACACATATATATTTAACCCTTAGTGACCCAGCCAAATTTTTGAAATCTGACCAGTGTCACTTTATGTGGTAATAACTCTGGAATGCTCTAGCATATCCCATTGATTTTGAAACTGTTCTTTTGTGACATATTGTACTTTATGTTAATGGTAAATTCATTTTGAAAAAATAGCAATTTTCGAACTTTGAATAATTATCTCTTTAATCCAGATAGTCATTTCATTGTCTCTTTGTGCTTTTCATTCACTCTGACACTCATCTGCTCTCGCCTTTTTACACATACTCCCTCTTTTCAACTTCCTTTCCATTTATTTTTTCACAATCAGTCACCTTTTGTTTGTCATCTCCTTTCCCCTTTGCTCTTTTTATTATAATCTTTTTTCCCCACACATTTTTTACACAATTAATACTTATATTGTTTTTTGTTGTTCTTTAATTTAACTATTTTCTTTTTTCATCAGTTCATGTTTTACTATACATTATTATTTTTCATCATATTTATACATATTTTTTTCCGTATAATATATTCTTATTACCCTATTGTTTGCATACACTGTATTTTTTACATTTCTGCAGGCACAATTTTTGTTCTTTTACTATTTTCATATACAGAATATATCATGTACTTTCAATTAACCCTTTCTTTTTTCTTTTCACTATTTTATACTTTATTATTCATTTGTTTATTCTGCCTTTATTTTTTTTGCTTCATAATATAATTATCTTTATTTTCAGTTCTTTCCTCTGTTATTTTTTTTATTCTGTCCCTTTAACTATTTCTCTGTGCCACTGGTACTGCACGCTTGTCTAGGTTGCGTTAACCTCTTGGTGATGTCACTCTATGAGCCATGGCATTCTAAGTTCTGCTAAATATGCAATAAAGGAAACTGTGATTCTACCATAGCTGCTGCAACAAGTAAACTAAGTGATACATAGCTGAACGTGAGAATAATGACCAAACAACTCAAAATGTACAAAAATGCATTTCTGACATTTAAACAAAAAAAATTAATGACCAATATAACCACCTGTCTTTCCAATAACAGTCATAAGCCTTCCATCCATGGCGTCATTCATTTTCTTAATCTGTTAACAATCAACTTTTTTGGGCAGCACTAACCACAGCTTCCAAGACAATGTTCAGAGAGGTGTACTGTTTTCCATCATGGTAAATCTTTAAGAAGTTTCCATAAGTTTTCAATAGGGTGTCAGTCAGGTAAGGAAAAAGCCATGTCCTTATTCTTTCCTCTCCAATGAAGTCCTTTACTGGCTAGGCAAGGAGTAGACAACTTAAATGCATGTGATGGAGCAATGTTCTGCATAAAAATCATGGTTTTCTTGAAAGATGTATACTTTTTTTCTGTACAACATCTTGAAGAGAATGTCTTCTAAAAACTGACAGTAGGTTTGGGAGTTGATTTTGAGTCCATTTTCAAAATGAAAAATTCAATTAGCTCATCTGCACTAATACCAACCCATAGTAGCCCACCTCCACCTTGCTGTCATCTGAGTTGAAGTGGAGGTCTGTGTTCATTACTGATCCAACCACCAGCATCTGGTCTATCAAAAGTCATTCTAATCTCATCAGTCCATAAAACCTTTGAAAAACCTGTCTTCATATAGTTCTTGGCCCAGTCTTGGTGTTTCAACTTATGTGCCTTAGTCAGTTTGGTCGGGTTTCAGCCTTCGTTACCTTGGCCGTATCTGAACACTGAACACCTCGTACTATTGGGAACTCCAGGCAGTTGTATCTCTGCAATATGACAGCACTCAAGGATAATGGGTTAATCATCGTTTCACATTTGATTCTTCTCAAATCTTTGAATGTTAATAACTTTCTTTTTTTCCTCAACACGTTTTTTTACAACTTTTTTAAGTATTTGCAGCAAAATTTTGATGTTTCTGTGATCACAGCCCCAACTTGTGATGTCTGCTACCACCCTATGTAAGTCTTTAAAAAATGTCTGACTTTTCCCAGTCAGTTAAATCTCTTTCTTGGCCTCTTTTGCTTGATGAGAACAAGCTGCCTAATAATTCTTCACACCTTGATAAAAAATGGTGATATCCTTAGGCCACACCCTCCCTCATTACACAAATACACATCACCTGATCTCCTTCATCCAATGAGCATTCATGTTTATACAGCTTGGAGGTGTAGAATCTACTTAAAAATGATATGGTCAAATGCTCACCCGCCTAATAATTCTGAACACAGTGTATGTCTACATAGTATCTATACAGTATATATAAACAGTGTTTCTACATCCCCTTGTGTATATGCTATACAAGTATGCAACTATAAATTCACAGAACATCCATAAATCCAGTGTATAGATACTTAATCCATTACATATAGTTGTTTTTCTTGTGCTCTGTTCTTTGCAATGTAGCCATGTACATTCTTTGGCCCTGTAACAAATTGTGTGCGAGGCTCCTAACTGCCATACACTGCATGACAACTGGATGATTTCCTGGAATATCGATATATTAACTAGTACTAAGGAATAACAAAGCATCATTAAAATATCAAACTGTCAAAGGAAGATCTCTACTTACAGAATATAATTATTTGAGCATTTCAGGGAAAAAAGCCTCATTAAATATGGGACAGGTCGGCTTTCTTTAGTTTTGGGAAGCATTACCCATACTCTAATGAATTCATCATTGTCTGCGGTTTCTTCTTCACTACAGGACATCAAGGCGTTAGGAAATAATAAGCCTCTTGTGAAAAGCAGTTTAATCTGTGCTTGACAAATAAATATTAGATGTTGTCTTTTAGGCAAACAATGAATATCTGCATTTATGTATTAGTTTCTGATGCCCTGCTTCACCTGCTTCATTTTCAGAAGGATCTTCTATGCAGTAGTGATAACTTCAGTATCTATTATGATTAGTGATGAGCAAGTATACTCATTACTCGAGATTTCCCGAGCATGCTCAGGTGGTCTCCGAGTATTTCAGCATGTTTGGAGATTTAGTTTATATCGACGCAGGTGCATGATTTGCAGCTGGTAGACAGCTTGAATACATCTGGGAATTGCGTGACAAACAGGCAATCCCCACATGTATTTAAGCTGTCTACCAGCTGCAAATCATGCAGCTGCGTTGATATAAACTAAATCTCCAAACACGCCGAAATACTTGGAGACCACCTAAGCATGCTCGGGAAATGTTGGGAAATAAGTATACTCGATCATCACTAATTATGATGCATTGTGCCACCTACAGCACTAGCAATAGAATATAGTTTATTAAAAAAGGATTTCCACTTTCGAAATGCAATTGGATACTTAGAAAACACTAAACACAGACAGTACTCACCTCCTTGTGTCCAGCGCAGATTCTCCACGAGACTCCTGTCTGTATTGGCTGTAACAGTGGTGTTTCAGCTACAGCCTACATGACTACTGCAGCTAATCACAGAGCTCAGTGGGCTATACTATCTACTTCGGTAGAGCCGAGAAGCTCAGTGATTGGCTGCAACAGAGATTTGCTCTCAAGATGTGACATCTCTACTGCAGTCAATACACAGAGACCAGAGTAGCAATGGAGAGTGGTTGCTGGACATCACGTTGTGTATATAGAAGTCACCTTGGGGAAATGAGTACTATCTGTGTTTGTGGTTTTACAAGTATGCAATCTTTTGGGCACACATTTTTGAAAGTGGAAAACCTTTTAATCCTTTTATAAAAACTCATTCAGTCTTAAAACCTTTTCATCTCTTATACATTCCTTTTTCCTCTTCCACTCATTCATCAACCCACTGTGGTGGCAATCCTAAAATGACAAAAAGGTGAGGTTGATCTTTCCTAGAATATAGGTACTGTATATAAGTGTGTATAAGGCGACCCGAGTATAAGCCGAGGCACCTAATTTTGCCTCGAAAAACTGGGAAAACCTATTGACTTGAGTATAAGCCGGGTATGCATAGTCGCATCATCCCTATTCTGGTATGCATGGTTCCTCATCCCCATCCTTGTCTGCATGGCTACTTGTCTCCATCCTTGTATGCATGGCTCCTTATCCCCATCCTTGTGTGCATGGCTCCTTATCCCCATCCTTGTGTGCATGGCTCCTTATCCCCATCCTTGTATGCATGGCTCCTTATTCCCATCCTTGTCTGCATGGCTCCTTATTCCCATCCTTGTCTGCATGGCTCCTTATTCCCATCCTTGTATGCATGGCTCATTATTCCCATCCTTGTCTGCATGGCTCCTTATTCCCATCCTTGTATGCATGGCTCCTTATTCCCATCCTTGTATGCATGACTCCTTATCCCCATCCTTGTATGCATGGCTCATTATTCCCATCCTTGTATGCATGGCTCATTATTCCCATCCTTGTATTCATGGCTCCTTATCCCCATCATTGTATGCATGACTTCTTATTCCCATCCTTGTATGCATGGACCCTTATTCTCATCCTGGTATGTATGGCTCCTCATCCCCATCCTCGTCTACATGGCTACTCATCCCCATCCTCATCTACATGGCTACTTATCCTCATTCTTGTATGCATGGCTCCTTATTTCTATCCTTGTCTGCATGGCATGGATACTTATTCTCATTCTGGTATGCATGGCTCCTTATTCCCATCCTTGTCTGCATGGCTCCTTATCCCCATCCTTGTCTGCATGGCTCATTATTCCCATCCTTGTATTCATGGCTCCTTATTCCCATCCTTGTCTGCATGGCTCCTTATCCCCATCCTTGTATGCATGGCTCATTATTCCCATCCTTGTATTCATGGCTCCTTATTCCCATCATTGTATGCATGGCTTCTTATTCCCATCCTTGTATGCATGGCCCCTTATTCCCATCCTGGTATGTATGGCTCCTCATCCCCATCCTCGTCTACATGGCTACTCATCCCCATCCTCATCTGCATGGCTACTTATCCTCATTCTTGTATGCATGGCTCCTTATTTCCATCCTTGTCTGCATGGCATGGATACTTATCCTCATTCTTGTATGCATGGCTCCTTATTTCCATCCTTGTCTGCATGGCATAGATACTTATTCTCATTCTCTTATGCATGGCTCCTTATTCCCATCTTTGTCTGCATGGCTCCTTATCCCCATCCTTGTATGCATGGCTCATTATTCCCATCCTTGTATGCATGGCTCCTTATTCCCATCATTGTCTGCATGGCTCCTTATCCCCATCCTTGTATGCATGGCTCATTATCCCCATCCTTGTATTCATGGCTCCTTATTCCCATCATTGTCTGCATGGCTCCTTATCCCCATCCTTGTATGCATGGCCCCTTATTCCCATCCTGGTATGTATGGCTCCTCATCCCCATCCTCGGCTACATGGCTACTCATCCCCATTCTTGTATGCATGGTTCCTTATTCCCATCCTTGTCTGCATGGCATGGATACTTATTCTCATTCTGGTATGCATGGCTCATTATTCCCATCCTTGTGTGCATGGCTCCTTATCCCCATCCTTGTATGCATGGCTCATTATTCCCATCCTTGTATTCATGGCTCCTTATTCCCATCTTTGTCTGCATGGCTCCTTATCCCCATCCTTGTATGCATGGCTCATTATTCCCATCCTTGTATTCATGGCTCCTTATTCCCATCATTGTATGCATGGCTCCTTATCCCCATCCTTGTATGCATGGCTCATTATTCCCATCCTTGTATTCATGGCTCCTTATTCCCATCATTGTATGCATGGCTTCTTATTCCCATCCTTATATGCATGGCCCCTTATTCCCATCCTGGTATGTATGGCTCCTCATCTCCATCCTCGTCTACATGGCTACTCATCCCCATTCTTGTATGCATGGCTCCTTATTCCCATCCTTGTCTGCATGGCATGGATACTTATTCTCATTCTTGTATGCATGGCTCATTATTCCCATCCTTGTATTCATGGCCCCTTATTCCCATCCTTGTATGCATGGCTCCTTATTCCCATCTTTGTCTCCATGGCTCCTTATCCCCATCCTTGTATGCATAACTCATTATTCCCATCCTTGTATTCATGGCTCCATATTCCCATCATTGTATGCATGGCATCTTATTCCCATCCTTGTATGCATGGCCCCTTATTCCCATCCTGGTATGTATGGCTCCTCATCCCCATCCTCATCTACATGGCTACTCATCCCCATCCTCGTCTGCATGGCTACTCATCCCCATTCTTGTATGCATGGCTCCTTATTCCCATCTTTGTCTGCATGGCATGGATACTTATTCTCATTCTTGTATGCATGGCTCCTTATTCCCATCCTTGTTCGCATGGCTCCTTATTGCCATCCTTGTCTGCATGGTTCCTCATCCACATTCTTGTATGGCCCCCATGAGAAAAGCATAAAAAAACCCATCCTACTTACTTTCCCTGCACTCCCTCGCAGCATCTTGTTCTGGTGCAAGCAGTTCCTGCGGCTGGATGATCACGTGCCTCCACTCATAAAGGTAATGAATATTCACCTCTCTCCACAACTATGGGAGTGGAGAGAGGTGAATATTCATTACCTTAATGAGCACGCACCTGTAAGAGCCCAGGAGCTGCTGGAAGCCGGTGGCTGCAGCTGTAACTGTGCACGCTGTAAGAGAAATGAATATTCATTGCCAGTGCAGTGAATATTCATTTCTCTTTAGCAGCAGACATAGGCTTTAGCCTCAGCCGCCGGCTTCTGCCTCCTGTGGCCTGCTGCTCCGCTGCTCCCCCTCACCCGCCATAAACTGGGACAATGTCTTGTGTACAAGCTGAGGGGGCATTTTCAGCACAAGAAGTGCTGAAAAACTCAGCTTATACATGAGTATATATGGTACTTCTTATGGCAGTCTATACTTTAACGCTGGAGAGAAGAGAGGATATGGCTCACTGCACAGGATTGCTTGGTTTATTGTGACACTATTTCATTGTCTTCCATTCACCAAATTCACAGCACTGGTAAAGACTTACAGGGAGTCGCACGGGAAATTAGTTGTGTTACTGCAGCAGTGTATGTTTTACTCTGAGACAAAGTAGCATTTCAGAGAAAGCATACTTTGAAAAGCCTACTGAAGATGATGCACTTTAGATGACTGGTCGAAGGTAGATCCTCGGCAGCTTCTCCCTGGCACTTGATATAGAAGGGTTAATAGTTTGCCTTTAAGTGCCTTTTGCCTTTAATTGCTAGAATTACTAGTATCTGTTGATGCAGTAGTCTTCAAGGAGACTACATTTCTTATCATGTATGTTCTCAATAGTCACAACATGCTCCGGGTACGTGAGAGAATAAAGGTCAGTATGACCCTGGTTGATGGTGGGGGCTACATGAATTGCATTGAGAGTAACATTTGTTGTAAATGGTATAAAATATTGCTTCTTGCTCTATTACTTCAGATAAAAGTGAATTTCACACAGAACAACGTGTGCGATTCTTTTGTCTCCAAGCGCTTGTAAAATGACGGGCGTAATTCCACAATTTGGCCCTCACTGGTGATCTGTCAGCTGACATTGGGTCAGAACGAAAACAGCTACGACACACTAGACTGACCGGTATCTTCCTATGTGTGTATAAGGAGAAACCTATCATGTTAGGGAAGCAGGGCTGGAAGAAGCTGCTGGGGGACCTGCCTTGAACTAGCCATCTAAGACACATCATCTCAAGATGGCTTTTCAAAGCATGTTTTTTTCTGAAATGCTACCAGGTTTCAGAAAAAACATACATGGTTCTCACTAGTGACTATTGCATTTCTTTTAATGGAAGTCTTCAATCAGAGATTGGACAGACATCTGTCTGAGATGGTTTAGTGAACTCTGCATTGAGCAGGGGGTTGGACACAATAACCCTTGATGTCCCTTCCAACTCTAACATTCTATGATTCCATGATGGCTGTAATAATGTAACCAGAGTCTGATTCATAATGCCCGTGGTTTGGGCAAATGAAGAATAGATAGGGCCAGGTGCACTACTATAGCACTACCTAGTGTAGGGAGGTGCAATACCCAGTAGTAAAAGTAATGAAAGGAGAAGAAAGCACTACTGTAAGGTATGCGCACTACACCAAGAAGTTAGATGACAAAAAGTGATCTTTATTGACACACACTACAATAGTGACTTTAAAACATAAGTAAAAACAGATTGGTACAACCACTCAAGCCCCTTCATGGGTGATTCATGTGAAATCTGGACACGGTGCATGTATATATACATAACAAATCATGTGGAAAACAAGCTCATGGTCCAAATGAATGATAACTAGAGCTTCCTGAGATCTATCCAACATTGGAAAGCACAACCTATAAGCATTTGAACTTATAATATATCCCTGTAAAAATGCGCATGTTCCAAGGACCCGGACGAAGGACTAGAACACTAATGCTGTAAGCTCTGGCGTTAGTGAGAACCCCTATAAAATGAATGTCATAATTGACAAAAGCCCAGACAATATTGGGCTGTGCTAAGTTGCAGTGCAAAGATGCACTGAAAAGTAACCAATGGCCCCATGGCCAATATAACTGAGGCAAATGCAACCAGAATAACACTTATGACAATGCAGGGGGCAAAAAGCCACAGGGAAAGGAGTCCTGGCAGGTGGGGACAAGAGTGGAGGACCCAGACGTGGCCCTGTAACTTTTGCATTTCTATCAATGGAAGTCTTCAAACAGAGGCTGGACAGACAGCTCTCTGAGATAGTTTAGTGAACTCTGCATTGAGCAGGGGGTTGGACACAATGACTTTTGAGGTTCCTTCCAACTCTAACATTCTATGATTCTATGACGGTTGTAATAATGTAACCAGTGGCTGATTCATAATGACTGTGGTTTGGGCAACAATACTTTTCTGTTAAGTGCCCTTTAAGGGAGTAGATGCTATGGACCTTAAAGGAGTTGTTAAGGAAAGAGAATATACTACATACTTATATTATAAATGTAATGGCATCCAATGTCTATTGTGTTAATGAAACACTAACGATCAGTAACCACTTCCTCTTTAATTGTTAATTAGCTGTCTATAGCAGTTGAAGACACTAACAGAGCAATTTAATACTTTTATCATACACTTCAGACCTCCCATTTTCAAAAACTCTGGGGGTCTCGTAAACCAGACCAGTTTTGCATTTGTGTTAATAGGATAACCCATTTAAGTACGCTTCCAAATTTGGAACACATATACTGTATTTTGGGGGGTGAGGGGAGGAATAGGAAAATGTATTTTAATTCTCTACATAATAAAGCATCTTGCAAGGACAAAAAATGTTTTGTTTTTAATTTTGGATTTTTTTGTGAACATTTTCTTTTTGACTCTTTTTAGCCCCATTATGTGTAAAACGTCTGCACTGCAATGTATTACTGCTCTCAGTGCATAATTGACTAATATCCTAATAGGACCTGCCACAAAGTTGTTAGGGTGCCAACAGGGGGACAGAGGAGGCAGAGGAGGCCTTTTCCTGTCTCACTGCTTAGAGCTGGCCATTGTTATTGCTGTTATTTCCAATGATGGTTACTGCAGAAGACCACAAGCCGTAATGTGCAGCTGACATACTGTGGATGGTAACCACATGGCTATCCTTGCTGCACCACACATTTATCTACATAACAAGTGGCACCAAAGATTCAGGGGAATCTTAATTTAAAATGCAAGTCACTTAGCTTTTGAAGCCCTTATTAGTATGGAAAAAATGGCTTTTTGAAGTAGGGTTTGTGGGACACCGCTGGAGAAATAGTGAAGACATAGGGGTATAGATTAAAAAAAAGGAACTATACAATGGACATAAAGTCTACACACAAGTCTTCACCAGGCCAGGTTTTTGTAATGTAAAAAAATCACACTGTATTCCCAAGTTTTGAGACGCTACCAAAACTTAAATATGGTAGTTTTTAGATGCATAAATGAAATTATAAAACACCTTTAAAACCTTATATACAATGGATAAAAGTTTTTTATTTTATTTTAAAATCATACCAGTTACTTCTGCATCTATAAAAAAAAACACTGTAAATGGGGCTAGGTTAAAAGGGACAGTTTTTACTCTTATTTTATTCTCACATCATACCTGTATATGCTGTTGTTTTTTTTTAAATCCGCCATATGGTTACAGAGATATTTTGTATTTAGTGCTTATTTTTATGGTCTTTATCAAGGGGGCATTACACGCAGGACTCCTTAGAGGTGTGGGTTTAGGCTGCTCTGTAAAATTATCCTGTAAGCAACGCCCACTTAGTAAAGACTGCAAAAAGTAGCACTAAATAGAAATGTCTATAACTCTGGAACCATATGGCAGAATTAAAATAAAGGAAAAAAAAGAATATTTGGGAGCAGCAGTAAGAAAATAAGACAAAGACTGGCCAATTTTTACCTAGTCATCTCTTTAAATATAGAGGAACGCTATTTTTGGTGGTCATGAAGCAAGAACACTGGATAAGGCTCCTTTCACACTAGCGTCGGAATCTCCCCGTCGCAATGCGTCGGGGAGAGATTCCGACGCTAGTGTTTGCTGCATTGCACAATGGGTGCAGCGGATGCATTTTTCCGGCGCATCCGCTGCCCCATTATAAGGTGCGGGGAGGTGGGGGCGGAGTTCCGGCCGCGCATGCGCGGTCGGAAAAAGCGGTCCGTCAGGAGAAAAAAACGTTACATGTAGCGTTTTTTTCTCCCGACGGTCCGCAAAAGCACGACGCATCCGTCGCTCGACGGATGCGACGTGTGGCAATCCGTCCCAAATGTGTCGTCAATACAAGTCTATGGGGAAAAAACGCATCCTGCAAGCACTTTTGCAGGATGCGTTTTTTCTGCAAAACGACGCATTGTGACGGATTGCAGAAAACGCTAGTGTGAAAGTAGCCTAAAATGACATAATAGATACATGTTTACATAATTAGGATTATGGAATCACACTAGTGCTGTACTGTATATAGGAAACATGCTGGATAAAAGATCCATATACACAAACCATTCAGCATCATTAAATGATCTCCAATCGATAAATATTTGTTTTTTGACGGTGGTTTAAAAGACTGTTTAGACTGCGAAACCACAGATATAAAGCCATTGTTCTTGGAAGTGCGAGTCCTGTTTACACAGGATGCTGTGCCACGAGCATCTTGCCCATTTATCGGGTGATCATTAGTAGAAATGAGCGAATCAATTAGCGAAGAATTGAGTTTCAGACGAAGTTCTTAAAATTCCTGGTTTCGTGTGAATTCAAATATATTGACATTCGTTTTGCAAAAAAAAACTAGCCCTATACCATTTTCCCAATCAGACAGAAAGGATAATGCCATTTTTCATTGCCATAAAGCCCGGCAGCTATGACATTATTGTCCCCTGTACAGTGTTGGTCAGTACCTCAGCCATCATAGATCAGTGGTTCCCTTTGGAGCACAGATTATATGACAGAGTCATTTTCCATCTCCAGAGTCACTAAGCAAGTCTTTCTCTTCAATAGAGAGTAAGCTCATATTAAGAGCATGGTGCTTTTTCTCTTCTGTAGAGAGTAAGCTCATATTAAGAGCATGGTGCTTTTTCTCTTCTGTAGAGAGTAAGCTCATATTAAGAGCATGGTGCTTTTTCTCTTCTGTAGAGTGTAAGCTCTTTTGAACAGTGGGATTCTCTCCCCTATAGAGGGTGCAAGCTCTTATGGTGAGCGTTGTACTCTTCCTCCAATAAAATGTACATTCCTATAGATAGTGGGCTCATTTCTCTCTCACACACATAAAGTGCAAGTCCTATGGTCATCGAGATTCTCTATCTCTCCTCTCGTCCATGTGTATCCTAGAAGCTTTCCAGTATTGATATCTGTACAAGTGTATTTCGTCGCAAATCAAAATTTTTAGTCAAATTCTGCGAATGCAAATTTCAAAACGGTCCACTCTCCTCTAATCATCAGCCTATTTACGCTTCAAGATTGCCATGAAACAATCACTTCAGAGAAGGCTCGTTCACGATAATCTTTTAGAATAAACACACCTTTAGTATTATATAGGATCTGGGGAAGAAAGAAGGGATGGGTGGGCTCATGTCTTTGTATTCAACATTTAGAAATCAGCAGCTTCAGGAAATAAAGGCGATTTAAAGAATGAAATAATCAGAAAAGTAGAAAAACATGTTATTCCCTATAAAGCTTTAATGTCCATACTTTCATTTTACCTGGCCGTAGGGATTATTTTATTCTACACTGTGGCCTAAACTGAGGGAAAACCCAAATGGATAAATGATCCAGATGTCACATTAAAATCCACCCGTAATTGGACCATTAGGTGCAGTCTCTTTATAACAATCTTTTTTACAGAACAATTAAATATTTCATGTGCATGAAATGATACTCATGGTAACACAACACCGACTTTATTTCTCTATTACAAATTAAGAAAAAAAAAATTCAACAAAAGTCCACTAAATGATTGCGCACAATTGTAAAGATAAATTGGGATTTGTTATAGTTCAATACAATGTGTTCATGAATAAAAAATATGGTAAAGATATGATTGGGCCATGGGATAACGCTTGGCTTAAACCTTAATATGCCCTAAATAGTTTTTGCTGAAATCTCTGCAAATTTGCTTTTACTAATACCAAGTAAATAGGAACCTTCTGGCCTCTAAGTTGTATTTTGGGCTTGAAATTCACTTAGTTTACTCCAACAAAAGAAAGAAAATCACATTCTAAAAGAAACGGCAACAGATGCATCGCAGCCCGAATACATATCAAATCTTCACATCGAGAAAGTCATAAGACTAGCAATTACGGTAATTCCCATCCTAAATAGATTTCATTGCAGATTAGCAAAATGCTACTGGAGAAATTTCCATCTCTCCGTCTGTAGTTGGTAAACTATCAACCCAAATATGAAATAATACGGAAGATTTCAAAGTGTGCTAACTTCATTTATTCTGAAAATGTGGCTTCAAGTTTTTTATCAGAAGTGACAAGTTTTAATAGATGAACACATTGCAGCTTATTCAAAAACCAATATGGTTTACAGCAGAGTTTTAGGAAGTTACATATAAATTCAATATAAAGTTCTTAAGTAGTTTATTCTGTTCCAACCGTAGATTTAATAATCGTGGCTGAAAGGCAGTGATTTTTCTTTAGTATTTGACATTCTGTTTTTTTTTATTTTTTAAAACTACGAGTTATTAATATTCAGGATATGATGGTGGGAGTTTGCAAAATGGAGATTTGTTCATGTAAGTCTGTGTAATGTATATATATATATATATATATATATCCAAAAGACACAAAGGTAGTCTTAAAGGAGCACTCCCATAAAAAATGTAATGTCACGGTATATTTGCATTAGTATTACATCATAGAAGGTAAATAGTACAGATGATAATTTGTTTGCTGGTGACCTTTTTTCCTGAATTATTGATTGTGTTGGTTCCTCATTGTGTCCATGTGACCAGCAATAACTGAATCACATTGCATCTTAAGTGTGCACTGAGTTCCAGCCATGGCTGTTAAAGGGAACCTGTCATCTGAATTTGGCGGGACCGATTTTCGGTCATATGGGCGGAGTTTTCAGGTGTTTGATTCACCCTTTCCTTACCCGCTGGCTGCATGCTGGCCGCAATATTGGATTGAAGTTCATTCTCTGTCCTCCGTAGTACACGCCTGCGCACGGCAAGATTGCCTTGCACTGGCGTGTACTACGGAGGACATAGAATGAACTTCAATCCAATATTGCGGCCAGCATGCAGCCAGTGGGTAAGGAAAAGGTGAATCAAACACCCGAAAACTCCACACATATGACCAAAAACCGGTCCCGCCAAATTCAGGTGACAGGTTCCCTTTAATCTCTGACAGCAGCATTTAATTGGAAAGCGTGCTATTGTTTATGCTTACCAAGTCCCATTGACGCCCTATGACAAGATCGTGGGGTGCCAATGGGTTACTAACGCAGCCAAGGGCCTGCTGAAGGCCCTCATTGCTGCTATCAAGACAAAGATTTACATTATATACTGCAATATCTCTCCCTTTTCCCCCTATGGAAAATAAAAAAAAAACATATTTGGTGTGGCTGCATTCATAAAAATCTAAAAAAAAAAAAAATATAATATAAAATGAAACCAGATAGAAAACGTGATAATGAGAAAAATAATAAAAATAACAGGAACGTGGATTTTTTTCACTGCTCCTCCCTAAAAAATGCAAGAAAAATAGATTAAAATGTTTTATATATCTAAAAATGGTATCAATAAAACTATCAACTTGTCATGCAAAAAACAAGCCCTCATCCCTCTGAATCGATTGAAAAAATGTTAAGGGTCTTGGAAAATGGTTATACAAACCCAAAAACTGAGATTTTTTTCTTTACAAAATTCTGAAATGACAATTATAAGAAAATAATTGATTTCTTCACTTAAATTAAAAAAAGCTATAAAAGTTCAAAATAACTTTTAGCACAAAATGTACATTTGCATACACAAAAAACCATGGCAGAAATGCACTTTGTTTCCCAATTTCATCACACTTGGAATTTTATTCCCGTTTTTCACTACATTGAATGGTAAAATTAATAGCGTCATTCAAAATTACAACTTGTTGAATAAAAAACAAGCCGTCATGCAGCTAGGGGGACCGAAAAATAAAAAAAGGTATGGCTCTAGAGGAGGGGAGGAAAAAAGTACAAAAATAAAAACTGACTGCAGTGGGAAAAGCACCATTCTAGAGGGTTTTTTCAATGCTCGAGTGGTGCAAAGGTTCCTAACCATAGTCTAAGGCTACCTTCACACACACATCAGGCTTTTGCCGTCAGGCTCAATGTGGCGAATTTTAAAAAAACTGAATCCGGCAAAATATGCTGCCGGATCCATTTTTTTCTCATAGACTTGTATTAGTGCCGGATTGCGACGGATGGCCTCACGTTTTGTCCATTTTTCACCGGATCCGGCGAAAATTGGTTTTCCGGTGTCTGGAAAAAATGTTAAAAAAGTACACAGTAACGTTTTTTGTCTGCGGTAAAAAACCGGACAGTGCCGGATCCCGCGCCTTCCAGCTTTCGCTAGAATGGAAGGCTATGGGTGCCAGATCCATCAAATGATGGAATCCGGCGACAGATTCATTTTTTTTTAACTGAGCATGCTCCAATTTTTTGGGATACAATTAGCTGCATAAGCTAGTCGGGTCCGTTGCATCAGTTTTTCACAATCTGCGATGGATCCATTTTTTTCAGAATTCGCCGGATTTAGCTTGACGGCAAAAAACTGATGTGTGAAAAGAGCCTTATATTTACCCGCTACCATTTTCACCTTCCTTCTGCGCCACTTCGCTCTCAATGTAAGTCTATGAAAGCAAAAACGAGACTCTCATAGACTTCCATTGGTGAGCTGGAGGTCACTTTTCAATGCAACACTGAAGGGATCCGGCAAGTCACAACCTGTTGGGGACTGACAGAAGCAGTGGCGATAGAAGGTGAAGACAGCGGCGGTTAAGTATGAGAGTAGAGGCAGGGATCTTAGAATAGAAGCACCACTCCAGCACTGTAAAAAAACAAAAAACATGCAGGAGTGATGCTTTAAAGGGAATCGGTCACTAGGTTTTTGCCAAGTATTCTGAGAGAATCATAATGTAGAAACAGATACCCTGATTCCAGTAATGTGTCACTTACTGGACTGCTTGCTGTTGAAGTGCTAAAATCATGATTTTATCAGCAGGTTATTAGTAGATGACTAGTAAACCTGCTGTCATGTAGTCCTTCACATTCGTGAGTTGAGTATAATGCTGTCCCCACCATAGATAGCCAGCTTTCTGCCTATGCACAGTGTACACAGAAAGCTGCCAATCAGTGGTGTAGGCAGAGTTATACAGAGCTCAGCATTCAGACAACTGGTAGATCTGCAGCAGATAAAAGTGATAATTAGTGATGAGCGAATATACTTGTTACTCGAGATTATTCGAGCATGCTCGGGGGTCCTCCGAGTATTTTTTAGTGCTCGGAGATTTAAGGTACCGTCACACAGTGCAATTTAGATCGCTACGACGGCACGATTTGTGACGTTGCATCGTCGCTTAATTATCGTTTCAAACATCGTAGACTGCGGTCACACTACACGATGCACGACGCTGAAGCGATAAATTCATGACGTATTTGCGATGTAGAAGTCGTATGGGACAGTCGTACGGTCGTGTCACACACGACGATTCAGAGCAAATTTTGCATAATCTGTGCGTGACGTTGTTCACAAGGGGCGTGTTGTGCCACTAGTTAGTGTGGTGATAGGCCAAAGGTTCTGTGCACACAATTGGTTGGAAAATTTGTCACCTGAGCGCTATTGTTCCCAATGCCACTTCACTGCTTTCAAAATTTCCTTTCTTCACTTCGTACTTGGACACTTGGTGGACCTGGACATCGGAATTTTGTACCTCGCTGAATATACCACGCTTTGCACCGCTGCTTCGAGGTATGTAAACCGCTTGGGCGTGGTGGATGGAACGCTGTATGGACGGCATGAGTGCTTCGTTCCACCACTGAAGCGAAGTGGATGGTACACTGTTGTGACTGGAGGGCTACAATGTGGCAGATGGTACGCTGTTGTGCTTGGTTGTGACTGGTGGGCTACAGCGTGGTAGATGGAACTCAGTTTGTTCGGCATGACCGCTTCGTTCCACCGCTGAAGCGATGCGGATGGTACGCTGGTGTGACTGCTTATGACCGGTTGTGTGTGATGAGCTAGAGCGTGGCAGATGGCACAATGTATGGTCACCATGAGCGCTTTGTGTGGCTGCTGTAAGGAAGCGGGCGGTACACTGTTTTGGGTTATGGTGGACTATAGGCGCGGCAGATGGAAGAAGCGATGCGGATGGTACGCTGTTGTGACTGGTCGTGACTGGTGGGCTACAGCGTGGTAGATGGAACTCAGTTTGTTCGGCATGACCGCTTCGTTCCACCGCTGAAGCGATGCGGATGGTACGCTGTTGTGACTGCTTATGACCGGTTGTGTCTGTTGCGCTACAGCGTGGCAGATGGTACAATGTATGGTCACCATGAGCGCTTTGTGTGGCTGCTGTAGGGAAGCGGGCGGTACACTGTTTTGGGTTATGGTGGACTATAGGCGCGGCAGATTGAAGAAGCGATGCGGATGGTACGCTGTTGTGACTGGTCGTGACTGGTGGGCTACAGCGTGGTAGATGGAACTCAGTTTGTTCGGCATGACCGCTTCGTTCCACCGCTGAAGCGATGCGGATGGTACGCTGTTGTGACTGCTTATGACCGGTTGTGTCTGTTGCGCTACAGCGTGGCAGATGGTACAATGTATGGTCACCATGAGCGCTTTGTGTGGCTGCTGTAGGGAAGCGGGCGGTACACTGTTTTGGGTTATGGTGGACTATAGGCGCGGCAGATGGAAGAAGCGATGCGGATGGTACGCTGTTGTGACTGGTCGTGACTGGTGGGCTACAGCGTGGTAGATGGAACTCAGTTTGTTCGGCATGACCGCTTCGTTCCACCGCTGAAGCGATGCGGATGGTACGCTGTTGTGACTGCTTATGACCGGTTGTGTCTGTTGCGCTACAGCGTGGCAGATGGTACAATGTATGGTCACCATGAGCGCTTTGTGTGGCTGCTGTAGGGAAGCGGGCGGTACACTGTTTTGGGTTATGGTGGACTATAGGCGCGGCAGATGGAAGAAGCGATGCGGATGGTACGCTGTTGTGACTGGTCGTGACTGGTGGGCTACAGCGTGGTAGATGGAACTCAGTTTGTTCGGCATGACCGCTTCGTTCCACCGCTGAAGCGATGCGGATGGTACGCTGTTGTGACTGCTTATGACCGGTTGTGTCTGTTGCGCTACAGCGTGGCAGATGGTACAATGTATGGTCACCATGAGCGCTTTGTGTGGCTGCTGTAGGGAAGCGGGCGGTACACTGTTTTGGGTTATGGTGGACTATAGGCGCGGCAGATGGAAGAAGCGATGCGGATGGTACGCTGTTGTGACTGGTCGTGACTGGTCGTGACTGGTGGGCTACAGCGTGGTAGATGGAACTCAGTTTGTTCGGCATGACCGCTTCGTTCCACCGCTGAAGCGATGCGGATGGTACGCTGTTGTGACTGCTTATGACCGGTTGTGTCTGTTGAGTTAGAGCGTGGCAGATGGTACAATGTATGGTCACCATGAGCGCTTTGTGTGGCTGCTGTAGGGAAGCGGGCGGTACACTGTTTTGGGTTATGGTGGACTATAGGCGCGGCAGATGGAAGAAGCGATGGTAGGCATGAGCGCTTTGTGTGGCTGCTGTTGTTAAGCGTTTGGCACACTGGCAAAAGTATTGTTAATAGGACGCTTTGTCAACCATGTAATTTTTTTTTTTAATTACTTTTTAGATGTCAAATCGTGTGGAGTTCATCCGGGATTTCATCGAGATTTATCAGTCTTTTCCCTGCCTCTGGAAAATAAAATCTCCTGAGTATTGTAACAGGGAAAAGAGGAGGGAGGGTTACTTACAGCTCATTGAGCTTTACAATCGTCAGGCACCAGATGAGGCAGCTAACGAAGCAGTTATTAAAAAGAAAATCCAGGCGCTCCGCACGGTCTGGAGGAAGGAGCTGAACAAGGTTCTTCAGACTACAAGGTCCGGAGCTTCCACTGAAGAAGTTTATGTGCCAAAACTGTGGTATTTTGAGCATCTTAATTTTCTGAGGGACCAAGAGGTGCCACGGACTTCAACGTGTCTTCGATTGTTGGCACCTGTGGAACCAATAGTTTCGGAGAACCACGCCGAGCAGGAGTCACAAGGGCAACAAGTAAGTAGCTCTTTGGACGAAAGTTCACCAATGTGTCCTATAATTACATAATTTTTCTCTGCATTTTAGGTTTTATACTTCTGATTATCACATCAGTTTAAAGTTGTTACAAAAACATGTACACATAAGTAACCCTGTTGCAGTCAAGAATTATAAGGGGAACGTAATATGTATGAAATGGAGATATATGTAAACCATACCATCGAAGCAATATAGAAAATAGTATCGCGTCAAGCTGCCGATGTACTCTTGTTGAGACTATTTAGACTATTAAATATTGGTCAGGTTCCCATAGCAGTCAGAACAGTGTAGTTCAAAGTATTCAATAAAAGGGAGGGTTAAAGAATATTACTAAGCATCAAATATATTATAATCTTTTTGTTACCTACTACGAATATATAGTTTGGATGCGGTTATGGTGGTACTACTTTTTGTTGCCGGGTTCATAACTTTTTTTTTTTTTCCCCCCCCCAGGATGACAGTGCGCAGGAGAGTACACTTGACTGTTCACAGGACTGCACAACAACAGATCTAGTGGAGGCTGCACCTGCCAGGAGTCAATCGAGGCAAGTTCAAAGAAAACGGAAAGCCACCTCAGACGCCTCAAATGAACTATTGAGCCTGGCAAAGAAGGTGTTGACAAGAAATGTTAGCCCTGCGTTAGAGGGGTTTGGACACTATGTGGTTGACAAACTGGCAAAAATGGACGACAACCAAAGAATACTAGCAGAGCGTCTGATTCTGGAAGCAGTAAACAAGGGTACTGATGGCGATTTGGACAAGAACACTTGTTTGGTCTCTTCCCGGCCAATACAGCGGACAGAGCCATCAAATTTCAATGGTTGGTCACAGGGTCAGACATCGATGCGACACAATCCTCACGTTTCCCACTTCGGCCAGCCACCCCCTAATAACTCCTACACACCAATACCTTTACATATGGCTTCGCCCATCAGGCACCAAAATTTTCAGCCGGAACAATCGTCGTATCATAATTTGTGATTTCCTAACTACTTTTACATCCCTTTTTTTTTTTTGTCTTGTTAAAATAATGTTTGAAATAAAAGCTTTTATTATACATTCTATCACTACTTTTTGATTGGTGTGTCTCAATCACAGCACTGTATGAGGGAACAAATTAACGTAACAAATTCATGTACAGTTAACTAAAAAAAAAAAATCGAATGAAAGTTTAACTAAATCTTTTAATTGGAACAACAAAAAATGGATTATTGGCCCGCCTACAACTGCTGGCACATGTCCCGCAGCTTCTGCAGCTCCTCCATTGCCACATTGTGCTGCTCCTGAATATGTGCCATAGTGTGGAGTAACTTGTCTATGCCGGCTTCAATATCCTCTTTGTTGACAGTGACGAGAGCTGTGGGTCAAAAAACATAACATTAATAACACTGTAGTCTCCCGATGTGTCTTTGCTTCTGTGAATGAAAAAAAATAAAAAAAATAAGCAAAGGGGGGGGGGGGGGGGGGGGAGGGAGGGTGGTTGTTTGGGTTGGGGGTGAAAGAGTGGGCCTGCAACAAAATCCAAATAACTTAATTGTGGGAACCTACTAGAATGTTGAGGCACGGAGGGCACTTCTGGATCTGAGTCGCTGTTGAATGCCTCGTGCTGTCGGCGGCGGCGCTGTCTCTTTGCCTCTGTGAAGGAAAAAAAAAAAACAAGGTCTGTCAGCATATATGGCAACAGTGGCTGCCGGGGGAGGGGGGGGGTGTTAAGAGGGGACCTGCAACTTAATCCAAATCACATAATTGTGGGAACCTACTAGGATCTGGAGGAGTTGACCCGGAGGGCACAGATCCAGGAGAGGCTGGGCGGGATGCCTCGTGGCGGCGGTGGTGCTGTGTCTTTGACTCTGTGAAGAAAAAAAAAAAAAAAATTTTTTTAAAAGTTCTGTTAGCATATATGGCAACACTGGCTGCCGGGGGGGGGAAGGGGACCAGAAACAAAATCCAAATAACATTTTTGTGGGAACCTACTAGGATCTGGAGGAGTTGACCCGGAGGGCTCCGGGACATTGGACCCTGAGGGCACAGAGCCAGAAGAGGCTGGGCGGGATGCCTCGTGGCGGCGGCGGTGCTGTGTCTTTGCCTCTGTGAAGAAAAAAAAAAAAAAAAAAAATTTTTGAAAAAGGTCTGTTAGCATATATGGCCACACTGGCTGCCGGGGGGGGGAAGGGGACCAGAAACAAAATCCAAATAACATTTTTGTGGGAACCTACTAGGATCTGGAGGAGTTGACCCGGAGGGCTCCGGGACATTGGACCCTGAGGGCACAGAGCCAGAAGAGGCTGGGCGGGATGCCTCGTGGCGGCGGCGGTGCTGTGTCTTTGCCTCTGTGAAGAAAAAAAAAAAAAAAAAAAATTTTTGAAAAAGGTCTGTTAGCATATATGGCCACACTGGCTGCCGGGGGGGGGAAGGGGACCAGAAACAAAATCCAAATAACATTTTTGTGGGAACCTACTAGGATCTGGAGGAGTTGACCCTGAGGGCACAGAGCCAGAAGAGGCTGGGCGGGATGCCTCGTGGCGGCGGTGGTGCTGTGTCTTTGCCTCTGTGAAGGAAAAAAAAAAAAAAAAAGGTCTGTCAGCATATATGGCAACACTGGCTGCCGGGGGGGGGGGGGGAGGAGGGGACCTGCAACCAAACCCAAATCACATTATTGTGGGAACCTACTAGGATCAGTTGTCTTTGACCCGGAGGGCTCTGGGACTTCAGAGGCGGTGTGTGATGCCTCGTGTCTACGGCGGCGCTGTCTCTTTGCCTCTGTGAAGGAAAAAAAAAGTTCGGTCAGCAGTTAGCTGTGCCACATAGTACTTTTCACCGTTCATACTGTCCCATAGCTGTGGCACATAGTGGCTCTGCAACGTTCAAACTGTCCCATAGCTGTGGCACATAGTGGCTCTGCAACATTCAAACTGTCCCATAGCTGTGGCACATAGTGGCTCTGCAACATTCAAACTGTCCCATAGCAGTGGCACATAGTGGCTCTGCAACGTAGAAACTGTCCCATAGCTGTGGCACATAGTGGCTCTGCAACGTTCAAACTGTCCCATAGCAGTGGCACATAGTGGCTCTGCAACGTTCAAACTGTCCCATAGCAGTGGCACATAGTGGCTCTGCAACGTAGAAACTGTCCCATAGCTGTGGCACATAGTGGCTCTGCAACGTTCAAACTGTCCCATAGCTGTGGCACATAGTGGCTCTGCAACGTTCATACTGTCCCATAGCTGTGGCACATAGTGGCTCTGCAACATTCAAACTGTCCCATAGCTGTCCAACATACTTTTGGGTACCTGAGTACTAACCTCTGCTAATCTCCTGGCGAAGCTCCTGCAGGCGCTCTGGGCTTTTCGACTTGAGATCGCCCCATTTTTTAACAATCTGGGCCTTGGTCCGAGTTATCCCAAACCGCTTCCTGAGGCCCTCAGACACCACACGGACAACTTCCTCCTTGTGCTGGTTGCGGTGCAGCACCATCCCTGTGGTTTCATACTGCATCCTATCCATTGTTCCAATAAGGAACTTGAGCTCTGGGATGCCCATAGGTGGACCACGGCGACTGGCAGCCATTATCACGATGTCAGGGGACAAAAACAAGCTAGGGCAGGCACGCAGGAACGCTGTAACGTCATCACGCCGTCATAGACCACGAGCGTACTTAACGTGCCGCTCCGGCGTTATATAACGATACTTCGAACGGCATTTACTATGTGCGTTCCTTTCTTAACGCTCAGTCGTCACAAATGTGACGCTGTTCATAAACGGCAACGCTATTGCGATGCCAATGGCGCGGCAGGACGGCGGAGCGCAGCTCCTCCTCTGGGCGTTGCTCTTCAGGGTCATTCCATCTAAAATGGCGGCGAGAATGCGTTCTGCTCCTCTGGGGCAGCCAGAACTCCTTTTTTTTATTTCCCAGATGGATGCCATGGATTACGAGGGTCTGGAGAGCCGCCCTGCCCACCCACACATCCACAAGCGAGAAGTGCTTGGACAAATAACAAGAATGATGGAAAGGAGGTTTGGTGTCTGCCGCAGTCAGCTTCAGCTGCGTAAAAAATGGGCTGACCTCCGCTATAAAACGCCACAAATGTTTGCGGAGTTGCGTGCGGAGGCAAGGCGAGGCAAGTACTAGTACTAGCTTTGCTCTGCAGCACTCAACATTTGTGTGTAAACATTGTGATTCTTTACTTTAGGTGTAGAGAGACAGCGGCGGCAAGTCAGACACACCATTGCCACCAGTACCCCATCTTCAGGCACCAGTGGGAGCCCACAGTCCGGGACATCACGTAAGTTCACAATCATTTATTGCATTTTTTTTAACATCACACGGGACATAACAGGGTACCTGAAATATTTGAAGACATTACAGACGCAGTAATGACCCAGCGGCCTACCACACCTCCACCATCTGTTGCGACCATGCACCCTCGCACCCCTGTGAAGTGTGATATAAATTTTATGTTTCAGTATATTGTTAGCTTTGATCTGCAGCACTCTACATGTGTTTTTAAAGATTGCGTTTGTAAACTTTCTGTGTAGAGAGACAGCGGCAGCAACAGGTACCTGCCATTGCCAGCAGCACCACAGCATCCAGCACCAGCGGGAGCCCACAGTCCGTGACGTCACGTAAGTTAACAATCATAGATTACAATTTTTCAACTGCATACGGGACATAAGAGGGTAGCGGAAATATTTGAATACATTACAGACGCAGTAATGACCCAGCGGCCTACCACGCCACCACCAGAGAGCAGACGGCCTCGCACCCCTACACCACCCTCAACACCTCCCTTTCGACACTCCTCTTCCTCCCCCGGGTCGGCGGCATTCTCCCCAGAAGCTAACATACGTAAGTGACCAAAACTGCGAGCGCTTCCCAACGGCGTGTTCCATAGTTAACCAGATCTGTTATTATTTGCTTTTAGGTGCTGCAGCAGTGGCCAGATCGCTGGGATGGGACATTAGCAGCTCTGGTTCTGGCAATGAGGAACCGGCGTCCCTTCTCCGTAAGTATCAAGATAATGCGAGTGGTTTTCTGCTGGATGTCACCATAGACAACCAAAACTGTAAAATATATTAAAATTTACATCGCCCTGTGGTGCCAGACCAAATAGAAATTTACAACACAGAAAATTCGGTCCTGCCCCAGAGGTCGAGATGTATTTTCAGAGGAATCAACGTTGGTTCTCCAACCTCTTCTATCCACAGAAACGGCCACCGTAAGAGAGCTCCTGGCGAGACAATTGCGACTGGAGCGGACAGCAGCGCTCCTGCAGCAGACAGCAGCGCTCCTCCAGAGTCAAGTGGAGCAGCAGGGCGTGACGCTGCGACACCTCTTGGGCAGGAGATAATATTTTTTTTGGTGGGGGGGTTATGTTATATTTTGTTGTAAAATAATTTAAAACCAAGAAGTGTTACAAAAAAAAACAAAAATCTTCGCATTCTTTCTTTAATGTTTACCAAGCTATAAGGGTTAACAGCACCATTTTATAGGCATCACATTTAAAGTTATTTAGCGAGGTTTATATGACAGCAAAGCAAAAAAACAAATTTTTATGTTATACGGCGCGATCCTGCCACGGTACAGCTCCAGAACCATTAAAGTACTGACAGTATTTTTCGCGACAGTCCCTTGCATCGTCTGCCTGTCTGCCAGATCCAAGAGCTTGAAGAGCTGTAAAATTTTCAGGTTGTGTACGCCATTCCCCGGGCACAATATCTCCGGTTCGTGCGTCCACTGCATCAATAAACGAAGGAGGAGAACAGGAGTTCGTATCATGACGTCTCAGGAAATTATGGAGCACACAGCATGCCAAAACCACAATGTCTATAGACGGCAGCTTCAAGTTGATAGCTGTGTGGAACACTCTAAACCGATTTGCCATTATCCCAAAGGCATTTTCAACCACACGACGGGCCCTCGACAACCGGTAATTAAAGATTCTGCGCTCCGGTGTGAGTGTTCTCTGTGCAAATGGCTTCAGCAAATGTGGATGAAGAGGGAAAGCTTCATCAGCGATGAAGACAAAATTTAGGTTTGCTTTTGTGTCTTCATTTAGTGGCAACAGCAGTTCATTGTTCCTCAAGCTTTCCCCAAATGAAGTGTGTTCAAAAACACCACCGTCGGAGACTCGACCATTCATGCCAACATCCACATCGACAAACTCATAGTTTGCATTGACAAGGGCCATGAGGATCACACTGAAATATCCTTTGTAGTTGAAAAAAAAGGATCCAGAGTTGGCTGGTTGCGTGATGCGCACATGCTTTCCATCTAATGCACCACCGCAGTTTGGAAACTGCCACAGCTCATCAAAATCGGAACCAATCCTCTTCCAGTCATCCGCCGTCTTGGGAAACTGCAAGATGAGAAGGAAACATGTACAAATTTGGTCAAATATATTATGCACATACACTCTCATGTGGACATCCTACAGCGATTGAGGCGCAGTATGGATTAGTATAACAAAGTCAACAACACAGAGTATGCAGGCAGCCATTTTTTTTACAGATGGCTTCGGTCACTCAGAGGGGGTGCTAAACAATATATCTAAATAATAGAATCAATAAAATTACGTTGGGAGCAGCAAATAAAAAAGGGTGGCGCAGGGTTGGAGCAGCACATATCAGAATGGAGACGCAAAATGGTAGCAGCACATGTCAGAATGGAGGCGCAGGATCACAGCAGCACATGTCTGAATGGGGGCGCAGGATGGGAGCAGCACATGATAGGATGTAGAACATATACCTATAGAAATGCTCGCCATCAGGGCGTAGAACTGGTTCAATAGCTAGTATAATATATCGACATAACACAGCAGCCAAAAAAAAATAGTAGTACCTCCATATAATGCCTTAAGCTCTGCACAATGGCCTCGCATGTCTCCGGAATCACAACGCTCAGGAAAGGTCTGGAAACAGCTGCGGAAAACTGCAAATCCTGAAGAGACCTTCCTGTTGCCAGGAAGCGCAGTGTCACCGCCAACCTTTCCTCCACGGGCACGGCTGCACGCATCGGCGTATCACACCTTTGTATGAGTGGCGTAACAGCAGACAGTATTATTTTAAAGGATTCCTCGGACATCCGAAGGTAGTTTCGGAAATCTTGAGGGTTATTGTCACGTAACTCTCTTATGAGACCCATGTGTGACAATGTGGATCTTTTCTGCAGCCAGCTCCGGGTCCACATGCGACATTTTCGTTTAGGACGTCTCTCCTCTTGGAGACGTGCTGCCTCAAACACCAGGGCAGCAGCAACAACAGAACTCTCATCGGAAGTGAGCATAGTTCCTAAAAAGAAAACAAACGTACAATAAATACACGTGCTTACAAAACAATGTTCTGACCATTGATCTAATAACTATATATGTTACTACTGGTATTAAATGGGGCAGTCAACCATCTCGATCTGTAAAAGGATTAATTAATTGGGCCACGCAACAGCTGTGTACCTGAGGTTCTCAGGCCTACCCTACTCAAAGGAACAATCGACCACACTCCAGCGTTTATCCCCGTTGAAGCGCAACATATGCTACGCTGTAGCGTTATACATACCTTTTGCGGTAAAAGTCTAGTAGTTAAAAGTCCAGGGAATCCAGCGAATTTAGGAGTTCTGTTCACAGCACGTGCTACAGAGAGAAATGAATAGCGCGCTCGAGAGCTCCGGTTTTATCCGCTGGGAACAATAGTCCTTTGTCGAATGAGCGCACAGTATTGTACCGCCCAATCAGCACACGGGAGGTGGAGAATTCAGCGCTCCTACGTAGCCAGCTCCTCCGCCCTTTACATCGTATACAATATCGTGCACACCTTTGTCACACCATGCGATCATGCCGCCACAGCGGGACACTAGACGACGAAAGAAAGTTTCAAACGATGTGCTACGACGTACGATTCACAGCGGGGTCCCTGATCGCAGGAGCGTGTCACACGCTGCGATATCGTACCTATATCGCTCGAACGTCACAAATCGTGCCGTCGTAGCGATCTAAATTGCACTGTGTGACGGTACCATTAGTTTTTCTTGCCGCAGCTGAATGATTTACATCTGTTAGCCAGCATAAGTACATGTGGGGGTTGCCTGGTTGCGAGGGAATCCCCACATGTACTTATGCTGGCTAACAGATATAAATCATTCAGCTGCGGCAAGAAAAACTAAATCTCCGAGCACTAAAAAATACTCAGAGAACCCCCGAGCATGCTCGAGAAATCTCGAGTAACGAGTATATTCGCTCATCACTAGTGATTATACCAAAACTGCAGCAAGCAGCCCAGTAAGTGATACATCACTGGCATCAGGGTGTTTGCCTCTTTATCATGCTACTCTCAGTTGAAGCATCAAAAACCTAGTGAGACAGGTTCCCTTTGAACACATTACACACATAAAATTCAATATCATTTTTCCTGGAGTGCTTCTTTCATGAATAATCTGCTGGTAGCCGAGGATTGGATCTATTGATAAGAACATTTTAGCTTGGAGTCGAGCACAGCAATGTCAGAAAAATAATAAGAATCGCTGAAGTATTTCAAAGTCAGAGGCAAGAGAAGAGGGGGCGATTGCAGAGACTAACAGACTAAATTACGTATAAGTTTGTTTGTTCTCTGTAACCATGGAGACACATAGGTCTGCAATTAGCTGTAGAGACAAAACCATACACAGATAGAAGAATGTGTCAGGTATTTGCTGTAGGCATTGTGAGAATGTACCTTATGTTAAAGGGAACCTTTCACTCTGAAAATGCAGTCCAATCTACGGGCATTATGTTATGTACCGGGAGCTGAACGGATTAATATGTAGTTTTATGACAAAAATATACAATATAACCTGTGTTTTAACCATTTAATCCTCGGCTCTTTCAGGGGTTTTCAGTCCAGTGGAAGGTTCTATCAGTGACTGACAGCTTCCTTCATTCCTTGCTGTCAGTCACTAATAGGACCACCCACTGGACCCCAAATCCCAGAAACAGCAGAGGTTTAAATTAGTAGAACACAAGTTATACAGAATCTTTTCTCGCAAAACTATATATCACTCTGCTCAGCTTCCCAGGTTCTATAACACGATTCCTGAAGATTGGACGGCATTTTCATGGTGATGTGTCCCTTTTAAGATGCAATAAGGTGGCAGAAACAATAACATCATATTTACACTCACAGATATGTTTTAGATATTTGTAAGACTGTTTCATTCATCTCACTGGAGCTTCCAGTCTCAACAGTTTCAGAAGAGCAAAATTGTTTCACATAAATTCACACTTATAGTTACCGTATATACTCGAGTATAAGCCAACCCGAGTATAAGCCGAGATCCCTAACTTTGCCACAAAAACTGGGAAAACTTAATGACTCGAGTATAAGCCTAGGGTGGAAAATGCAGCAGCTACCGGTAAATGTCAAAAATAAAAATAGATACCAATAAAAGTAAAAGTGTTTTTGAGGCTGTGTGCACACATAGCAGATTTTTCGCGTATTTTTCGCTATAAAAACGCTATAAAACCGCAAAAAAAAACGCTCACATTAAGCATCCTATTTAATAGAATGCAATCCGCATTTTTTGTGCACATGCTGCATTTTTTTCCTGAGCGGATTCGCATTCCAGAAAAAAACGCAGCATGTTCATTAAATTTGTGGAATCGCGGGGATTCCGCACACCTAGGAATGCATTGATCTGCTTACTTCCCGCATGGGGCTGTGCACACCATGCAGGAAGTAAGCAGATCATGTGCGGTTGGTACCCAGGGTGGAGGAGAGGAGACTCTCCTCCATGGACTGGGCACCATATAATTGTTAAAAAAAAGAATTAAAATAAAAAAATCGTGATATACTCACCTTCGATGGCCCCCGGAGTCTTCCTGCCTCTCATCACTGCACATGGCCGCTTCCGTTCCTGTAGATGGTGTGTGAAGGATCTGCGATGACGTCGCGGTCACATGACCGCAATGACGTCGTGGTCACGTGACCGCGATGTCATCGAAGGTCCTGCACACACCATCTATAGGAACGGAAGCCGCTGAGGAGATCGGCTGTTTGTGGTAGGTGAGTATAACCATTTATTTTAATTTTTTTTATTATTTTTTACATTCTATCTTTTACTATTGATGCGGCATAGGCTGCATCAATAGTAAAAAGTTGGTCGCACTTGTCAAACACTGTTTGACAAGTGTGACCGACCTGTCAATCAGTTTTCCAAGCGATCGCTTGGAAAACGCTAGCATTCTGCAAGTTAGTTATGCTTGCAAAACGCTAGTTTTCTGCGGGAATATGCATGCCAATTCCGCATGCGATATAGCCGCGGCAGGGGGCACTTAGCCTGAATATCCATATTGAATCAGGAGCCCCATATAATGCTCCGTACAGTTCATGATGGCCCCATAAGATGCTCCATACAAAATATGCTCCATATAATGCTCCATAAAATTCATGATGGGCCCCATAAGATGCTCCATATTAAAATATGCCCTGTATAATGCTGCTCAAAGGTTAATAATGGCCCCACAAGATGCTCCATAGAGATATATTTGCCCCATACAGTGCTGCGTAAAGGTTAATAAGGGCCCCATAAAATGCTCCATATTAAAATATGCCCCGTACAATGCTGCACAAAGGTTAATAATGGCCCCACAAGATGCTCCATAGACATATTTGCCCCATACAGTGCTGTGTAAAGGTTAATAAGGGCCCCATAAGATGCTCCATAGAGACATTTGCCCCATATAATGCTGCACAAATGGTGATTATGGCCCCATGGGATGCTCCATAGAGATATGTACCCCATATAATGCTGAACAAATGGTGATTATGGCCCCATAAGATGCTCCATAGAGATATTTGCCCCATATAATGCTGCCCAAACGTGATTATGGCCCCATAAGATGCCCCATAGAGATATTTACCCCATATAATGCTGCACAAATGGTGATTATGGCCCCATAAGATGCTCCATAGAGATATTTGCCCCATATAATGCTGCCCAAACGTGATTATGGCCCCATAAGATGCCCCATAGAGATATTTACCCCATATAATGCTGAACAAATGGTGATTATGGCCCCATAAGATGCTCCATAGAGATATTTGCCCCATATAATGCTGCACATGGCCCCATAAGATGCCCCATAGAGATATTTGCCCCATATAATGCTGCACAAATGCTGGTTATGGCCCCATAAGATGCTCCATAGAGATATTTGCCCCATATGCTGTTGCTGTGATTAAAAGAAAAAATTACTCTCGTCGCTCAGGCCCCCGGCACTTGCAATATTCACCTGTTCTCGTTCCACCGCCGGGCTCCGTCTTCAGCGACCTCTGCACTGATGTTCAGGCAGAGGGTGTGCACTAACCACATCATCACACCCTCTGACCTGAGCGTCACAGCAGAAGACACTGAAGATAAAGTCCGGCGGCGGAGCGAGGAGAGGTGAATATCGCACAATGCTGCTCACCCTCCTCATTATATTCACCTGCTCCCGACTTGGTCCCTGGCAGCTTCCCTGATGGTCTTCTCTGGGCGCGAACAGCTTCTTCCAGCGTGGAGCGGTCACCGCTACCGCTCATTACAGTAATTAATATACGGCTCCACCTCTATGGGAGTGGAGTCGCGTCTATATTCATTACTGTAATGAGCGGTACCATGTGACCGCTCAACGGTGGAAGAAGCTGTCAGCACCCGGAGACCATCGGAGATGCAGAGACTGCATCAGGAGCAGGTGAATATGTGACAGCCACCGCTCCCCCTCCCCCGCCGACCCCCCTGGAACAATGACTCGAGTATAAGCCGAGAAGGGGCACTTTCAGCCCAAAAAATGGGCTGAAAATCTCGGCTTATACTCAAGTATATACGGTATATATAGTATGACAAGGTGCTGCACTAGTCCATTGGTTATGCCAGAAATAGAGACACAGATATGTACAAGCATCTGCTCATGGATATACACAGAAGGGGTTATGGTATGTCTCCATATTACCACTAATCAATAGGGTCTTAAGATACAGACATTGATGGTTTATCCTAAGAATATACTATCAATGTGTTTTTCATGTAAAAACCTTATAGCTGTAAATACTCTTTTATATACAGTTGTGCTCAAAAGTTTACATACCCCGGCAGAATTTTTGATTTCTTGGCCTTTTTTCCAGAGAATATGAATGATAACACTAAAATCTTTTTCTCCTCTCATGGCTTTTTAAATCATAATGACAACCCAAAACATCCAAATGACCCTGACCAAAAATTCACATACCTCATTTCTTAATATTGCCCCCTCTAACATCAATGACAGTTTGAAGTCTTTCGTGGTAGATGCGGATGAAGTTCTTTATTTTCTCAGATGGTAAAGCTGCCCTCTCTTCTTGGCAAAAAGCCTCCAGTTCCTGTAAATTCCTGGACATGAACGACCATCTTTCGTGACGTCTAGCTGAATAACACTTGAGTTATGAAACAGGACAATGATCCAAAACACACAAAATTAAGACTTTGGAGTGGCCTAGTCAAAATCCTGACCTGAATCCAATTGTGCTGCTGTGGCATGACCTTAAAAAGGTGGTTCATGACCAGAAACCCTCCAATGTGGCTGAATTACAACAATTCTGGAAAGATGAGTGGGCCAAATTTCCTCCTGAGTGTTGTAGAAGACTCATTGCCAGTTATCACCAACACTTGATTGCAGTTGTTGCTGCTGAGGGTGGCCCAACCAGTTATCAGGTTTAGGGGCAATCAGTTTTTCACACAGGGCCCTGTAGGTTTGGATTTCTTTTTCCCTTAATAATGAAGACCGTCATTTAAAAACTGCATTTTGTGTTTACTTGTGTTCTCTTTACCTAATATTTAAATTTGTTTGGTGCTCTCAAACACTTACATGTGACAAACATGCAAAAGAATAAGAATCAGGAGGGGGGCAAATACTTTTTCAAACCACTGTATATCCTTTAGTTAAAACAAGAACTATACACCTGATAGATGTGAACAGAGCCCTAGATATTATTACAGTTAAAGTCTTTGCGGAATAAAAAATAATGTACGAGAGTCTCAACCCATAACCAAAAGCTAAGCATTTTACAGAAAACTCTCATGAAAAAGTAAAAAACAAATTTGCACATGTGGTAGTTCAAATATTTTGCAACTTTTGCAATTTTTAATCCAGCTCCAGTATCTTTTTGAAAAGTGGGTGAAGATTAGCAGAAGGGGCATGGTTTAGCACTGCCTGATAGATTCAATATAATTTATATTTATACCAAAAAAGTAGTATAGATTTTAGCAGAAATGTTCTGTCCATGTCTAGTGTATATTTTCTGACACTAGTGCATGGACAGCAAATAGAGGTGCAAAATTTACTAAAGGAAATCTGTCACTAGGTTTATGCTACCTCATCTGAGATCAGCACAAGGTGGGAAAATGTAGGAAAAGAGATCCTCATTCCAGTGATGTGTCACTTAGCTTACTGGGTGCAGCAGTTGTGACACAATGTGAGTTGTTAGATGTAGAATGTAGCAGAGCTTATAAAGCTAAGCCCCCAGCTTTCTTTGCACACTGTGTAACTGGTGCCAGGGTGGTAGCCGTACCGAGGGATTGCTGCTGCTTCCTCATCACACCCTGACGCTCCACTACAGAAATATCATGTCCATTTTGTGGTGCGCTGTGTGTGTCAAGTAGTTCACCCACCTGTGAGTCAGAATCCTTCACAGCATACAGGGCTCCAATCCGTCGCAGACACACACAAATGTTATCAAAGTCCCGATTCATTTTCAATAAAACTTTACTCAATTCGTGCATCTTCATAACGGACTTAATCCAACAATCTTCAAAAGACATAAGAACTTCTCCTCCTGCCCTTTCCCTGGTCTTTTTCTTCAGCTTATCTTCTAGCACCCGCAGTCCCCTGGGAATTCCAGCTTTCTGATACTAGGTGCTCCCTGTCCACTTTCCCCATCCTGGGCGAAAAATCAGGTTGCCTCTGCAATTCCTGTTCGGGCCGTAAGTCCCGGACGTCAGGGGAGGTAACCCACAGACAAGCCACCGACCCTTCCAGACTGCCTCGCTTTTCACGTGCTGTAAGATCTAACATCTCCAGACCTGCTTCCCTCAGTGCTTCTTCTGTCTCTTTCAACTGTAACTCACCACACAACTACTACCACTCCTTCTAGAACAATTCTCCTCACACTGCTCTAGCTCCTCTCACTACCTGAAAATTACCTCAGGAAGGCACGCTCCCTGCACTACACTGGCTCCACCCCCTTTCTCAACGGTCACTACTCCGGCTGAAACCAGTTCTCAACACAATCTAATCTCCTACTCTACAGTGCCCCTTAACACTAACCCACAACTACACTGCCATAACCCTAACCAATGCTGACCTACCACTGCCACTGTCCCTATTTGTGTCCCTAACAAACAAATATTAGAACAGTGTCAGCCATTATTATATTATACAGTGTCAACTATCATAAACTACACAGGGCACACAGTAAACACAAAACATACCCAGTTTCATTAGGTAGCCATGCACAGGAATGCAGGGCAAAAACCAGCCACCTGCACACTCCCTTACCCCCTTACACATTGTCTATCGATAGACAGCTGCTTATCACAGGAGTGGGAGAAGTCAGTCTAGCACACATGAGAGCTGCAGTCTGGACAGTGATAATCTCCTAGTTATAAAGCATCAATTGTATTGAAAAAACAGGACATAAATTTGTTGCATTTTATTCCAGTGTACCCTGAATCAAGGTTTGTGTAAAAATGTTAACCCCTTTCTGACATTAGACGTACTATCCCGTCGAGGTGGGGTGGGCCCCTATGACCACCGACGGGATAGTACCTCATATGCGATCGGCAGCGCTCACGGGGGGAGCGCCCCCGATCGCGGCCGGGTGTCAGCTGTTTATCGCAGCTGACATTCGGCACTATGTGCCAGGAGCGGTCACGGACCGCCCCCGGCACATTAACCCCTAGCACACCGCGATCAAAGATGATCGCGTTGTGCCGGCTGTATAGGGAAGCTTCCCGCAGGGAGGGGGCTCCCTGCGGGCTTCCCTGAGCCCCCCGCAGCAACGCGATGTGATCGCGTTGCTGCGAGGGTCTTACCTCCCTCCCTGCCTGCTCCAGCCCCAGATCCAAGATGGCCACGGATCCGGGTCCTGCAGGGAGGGAGGTGGCTTCACAGAGCCTGCTCAGAGCAGACACTGTGAAGCCTGCAGCACTGTAAGTCAGATCGGTGATCTGTCAGAGTGCTGTGCAAACTGTCAGATTACCGATCTGTGATGTCCCTCCCCCCGGGACAAAATAAAAAAGTTAAAAAAAAATTTCCAAATGTGTAAAAAAAAAATTAAAAAAATATTCCTAAATAATGAAAAAAAAAAATATTATTCCCATAAATACATTTCTTCATCTAAATAAAAAAAAACAATAAAAGTACACATATTTAGTATCGCCGCGTCCGTAACGACCCAACCCATAAAACTGGCCCACTAGTTAACCCCTTCAGTAAACACCGTAAGAAAAAAAAAAAAAACGAGGCAAAAAACAACGCTTTATTATCATACCGCCGAACAAAAAGTGGAATAACACGCGATCAAAAAGACAGATATAAATAAACATGGTACCGCTGAAAACGTCATCTTGTCCTGCAAAAAACGAGCCACCATACAGCATCATCAGCAAAAAAATAAAAAAGTTATAGTCCTGAGAATAAAACGATGCAAAAATAATTATTTTTTCTGTAAAATAGTTTTTATTGTATAAAAGCGCCAAAACATTAAAAAATGATATAAATGAGGTGACGCTGTAATCGTACTGACCCGAAGAATAAAACTGCTTTATCAATTTTACCAAACGCGGAACGGTATAAACGCCTCCCCCAAAAGAAATTCATGAATAGCTGGTTTTTGGTCATTCTTCCTCACAAAAATCAGAATAAAAAGCGATCAAGAAATGTCACGTGCCCGAAAATGTTACCAATAAAAACGTCAACTCGTCCCGCAAAAAACAAGACCTCACATGACTCTGTGGACCAAAATATGGAAAAATTATAGCTCTCAAAATGTGGTAACGCAAAAAATATTTTTTGCAATAAAAAGCGTCTTTCAGTGTGTGACGGCTGCCAATCATAAAAATCCGCTAAAAAAACCCACTATAAAAGTAAATCAAACCCCCCTTCATCACCTCTTTAGTTGGGGAATTAAAAAAATGTATTTGGACAAAACTGGGGGCTAAAAAATAATTTTTGTGGGAAAAAAATTTTGTTTTATTTTTACGGCTCTGCATTATAAACTTCTGTGAAGCCCTTGGTGGGTCAAAGCGCTCACCACACATCTAGATAAGTTCCTTAGGGGGTCTACTTTCCAAAATGGTGTCACTTGTGGGGGATTTCTACTGTTTAGGTACATTAGGGGCTCTGCAAACGCAATGTGACACCTGCAGACCATTCCATCTAAGTCTGCATTCCAAATGGCGCTCCTTCCCTTCCGAGCTCTCCCATGCGCCCAAACAGTGGTTTACCCCCACATATGGGGTATCAGCGTACTCAGGACAAATTGTACAACAGCTTTTTCGGTCCAATTTCTTCTCTTACCCTTGGGAAAATAAAAAATTGGGGGCGAAAAGATAATTTTTGTGAAAAAATATGATATTTTATTTTTACGGTTCTACATTATAAACTTCTGTGAAGCACTTGGTGGGTCTAAGTGCTCATCACACCTCTAGATAAGTTCCTTAGGGGGTCTACTTTCCAAAATGGTGTCACTTGTGGGGGGTTTCAATGTTTAGGCACATCAGGGGCTCTACAAACGCAACATGGTGTCCCATCTCGATTCCAGTCAATTTTGCATTGAAAAGTCAAATGGCACTCCTTCGCTTCCGAGCTCTGTCATGCGCCCAAACAGTGGTTTACCCCCACATATGGGGTATTGGTGTACTCAGGACAAATTGTACAACAACCTTTGGGGTCCATTTTCTCCTGTTACCCTTGGTTACCCTTGGTAAAATAAAACAAATTGGAGCTGAATTAAATTTTTTGTGAAAAAAAGTTAAATGTTCATTTTTATTTAAACATTCCAAAAATTCCTGTGAAGCACCAGAAGGGTTAATAAACTTCTTGAATATGGTTTTGAGCACCTTGAGGGGTGCAGTTTTTAGAATGATGTCACACTTGGGTATTTTCTATCAAATAGACCCCTCAAAATGACTTCAAATGAGATGTGGTCCCTAAAAAAAAATGGTGTTGTAAAAATGAGAAATTGCTGGTCAACTTTTAACCCTTATAACTCCCTAACAAAAAAAAATTTTGGTTCCAAAATTGTGCTGATGTAAAGTAGACATGTGGGAAATGTTACTTATTAAGTATTTTGTGTGACATATCTCTGTGATTTAATTGCATAAAAATTCAAAGTTGGAAAATTGCAAAATTTTCATAATTTTTGCCAAATTTCCGTTTTTTTTTCACAAATAAACGCAGGTAATATCAAAGAATTTTTACCACTATCATGAAGTACAATATGTCATGAGAAAACAATGTCAGAATCACTGGGATCCGTTGAAGCGTTCCAGAGTTATAACCTCATAAAGGGACAGTGGTCAGAATTGTAAAAATTGGCCCGGTCATTAACGTGCAAACCACCCTTGGGGGTAAAGGGGTTAATATTGGTGAGTCGTCCACCATGAAACCTAGGCTGGCTGATCTATTTCAGCAACTGGACAGCTCCCTTACTATGTCCAGTTAGTTCTCTGCATTTGTATCTCATGATTTCTTATCAAACCCTTTCCCAGCCACATCTCATAACTTTATGGGCCAATAACATGTTCCCTATGCCAGAATCCTATATGTGTGCTGTTTGTTATATCAACAGCTTAGTCCTGTACTTTGACAAGTTACGGAAAACTAAATAAAGTTCTAATTTTAAGTACTATTTTCACAAACAGAATGTTGCTAAGAAACTTTTTGAGAGGGATTTATTTTGCAGCAATGACTTGTCTGCTCTTGTATCCAGATTTGTACCTGGATTATTATCTTCCTGCAGAAGCTGCATCAAAAACAAAGTAAGAAAGATTTGACTAATATTTGTCACTAGTCATAAGAAAATGTATAGATTAATATTTAGGGTAAATATTATTTTACGAAACACCTGTAAAAAAATGCATTATATTGATGATATACTATATTTTTATCCGGTGTTTGACAATTTGTCCGCAAAACCTTAAAAATTGATATCCAAGTTTAAGTAAAAATTACATGTCTTTAAAAAAATAAAGAGCATACAAATAATAAATTAAAACTATTTCATGTTTTAAATAAATGATTCTAAAAAATAAAAATTTACTTTGGGCCTGAAAGAGAGTAACTCTCATCTGTGAAATGACATAAGTCTTTGCAGGAAACTTGTCACACAGTACAGTATATGCATCCCTATCTGCAGACAGTATGCTATACAATAGAAAAAGCCAAGCAACTGATATTTAGTTTCACAAAAAAAAACTGAATCACTTTTGTTTTATTCATATAAATTCCAGCTCTCTCTATGCTTAGGAATACTATATTTAGTGATTGACAGCTATCTTTCTATGCACAGTCATACAGGCTTTCAATCACTAATTAGAATCTCCCACTGGAGTCAGTTTGCTTTTGCAGCAGTACACTTTACTGTTTGCTGATCAAATTGCAGTGAGCCACGGGGGAGGATGTCACAGTAGCTGAAGTGGGTCGCTGGACCCATAAATACTTTGTTTAAGCCAACAACAATTGTCAATAGTAGGAGGTGGTAGTTATGGAGATGGTATAGAGCCTTCCGGGGACACTCTTGAAGTGGTGGTGTCTGGGTGCAGGTATTGGAGCACACATGATAATTCTGCAATTAAAAGCAACCAGACACACGGGTGAACTTATAAACATAACACTTTACTGAAGGAGAAAACAGGGAACAGTCTCTCTCTTAGGCCGGGGTCACACTCGCGAGAAAGTCGCACGAGTCTCGCATCTCAATACCCGGCACTGTATTTCTATGCAGATGAGCTCCAGTCCGAGTGCCAGTGCCGGGTATTGAGACACGAGACTCATGCGAGTTTCCAGCAAGTGTGACCCCAGCCTTAAAGGCAAATAGTTCTTAGAATACGTTACACTGCATATTGTGTGCATGAGATGGATGTGCCTTCTCCTTATGAAACCAGCAAGTTTAGGGCGGCTGGAGCACAGTTCTTTTCACCTGCTCTTGGAGGAAATATTATGCATAGTCCAGGTAATGCTTCACTGATGGAGGGACCTTCATAGGTTGGATTATAGTGGCGACCCACTAGTGGTTGAGGGCAGAGCAAAATACTGCAGTGCGCAGGCGCCGGGAAAGGTCAGAGAGGCCCAGCGCCTGCGCACTGCAGTACTTTCCTCTGCCCTCAACAGGGCAGATAAGTACACCTGCGCAGGAGTGCCAATGCCGGGGAGCCATGAAGAACTCAAGAGGGCGGTGATCATAAGAAAATGGAAGGCGCTGGACCCGTACCTGCGACACCCATCGGACCGGACTGCTCCCTGGGTGAGTATAATAAAACTTATTTTTCCTATCTTTCAGGTTGGATCAGGGGCGTATCTACAGCATTATAGAATGCTGAAGATAAGCCCTGAAAGGTGGTGGCCGTATCTTATATTGCGCTTTAATCAATCCAATTAGTAAACACTGTTGAGAGAAAAAAAGAAGAAAAAATGTCTGAAATCCGTTTTTTAGTAGCTGCAACTCCACAAAAAAAAAAATACTGCAAGAAGCTATCAAGCACATAACCAAAAATGGTACCACTAAAAGCACAAACTTGCTTTGCAAAAAAAAAGCCCTCGCACAGCTTAAACAACAGAAAATTAAAAAATTCATGGGTCTTGGAAAAAAGGCGACAACATTTTTTACAAATTTCTGCATTTTTACCCCTAAAATAAATGAACTACATAATGTAGGAATTGAGATTTTTTTTTGCAATTTCCCAATACTTTAATTTTTACAATCCAAGGTTAAATGAATGTAGTTATTCAAAACTACAACTTGTCCTGCATACAACATCCCCTTACATGGCTGTGGAAAAAAAAAGTTATCACTCATGGAAAAAGGGAGGAAAAAATGGAACTGTAGACACAAAAATTGTCTGCATCAGGGATGGAGTTAATCTTGCTGGTGTTCCTGACTTCATTCTTGATGGTTTCTGTTCTATATTGTTGCTTGCTGTGATTACTCATCTGTACGACAAACCCTGCCTGTTACAGTGTGTTTATTATGATAACTTCCCACCCACTCGCTTTGCCTGTTTTGTGCTTCAGCCTTTGGATTCAACATTACAGACATTATATCAATACTATGTTGTTATTTGTGTATGACGCATACTGTAAAAGTCCTATTTTATACACCTAAATGTTTATTGCCTAATTCTTTCTCTATACAGTTAAGGACAAAAGTTTTGTGATTGACACAAATTTTGATTTTCACAATCTTTGCTGTTTCAGTGCTTTTTAGATCAACTAATCCCAACTATCCAGGAGCAATTTAGTGATGAGCAAAGCTTTTGCCAGCAATCTGGAGCACCATGTCACAAGGAAAAAGTGACAGCTGAGTGACTTGGTGAACAAAACATGGAAATTTTGGGTCCTTGGCGAAGAAGCTCCCCAGATCTCAATCTTATTGAGAACTTTTGGTCAATCCTCAAAATGCAAGTGGAAAAACAAAAGCAAAGAAATCGTGATAAATTACAAGCATGGGGTTTCCATCAGTCAAGATTTGACCCAAAAGCTTGGATACAGCATGTCAGGGTGAACTGCAGATGTTTTGAAAACTAGGGCTCAATACTGGAAATAACCTTGATGTCTTTAAAAACTAGTTACCGTAAATGTTTATGATTGTATTTCAGTAACCATAGAAACATACAACTAAAAGATCGAAAGACACTGAAGCTGCATGTTTGTGAAAACCTAAATTTGCGTCAGTCTCGAAACGTTTGGCCACGGCTATATATCTGTTGTTTAGTGTAATTACTGTATGTTAAAATACTCTCCTATCGCCATCTTCCCTGGTTCCCAGCATCAACTCAGTCCTCTTTTGAAACATGTGACAGCAAATCAGACTAACTGGCTCTCTGTGTAGAGCAGAAGTCACTGTTTGTATGTAAGTCTACTATATAAAGCCTTACTTTGTAGACTTTCATTGGGAAAGCAGTTACTGCTCCACACAGATGTGGGAGTCATCTAAGTCAGACGTAGGCAAAGTGTGGTTCACTAGCCACATGTGACTTTTTAGCTGTTCCAGTGTGGCCTGTGGATCGAGACAACCGAAGGGCTTTATTTAGTTGCGTCCAGTATCATGTAGCCCCCCTTAACCCAGCATCTCACTTTCACCAGTATCTGCACACAACAGTGAATACAATGATTTAATAGAGAATCGTCAGCTGCCTCTTCCATCATTGAGCATATGTGTCTGAGAGCACAGTAGGCGCAATGTTGTCACTACATCGTGTCAGCACAGTACACAGTGCAGACGGGAACAGTGGTGAATGAGTAGGTTTTTTTTACATAATTTTGCAGGTGAAGGGAACTGTGAGGAGACATAATACTGTATAAGGGGGTTGTGTGGGGTCATAATGCTGTATAAGTGGGTTGTGTGGGAACATAATACTGTGTAAAAATGCTGTGTGGGAACATAATAATGGGTAAGGGGGCTGTGTGGAGATATAATTCTGAATTTGTGAACATCTTTTTGCATGGAGCTGTGTGACTACATAATACTGTGAAAATGGTCTGTGAGGGGGCAAAAAATTGTGTAAGGGCGCTATGTGGGGACATAATTCTAAGTAGGTGTCTGTATGGGAGCTGTGTGAGGACATAATACTGTATAAAGGGGCTGTGTGGGGGACATAATACTGTGCAACGGTGCTGTGTGGGGACATAATACTGTGTAAGGGTCTGTGTGGAAGGACATAATACTATGCAAGGGGTCTGAGTGGAGCATAATATTGTGTAAGCGGGCTATCTGGGACATAATACTATGTAAGGGGGCAGTGTGGGGACATAATACTTTATAAGGGGGATCTGTGGTGACATCATTGAGTGAGTGACTGTGTAGGGACAGAATACAGTGCAAATGGGGCTGTGGGGGATATAATAGTGTATAAGTGGGCTGCGCGGGGGACAAAATTTTATGCAACTGTGCTGTGTGGGGACATAATACTGTAAAACAGGGCTGTGTGAAGACATCATTGTGAGTGGATGGCTGTGTTGGGACATAATACTGTGCAAGGTGGCTGTGTGGAAACAATACTGCGTAGTGAAGCTTTGCTAGGACATAATACCACGTAGTGAAGCTTTATGGGGACATATTACTATGCAGTGAAGCTGTATGGGCACTAAATACTGTGTAGGGAGGCTGTGTGAGGACGTTACATATTGCAGGGTTGAAAAAAAGAATATGTGAGCGGGCACCACTGAAATAACGTCTATGATAGATGCCAGGTGCTACATATGCGCTAATAAATACTTGTACAAAAGAAAGAGAGAAAAGAAGCGCAATAAATGTGCACACTCAGCTGTAATTTAGAAAATGTGAACAATGCTTTATTGAGGCCGAAAAACACAGTGCCTATACATATAAAAACATTTAAAACAGCATGTAAAAACATACCCAAACATATCACTACCGTACCCTCTGGATAAACGAATACGGTCAAAAAGCAGACCCCGTAGGGAGAAATAATCCCTCAAGACTAGATGGTGAGTATATAGAAAAGATGTTTTAATAAATGGTGCACACAAAATGCTGCAGGGCATGAAAATCAAGGCTTGCAGGGTTGAATAACAGGAGTAGCATGATTAACTGTTTTATATAACATTTACAAAAAGCAGTACATTATATGGCTTTTATTAGCTGCTACAGGTAAGAATACATGTTAAAACAAGCTCTATTGTAACATGTATTAGCAGTAATTAGTCAACAGACTTACCGTATTTTTCGGACTATAAGACACACCAGACTATAAGTCGCACCCAGGGTTTAGAGGTGGAAAATGGGAAAAATATATTTGAGGCAAAAAATGTGGTAAAATATTGAATAACATAAATAACATACTATTATATATAACAACACCACCACATATAATAGTATGTTATTATGTTGGAAGCTACAGGTAGAAGATGGTGCTGTGGGACCAGTGTGGTGTCTGTAAAGTACTATATGAAGATGCTGGAGGGTGAGTATAAGAATGGGGGCACAGGGCTTATATTTAAAGTACCACACCAGCACTGAAAAATAACACTGGAGTGCTGCTTTAAGATCCCATGTAAGACATAACTCCCAGCATACCCTGCAGATTCTATGGCATGCTGGGAGTTATAGTGTACCACAGGAGTGGCAGAGTGCTTTTTTATGTGCTGTAATCACTAACCTTTTAATAATTTCTTTATTGTACAGGCTGTGCTCAGTGCGGGTCCTGCAGCCAGCCATGACCGCACAGTGCCCTCCCTCTCATGACCTCACCACAGATCATGTAAGAGGAAGCTGCACTGTTTGTAGCGAGCTGTCTGCTGGACCTGTGATGACATCAAGAAGAGGCAGGGCTTTGTGCGCCATGTAATTAATGCTCCAGCCCACCCTCTTTATGACCTCAGCACAGGTCCTCCCCAGAGCATTCAGCAATGCATCAGCGCTGTCAGGTATGCGGCATCCGTCCCTCCTGTAAAACTCTGCTCCTGACCCCTCCTCCACCGGACACAGATCTCCCCAGCTGCTGCAGGAATCCGGCACTGGGGAAACCATGTGTGTCCACTGTTTGAGTGAAGGAATATTCATTTGCTGTTCCCCGCTCACTGCTTGGTGCTGACAGGTGGGCGGGGAAGCGGCTAATGAATATTCACCTCACTTTAAGCATAAGGACCATATTGTTTCCCCAGCACCGGATTCCAGCAGCAGCGATATTTTCCTTCCTCCTGCGATCTCACTCTGCCGCTGCCTCCTCCCCACATGCTACATTCCCACCATAAGACGCACCCACACTTTCCTCCCAAATTTGGAGGGAAAAAAGTGCATCTTATGGTCCGAAGAATACGGTAATTCTGCTCAATATGAAGTGTTAAAAATGAATAAAACAACAATAATAAGCAGAATTAAGTTTGGCCAGTTGGCTTGGCCCTGCACACCAATCACAGTATCCCATGTTGGACCTTCGGAAAATGAATTGCCCACCCCTCGTTTTTATCTGATCTGCAGTCACGTGGTTCAGAAGAAGACCAGAGTAGGGCTGGAAACTGCAGAAGAGGCCGATCAGTGAGTGATTTACCATATATGTCCTACACTATAGAAATATTAAAAAGGGATAAGATATTAGTTGTGAGCTTCTTTAAGGTCAAATATACTCAATTGGAAATGTAGAGGCTTCTGTAAGGCTATGTTTACACTGTATTCAGCAAGTACATTCAAGGTACGCAGAAAAATGTTCCCCCAGCATTATTACCAACTCTAGCCATATAGTAATAGTGCCATACAAATGTATAAAAAGGGCCTTATTATAGTGTATCTGGGTGCTATGTGACAGTATCTTTCTTTTTTAACAGTACTGAATAGCAGCGTCATATACAGTATGCTTATTGATGCATGGGCATTTTGCAAAAAGAACAGATACCACCTGTACAACTGTTTTTTGGAATGTGAGTGTATGTCATACAGTTGCACAAATCAGTGCTATATTTTCCAAATACATAGGTAATCTCTGGAATCTGTATCACACCCAAAGTAAAAAAGTAGAGTGAAAAATGCCCTATTTGCTGCACAAGAATAGTAATTAATAAAGGGTCAAATTTTCAGATTTTGTAATGGATTTGTTCCTTGAAATGTAGAACACGCAAGTCTTTATAAGAGCAATGCGGTAGACGTAACACAATAATATGATTGACAGCTTCTACACCCCTACTAATCTTTAGTAATATTATACATTTTATTAGATATTATTTCATGTTACATAATTTATCTGTCACATGTAAATCATTACAATAGGCTTCTCGTATTTTACACTTGCGTTCTACAAGCTGCATAAAACTGCTGTGAAAGTCATATTCACAGGAGAAGAACAGCAATATATCACTCGCTATGTAACATTGCTGAATTCCATTGCCAGTAATGATTGGCCATCCCTTACAATTGTCCTGGGACTTGAGGGGATAATTATTCATCTGGCTAGCAGCTCCTATTAGGAAGAGTTTGACTGAGGTCACACCAGTGTGCAACCATTACATTCTGGCTTAACCCTATTGACAATGCATTATTCTCTCAACTGGTGTACTCAATCTCACCGAGGCACAGGATTCTGCAGGTGACTGCGTCCGGCTGTGTCATACATCAGTGTTCTATAGGTCCTGTCCAGGAATATGGTTTCCATAAAATGTTTGTAAATTGTTGATCCAAAGCATGTTTTGAGCATTCTTACAAATCAACCCACTAAATAAATTTGCAATGGAAAACTATTGTTTGCAATAAGACCTCATAGAGATGGTTGTTTTTCATGTTTCTGTAATGTGCTTGCTTTTCACAGATAGAACACATATCTATAATAGTCTATAGTGCTGTTCACATTCTCATGTTTTTTTTGCGGACAGTGTTTCTGCAAAAAAGTCAAGGAGATGAATCTGTTTTTGTGGGCAAGCGAAAAATATAAAGGAGACGTGACTGTTTTTAACAAAATCACACAGCAAAATCACCAATACAAATCTACTGGTCCGTAAAAATCATGGACAGTCAATGGACAGTCATCAGTGTGCAAGCCGTGTGCTGTCTGCTTTTCACATTGCAATGGATAGAAGCGCCACAATTTTTTTTCTCCATACAAGAAAATTACTAATAAAACAATGATAGTTAAAACTGACTCATGATTGGGCTGTAAATCTTCCTGATTTTACACGCTTTTGGAAAGGCAGGGCAAATATAAAAGGAGGAAGAGTATGTCTGTATGTTAGGAGTGAAGTGAAAACAAGTGTGACAGAGGAAATAAAGGAGGGAGATTGTGAGAAAGATGAAATCTTGTTGGTAGAAATACAAAGAGAAGTAAACACTGAAAATATTTTTTTGAGTAATCTATAGACACCCAACATCACTGAAGAGTTTGAAGATCAGCTGCGCAGGCTGGTACATTAGTAATTATGGGAAATTTTAACTATACAGATATTGACTGAGGTCATGGTCCTTCTTCATCTGCAAAGAAGAGAAAATTCCCCCGCTTGTTGGAGAATAATTATATGGGAAAGATTGTGGAAGATCCAACAAGAAGCAGCAGTCTGTTGCATCTGGTCACTTCTAACAATGCAGAGCTTGTCGGAAATGCAGGAAATGTTACTGTTCCTGAAAACCTTGGCATCAGTGACCACAATCTAATTTAATTTTGCTTATACTGTAAAAAACACACTTAGGTACTGTCAGATAGTGATAGAAATGATAAATGGAACAGCTTTAAATTCATATTGGTAAGTCAGACTGCAAAATGCAGACCTACAGGTTACAAAAATAGAGGACACAAATTAAATCCTACAACTAACATTATAAAGGTCATTAATGATGTATAGAATATATATATATATATATACTATACATATACACATATATATGTTAGGTGTCGAGTTCCCGCCTCTGCACAGGGGGAATCTCGAACCATCTCTGCTGCGGTTTCCCATTCTTCTCCAGCCGCAGTGGAGTCTGCTCAGCGGAGACGTCGGTCCCAGTGTCTTGCTCATTCTCACTCTGTGCATAGGGTTACTGCTGCTTTTCCTGCTTCTGCCATTGAAGCCAGTGCTGGGCAGCAGCGAGCAGATGCTTTTGGGACTTGCTTTTCCTGCTTTTCCCCTTCTGAGCATGCCCAGGGCAAGATCTCCCGTTGGAGATCGAGGGTCACATGCTCAGATACTGCAGCAGATCCCATTGGTCCTCCAGGAAGGTCCTGAAGGTGCTCAACTTCTGTGGCAGCCTCCCATTGGTCCTTCTGGGAAAGTCATGTACTTGCAGCTATATAAGGTTCGCATGACCGCACGGCCATGTGCTAGTATACAATTGTAATCGCGTGTGTGTTGATGAGTGTAAGTCGTTCCTTAAAAAACCCATCCCTTGTGTATGACTGTTCGCATAAGGTGTATGGCTGCAATCTAGCGCCCGGCTGAACTCACAGCGTTAACACACGAAACAGCGCCTACTGCTGTGACCGCCAGTACGGTGCCACGCACCATTAGAGCGCTTCTTTAACCCAAGTCTGGGTGGTTAGTGGCGTCCGCCAGTACGGCACAGTTCGCACTCTCGTGCTAATTAATTATATGTTTTGTTACGTGCGGTACCGCGGCCCTGTGACACAACAGGGTTTGCTTCCTTCACACAGGGTGAAGTTAACCCATGTGTGTATTCACATTGTACCGCCATATAGTCCGTCATTACTTGGCAGCAAGTTCCATCTCTGCACGGTGGACCCCGGGCTGCGAACGCACCTTATTCTATCTTATTATTTGGTGCGTTCCGCTAGCCCTAACATATATATATATAGAGAGAGAGAGAGAGTAGAAGTTTGCACCCGTTCAGCTACGGTTGAGGTAGGCACAGGAAGCGGTATTGCTGCAATGTCCAGGCAAGTTTATTTAACTTCATAAAGCACTCAGGATAGGAAAATAAAAGAACAGCCTTTTCCAGCACAAAGTGAAAACATAAAGTTAAAGTAAACTTGTCACCCCCCAAAATGGAAGATGAGCTAAGCCCACCAGCATCAGGGACTTATCTACAGCATTCTGTAATGCTGTAGATAAGCCCCAGATGTATCCTGAAAGATGAGAAAAAGAGGTTAGATTATACTCACCCAGGGGTGGTCCCGGTTCTGTTCGGGTCCGATGGGAGTTGTGGTCCGGTCCGGGGCCTCCCATCTTCACAAGATGACGTCCTCTTCTTGTCTTCATGCTGCGGCTCCGGCGCAGGCGTACTTTGTCTGCCCTGTTGATGGCAGAGCAAAGTACTGCAGTGCGCAGGCACCGGGAAAGGTCAGAGCGGCCTGGCACCTGCGCACTGCAGTACTTTGCTGCACTACACTTCTATAGCGGGTGGTTTTAGCTTTCCAGGAATCCTGCGCCACATCCAGGAGTCCTCGACGGTGTCGTCCATAGAGCAGTTCAAATGGGGAGAAGCCAGTGAAAGCTTGGGGAACTTCTCTAATGGAGAACAACAGGTAAGAAAGCAGACAGTCCCAGTCTTGGCAGTCCTTCTCCACTGCTTTTTTGAGCATAGCCTTCAAGGTTTTGTTAAACCTTTCCACCAGTCCATCAGTCTTGGGATGGTACACTGAGGTTCTGAGCTGGAAACTTTGCAGGGTCTTGCACAACTCCAACATAACCTTCGACATGAAGGGGGTCCCTTGTTCAGTTAGTATGTCCTTCGGCAACCTGGTTCAGGAGAAGATATGGATCAGCTCCTTAGAGATACACTTGGCAGAGGCATTCCTTAAGGGTACTGCCTCTGGGTACAGGGTACCATAATCCAGGACTCCCAATATGTATTGATGTCCTCTTGCGAACTTTATGAGGCATCCCACCAGGTCCATCGCTATTCGCTCGACTGGCACCTCGATGATGAGCAATGGTACTAGAGGACTGCAGAAGCGGGCTACTGGGGAGGTCAGCTGGCACGTGGGGCAGGAACAACAATAGTTCACAATTACTCGGTAACATCTAGGTCAGTAGAATCTCTGCAGAATGCGTTCCTGTGTCTTATCTTCCCCCAAGTGACCACCCAACACATGAGAATGAGCCATGTCTAACCCCCTGAGTCTATAGAGCTCTGGTACCAATAACTGCTCTATCCCCTCACCTCTCAGCTTGGCTACTCTATAAAGCATATCTCTAATCACAGCGAAATGAAGGAACCAATTGTTGGCCCCCGCCTCCTGAGGCACACCATTTAAAGCAGTTACATTTTCAAATGCCCCTTTAAGAATTAGGTCCCTGAGTTGGGCAGTTCTAAAGTTTCCCCTGGACACCTCCAGCTCAGGAACGTTGGCCTCAGTTGATCCTGCCTCATGCTCATCACCAACCAGCACACAAAACGGAAACCTGTCAGCTACGGCCTGCATGAGGTTTCTTTAGGAGCAACCTGGCTGTTGTCTGGACAACCAGACATCTTCCCTTTCCCCCACAAGTCCCCAAATAATGCAAAGTCCCACCCTATTATAATAGGGTGCAATAGGTCCTTGACCACGCCGACCTCATGGGACTCAGTGCCACAGTTTGTGTTTATGACCACTTGAGCCACGGGGTAGTCCTTAGTGTTGCCATAGATACAGCGGACGCCCACTCTCTTTTCAGGAATCAGTCTTCACTAAGGTTACCAAACTCTCAATGTCCAACAGACCAGTCATTTGTACCTCGATTACTGTCACAGGGAATTTCTGCGGTCCCTCGCCTGGTTGAGAGACAGCACTGCAGGTGGGATATGCAAAATATGAGCAGTGCTGTCCTATGCTGCAGTCCATGGGCTCGGTGGTCATGGGGCAATGGGCAGCTATGTGACCTGGGGTATGACACCTCCAACAAATTACACTATTGAACGGGGCCCTTGACTCAGATGCCTCCAGGGCTCGTGGACATCCCCCCTCTTTTGGGTGTCAGTTACCCTTTGGGAACCCCAGTATGAGAATGCTATGACCCCTTGCTTCCCCAAGGAACTCTCGACCGCCTGGTACCTCTCCACTAGACTCACTAGGTCATCAGCATTATGGGGATCTTCCTGGGCAACCCAGGATTGCAGCGGCCTTGGTAGGGAGTGTATTATCCTGTCCATGCCATCCTTCTCCCTCATCTGTGTTGGGGAAGAGGATTCAGGTTGCAACCGTTTTTGGACTAGGTGTAGGAGGTCAAATATTCGGGACCCGGGAGGTTTGTCACTGCGATAGACTATCCACCATTAAACTTTTTTTTAACTCCTCAACACCACACTGGTCAGCTCCCTAGCTGACTTACAAGTTCACACTCATCCTGGCCCTCTAGACATATCTAGCCAGGTGTGCTGTTCTACCTGTCCCTTCACTTTTGTCCCACAACACGACAGGACATTAGGTCTGGCAAATTTCAGGAAAGGATAATTGGCTCCCGATACCTTGTGAACACCATTTAACACACTTACATTTTCCAGAGTAACTCCTATGGTTAAACCACTGAGCTGCGCAGTTCCAAAATTGATCTGAGACTCCTCCAGGTCAGGGATTTTGGCTTCAGTGGATGCTTCCTTCTCCTTTCTAGTTAGCACAGTGAAAGAAAATTCCCTGTTTAAATAATGCAACATTGTTACCATAGCCGACTCCTGGAGTCTTACTGAGTTACTGGGTGCTTCATCTTTTCCCCGCAAGTCCCAGAACAACGGAAAGTTACGTCTGATAACAATAGTTTTCAATAAGTCTTTGACCACTCCCACTTTCTGGGACACAGAGCCACCGTCTGTGCGTATGTTGACCGGGGTCATGGGATAGTTCTTGGTGACTCCATCGATACACCTCATCCCCACCCCATTTTCAGGGCCAAGCACATATGGAGGTGTGGCCCTTATCAGGATCACCAAACTTCCTGAGTCCAGGAGTCCTTTCACTTGGATACCGTTCACAGTCGAAGTCCCTCACCAGGGTAAGATATGACAGTGCATGCGGGATATGCAAAAAATGATATGCATCAGTCTATGTAGCAGTCCATGTGCTCTGATACCAGCGGACAATGATTTATGACCTTGGGCATGACACCTCCAACAGACAATGGCACAAAAAGCACCCACTGAATCTGGGTTTCAGCACATCAGGTTTGAATACATCACTAGATCATTCCATACAATGTACAGAGTGAAGCAGCACATTAGGGAATGGAGGCAGGTAAGTAGGATTATATTTTGATTTACCAGTTAGTACTTCTGGAGGGAAACTGTAAAGCCTGTCATACTGTGTGAGGAGGCTTTTGGTTTTTTTATACTATGTGTGGGGCCTGATAGGACTATCATACTGCATGGGAGGGATTTGAACTTAATCATACTATGTGGCGGGGCACGGGTGGTCATCATACTGCTTAGTGGGCTGTGGGGTACATCATTCTATGTATGGGTGCCTGTGAGAACCGTCGTATATGTGGGGGCTATAGTACTCTTAGGGGGCTGTGGAGCCATCATACTGTGTGAGGGATGTTGGCCTCACAATTTGTGGAGGGGGGCTTTGAGATACATCATACTGTGTGAGAGTGGCTGTAAGTGATGTCATACTGTGTGGGAGGCTGTGGGGGCCATACAAACTGCGGAGGGGGTTTTAGAGTACATAATACTGTGTCATCATAATTTGTGGGGCCATCATACAATGATGGGTAACTGTTGGGGAAATCATATAGTGTGGGCGACTGTGAGTACCAACATTCTGTGTGGATGACTGTGGGGCCCATCATATTGTATGTGTGAGGGGCTATGGAGGCATTATACTCTGTTGGGGGTCACTTTGGAGGACTTGTGTGGGTGTGCATGAACTCTGGGGACCTACTTCTGTGTGAGGGGTGATATAGAGGCATCATAATGTGTTGAGGGCATTGTGAGGGTATTATAATGTGTTGGGGCATTGTGGGTGTATTATAATTTGCTGGGGGCAACAAAAAGGATATTACAGCAGGTGGAAACAAGGGGCTTTAGTTTTGTCACAGAACAAGTTGCTCTTCTTGTCATTAAAATTTAGGAGGTATGCCCTCCTGTGACTGGGACAATGGGTCATAACACCATCAAAAGTAGGGAGGGGGACTTAAAATAGACTTTTACTTTAGAGCCAATGATTTTTATGTATGCTCTTGTCTACCTATCCCACAACTTGTAGATGTTCACTGATTGGACTACTCTCTGTTATCTATTTGCCTTAAAATGAACATGGAGAGGAATTGTATTGATATGACAAATTCCTTACATATTTTTTAACGCTGATTGTCCAAAATGTTAATCTTTCTGATTCACTGAAAATCTTGTATTTTTTCTACCATGTCTGTCCATTCAATAAAAGTATGACTGATATGAAGCTTTGGAAATGATGTATTCAGGACACCATGCTATCTCTAGGATTGCGTGCTAGTGGAATACCACAGTTTTATCCATAGAACAAATGATGGAACTGTACTAGGCCTCCTGCAGGGTGACTATTCCTAGTAATGGAAATTTGAAACACCTATTGTAAAGCCATGTTCAGCCACAGTTTGATGTAGTGCTATGTTCCACTTTATTCATGTGGACAATGCATGCATTATTCATGTTGCTGCAGTTTGGTGTTATCTGATCAATGTATACACTGTGTGACAAGTGAATTCACTATTTAAAGCACCATTCCATAGGTTTTATTTTATTGCAGCCCTAGAGTGGTGCTTCTAATCTAAGGTCCCTAACACTAATCTTATACCTACCATCTACCTTCTTCTCTTTCTATCACCGCTGATCTCACTAATCTCCAAAAGCTATTGTATTTGTTATCACACACAAATCACAATATTTTCATGGATGAATTATCTGAAAAACTAGAACCAACTCAGCAAAAGTAATGAGATTTTTTTTTATTCAGCACCCACAATATACCCTAAATCCATTCAAAAACTTTGGAACCTGAAAATCATTTTTTTTGTAGACCTGTGAATTATCATAGTACTGGTAAAAAGTTTAGACACATCTAATAATGCAATGACTTTCCTTGCTTTTATTGGAATTTGCACATTGAAGATTCAGATTTAACACATTAGTGACGGAGCCAATTTTAACCTTAATGATCAGGCCATGCAAAATTTCTTAAATATGACCAGCGTCAAATCATAAAATAAATCTGGAGTGCTTCAACGCATCCCAGGAATTCTGAGAAAGCTTTTTCATGACACATTGTACTTTATGTTAGTGGTAATTTTAGGTCAATTTGCTTTGATTTTATTTGTGAAAATATTGGAATTTTGAACAAAATCTTAAAAAATTTGCAATTTTCAAACTTTTAATTTTTATATCCTTAAATCAGTTAGTCATGCTCTAAAAAATAATTAATAAATAACATTTTCCATATGTATAGTTTATATCTGCATCATTTTTTAAATGCAATTTTACTTTGTTAGTATATTAGTAGGGTTAAACTTTTCAAAGCAATTTTTCAAGAATCTTACTGTTAGATGTTGAGTTCCCACTGCAGAACAAGGGAAATCTTGAGCCACCTCCGCTGCGGTCTCCCATTCTTTATCAGCCGCAGTGGAGACTGCTCAGCGGAGACGTCGGTCCCAGTGATTGGTTCAGGCAGATACTGTGTGCTTGGTTACTGCTGATCTTCCAGGCTCAGCCATTGTGACCAGCACTGTTCTGCGGGGAGGAGATGCTCCTGGGACTAAGTCCTGTTTTTCTGCTACTGAGCATGCCCAGGGGACGACCTCTTATTGGAGGTCGGGTGTCACATGCTCAGGTCCCGAAGTGGTTCCTATTGGACCAGTAGGAAGGTCCTGGAGAGCTTTCTGTATAAAAGGTTCGTACGGCCGCATGGCCATGCGCTAGTATCAACTTATGTTTATGAGCTTAGCTACCTTGTGGTCTGTGTCTGCATGTGTTCAGGGTCGGCTGTATAGCCACTAGAATTCTGGAACCTCCGGAGAGGAGTTTGTGTATATGAATTTAGGGCTGGCATATAGCCACTAGAATTCCGGCACCACTGGAGAGGAGTTGTTTGTGTGCTATGCTGACTGTATGACCACTATATGCTACCTGCTCTGTTAGTTAGCTGTGATCCTCTGTGAGGTTAACAGGGCACAGCGTTATCCTAATCCTGGCGACTCTGTGAAGCAACAGAGCTCGCTCCTTTATAGACCGGGTGACTGAACCCGTGTCTATTCAGGCGTTGTACCGCCATAAAGTGTCACCATATACTAGCAGCAGGTTCCACTCTTGCACGGTGGACCCCGGGCTGTGAATGCACCTATATTATTTCAATATTTACTCGGTGCATTCCACCAGCCCTAACAGTATACTAGCGACAGGGTCTGGCTAGCATGGCGGACGAACAGCAACTGCAGCAGTACATCCAGCAGCTGGAGGGCAGGTTGGCGGCTCTCGAGCGCACAACCTCAGCTGTGGATGTAACCACAGTAGCTGCTCAGGCTGCTAGCGTGGCTGCAGCTAGTTTGTCCACTGCCACCTCTGTTGCGACCTTATCCTGCCTCCCGCTGCCAGATAGGTACTCTGGCGATAGCAAGTCATGCAGGGGATTCGTGAACCAGTGTGCAATACACCTTGAGCTCTTGGCTGCACATTTCCCCTCAGAGCGGGCTAAAGTGGGATTCATTATATCTCACTTGTCGGACAGGGCGTTGGAGTGGGCTACGTCACTGTGGGAGCGTGACGATCATGTGGTGCAGAGTGCTCCGTTGTTTCTGAGTACTCTGAAACAGTTCTTTTTAGAACCTCGAGTCACCCATGATACGGCGCCCCAACTGCTGGCATTGACCCAGGGCTCAACCATGGTCAGCCATTTTGCCATCCACTTCCGGACTTTAGCATCTGAGCTGGAGTGGCCAGATGAAGCCCTCATCCCTATATTTTGGAGGGGGCTGACTGACCATGTGAAGGACGCTTTGGCCACCAGGGAGATTCCCGCCACACTGGAGGAGCTAATAACTGTATAAACTCGCATTGACCTCCGTTTTAGCGAGTGGAGGTTAGATCGAGCCCAGTGTAGGCAGAGGTTTCGGCTGGCTCCCACCTTCGCCAAACTTGTGGAATCTCCGGTCTGGGCGTCCAAGTCACATGAGGCCATGGAGTTGTCACGAGCGGGATCTAAGTCCCGGACCGCTCGTGCACTCAAGCTCTGTCATTTTTGCCAGCAGTCAGGACATCTTGCCTCCAGATGTTCCCAGCGGTCAGGAAAATGTCAGCATCTAGTGGTTGTTGGAGGAGGTACACTAGACATGGCCACGTTTTCCTCCAAACTGTCCTTCAAGGGGACAATTACCATAGGCCCATCCACTCTTAAAATCAGGCTTTGCGTGGATTCTGGGGCGGAGAAAATTTTATGTCCTCTGCTTTCACCCAACGCCACGCAATACCCCTGGTGATGCTCGCCAAACCGGTGACTGTACTAGTGGTGAATGGTTCGACACTGACAGCAAAAATAACACACCAGACCTTCCATTTTCATTATCTATGTCTCCATCCCATCAGGAGATTATTTCCCTTCTTGTCATTCCCAAGGGAATAGATGAGATTCTGCTAGGGATACCCTGGTTACGATACCACTCCCCTCATATAGAGTGGTCCTCAGGAAGAATTTTGCGATGGAGTGAATCTGGTGAAGGAAGATGTCTGAGGGAGTGCGTTCAGGTTGCTACTACTGAAGTACCTGCAGACCTTTCCTCTCTCCCTAAGCACTATTTGCCCTATGCGGATGTATTCTCCAAGAGGGCTGCGGAGACCCTTCCGCCCCACAGCCCCTATGACTGTCCTATTGACCTCTTGCCTGGTGTAGAGCCTCCCCAGGGTTGAGTCTATCCCCTGTCTCTCCCGGAGATGGAGGCGATGTCCCAATACATCCAGGAGAATCTGGCAAGAGGATTCATTAGGAAGTCAGTGTCAACTGAAGGAGCTGGGTTCTTCTTCATGCAGAAGATCGGAAAACTATGTCCATGCATTGATTACAGGGGTCTTAACGCCATCACCGTTATAAACAAATACCCTCTGCCTCTAATATCAGAGCTATTCGATAGGTTGCGGGGAGTGAGGGAATTTACTAAACTTGATCTGCGGGGTGCTTACAACCTGATTCGCATCCGTGAGGGGGACGAATGGAAGACAGCATTTAACACCAGGGACGGGCACTATGAATACCTGGTGATGCCTTTCGGGCTCTGTAATGCTCCTGCCATTTTCCAAGACTTTGTGAATGATATCTTCCGGGATATGCTCTCCACCTAGGTTGTAGTCTATCTGGATGATATTCTCATCTACTCTCCAGATATAGACTCCCACCGGAGAGATGTTTGCAAAGTCTTCGACCTCCTACAGGCAAACTCCCTCTACACCAAGTTGGAGAAGTGTGTGTTTGAGCAGGAGTCCTTGCCTTTCCTTGGCTATATCATCTCCGCCCAGGGATTGGCTATGGATCCTGCCAAGCTACAGGCTGTGATGGACTGGCATGAACCCCATTCTCTCAAAGTGGTACAGCGCTTTATGGGGTTCATTAATTACTATCGCCAGTTCATTCCCCACTTCTCAACTTTGGTAGCTCCCTTGGTTGCCCTCACCAAAAAGGGAGCAAATCCCAAATTGTGGTTGGAGGAGATCGCCAAGGCCTTCCTCTCTATTAAGTCCCGCTTTGCTAGCACTCCCATTCTACATCGCCCTGATGTAGATAAACCTTTCATAATGGAGGTAGATGCCTCATCTGTCGGTGCTGGAGCAGTCCTATTCCAAAAGGATGCTCAAGGTCTGAAGCATCCTTGCTTCTTTTTCTCAAAGACCTTCACACCAGCGGAGAGGAATTATTCCATCGGGGACAAGGAGTTGCTAGCTATGAAGTTGGCTTTCTGGAGGGGGCTCGCTTTCCCTTCCAAGTTCACACCGATCACAAGAATTTGGTATATATACAGACTGCCCAGCGGCTAAATTCTCGCCATGCCAGATGGTCCCTGTTCTTCTCCCAGTTCCATTTCACCCTCCATTTTCTCTCTGGGGAGAAGAACATTCGTGCTGATGCTCTCTCCTGCTCCATAGTGTAATCAGCGGAGGAGGAACCTCGGCTTATTGTCCCTTCTGAGAGCCTGAGGACTGTGGCTCCAGTTTCGCTAGAGTCTGTGCCCCTGGGCAAGACGTTTGTGCCATCAAATTTGCAAGCAAAGGTCCTCTCTTGGGCTCACTTGTCCAGGGTGGGTGGACACTTTGGGACCAAAAGGACATCTGAGCTTCTGGCGAGGAAGTACTGGTGGCCGCATATGGCCTGTGACATTGGAGACTATATTCGGGCGTGTGTCTCCTGCACCAATAATAAGTCTCCTCGACAACGGCCAGCTGGGTTACTCTACCCCTTACTGGTGGCAGACAGACCCTGGGAGATGGTCGGGATGGACTTTGTGGTGGGCTTACCCTAGTCCCGAGGCTTGCACCATCATTTGGGTAATTACCGACCATTTTTCTAAAATGGTGCACTTGGTGCCTCTTCCACGGCTACCTTCTGCAGGGCCTTGGCAGCATTGTTTATAAAACATATTTTACGCCTACACAGTATGCCGGACAAAATTGTCATTGACTGGGGTCCCCAGTTTGTGTCTCGGTTCTGGAGAGAGCTCTGTCGTCTACTCAGCATCGAGCTGAATCTCTCCTCTGCATACCATCCTGAGATGAATGGGTGGGTAGAGAGGGCCAACCAGATCTTGGTCACATATCTGCAACATTTTTTTTGCTGTAGGCAGGATGACTGGGCATCCTTGCTACCGTGGGTGGAGTTTGCGCTAAACAATGCCATAGCCGACTCCACTGGTCAGACCCCATTCATCCTTAATTATGGCCGTGGGTTCCTGTACCTATGCCCGTGTCTTCCGCCGACTCCAGGGTGACAGACTGGGCTGTGGAGGCACGGGACATTTGGGACCACACTCAGGATGCCATCCGGGCCTCCAAGGAGAGAATGAGGTCCTCCGCCGATGCACATCGGCACCCCCCTCCGACCTTTGCTCCTGGCAACTTAGTGTGGCTCTCCACCCGTAACATCAGGCTGCCAGTTGAATCCACTAAGATTGCACCTCGCTACTTGGGTCTCTTCAAGGCCCTGGAACAGGTTAACACTGTGGTCTACCGTCTGGCCCTTCCTCCACGCCTAGGTATCACCGACACGTTTCATGTGTCTCTTCTAAAGCCCATTCACATGTCCCAGTTTTCTGCCCGGACATTGGGTTCATCTACAGATGATTATGAAGTGAACGCTATCTGCAGTGTAAGGGGTACGTGGCAGAAAATTTTATTTGGTGGATTGGAAGGACTGTGGCCCAGAGGACAGGTCCTGGGAGCCTGCTGAGCACATTCGGGTTCTGCAACTCATTGCTGCCTTTGAGAGTAGCGAGGCCCAAGGAGGAGGGCCCTAGGAGGGGGGGAATGTTAGGTGTTGAGTTCCCGCTGCTGCACAAGGGGAATCTCGAACAACCTCTGCTGCGGTCTCCCATTTTTCTTCAGCCACAGTGGAGCCTGCTCAGCGGAGATGTCGGTCCCAGCGTCTGGCTCAGGCAGATACTGTGCGCTTGGTTAATGCTGATCTTCCAGGCTCAGCCATTGTAGCCAGGACTGTTCTGTGGCGAGCAGATGCTCATGGGACTAAGGCGTTTTTCCGCTATTGAGCATGCCCAGGGGACGACCTCTCATTGAAGGTCAGGGGTCACATGATCTGGTCCTGAAGTGGTTCCTATTGGACCACTAGGAAGGTCCTGGAGAGCTTTCTCTATAAAAGGTTTGCATGGCCGCACGGCCATGCGCTAGTATCAACTTATGTTTATGAGTTTAGCTACCTTGTGGTCAGTGTCTACATGTGTTAAGGGACGGCTGTAAAGCCACTAGAATTCTGGCACCTCTGGAGAGTAGTTTGGGTATGTGAATTTATGGCTGGCGTATAGCCACTAGAATTCCGGCACCTCCGGAGAGGAGTTGTTTGTATGCTATGCTGACTGTATGACCACTGTATGCTACCTGGTCTGTTAGTTAGCTGTGATCGTCTGTGAGGTTAACAGGGCACAGCGCTATCCTAATCCTGGCGACTCTGTGAAGCAACAGAGCTCGCTCCTATATAGACTGGGTGACTGAACCCGTGTCTATTCAGGCATTGTACCGCCATATAGTGCCACCATATACTAGCCGCAGGTTCCACTCCTGCACAGTGGACCCTGGGCTGCGAACGCACCTATATTATCTCAATAATTACTTGGTGCGTTCCGCCAGCCCTAACACTTACAAAACCTGTTTCTTTAGGGACTTATTCAGATTTAAATAGACTTTGATGGACCTATATATTGGAAACACCCCTAAAGTGATAACACTTTAAAACTCATATCTATGAAGTACTTCAAAACTGCTGACAGCAATTTTTTTAACCCTTCAGGTGCTACACAGGAATTAATGCAAATAAGAAAAATTGAAAATTGTTCTCTAAAATGTTCCTTAGCCCCCATTTTTTCATCTTTACAAGGAATAGCATGATAAAATGGACCCTACAATTTGTTACCCAGTTTATTCTAAGCTTGCTGATACCCCACATGTGGTCTGAAACCTATGTCTGGACAAATGGCAGGTCTAGGAAGGGAAGGAGCACCATTTGTATTCTGGAACATAAATATGGCTAAAATAGAAGGCGGGTGTCATGTCACATTTGCAGGACCCCTAAAGTGCCTAAACAGCAGAAACCCCCCACAATCTACCTCATTTTGGAAACCATACCTGTGAAGGATTTTATCCAGAGGTATAATGAGTATTTTGAACTCACAAGTATTACACAAAATTTGCTAACATTCGGTGGTCATATTGAAAATGTTTATTTCTTTTCAAGAAAATGTTCCTTTAGCTCCAAATTTACACAGAAATCCCATCATAGGTGCTTAGTGGAGAGCACAGGATAAATGTGACTCAAGTCTTGTTTTCCGATTTTTGGGAGGTAGAATGAACAGATAGACAGCAGTACAAGAAAGGTTCCTATTTGTATTTTTGTGAGAATCAAAAATGTGGTAAAAGTGATAAAGCAGGTTTCTTCTTCAGGTTAGCGTGATTACAGCGATACCAGATTTATATTGTGCTTTTTATGTTTTGCTGCTATCACACGGTGAAAATGCTTTTTTATTATAAAAAAAAACAAAAAACAAATACATTTTAAGTTGCCATATTCTGAAAGCTGTAACTTTTTAATTTTTTCACAGACAATACTCTATGAGGGCTTATTTTTTTTGCATAGTATTGTAGATTTTTTTGTACCATTTTGAGAGACATAATGTTTTTTGATTGCGTTTTAATCAGATTTTTCAGAGCCAGAATGAACAAAAACCAGCAACTCAGTTACTCTTTTTATTTTTTTATTTTTGTGCGGTAAAAGTGATAAGACAGATTTTTACCTTGGGTCAGTATGTTTACAATGACACCAGATTTATATCTTTTTTATGCTTTCCTTCTTTTACAGACTAAAAACTATATTTTACAAAAATAAATTTGTTTTAGCATTGCCATATTCTGAGAGCAGTAACTTTTTACGTTTTTTACCGAATAAGCTACTATATATTAGAGCTTGTATCTGCAGGACAGTTTGACGTTTTAATTTATGCAATTTTTATAACATATGACTTTTTGATCGCTTTTTATTTTTTTAATTTATTTTTTTGAGTCAGTATGTTGAAAAAACCGCATTTTGAGTGTTTTTTTTTACAGTGCTTACCATACAGAATAAATAACATTCCAGATTTACAGATCAGGTCGTTTGGGAAGCGACAATACCAATACTGTACTTCTTTTTAGTTTATTTTAGTTTTAACTCAAACGCTACGTTTTTAGTGTCATTTTTGTGATTTGTGTACTCTTCCTTTGCGTGCTTTATTTTTACTTTTTCACATATTTTATTGTACTTTTTCACTTAGTCTCACTGTGGGACATGTATATTTTTTACTTTGGATCGCTTGGTCTCATGCAATGCAGTACTCGTGTACTGAAGTGAGACCAGCCAGTGACTCACTGACACATCCTAAAAGACTCTGCTTATAGGAGGATCTTACAGATCTTACAAGCCACCACACCCTAGGGTCATCAGATAACCTCAGGGTTCCATGACAACAATCGACACCCGAGATTACGATTCCGTGAGGTCGCTCCTGCCAAAGGAAGTAGTTTAACCCAATTTTAACTTATATACCGACCAGTTTTGTCTCTGATAGAGGCCGACTCCGCAGGCTGTCAACTCTAACTTATTCCTCAGGCCATTAAAAAGTGCCCCTTAATAACTGCCGTTAAAAGGCGTATCGCTGGTCGTTAAGGGGCTAAGGCTGCATAACTACGAAGTTACACATATAGAAATAAGGGGAAAAACAAATGTCAAACAAAACAGAATGGGTATAAAACCTTAGATTCCTCAAAGTACCCCCTTCTACTCTGAAGACAGGTTCACGTCCTCTTGGCACTCTCTCAAGCAGCATCATCATGTTGTCATCTGAAACAGCTTCCAATTAACAGATAAGCCTAGCCAAGTGTACATTTGTCGAATCACTAAACCTTCAGGGATTGTTTCTGCGATTATCAGTTGTGGTTTGCAGATGCGGTACTGGTACATGGATCCATACAGCGCTGAGTCCTATTGCACAACTGTTTGGACCCTCGCAGTCACTAAGTTATCATCTGTGACATGGATACGCGATGACTTCTAAAGATTGGAATAACTCTATAGTTAATAGTGGCAGTGGACAGAGACTAAATTTGTTATGATAGAAAGCTGAGTCAGCCCTTCATTCTACTCAGTGCTCAGAAATGCTCTAAATACTGAACTGCCAACTGCAATCATCATGTGAGTAAGTGCTAAGCTTAACTTTCTATAAAGTGTCATAATGCCCGGGCATCACAGACAGCAGCAGCTGGGCCAGACAAGACTTTACACTAATCAAATTCACTACAAATTAACTGATTTTTAAATGATATTCTAAATTATCTGCTTTAACCACAAAAAGCCAAATGTATATTGTTAATCATCTCGAATATGCACACAGGAGGAGATCAGCTTCATCAACGTCTCATAAAGTTTGTTAAATGTGATAGCAGCTCTGGTTATGAAATGATCAGCACAGTGCGACCAAAGGTCAGCCACAATAAAGAAATCAAGCCATTAATTGGTGCCATTTTCAAATAATTTTATAACGGCTCAGTGGTTGCTATGTAAAAAGCATTTTGTAACCCCAAAACTGTGTGATTATTAACTATGTGATAATAGAGACAATTTGTGGTAAAACTACATGTGATTTTGTCACTTTCTTTTTCCAGTTGTCTAATGGGTAAAAGGTTTGTCTTATGGAGACAACCCTTGTTCATCTGCCATATGAAGGAAAATCTTCCTGAATCGTGTCGTCTCTTCCATTACATGACCCGGACAATACCGCACTTTTTTCTTCCCTGTATAATATATTAACCCCTCTGTGACCTTAGACGTACTATCCCGTCGAGGTGCCCTGGGCTTATCTGACCCTGGACGGGATAGTACGTCATAGCCGATCGGCCGCGCTCACGGGGGGAGCGCGGCCGATCGCGGCCGGGTGTCAGCTGCTTATCGCAGCTGACATCCGGCACTATGTGCCAGGAGCGGTCACGGACCGCCCCCGGCACATTAACCCCTGGCACACCGCGATCAAAGATGATCGCGATGTGCCGGCGGTGCAGGGAAGCACCGCGCAGGGAGGGGGCTCCCTGCGGGCTTCCCTGAGCCCCCCGCAGCAACGCGATGTGATCACATTGCTGCGAGGGTCTTCTCACCTCCCTCCCTGCTCGAGCCCCGGATCCAAGATGGCCGCGGATCCGGGTCCTGCAGGGAGGGAGGTGGCTTCACAGAGCCTGCTCAGAGCAGGCACTGTGAAGCCTGCAGCGCTGCATGTCAGATCAGTGATCTGACAGAGTGCTGTGCAAACTGTCAGATCACTGATCTGTGATGTCCCCCCCTGGGACAAAGTAAAAAAGTAAAAAAAAAATTTTCCAAATGTGTAAAAAAAATAAAAAAAAATATTCCAAAATAATGAAAAAAAAAAAAAAATATTATTCCCATAAATACATTTCTTCATCTAAATAAAAAAAAAAACCAATAAAAGTACACATATTTAGTATCGCCGCGTCCGTAACGACCCGACCTATAAAACTGTCCCACTAGTTAACCCCTTCAGTAAACTCCGTAAGAAAAAAAAAAAAAAAACGAGGCAAAAAACAACGCTTTATTATCATACCACCGAACAAAAAGTGGAATAACACGCGATCAAAAGGACAGATATAAATAACCATGGTACCGCTGAAAGCGTCATATTGTCCCGCAAAAAAAGAGCCACCATACAGCATCATCAGCAAAAAAATAAAAAAGCTATAGTCCTGAGAATAAAGCGATGCAAAAATAATTATTTTTTCTGTAAAATAGTTTTTATCGTATAAAAGCACCAAACCATAAAAAAATGATATAAATGAGGTATCGCTGTAATCGTACTGACCCGAAGAATAAAACTGATTTATCAATTTTACCAAACGCGGAACGGTATAAACGCCTCCCCCAATAGAAATTCATGAATAGCTGGCTTTTGGTCATTCTTCCTCACAAAAATCGGAATAAAAAGCGATAAAAAAATGTCACGTGCCCAAAAATGTTTTCAATAAAAACGTCAACTCGTCCCGCAAAAAACAAGACCTCACATGACTCTGTGGACCAAAATATGGAAAAATTATAGCTCTCAAAATGTGGTATTGCAAAAAATATTTTTTGCAATAAAAAGGGTCTTTCAGTGTGTGACGGCTGCCAATCATAAAAATCCGCTAAAAAACTCGCTATAAAAGTAAATCAAACCCCCCTTCATCACCCCCTTAGTTAGGGAAAAATAAAAAAAAATGTATTTATTTCCATTTTCCCATTAGGGCTAGGGTTAGGGCTAGGGTTAGGGCTAGGGTTAGGGTTAGGGCTAGGGTTAGGGCTAGGGCTAGGGTTAGGGCTAGGGTTAGGGCTAGGGCTAGGGTTAGGGTTAGGGCTAGGGTTAGGGCTAGGGTTAGGGCTAGGGCTAGGGTTAGGGCTAGGGCTAGGGCTAGGGTTAGGGTTAGGGCTAGGGTTAGGGCTAGGGTTAGGGTTAGGGCTAGGGTTAGGGCTAGGGTTAGGGTTAGGGTTAGGGCTAGGGTTAGGGCTAGGGTTAGGGTTAGGGTTGGGGCTACAGTTAGGGTTGGGGCTAAAGTTAGGGTTAGGGTTTAGATTACATTTACAGTTGGGAATAGGGTTGGGATTAGGGTTAGGGGTGTGTCAGGGTTAGAGGTGTGGTTAGGGTTACCGTTGGAATTAGGGTTAGGGGTGTGTTTAGATTAGGGTTTCAGTTATAATTGGGGGGTTTCCACTGTTTCGGCACATCAGGGGCTCTCCAAACACGACATGGCGTCCGATCTCAATTCCAGCCAATTCTGCGTTGAAAAAGTAAAACAGTGCTCCTTCCCTTCCGAGCTCTCCTGTGTGCCCAAACAGGGGTTTACCCCAACATATGGGGTATCAGCGTACTCAGGACAAATTGGACAACAACTTTTGTGGACCAATTTCTCCTGTTACCCTTGGGAAAATACAAAACTGGGGGCTAAAAAATAATTTTTGTGGGAAAACAAAAAGATTTTTTATTTTCACGGCTCTGCGTTATAAACTGTAGTGAAACACTTGGGGGTTCAAAGTTCTCACAACACATCTAGATAAGTTCATTGAGGGGTCTAGTTTCCAATATGGGGTCACTTGTGGGGGGTTTCTACTGTTTAGGTACATTAGGGGCTCTGCAAACGCAATGTGACGCCTGCAGACCAATCCATCTAAGTCTGCATTCCAAATGATGCTCCTTCCCTTCCGAGCCCTCCCATGCGCCCAAACGGTGGTTCCCCCCCACATATCGGGTATCAGCGTACTCAGGACAAATTGGACAACAACATTTAGGGTCCAATTTCTCCTGCTAACCTTGGAAAAATACAAAACTGGGGGCTAAAATATAATTTTTGTGGAAAAAAAATATTTTTTATTTGCATGGCTCTGCGTTATAAACTGTAGTGAAATACTTGGGGGTTCAAAGCTCTCACAACACATCAAGATGAGTTCCTTAGGGGGTCTACTTTCCAAAATGGTGTCACTTGTGGGGGGTTTCTACTGTTTAGGTACATTAGGGGCTCTGCAAACGCAATGTGACGCCTGCAGACCATTCCATCTAAGTCTGCATTCCAAATGGCGCTCCTTCCCTTCCGAACCCTCCCATGCGCCCAAACGGTGGTTCCCCCCCACATATGGGGTATCAGCGTACTCAGGACAAATTGGACAACAACTTTTGGGGTCCAATTTCTCCTGTTACCCTAGGGAAAATACAAAACTGGGGGCTAAAAAATAATTTTTGTGGGAAAAAAATTTTGTTTTATTTTTATGGCTCTGCATTATAAACTTCTGTGAAGCCCTTGGTGGGTCAAAGTGCTCACCACACATCCAGATAAGTTCCTTAGGGGGTCTACTTTCCAAAATGGTGTCACTTGTGGGGGGTTTCAATGTTTAGGCACATCAGTGGCTCTCCAAACGCAACATGGCGTCCCATCTCAATTCCTGTCAATTTTGCATTGAAAAGTCAAACGGCGCTCCTTCCCTTCCGAGCTCTCCCATGCACCCAAACAGTGGTTTACTGCCACATATGGGGTATCAGCGTACTCGGGACAAATTGGACAACAACTTTTGAGGTCCAATTTCTTCTCTTACCCTTGGAAAAATAAAAAATTGGGGGCAAAAATATAATTTTTGTGAAAAAATATGATTTTTTATTTTTACGGTTCTGCATTATAAACTTCTGTGAAGCACTTGGTGGGTCAAAGTGCTCACCACACATCCAGATAAGTTCCTTAGGGGGTCTACTTTCCAAAATGGTGTCACTTGTGGGGGGTTTCAATGTTTAGGCACATCAGTGGCTCTCCAAACGCAACATGGCGTCCCATCTCAATTCCTGTCAATTTTGCATTGAAAAGTCAAATAGCGCTCCTTCCCTTCCGAGCTCTCCCATGCGCCCAAACAGTGGTTTACTGCCACATATGGGGTATCAGCGTACTCAGGACAAATTGGACAACAACTTTTTGGGTCCAATTTCTCCTGTTACACTTGGTAAAATAAAACAAATTGGAGCTGATGTAAATTTTTTGTGTAAAAAAGTTAAATGTTCATTTTTATTTAAACATTCCAAAAATTCCTATTAAACACATGAAGGGTTAATAAACTTCTTGAATGTGGTTTTGAGCACCTTGAGGGGTGCAGTTTTTAGAATGGTGTCACACTTGGGCATTTTCTATCATATAGACCCCTCAAAATGACTTCAAATGAGACGTGGTCCCTAAAAAAAAATGGTGTTGTAAAAATGAGAAATTGCTGGTCAACTTTTAACCCTTATAACTCCCTAACAAAAAAAAAAATTGGTTCCAAAATTATGCTGATGTAAAGGAGACATGTGGGAAATGTTACTTATTAAGTATTTTGTGTGACATATCTCTGTGATTTAATTGCATAAAAATTCAAAGTTTGAAAATTGCGAAATTTTCAAAATTTTCGCCAAATTTCCGTTTTTTTCACAAATAAACGCAGGTACTATCAAAGAAATTTTACCACTATCATGAAGTACAATATGTCACGAGAAAACAATGTCAGAATCACCAGGATCCGTTGAAGCGTTTCGGAGTTATAACCTCATAAAAGGACAGTGGTCAGAATTGTAAAAATTGGCCTGGTCATTAACGTGCAAACCACCCTTGGGGGTAAAGGGGTTAAGCAAAATGGAAGAAGAAGGCTGCCTGAGATTTCTCTCTATCAGCCAGAATGTAAGATCGCTCTGTAAGACAGAAACAACAACCACATCTAGTAAAAGGGAGCCCACTCTACCAAGTAAGAGTTATATTATCCAGCAAGATCAGCTTATTCCAGTGGTGTGAGGAGCCAGAATAGCTGATCATCTACATGGTTTAAAACATAATGGGATTCTACAAAAACACTTTCTAGGAAGAAGAGCCATCAGTTATTGCAAAAAAGTGCAGAAATGTAATTTACATATATATATCTATAATATAACGCTGGGAGCGTCACTCTGTCCGAAGCCTTTATAGACTGTGCAAGCGCCGGCGCAGTCTGGCCCCCACAGAGTGACGCTCCCAGGAGATCGTGGTATGCGTAAACACTGAACGCACACCGCGATCTCCAACAGAGAAGCAGGGACCGCCAGGAGGGTAAGTATCGGCTATATTCACCTGGCCCCGTTCCACCGCTGCGCGCCACCATCTTCCGGGTCCTCTGCCTGTGACGTTCAGTTCAGAGGGCGCGATGACGCGCTTAATGCGCGCCGCCCTCTGACTAACCAGTCACAGCCAGAGGACCTGGAAGATGGCAGCGCGCAGCGGTGGAACAGGGCCAGGTGAATATAGCAAGTGCTGGAGGGCCTGAACTAGCGGCGATACCGGCACCTGACCCCCACAGCGTGCCGGTGTCCCCGCCTGCTCAGGCCCCCCAGCACTCGGCGCCCAGCGACGATAGGTGAGTATGGTATTTTTTTTTCATATATTGCAGCAGGGCATATACCATGGAGCATCTTATGGGGCCATAAACCATAATGGAGTAGTGTACGGGGGCATATACAATGGAGCATCTTATGGGGCCATAAACCATAATGGAGCAGTGTACGGGGGCATACACTATGGAGCATCTTATGGGGTCCATAAACCATAATGGAGCAGTGTACGGGGGCATACACACTGGAGCGTCTTATGGGGGCCATCAACCATAATGGAGCATTGTACGGGGGCATACACAATGGAGCATCTTATGGGGCCATAAACCATAATGGAGCAGTGTACGGGGGCATATACAATGGAGCATCTTATGGGGCCATAAACCATAATGGAGCAGTGTTTGGGGGCATACACTATGGAGCATCTTATGGGGCCATAAACCATAATGGAGCAGTGTACGGGGGCATATACAATGAAGCATCTTATGGGGCCATAAACCATAATGGAGCAGTGTACGGGGGCATATACCATGGAGCATCTTATGGGGGCCATAAACCATAATGGAGCAGTGTACGGGGGCATATACCATGGAGCATTTTATGGGGGCCATAAACCTTTATGGAACACCGTACGGGGACATATACTATGGAGCATCTTATGGGGGCCATAAACCTTTATGGAGCAGCGTATGGGGCATATGGATGGGAGCAGCAAATTAAAGAACGGTGGCGCAGGATGGGAGCAGCACATGTCAGAATGGAGGCGCAGGATGGGTGCAGCACATGTCAGAATGGAGGCGCAGGATGGGAGCAGCACATGACAGGATGGGGATGCAGGATGGGTGCAGCAGATGACAGGATGGGGGCGCAGGATGGGAGCAGCACATGACACGATGGGGGCGCAGGATGGGTGCAGCACATGACAGGATGGGGGCGCAGGATGGGTGCAGCACATGACAGAATGGGGGTGCAGGATGGGAGCAGCACATGACAGGATGGGGCGCAGGATGGGTGCAGCACATGACAGGATGGGGGCGCAGGATGGGTGCAGCACATGACAGGATGGGGACGCAGGATGGAGCAGAACATTCCAGGATGGAGACCATATACCAATATAAATGCTCGCCACCCGGGCGTAGAACGGGTTCAATAGCTAGTATATATATATATACTGTATATGTAAACACTCCTCAACATTGAATTTGCAACAACAAGAAGGTAAAGCTGTGGAATAATTACATGATCAAAAGACATGTTAATAATATGTAAGCCATATAAAAAACCATATCGATTTATTTAGCATTGAGTATGAGCACCATATAAAGAAATACACACACTTACATGCCTTGGCATGCTATCGATGAGGTTATTAATGGTTCTCAGAGGAATTCTCTGCCATGCTGAATGCACTTGGGCATGGAAATCATGAAGATCTGTTGCAGGCAGCTCCCTATGCAATTGACAACCAATGAAGTCCCATATGTACTTGATGGAAAATTGCAGACCATGGAAGGTCATGTGACATCACATCCGTCCTACTCCCAGGATTATGGCATGTGTGGTGCCATAATGTACAGTAGCCGAACATTAACACCTAGTTTTCATTCCAGGTACACTACCAACTCAAAATTACATTGATTTAGTCATAGAATGAGTGCTACGACCCTCTCTCCAAATTGTTCTAACAATGTAAAGTATGTTGGTTGTTCTGCTGTGAGCAGCCTATTTGATAGCATGCCCTGCAGCATCTCCGATCTAAAACATCTGGGACGTCATGGGTAACAATTGCAAAAGAGAGCTGCCAACAGCAGATCTTGATTGTGTGTTCAAGTGCAATCAGTGTGATCGAACATTCCTTAGTCTCCCATTAATAACCTCATTGATAGCATATCACATCATGCAACTGCGCTCATTTCTGTGCGTGGGGGTCATACTGTAATTGATAATGAATAAAGCAAGATGTTTTGAAGATTTTGTTTTCATTTTTTAAATAATTTGCATATCATTTACATGTCCATTCTGTGATTTTCACAACCCTAGAACTTTTCCTTCTTGGTGTTGTAATTTCAATGTTGTGGAGTGTATTTATTAGAGCTGAGGAGAAAGATTTGTGATCATGTCCAGCATCCAGTCTGATCCTCAATGGCAACGTACCAGGGCAGTCTCAACTTCTCTGGCTAGCATTCTCAGCTCGACATCAAGGTAGTCTGATCTTCCATGACCTTTCTATAGTAGTACAATCCTAGGTATTTTCCGGGGGAAGCATCCAGGCCCCTTTTGCACTTACTAGGTCCTGCATCTTAAGGACCTAATAAGTGCAAGAGGTGACCAGGAAGCCAGGCCAAGCATGCTAAACCAGTACAGTCTGGTCCTCAGTGGCAACAAAATCAGGACAGTCTTCACTTCTGTGGCTGGCATCCTTCACCTGGTATCCTGTGCACCTCTTGCACTTACTTGGTTGTGATGTCACAGGGCCTAAAAAACACAAGAGATGCAAAGGATGTCGGGTTGGGATATTGGAGGCAGATGGGAAGACTGCCCTTGTCCGGACTGGATGTAAATGGAAAGGTGGAAAGACTGAGGTAAAAGCAAAGTCAGGGTCCGTTATTTGTCCACCTCCAATAGCAACTTTCAATTTCTTTTCGAATCTTTAGCATTTCAAGGAAGTACTGAAATGGTGCTATTGGAGATGGGAAAATAAAGGAGTTTCCCTTTGATTTAGAACCTTTGAAAGCTGCTGCCCATCATTTGTATATATATGAGATCTAGTCAAGGTCATGGAACTTACAGCCAACCACTGCTATGGTGTAGCTTCCACCTTCTGAAAACTATGAAAACTATATCTAAGCAGTCCTTTAGAGATTGAATGGAGAAGTGGTGCACTGCTCCATTCAGACAGCAATCTGCAGAGCCCCGTTACCTGGATGAATGGAAGCCCTAGCACTGAGACCTGCACCAATCATTAAGTTACTTCCCGTCACTCCTAAGAGCAGTATGAGAAGTATAGGAGAAACGATTTTACATAGAACTGATCACAATGATCCTCTAATAGACAGGGTGAAGGGACATTGAGTTTTTTCAATAGCACCTCGTAGACCATTATCTGGAGACCTAATTGCTTTATTTCAAGAGATTCTTTTAGTTCCAGATATAAAAAGTTGCAAAGAAATCCACAACGGTAGTGTTCACATGTACAGTACTACTGGTGACATTGGTGGTTACATTTGCTATTTAACTATTGCGAATAAAGTTTATTATTTTTGTGAAAATGAAAGCCTCCTTTAATACAGTGAAAGAAGTGCAGTGAAAGCTCGGATCATTATCACTGCCGTTAGTATTGCCACTCAGTACATACTAATAACTCAGGGGACTGGTGACACCAAAAGGGTATATAAAACAGCTATTGACAAAAAGGTGAGACTTTTATTGTATAATTGAATAGTACCATTATTCGAATGCTTAAAAAAATCACTTCTGCCTCTTCTTCAATTAAAAGAGAACAGAAATTTAAAAAAAATAAATGTAAATTGGAAGTAGAAGCAGAGCAACAACAAGATAAATCTGCTCTTGATTTGATGTTAACGTAACCGTTTGGGAATAACTAAGACTGCAGCGCTACAGATAAATAAATCTAATAATGGAGGGAAAAAAAACCTTTCCTCGAAGCGACTCTGATGTTTAAAATGTAAAATAGAATCAGTCCCCATGGGGCTTTATGTTTCTATTTCACCACTGGGAAGATCTATTGATTTTCTAATCATCTCTCTTTTTGGATCAGTTTTTTTCATGGGTACTCTCTTTGGATATGCTTTTAAACGCTAGTCTCTGCCAATGCCCTAGTTTAAGACCAAAGAGACATTGTGAGGACACATCTGGGTGCTTTTCAAATGTAAATGAATAGTGAATTAATATGTTTTAGATGGAATGCTAATATATACGTTCTATTGAGCTGAATATACATTAACGCAATCAGTGTAACAGCAATTGGATGTTAGATAAGGAAATATGAGATCATGTCCACGTAAATCAGTTTTAAATATATGTTTATGATGAACTCACACCCAGAGCAACAGAAACTGATCATTTATCCAGTGTCCGACAGGAGCAAACAATGCAGTTATGTCTTATGAAAAACACGGACAGGAAGCAGCAAACCACTAATCATATGGTATTTAGGTATGCAAGTACGCAACTCAGAGGACAAGAAGTTCCAAACATTAGGACAAAAATGCTTTTATTCTTCCATCACTGATACAGGGGGACAGCAACATTGTGACCCCAGCAAATACATCTTGGTCACACATGCATGTTTGCTGAGGTCGAAACATTGTTGCCTCCATGCATCTGTTATGGAAGAATAAAAGCATTTTTTGTACTCTGGATGCTGTCGCCACCTATAATATAAATAATATTTTTTTTTTTATAAAGCGCTAACATATTCTGTAGCGCTTTACAGTTTGCGCACATTATCATCGCTCACAATCTAAATTCCCTATCAGTATGTCTTTAGAATGTGGGATGAAACCGGAGAACCCGGAGGAAACCCACGCAAACACGGGGAGAACATACTGACTCCTTGCAGATGTTGTCCAAGGTGGGATTTGAACCCAGGACTCCAGTGCTGCAGTGTTAACCACTGAGCCTCCAGGTTGCCCTCTACAGTATAGTGCCTGTACTGTTATTCTAATAAATTGGGATTGAATCAGTTATACAGGGCTCTATGACATTTTAATGCAGCAAAAAAAAAAATCAAAAAAGTACTGCAATGCAACCACAATGTATGACCTTGAGATACAAATATAAAAACAGAAATCTGGATTCTGATTCACAGATCGCTCCTATAGATCCATCGTGTACAGCTCCATAGATCCCCTATGGGGCCATCCTGTACCTCTGTGGTCCTTGCATTATTGTATGAATCTATGAGGACTTTGTATGCTTCACTATGGATGTGTTCCCATCTAGGGGCACTGTGTTGGAATAAAAGGAGCGAGAACAAAGCACGGTTTAGGAGATTATTGAAAGTCGCGTGGCATATACATAACAGGAATATTTGCAGCTGTCTGGGACTGGTATGGACAGCAGGGAGACGCTGTACATGAACAGAATAAATATGGGCCCCTGGCTTTCTAATATCTTATCATAAAGTACCCACTCATTTATGTAAAGCATTGTCTGCAACTTTAGTGTAGGGATACGAAAGACCGTTGATGCGGGTTATGAGCGGGGGCATTTTGGCCAAAATATCTTCTAATACGTCTTGGACTTTTTCATCTTTGCAGGATGCCGCAAAGCCCCATATAGTGTTAGTGGGGTAATTGGGGTCAGTGGGGTGCACTATTTAGTGCTGTGGAGTCCACTATCAGTATTTGGTCAGTAATTTACATCAGCATTTGTAGCCAAAACCAGGAGTGGAACAATTAGAGGAAAAGTATAATAGAAACATATGCACCACTTCTGCATTTATCACCCACTCCTGGTTTTGGCTACAAATACTGATGTAAAATACTGACCAAACACTGAATGTGTGAATGTGGCCTAATACTTAGATGGTAGGTGTGTTAGTCAATGATCATCAGTATTTTGAACATTTGCGTCTTCCACTTTTTTTGCGGGGGTCTGCTGCATCCTGCAGGATATTGGTATTTTTACCAGGTATTAGTTAATTATGGCTGATTTTTTCTTTGGTGTTTTTTGGATTTGATTTCCCTTTCAGCTAATTGTTTCTAACAAATTCCTAGTAATCGAATACAAGTAGGATGCTACTTAGAAGACGGCAGTGGGCCCCCTATGCTCCTGGGCCCTGGTGCAGTTACACAGATCACACATTTGATATGTCTGCCTCTGGCTGATGTTACGTTGGCGTGTTATTTTAGATTCTTACTATCTTCTTGCACATTCCGTACAACAGGTGCAGATTCTAAAAAATGGTAAAAAAAGGAATAATCAAAGTAGTATTAAAGGAATCTTTTATACAAGAATCTGGTGTATGAAGATTTCCCTTACAAAATGATGACTTTTGCTTTATTTCCAATGTGTTTATAGACATTGATCTGATTTTCTACAAATCAACATAACTAAACGCACGCAAAGGTGAGTTCTGTTACATGTACCGACAAACTCTCAAAAGCAGTGATGGACCAACATCAATGTATTGGTAAATTTACAAGTAATTAGCTGAAATAGAAATATGTTGAAAAATGTTGTAGAAGAACATATTTGATGATGATAATCAGAAATCAAGATAAAGGCAAGAAGATGACGGACAGAAAATGATACGCAGCGTATCGAGCATATTGCTATAGGGAAGCTGACACCACTCCATGTTGTGCGCTCTAAATAATATAGCCACATCGTGAATTTTGTAATGACTAGAAATTACAAACATGACTTTGGCATGTTAGATGACCGCTGCAGCCAATCAGCGGCATAACAATTTCATGTGACCGTCAGGAGACACCGCGCTGACATCTCAGGGGCCGGGCCGGTCTTAGAGATAATGCATTTTTTAAAATTTTATTCTGCAGTCTGATGCTAATAAGGGGGTGTTCAGTACTGGTCAGCCCCTTTAAGATATGCTTCTAATCTGTAGGCATTACAACCCACACATACAAGCTGTATGTTTACAGCCAACAGTTAAATGTGGAGGCAACTTCTTAACTTGGAATATATTAGTCATTGAAATATTCTGTGCAAAGTAAAAGTTCCTGTAATCAATCGGAATGATTTCTTTTCTTATTTTCAACATCTGGAAATAGATTAAAATGCATTATAGCTAATGGCAAAAAAAATGATAAAACAAAGAAAATCTCCAATTTTATTTCTGGCATTTTCATTAGTACATAGCGGTGATTTTGACATAAGTCAGTAATGATGTAACAGTTTTCAAGAATATATCGCAATTACTGTTTCTTCTTAGACAAATCCAAGAATAATCGGTTGTTTATAGCCATTTAAGCATTCCAAATGAAATCACACGCTGTGCGGCAAATATGATTGTATTTCTCACAATTCACACAAGTGGTTTCTACTTTAATTGGTCCCTGAACAAAATATTGTAAGAGTATATAAGAAGGGCAAGTGCAATTGTTTGATGCCTTTCTAGTAGATTCCCTATTGTTAAGCTGTTTCATGAATTAATTCTGAACCTTTATGGGATCTGGATACAAAAATAAAAATAAACATTTCTTTATGTAAATCCATGACAATCTTATTCACTGCAATGATACTTCTTGCCTCAGAGATAAATTTCTGCAGCAGCCAAAGCATGTGGAATTTCTGAAATTAGCTTTTTTTCTTAAATTATACTGCTGGAGCAATGCCACTAATCTAAGTTCCCTGCCCCTAGTATTATACTGACCAGCCGCAGTCTTCATCTGTTATCGGTGCCGCTCTTCTCATCTTCCACAGGTTGTGACCTGCCGGATTGCTGTAGTGTTCGCTGGGCGAGCCAGAAGTCACAACTCCATATAAGTCTGAGAGAGCCAGAACGAGGGCAGAACAAGGCTTCCATAGACTTACATTGAGTGGTTGTGACCATTGCCTCTGACTTCCCGTCAGTCACAAGATGGCAATGCAGGATCTCAGTGGCATTAGGAACATATGAAGACAATGGCTACTAAGTATAATACTAGGGTCAGAGAACTTAGATTAGCAGCACAATTCCAGAGCTGAAATAAAAAGAAATGCTGAAGTGGTGATTTAAACCTACATCTTATACAATTAGGTATACCGTATATACTCGTGTATAAGCTGAGTTTTTCAGAACATTTTTTTGTGCTGAAAATGCCCTCCTCGGCTTATTCACGAGTCATGGTCAAGGTACAGAAAGCCGGAGCAGCAGGGGGGGCAGCGGAGAAGCGAGTGCGAGGAGCCGGCGCACACATCATACTCACCCACCTGCACGCCCTCGGTGCTGGCACTGCATCTCGTTCCAGCCACCGGAGCCTGCCTGCAGCTCTACCATTGCTCAGCGGTCACATGGTACCGCTCAATAAGGTGATGAATATGAACACGTCTCCACTCCCATAGGCGTGGACTGCATATTTATCAAAGTAATGAGTGGTACCATGTGGTTGCTGAGCACAGGAAGAGATGCATTGCCAACACCCAGGGCACGCAGATAGGTGAGTATGATGTTTTTGGCTTTTTTCAATAGGAAACATGCACACAGGGATAGGGGATAAGGAGTCATGCTTACAGGGACGAAACAGGGGAGGCATTCATACAAGGACAGGCAAGGGAAGGCATACATACTACATACAGGGATGGAACGGGGGTGGCATGCAGACAGGGGCATGGATGGGGAGGCATGCATACAATGACAGGGACAGGGGAGGCATGCCGACAGGGATGGGGAGGCATTCATATCAGGACAGTGACGGGGGAGTCACACATAGCAGGACAGGGATGAGGGGCAATGCATACCCGGCTTATGCTCGAGTCAATAAGCTTACACAGTTTTCTTACCAGTGGCAAAAGTAGGTGCCTTGGCTTATACTCAGGTCGGCCTATACTCGAGTATTTACGGTAGTTCTCCGCAGAACTAAGTGACACACACAAATCCTACTTTCATGATTGCTGTCTGACTATGCTCTTCTTGCTATTAAATATTATATGTATATTGTAAAGATATCGATTCCCCAACATACAGTTAAGTATGGAATTATTATTGTTATGATTAATATCATCAGTAAGAGAAGCCAGAAAATAAACATCAAATTTAGGTGATTTGTCAACATGTAGCTTGCAGACAGGGCTTGCTTAACAGGACAGGCTAGTTTGAAAGAAGCTGTCCAAGATTAACTCCTTAATGACCAGAGGTATTTTTGTTTTTGCTTTTTCATTTTTTGCTCCCCTTCTTCCCAGAGCCATAACTTTTTTATTTTTCGGTCAAAATGGCAAAGTGACATTGTACTTTTGAATGACACCATAGGTTTTAACATATCGTGTACTGGAAAACTGGAAAAAAAAATTGCATCTTCTCAGCATAGACAATGGCCTTACGATACGAGATGTGCAGCATCAGGAACAACGGATACTGGAAGCCTGTGCTAGCATTTCTTCTGCGGTGTTGCTATCAGTGTGCCAAGAGTAGGAGAAGAGGATTGCATTGACAATCCAACACAATGGGCAGCACTTTGAACACATTTTATAAGTGGTCATAAACTTGTAAATAACTCATGAAATAATAAAGTTGCGTTAAAACCAAGCACACCATTGTTTTTCTTGTGAAATTCTCAATAAGTTTGATGTGTCAAATGACCCTCTTCCCATTAAAAAAAAATAAAGTTGGATCCAAAATGGCCAACCCATCTTGAAAAGTTTTCCCTCTCCCATATACTAATGTGCCACAAACAGGAAGCTGATATCACCAACCATTCCCATTTTATTTAGGTGTATCCATATAAATGGCCCACCCTGTATTACCAAGTTCTTGTCAGAGTTAGCTCTTGCTGCATGGCAAAAGGAGGGAGAGAAGTTGGTATAAAGGAGTGCTGAAGAAGTTATAAGCGACTGTTGTTTAATGTGTATGCTTGATAATGCCTTATCCTTCCCTGTTTTGCTTTCTACCCCTTCCTGCACACCCTCGTGGATTCCTCTGTTATATGTGAGTGAATATTTTGTTTGTGTGGAGTTTTCAGTTTCCCTTTGTCTTTGTTGCCCTGTTTGTCGGGTTGGTGAACTGCAGTGCACAGTAACGTCCCCTCTTCCCTGGGTGGGGGAAGGGGACAGATGAAGGGCTAACTTAGGAGATAAGGCGAGGGTGGAGGCCCCGGAGTCTTCACCATCTGAAGAATCACAGGGAAGAGGGCAAGCTAGGGTGCCCCCTCTTGTTAGGGCCAGGAAAGGAGCCCCTGCTCCCAGGTCACTCAACAGCTGTGTTGTGATGCATGGATTAAAATCCTGCAGGGCACATAAGGTCCCCTGCACAAGCCACCACATTGCCAACGCTCATTCGAAATTTGCCAAAGACCATCTTGATGATCCAGAGGAGGCATAGGAGGTCATGTGGTCAGATGAGACCAAAATAGTACTTTTTGGTATCAACTCCACTCTCCATGTTTGGAGGAAGAAGAAGGTTGAGTACTACCCCAAGAACACATTCACAACCATGAAGCATAGTGGGGGAAACATGTGTGCTCTTCTGAAAAGGGGACAAGATGACTGCACCTAAGTTGTGGCTGGGTCTTCATACAAGCAAATGACCTAAAACACAGCCAGAAAAACTAAGGAGTGGCTCTGTAAGAAGCATTTCAATGTCCTGGAGTGGCGTAGCCAGTCTCTAGACCTGAACCCAATAGAAAATCTTTGTAGGGAGCTAAAACTCATTGTAGACCAGTAACAGCCCTGAAGCCTCAAAGATCTGGAGAAGATCTGTATGGACGAATGGGCCAAAATCCTCGCTGCACTATGTGCAAACTTGGTCAAGAACTACAGGAAACGCCTGAATTCTGTAATGGCAAACAAAGGTTTCTGTACAAAATATTAAGTTCTGTTTTTCTATTGTATCAAATACTTATTTCATGCCATAAAATGCAAATTAATTATGAAAAATCATGCCATGTGATTTTCTAGATTTTTATTAAGATTCTCTCTCTCACAGTTGAAGTATGCCTGCTATAAAAATTACAGACCTCTCCATTTTTTGTAGAACTTGCAAAATCGGCATTGTATCAAATACTTATTTTCTCCATTGTACATCACATGAAACACACTGAGACTGCTGTATACATCCCATAGGATACACTGAGACTGTGTTGTATACATCACATACAGTATAAAATACTTAGACTGTGCATTACATATGTACATTACATAGGATAATCTGAGACTACTGCATATACATCACATCGATACACTGAGCCAATTTCATACACCAGAGCACTAGTGAAAACTTAACAGTGGACCTGGAGAAGATGAGTATAGCATGGTTTCTAAGACGCTTCCATTACTATCCCCAGAGTAAGATTGTAATAAAGACACAGTAAGAATAAATTCTTTTACTTGAAATAAAACGCTCTACCCTGTTTTACCCATTTATTACTGTAAAAAATGTAATAAAAAAAAAAATTTCTCACCCGTCTGACAAGAAGATAATCCATATCTGTCCCACAACGATCCGAATGGTTAGGAGAACAGTCAGTGATGCAACTGCTCTCCACCACATCAGACATAACGCACTGAGCAGAGCGTGAGAAGCTGTGTCTGTGACCAGCATTAAGCTCATAGGTCACAGGCAGCCAGCGCTACTCATACTCTGCTAAATTGGTTCCAGCAGGGGTGCATCACTGATGTGACTGCTCTCCAAATCATCCGGATCGTCGTGGGACAGATATAGATTATCTTTTCCTCAGACAGGTGAGGAAAAGGATCTTTTATTAATCTTACTTTTTTTAAATAAATGGGCAAAAGAGGGAAATTTTATTTCAAACAAAAGGATTTCATTCTTGCTGTGTCTTTATTACAATCTTACTATGGGATTAGTAATGGGTATGTCAGGTAACCTTTAGCAGAGTTAACAGCCACCGCATCTCCCAGTAGCTGCGAAGCCTGGAATCCTCATGGAAAACTTTAAGGAACATTTTAAGGTTACTGAAGTTTCCAGCTGCTGTAACGCTGTGATCTAAGGTTACCTTGGGTGTGTATTTTACTGTACTTGTTAATAAATGAAAAAAATTATGAAAAATTAAGTGGGGTCCCCCATAATTTTCTTAACCAGCAGAGGGAAAACTGACGGCTGGAGGCAGATATTAATATTTTGGGTACGAGTCAACAGCCATAAAGATACCCAGGCTATTAATATCAGGTTACAGCTGTTTGCTCAACCTCTATTGGTTATTATAGGGGAGACCCCCCCAAAAAAATTATGTGGGGTACCGCCTCTATTCTTTAACTAGCAAACACAGCTGTTGACTCTCACACGCTGTCATCTGTATGACAGAGTGGGAACTGCAGCACTCTGATTTCTCTTTGTAATGATGGTGGTCCTGGTGATGTACCCATGTACTGATGGTGGTTCTGATGATTTATTTATGTACTGATGATGGTTCTGATAATGTATTCATGAACTTGATTTATTCAAGTACTCATGATGGTCATGGTGCTTTATTTCTGAATTAAAAATACAGTAAATTTTAAAAATTTTAAATATTTGGTATGGTTAATATAATTTAAAGTACCATCTATCAAAATGATCAAAATATAAAATAGTTAACCGATACGGTAAGGAGAATCACATTGACATTACAAAAACATTTTTTTTTTACAAAAAGAAAAAAATTCTATGAAAGTTTGGTATTCACACTGGCCTGGAGAGTCATGGTCACCAGTCTCTTTTGCCATGAATGAATACCTTAAAAGCAATCCCAAAAATGAAGTATGAGAAGCCAAACCTTTGACATTCAGATGTTCACCTTGTTGGCTTTGTCTGAAAAAGAGGTTGCACTGTTGAAACAACACTTTTGTTCACAGTAGTTTGAGATGGTAATGTGAATATGCCATCCTGACATAAACAGCCCAGTGTTTATAAGCGCCCACGCTTCATGCTTGTGTGCTATCACCTTTACCCATTCTTTCCTCAGCATTTTAAATGCACCATTTAGTGAAACCATTTCAAAAGCAATTTGAACAAATTGATTTCTAAGTTTAATGTATGATATCTAGTTTCTGCCTGATTTTCTTTAGATGGTATAATGAAAGAAGATTAGAAGTAGCAAAGTTTAACTGTTAAAGTAAAGATTTTACATTATGTTTAGGATATCATTTAGCATTTACAGACAAAATAGTAATCGGCATATTGCAATATAACATAATATATTTATTTGGTAAATTTCACATGATTATTGCAGAAATTGTTGAAAATGAACAAAATTAAGCTATTTGAGAAAACCCAATCAAAGGTGAGACATCGATCTATGGAATATTGATATTCCTTAAAGCAGCTGTCAGATTTCTGCTGAAATTCTTTAAAGAAATGTAATGGTACATGAGATGCTAAAACCACTTATGTACAGCCGCACACATATAAAAGCCACTCTGCTTCACATGGATACTCTGTCCTTGATTAATCTTGATGCTTACACCAGAAATCTATTTTTTTAATGGAGGTTGGAGCTACTTACAGTGATTTGGATTGACAGTGGCACATTTATTTGTTTATTTTTTACCTGCCATGTTTTATTGATTAATTTTATTTTTAAATTATTTACCACACTGTGTCTTCTAGAAGTTTATTAAAAACTTGTGGTAGGGAATTTCAGTATTTTTATCTTAATTCCCTTGTAACTGGGGAAATACAGTCTGCTGACTGCATAGCAGATTTGTCTGGGTGTCCTATGACCCAGCAGCTCCAACTCCCTCCCTTTATACAGCAATCAGCAGATGACTACTATGAATCGAGGAGTAAGCACTGTCAATGGTTCCTATTACTGCATACAGTGGCATGTAACAGTTTGGGCACCTCTGGTCAAAATTACTGCTATTGTGAACAGTTAAGCAAGTTGAAGATAAAATAGTAACATAGTAACATAGTTAGTAAGGCCGGAAAAAGACATTTGTCCATCCAGTTCAGCCTATATTCCATCATAATAAATCCCCAGATCTACGTCCTTCTACAGAACCTAATAATTGTATGATACAATATTGTTCTGCTCCAGGAAGACATCCAGGCCTCTCTTGAACCCCTCGACTGAGTTCGCCATCACCACCTCCTCAGGCAAGCAATTCCAGATTCTCACTGCCCTAACAGTAAAGAATCCTCTTCTATGTTGGTGGAAAAACCTTCTCTCCTCCAGACGCAAAGAATGCCCCCTTGTGCCCGTCACCTTCCTTGGTATAAACAGATCCTCAGCGAGATATTTGTATTGTCCCCTTATATACTTATACATGGTTATTAGATCGCCCCTCAGTCGTCTTTTTTCTAGACTAAATAATCCTAATTTCGCTAATCTATCTGGGTATTGTAGTTCTCCCATCCCCTTTATTAATTTTGTTGCCCTCCTTTGTACTCTCTCTAGTTCCAGTATATCCTTCCTGAGCACCGGTGCCCAAAACTGGACACAGTACTCCATGTGCGGTCTAACTAGGGATTTGTACAGAGGCAGTATAATGCTCTCATCATGTGTATCCAGACCTCTTTTAATGCACCCCATGATCCTGTTTGCCTTGGCAGCTGCTGCCTGGCACTGGCTGCTCCAGGTAAGTTTATCATTAACTAGGATCCCCAAGTCCTTCTCCCTCTCAGATTTACCCAGTGGTTTCCCGTTCAGTGTGTAATGGTGATATTGATTCCTTCTTCCCATGTCTATAACCTTACATTTATCATTGTTAAACCTCATCTGCCACCTTTCAGCCCAAGTTTCCAACTTATCCAGATCCATCTGTAGCAGAATACTATCTTCTCTTGTATTAACTACTTTACATAGTTTTGTATCATCTGCAAATATCGATATTTTACTGTGTAAACCTTCTACCAGATCATTAATGAATATGTTGAAGAGAACAGGTCCCAATACCGACCCCTGCGGTACCCCACTGGTAACAGCGACCCAGTTAGAGACTATACCATTTATAACCACCCTCTGCTTTCTATCACTAAGCCAGTTACTAACCGATTTACACACATTTTCCCCCAGGCCAAGCATTCTCATTTTGTGTACCAACCTCTTGTGCGGCATGGTATCAAACGCTTTGGAAAAATCGAGATATACCACGTCCAATGACTCACCGTGGTCCAGCCTATAGCTTACCTCTTCATAAAAACTGATTAGATTGGTTTGACAGGAGCAATTTCTCTTAACCCCCTGCTGATATGGAGTTAAACAGTTATTCTCATTGAGATAATCCAGAATAACATCCCTCAGAAACCCTTCAAATAGTTTACCAACAATAGAGGTTAGACTTACTGGCCTATAATTTCCAGGTTCACTTTTAGAGCCCTTTTTGAATATTGGCACCACATTTGCTATGCGCCAGTCCTGCGGAACAGACCCCGTCGCTATAGAGTCCCTAAAAATAAGAAATAATGGTTTATCTATTACATTACTTAGTTCTCTTAGTACTAGTGGGTGTATGCCATCCGGACCCGGAGATTTATCTATTTTAATCTTATTTATCCGGTTTCGCACCTCTTCTTGGGTTAGATTGGTGACCATTAATATAAGGTTTTCATTGTTTCTTGGGATTTCACCTAGCATTTCATTTTCCACCGTGAATACCGTGGAGAAGAAGGTGTTTAATATGTTAGCTTTTTCCTCGTCATGAACCATTCTTTCCTCACTATTTTTTAAGGGGCCAACATTTTCAGTTTTTATTCTCTTACTATTGATATAGTTGAAGAACAGTTTGGGATTAGTTTTACTCTCCTTAGCAAAGTGCTTCTCTGTTTCCTTTTTGGCAGCTTTAACCCCTTCATGACCCAGCCTATTTTGACCTTAAAGACCTTGCCGTTTTTTGCAATTCTGACCAGTGTCCCTTCATGAGGTAATAACTCAGGAACGCTTCAATGGATCCTAGCGGTTCTGAGATTGTTTTTTCGTGACATATTGGGCTTCATGTTAGTGGTAAATTTAGGTCAATAAATTCTGTGTTTATTTGTGATAAAAACGGAAATTTGGCGAAAATTTTGAAAATTTCGCAATTTTCACATTTTGAATTTTTATTCTGTTAAACCAGAGAGTTATGTGACACAAAATAGTTAATAAATAACATTTCCCACACGTCTACTTTACATCAGCACAATTTTGGAAACAAAATTTTTTTTTGCTAGAAAGTTATAAGGGTTAAAATTTGACCAGCGATTTCTCATTTTTACAACGAAATTTACAAAACCATTTTTTTTAGGGACCACCTCACATTTGAAGTCAGTTTGAGGGGTCTATATGGCTGAAAATACCCAAAAGTGACACCATTCTAAAAACTGCACCCCTCAAGGTGCACAAAACCACATTCAAGAAGTTTATTAACCCTTCAGGTGCTTCACAGCAGCAGAAGCAACATGGAAGGAAAAAATGAACATTTAACTTTTTAGTCACAAAAATGATTTTTCAGCAACAATTTTTTTATTTTCCCAATGGTAAAAGGAGAAACTGAACCACGTAAGTTGTTGTCCAATTTGTCCTGAGTACGCTGATACCTCATATGTGGGGGTAAACCACTGTTTGGGCGCACGGCAGGGCTTGGAAGGGAAGGAGCGCCATTTGACTTTTTGAATGAAAAATTGGCTGCACTCTTTAGCGGACACCATGTCACATTTGGAGAGCCCCCGTGTGCCTAAAAATTGGAGCTCCCCCACAAGTGACCCCATTTTGGAAACTAGACGCCCCAAGGAACTTATCTAGATGCATAGTGAGCCCTTTAAACCCCCAGGTGCTTCACAAATTGATCCGTAAAAATGAAAAAGTACTTTTTTTTCACAAAAAAATTCTTTTAGCCTCAATTTTTTCATTTTCACATGGACAACAGGATAAAATGGATCCTAAAATTTGTTTGGCAATTTCTCCTGAGTACACCGATACTTCACATGTGGGGGTAAACCACTGTTTGGGCACATGGTAAGGCTCGGAAGGGAAGGAGCGCCATTTGACTTTTTGAATGAAAAATTATCTCCATCGTTAGCGGACACCATGTCGCGTTTGGAGAGACCCTGTGTGCTTAAACATTGGAGCTCCCCCACAAGTGACCCCATTTTGGAAACTGGACCCCCCAAGGAACTTATCTAGATGCCTAGTGAGCACTTTAAACCCTCAGGTGCTTCACAAATTGATCCGTAAAAATGAAAAAGTACTTTTTTTTCACAAAAAATTTATTTTCACCTCAATTTTTTCATTTTCACATGGGCAATAGGATAAAATGGATCCTAAAATTTGTTGAGCAATTTCTCCCGAGTACGCCGATACCTCATATGTGGGGGTAAACCACTGTTTGGGCACACGGCAGGGCTCGGAAGGGAAGGCGCGCCTTTTAACTTTTTGAATGGAAAATTAGCTCCAATTGTTAGCGGACACCATGTCGCATTTGGAGAGCCCCTGTGTGCCTATGCAATGGAGCTCCCCCACAAGTGACCCCATTTTGGAAACTAGACCCCCCAAGGAACTTATCTAGATGCATACTGAGCACTTTAAACCCCCAGGTGCTTCACAGAAGTTTATAATGCAGAGCCATGAAAATAAAAAATAATTTTTCTTTTCTCAAAAATGATTTTTTAGCCTGGAATTTCCTATTTTGCCAATGGTAATAGGAGAAATTGGACCACAAATGTTGTTGTCCAGTTTGTCCTGAGTATGCAGACACCCCATATGTGGGCGTAAACCACTGTTTGGGCGCACGGCAGGGCTCAGAAGGGAAGGCACGCCATTTGGCTTTTTAAATGGAAAATTATCTCCAATCATTAGCGGACACCATGTCGCGTTTGGAGAGCCCCTGTGTGCCTAAACATTGGAGATCCCCCACAAATTACCCCATTTTGGAAACTAGACCCCCAAAGGAACTAATCTAGATGTGTAGTGAGCACTTTGAACCCTCAAGTGCTTCACAGAAGTTTATAACGCAGAGCCATGAAAATAAAAAAAAAAAATTATTTTCTCAAAAATGAATTTTAGCCCGCAATTTTTTATTTTCCCAAGGGTAACAGGAGAAATTTGACCCCAAAAGTTGTTGTCCAGTTTCTCCTGAGTACGCTGATACCCCATATGTGGGGATAAACCACTGTTTAGGCACATGCTGGGGCTCGGAAGTGAAGTAGTGACGTTTTGAAATGCAGACTTTGATGGAATGCTCTGTGGGCGTCACGTTGCGTTTGCAGAGCCCCTGATGTGGCTAAACAGTAGAAACCCCCCACAAGTGACCCCATTTTGGAAACTAGACCCCGAAAGGAACTTATCTAGATGTGAGGTGAGCACTTTGAACCCCCAAGTGCTTCACAGAAGTTCATAACACAGAGCAGTGAAAATAATAAATACGTTTTCTTTCCTCAAAAATAATTTTTTAGCCCAGAATTTTATATTTTCCCAAGGGTTACAGGAGAAATTGGACCACAAAAGTTGTTGTCCAGTTTCTCCTGAGTACGCTGATACCCCATGTGTGGGGGTAAACCACTGTTTGGGCACACGTGGGGGCTCAGAAGGGAAGTAGTGACTTTTGAAATGCAGACTTTGATGGAATGGTCTGCGGGCGTCACATTGCGTTTGCAGAGCCCCTGGTGTGCCTAAACAGTAGAAACCCCCCACAAGTGACCCCATTTTGGAAACTAGACCCCCAAAGGAACTTATCTAGATGTGTCGTGAGCACTTTCAACCCCCAAGTGCTTTACAGAAGTTTATAACGCAGAGCCGTGAAAATAATAAATACGTTTTCTTTCCTCAAAAATAATTTTTTAGCCCAGAATTTTTTATTTTCCCAAGGGTTACAGGAGAAATTGGACCACAAAAGTTGTTGTCCAGTTTCTCCTGAGTACGCTGATACCCCATGTGTGGGGGTAAACCACTGTTTGGGCACACGTGGGGGCTCAGAAGGGAAGTAGTGACTTTTGAAATGCAGACTTTGATGGAATGGTCTGCGGGCGTCACATTGCGTTTGCAGAGCCCCTGGTGTGCCTAAACAGTAGAAACCCCCCACAAGTGACCCCATTTTGGAAACTAGACCCCCAAAGGAACTTATCTAGATGTGTGGTGAGCACTTTCAACCCCCAAGTGCTTTACAGAAGTTTATAACGCAGAGCCGTGAAAATAATAAATACGTTTTCTTTCCTCAAAAATAATTTTTTAGCCCAGAATTTTTTATTTTCCCAAGGGTTACAGGAGAAATTGGACCACAAAAGTTGTTGTCCAGTTTCTCCTGAGTACGCTGATGCCCCATGTGTGGGGGTAAACCACTGTTTGGGCACACGTGGGGGCTCAGAAGGGAAGTAGTGACTTTTGAAATGCAGACTTTGATGGAATGGTCTGCGGGCGTCACGTTGCGTTTGCAGAGCCCCTGGTGTGCCTAAACAGTAGAAACCCCCCACAAGTGACCCCATTTTGGAAACTAGACCCCCCAAGGAACTTATCTAGATATGTGGTGAGCACTTTGAACCCCCAAGTGCTTCACAGACGTTTACAACGCAGAGCCGTGAAAATAAAAAAATCATTTTTCTTTCCTCAAAAATGATGTTTTAGCAAGCAATTTTTTATTTTCTCAAGGGTAACAGGAGAAATTGGACCCCAGTAATTGTTGCGCAGTTTGTCCTGAGTATGCTGGTACCCCATATGTGGGGGTAAACCACTGTTTGGGCACACGTCGGGGTTCGGAAGTGAGGGAGCACCATTTGAATTATTGAATACAAGATTGGCTGGAATCAATGGTGGCGCCATGTTGCGTTTGGAGACCCCCTGAAGTGCCTAAACAGTGGAAACCCCTCAATTCTACCTCCAACACTAACCCCAACACACCCCTAACCCTAATCCCAACTGTAGCCATAACCCTAATCACAACCCTAACCCCAACACACCCCTAACCACAACCCTAACCCCAACACACCCCTAACCCTAACCACAACCCTAATTCCAACCCAACTCTAAGGCTATGTGCCAACGTTGCGGATTCGTATGAGATTTTTCAGCATCATTTTTGAAAAATCCACGGGTAAAAGGCACTGCGTTTTACCTGTGGATTTACCGTGGATTTCCAGTGTTTTTTGTGCGGATTTCACCTGTGGATTCCTATTGAGGAACAGGTGTAAAACGCTGCGGAATCCGCACAAAGAATTGGCATGCTGCGGAAAATACAACGCAGCGTTCCCGCGCGGTATTTTCTGCACCATGGGCACAGCGGATTTGGTTTTCCATATGTTTACATGGTACTGTAAACCTGATGGAACACTGCTGCGGATCCGCAGCCAAATCCGCACCGTGTGCACATAGCCTAATTCTAAAGGTATGTGCACACGCTGCGGAAAACGCTGCGGATCCGCAGCAGTTTCCCATGAGTTTACAGTTCAATGTGAACCTATGGGAACCAAAAATCGCTGTACACATGCTGCGGAAAAACTGCACGGAAACGCAGCGGTTTACATTCCGCAGCATGTCACTTCTTTCTGCGGATTCCGCAGCGGTTTTACAACTGCTCCAATAGAAAATCGCAGTTGTAAAACCGCAGTGAAATGCGCAGAAAAACCGCGGTAAATCCACGATAAATCGGCAGCGGTTTAGCACTGTGGATTTTTCAAATCCGCTGCGGAAAAATCCGCATAGGACCAGAATACGTGTGCACATACCGAAACCCTAACCCTAGCCCTAACCCTAGCCCTAACCCTACCCCTACCCCTAACCCTACCCCTAACCCTACCCCTAACCCTACCCCTAACCCTAACCCTACCCCTAACCCTAACCCTAGTTCTTACCCCAACCTTAGTGAAAAAAAAAAAAAAATTCTTTATTTTTTTTATTGTCCCTATCTATGGGGGTGACAAAGGGGGGGGGTCATTTACTATTTTTTTTATTTTGATCACTGAGATAGGTTATATCTCAGTGATCAAAATTCACTCTGGAACGAATCTGCCGGCCGGCAGATTCGGCGGGCGCACTGCACATGCGCCCGCCATTTTGGAAGATGGCGGCGCCCAGGAAAGAAGACGGACGGACCTCGGGCGGCCAGGTAAGTATAAGGGGGGGATGTCAGGGCACGGGGGGGGCGTCGGAGCACGGGGGGGTGGATCGGAGCATGGGGGGGTGGATCGGAACACGGGAGGGAGGATTGGAGCACGGGGAAGGATTGGAGCACGGGGTGAGGGATCGCTGTGCGGGGGGGGTGGATCGGAGCACGGGGGGGTCGCTGTGTGCGGGGGGGGGATCGGAGTGCGGGGGGGTTTGATTGGAGCGCGGGGGGTGTGATTGGTGCACGGGGAAGCGGACAGGAGGACGGGGGAGCGGAGCACAGGACGGAGGGGAGCGGACCACAGATCGGGGGGCTGAGGGGCGATCGGAGGGGTGGGGTGGGTGCACATAAGTGTTTCCAGCCATGGCCGATGATATTGCAGCATCGGCCATGGCTGGATTGTAATATTTCACCAGTTTTTTAGGTGAAATATTACAAATCGCTCTGATTGGCAGTTTCACTTTCAACAGCCAATCAGAGCGATCGTAGCCACGAGGGGGTGAAGCCACCCCCCCTGGGCTAAACTACCACTCCCCCTGTCCCTGCAGATCAGGTGAAATGGGAGTTAACCCTTTCACCCGGCCTGCAGGGACGCGATCTTTCCATGACGGATATGCTGCATCATGGGTCGGAATGGCACCGACTTTCATGACGCAGCGTATGCGTCAAAGGTCGGGAAGGGGTTAATTAGTTTTTTTTTATCTAAAAAAAGGCCTAAAGTTAAAGATGACACATTTGCTTTGTAAATGTGGCAAAAAAAAATTGTAGATTTTTTACATTTTAAAAATTATATAAAGGAAAATGGCCTGATGCAAAAGTATTGGCATCTTTGGAGATTTGTGTGCTCAGATAACTACAACAAAATTATAAAACCGCAATTAGCCTGTTAGGCTTATGGCTTGTTCATTATCATCATTAGGAAAGGCTAGGTGATCCAAATTTCCCAGCTTTATAAAAACCCAGCCTCCTCAAACACATCTTCTGCCAAAAAAGAGCATCCATAGGTTCTTCTAAGCAGCTACTTGTAACAACCCTGCCGACATCACTGCATGGCCTTCCATCCCCCACCTGCCTGATACATCAACTCACTCACCCTGTGCCATGCTGTGAGATCTGTCTGCTGCCAGCTCCATGCCGTGTGCTTCATGCCCCCTTGCTCTGTGTACACTTCCTGGCTGTGTGCCTAGGGGGGCGGCGCTGGCAAATCCAGATTCTTATTGAGCCTGTGTGCACCTCCCTAAGGTGTCCCTGGCCAATTGCCTAGAGACCTCTGATACTTAAACCATCCTCATTCATTGGAGGACGCCTCAGTTAATATTTGCTACTGAGCTTCCAGGTCGTGCCTGTCTCTGTCTCTGAGGCTGCAATACGCAGGTCTATATCTGTGTCTAGTTCGTGTATCCGTGTCCGTTCCTGTCTGAACTCTGGTTTATGTCCGTTCCTGCAGTTTCTTTATTTGTTTGCCATTTCCTTTCCGCTGTGTGTACCTCAGTGTTCTCTCTCTGTTCACCACTACCAGTGGCTCTGCACCTCTCTGTTCAGCTCGCCACCGTCCGTGGCTCTACACTTCTCTGCTCTGCTCGCCACTACCTGTGGCTCAGCACTTCTCTGCTCTGCTCGCCACAACCTGTGGCTCTGTGCCTTCTGGTTCTTGGCTTTGCCTCCTGAGGTTCTGCTCTTGGCCCCGCCTTCAGTGTCTCCGCTCTTGGCTCCACCTCCTACTCTTGGCTCTGCCTCCTGCATTTCTATTTTGGCTCTGCCTCCTGCTCTTGGCTCCGCCTCCTGAGTTTCTGTTCTTGGCTCTGCCTCCTGCTGTTGGTTCCGCCTCCAGCATCTCCACTCTTGGTTCCCCGTCCAGCGTCTCCACTCTTGGCTCCATCTTCAGCATCTCGCTCTTGGCTCTGCCTCCAGCAGCTCCGCCCTTAGCTCTGCCTTTTCCCTCTCTGCTCTTGGCTCCACCTCCTATGTTTCTGCTCTTTATTCCATCTCCTTTGGTTCCGCCTTGTATCTGCTTTTGCAGTCTTGCTATACCTCTGTTCAGCAACTTGCCGTACAGGTCTCTACTTGTTTCTTTACATTCTCCAGTCCGAACAGGACAAGAAGAGGACGTGATCGTATGAAGATGGGAGGCGCTGAACCAGGACCGCGACGCCCATCGGACCGGACCGCAGGGGGACCGCCCCTGGGTGAGTATAATATAACCTGTTTTTCTTATCTTTCAGGATATATCAGGGGCTTGTCTACAGCATTAAAGAATGCTGTAGATAAGGCCCTGATACCGGTGGCCTTAGTTTATAGGCCATTTTTGGGGTGACAGATTCCATTTAACTTTAGGTCTTTTAGAGATAATTTCACCTCAACTTGCTTAACTGTTCATAATAACAGTAACAATGGCCGGGGGTGCCCAAGGTTTTACATGCTACTGTATGCAGCAGTGGTTTAGTGCTGGGTACATAGCAAAACATGTTAATAAATCATTTGCGCCCTCTCAGTAGGGGCTCTGGCAGTCTCTGACAAAGGATCCCCACTCTTGCAGTTACATGATCACTTGTAGCTATGCAATGATGTTTTAGAATGTCTTTGCAAAGAAGGAGCCGAACCGCCCGGATGTTTAAAGTCTATGGGCAGCTCACAAGGTGATTAATTTGTAAAATATCACAGGCACATTTTTTTTAAATATGATGTCATGTATTATAGCTGGATTAGGAAGGTTTAAAGCTCATTTATGTTACAATTTATTGTATGCATACAGGTGCTTCTCACAAAATTAGTATATCATCAACAAGTTAATTTATTTCCATTTATTTCAGTTCTTCAATACAAAAAGTGAAACTCATATATTATAGAGTAATTATAAACAGAGTGATCTATTTCAAGTGTTTATTTCTGTTAATGTTGGTGATTATGGATCAAAGCCAATGAAAATCCAAAAGTCATTGTCAGTAAATTAAACACCTTCAAAGGCTTCCTAAGCATTCAAAAAGGTCAGTTAGTCTGTCTCAGAAGGCTCCACAATCATGGGGAAGACTGCTAACTTGACACATGTCCAGAAGGCCATCATTGACACACTCCACAAGGAGGGTAAGCCGTAAAGAAGCTGGCTGTTCACAGAGTTCTGTATCTAAGCATATTAATGGAAAGTTGAGTGGAAGGAAAAACTGTGGCAGAAAAAGGTGCACAAGCAACCAGGATAACCGCAGCTTGAAAGGATTGATAAGAAAAGGCCATTCAAAAATTTGGAAGAGATTCACAAGGAGTGGACTGCTGCTAGAGTCATTTCTTCAAGAGCCACCACACACAGACATATCCAGGACATGGGCTAAAAGTGTTGTATTCCTTGTGTGAAGCCACTCATAACCAATAGATAATGGCAAAAGCTTCTTACCTGGGTCAAGGAGAAAAAGAACTCTCCTGTTGCTCAGTCATCCAAGGTGTTGTTTTCAGATCAAAGTAAATTTTGCATTTCATTTGGAAATCAAGGTCCTAGTGACAGGAGGAAAAGTTAAGAAACACACAATCCAAGCTGCTTGAGGTCTCATGTGAAGTCTCCACAATCAGTGATGGTTTGGGGAGCCATGTCATCTGCTGGTGTATGTCCACTGTGTTTTATCAAGACCAAAGTCAGCATAGCCATCTACCAGGAAATTTTAGAGCTATGCCGACAAGCTTTGTGGAGATGTAAATTTCACTCTCCAGCAGGACTTGGCACCTATCCACACTGCCAAAAGTACCAATACCTGGTTTAAAAAAACAACAGTATAATTGTGTTTGATTGGCCAGCAACTCACCTGACCTTAACTCTTATTGTGAATCTATGGGGTACTGCCAAGATAAAGATGAGTGACACTAGACCCAACAATGCAGACGAACTGAAGGCTGCTATCAAAGCAACCTGGGCTTCCATAACACCTCAGCAGTGCCACAGGCTGATCACCTCCATGCCACGCCGCATTGATGCATTAATTGATGCAAAAGGAGCCCCGACCAAGTGTTGAGTGCATTTACTGAACATACATTTCCGTAGGCCAACATTTCAGATTTTAAAATCGTTTTTCAAGCTGGTGTTAAAAAGTATTCTAATTTACTGAAATGATGCATTTGGGGTTTTCATTGGCTGTAAGCCATAATCATCAACATTAACAGAAATAAACACTTGAAATAGAGCACTCTGTTTGTAATGACTCTGTATAATATACGAGTTTCACTTTTTGTATTGAAGAACTGAAATAAATTACGTTTTTGATGATATTCTAATTTTGTGAGAAGCACCTGTATCTGCAAATTATTTCAAACTTTGCTTTTCTAATAAGTAAACCACATTAGTAGAATTAGTAGAATTAGAAAATAATACAGAAAATGTTTTCCAGCATGTCATTTTTTCGTTAGTTCATCCAAAGCAATGTTTTTAAAAAATCCTCATTAATGATAACAATGTGCTGTCTGTGTGATCAAGGTTAAGAGCACTGATTCAATAACAACCAACACATTGTTACATAGACCCATGGTCTGTGTGAAGAAAATCACAACATGCACTAGTCTGGCCTTAGGGTACCGTCACACAGTGCCATTTCGATTGCTACGACGGTACAATTCGTGACGTTCCAGCGATATCGCTGTGTCTGACACGCAGCAGCGATCAGGGATCCTGCTGAGAATCGTACGTCGTAGCAGATCGTTTGGAACTTTCTTTCGTCGCTGGATCTCCCGCTGTCATCGCTGGATCGGTGTGTGTGACACCGATCTAGCGATGCGTTCGCTTGTAACCAGGTTAAACATCGGGTTACTAAGCGCAGGACCGCGCTTAGTAACCCGATGTTTACCATGGTTACCAGCGTAAATGTAAAAAAAAACAAACAGTACATACTTACATTCCGGTGTCCGTCAGGTCCCTTGCCGTCTGCTTCCCGCACTCAGTGACTGCCGGCCGTAAAGTGAAAGCAGAGCACAGCAGTGACGTCACCGCTGTGCTGTGCTTTCACTTTACGGCCGGCAGTCACTGAGTGCGGGAAGCAGACGGCAAGGGACAGACAGCGGAAGGTATGTATGTACTGTTTGGTTTTATTTACGCTGGTAACCAGGGTAAACATCGGGTTACTAAGCGCGGTCCTGCGCTTAGTAACCCGATGTTTACCCTGGTTACCCGGGGACCTCGGCATCGTTGGTCGCTGGAGAGCTGTCTGTGTGACAGCTCCCCAGCGACCACACTACGATTTACCTACGATCACGGCCAGGTCGTATCGCTGGTCGTGATCGTAGGTAAATCGTATAGTGTGACGGTACCCTTACTTACAGAGAAGTGCAATTCAATAACAGGCAGTTCCTGTGCTTGTCTACTATGCAAACAAGCACATAGAGCTTGCATACGAAAGATTGCAGACATGACTGGCTTGAGTTTTAGTACAGCCATCTAAATCCAACCAGAAGATGACATAACACACAGGAAAAAAGTAGCACAATTATTTACTTATTTATAATTTACTTATTTATTTACTGGCATGAAAGCCTTTGAAAAGGCATACTTTTTTGTGAAATGTGGGGTTGTTCAAAAATTGAGTGACTTTTGGCACATGTAACTTAAAGAATTTGCGCATCTTCTGAGTGGCATGCACCACCTTGCGCCTCACCAGAAATGCCATTTTTATTGAAATTGATGTGTGGGCATAACCACTCCCCATCCCAGCTGCTCTCACTTTGGCAGCTACTTCAAACTAGTCCCCACAATAAACCTTCATCTACTATATAATTGTCTAAGGGTCACTTCAGTCCGTCTGTTTGTCTGTCTGTCACGGATATTCATTGGTCGCAGCCTCTGTCTGTCACGGAAATCCAAGTTGCTGATTGGTCGTGGCAAAACGCCCATGACCATTGCCATGACCAATCAGCGACGGCCATAGTCTGGCAGCGAAATGGCCGCTACTTTACTGCCATACAGTCAGTGCTCAGCGCTCACACAGGGTTAATGCCAGCTTAACGGACTGTGGTGTAACGCACTCCGTTACGCAGCTATTAGCCCTGTGTGACCAACTGTGACAAATAATAATAAAAAAAAGGTTATTCTCACCCTCCGACGTGGTGCGCTGTCCTTGGCAATGCAAGTGGCAGGTTCCGGTGCTAAGGATGCTATGCGAGAAGGACCTGCCATGACGTCACGGTCTTGTGACTGAGACGTCATCACAGGTCCTGCACTCATACCAACCCTGGGACCGGAAGCTGCCGCGTGCACCGCACGGAGGCGCCAGGCGCCTTCGGAAGGTGAGTATATGTTTATTTTTTATTTTAAGTCTTTTTTAACCACGCATATAGTGCCCACATTGCTATATACTACGTGGGATGTGTTACATACTGTGTTGGCTCTGTTATGCTGTGCAATACACTACGTGACTGTGTTATATACTACGTGGCTGGGCAATATACTACGTGCCTGTGCAATATACTACGTGGCTCTACAATATACTATGTGGCTATGTTATATACTACGTGGCTCTGCTATATACTACGTGGCTGACCAATATACTACATACCTGTGCAATACACTACGTGGCTATGTTATATACTATGTGGCTGTGTTAGATACTACGTAGCTCTGCTATATACTATGTAGCTATGTTATATACTATGTCGGTTGTGTTATATACTAAGTCACTGTGCAATATAGTATGTAGCCTGTGCTATATACTACCTACATATTCTAGAATACCCGATACCTTAGAATCGGGCCACCATCTAGTATGCCATAAAACTCTGTAAGAGCAGCTCCCACTCTGGTAGGTCTGTCATAGACACAATGCATTACTACAAATTTCCTTCAGCAGTCTGGCCGGTCTTCAAAGGATGACATACATTTTCTCAGGTTTAAAATCCTACAAAATTTTAAGGAAAAAAATCTGTTTTTCGTCTGTATTGAATTGGAGGCACAGTATCGGCTCACAGCAGACTACACTATCAATGATGTATTGTTTACCTGGAATATAAGAATACACACTAATGTAGTTATATGTTCCCTTGCCACTGCTGTAAGAAAAGCTGAGTAACCTTTTATTTAAGGGGTGATTTAAAATGGGCTATACGCTCTTATCCTATGGCTGTTTGCCTCCTTTGACTTCATGACCCAAGGCTTTTTAAGGCAGACCAAGGCATCTTTGCATTCACTCAAATCTGTATTTCTGGAGTTTGCCTTACTTTCCATTTCTTTTTCATTTCTCCCCAGGATTGCATAGATAGAGACTTCTAATGTTTTGGGCGCCTAATTTGCTAATTTCTCCTTCATCTAAGGGTGGAATTTACAGATATTCTTACTTAGAGCTACAGCTCTCCTCTCCTGGCACTATAATGGCATTCATAAAGTAATATCATTGTTGGAAGTGGAGAGCTGCAGAAGAGAGCAGTGATGAAGATGATCATGTGAGCAGTGTTTGTCCCGCATAATGCTCTGGATTAGTGAAGAGTAGTGTTGAGCGATACCGTCCGATACTTGAAAGTATCGGTATCGGATAGTATCGGCCGATACCCGAAAAGTATCGGATATCGCCGATACCGATATCCGATACCAATACAAGTCAATGGGACACCAAGTATCGGAAGGTATCCTGATGGTTCCCAGGGTCTGAAGGAGAGGAAACTCTCCTTCAGGCCCTGGGATCCATATTAATGTGTAAAATAAAGAATTAAAATAAAAAATATTGATATATTCACCTCTCCGGCGGCCCCTGGACATCACCGCGGGTAACCGGCAGGCTTCTTTGTTTAAAATGAGCGCGTTTAGGACCTGAGAATGACGTCGCGGCTTCTGATTGGTCGCGTGCCGCTCATGTGACCGCCACGCGACCAATCAGAAGCCGCGACGTCATTCGCAGGTCCTAAATTCCTAGAATGAGGAGTTTAGTGCCTGAGAATGACGTCGCGGCTTGTGATTGGTCACGTGGCGGTCACATGAGCGACACGCGACCAATCAGAAGCCGCGACGTCATTCTCAGGTCCTAAACGTGCTCATTTCAAACAAAGAAGCCTGCCGGTTACCCGCGGTGATGTCCAGGGGCCGCCGGAAAGGTGAATATATCAATATTTTTTATTTTAATTCTTTATTTTACACATCACTATGGATCCGATACCGATTCCCGATACCACAAAAGTATCGGAACTCGGTATCGGAATACCGATACCGCAAGTATCGGCCGAGACCCGATACTTGCGGTATCGGAATGCTCAACACTAGTGAAGAGCGAACGTGCTCGGATAATGAGTTATCCGAGCATGTTCGTGTGCTTACTGAGTGTCTTTGGCATGCTCAAAAAATATGTTTGAGTCTCCGCGGCTGCATTTCTCGCGTCTGTTAGACAGCTGCAACACATGCAGAGATTGCCTAGGCAAAGACAATCAGCATACGAGCACATTGGCTCATCACTACTCTGGATCAATCACTGGTATTGGGTCATTATTTCCTGATACCTGTGATAAATAGAGAGCTTTCATTGACTTTACTGCAAAGCTCTCCTCTCTTTCCGCAGACAGTAAAGAAAGGGATCAACATCAGTTTTACCAAATCACACTAAAAAGCCTGTTCTGACCTTCTCTTGTGGCATTTGCTTTTTTTATCTTCTATGACACTGCCATCTTATGATGGGAAAATTGGCATATTAGCTGCCCTAAACTTTACAAGGTAACATATCACCAATGGAGAGGAGAAATAAAAAACAGGAAAGCTACATTTTATTCAACTTTTCAGCCACTCTATCATGATGTAGCTAATTTAACATGGTGGAAGGTGAAAATCCTTCTTTAAGTGGTTGTCCTAGTCAACCTTATTCTAAAATAGAGTTAGTGTGGCTACTGCCAGAAGTACACCTTATTCGACATTCAATGATCAGCCATACATTTCTTTATGCATGTACCAAGTTTGCAAAAGCAAAAGCTATCCCTTCCACATAACTACTTCAATTACTTCCTAGCAAACATAGAAAAATTAATCTCTTGTACTAACAAAATCTCTATGATTTGCAGTATTCATGTTTTTTAAAATATATCAAAAGCAGTCACCTTCTACTATATAATTGTCTAAGGGTCACTTCCGTCTGTCCTTCTGTCACGGTTATTCATTCGCTGATTGGTCTCGGCAGCTGCCTGTCATGGCTGCCGCGACCAATCAGCGACGGGCACAGTCCGATTAGTCCCTCCCCTACTCCCCTCACTCACTGCCCGGCGCCCACTCCATAATCCCCTCCACTCACCGCTCACACAGGGTTAATGGCAGCGGTAACGGCCCGCGGTGTAACGCACTCCGTTACCGCTGCTATTAACCCTGTGTTTCCCCAACTATTTACTATTGATTAGTAAAAATATGTCATGTTAAAAATAATAAAAAAAACAAAAAACCTGCTATACTCACCATCCGCCGCCTTTCCCGCTCCTCGCGACGCTCCCGGGACTGCTCCATTGCAAGCGGCAGCTTCCGGTCCCAGGGCTGGTGTGCAACAAGGACTTGCCGTGACGTCACGGTCATGTGACCGCGACGTCATCACAGGTCCTGCTCATACCAGCCCTGGGACCGGAAGCTGACGCTTGCAATGGAGCAGTCCCGGGAGCGGATGGTGAGTATAGCAGGACTTCAACGGGCCTTCGGAAGGTGAATATATGTTTATTTTTTTTAAGTCTCTATACTACGTGGCTCTGTGCTGTATACTCCGTCGCTGTGCAATATACTATGTGGCTAGGCAATATACTACGTGCCTGGGCAATATACTACGTGACTGGGCAATATACTATGTCGCTGGGCAATATACTACGTGGGTTGTGCAATATACTACATGACTGGGCAATATACTACGTGGCTGGGCAATATACTACGTGGCTGGGCAATATACTACGTGACTGGGTAATATACTATGTGGCTGGGCAATATACTACGTGACTGGGCAATATACTACGTGGCTGGGCAATATACTACGTGACTGGGCAATATACTACGTGGCTGGGCAATATACTATGTGACTGGGCAATATACTACGTGACTGGGCAATATACTATGTCGCTGGGTAATATACTACGTGGGCTGTGCAATATACTACATGAGTGGGCAATATACTATGTGGCTGGGCAATATACTACGTCGCTGGGCAATATACTACATGGCTGGGCAATATACTACGTGGCTGGGCAATATACTACGTGACTGGGCAATATACTACGTGGCTGGGCAATATACTACGTGACTGGCAATATACTACATGGCTGCCTAATATACTATGTAACTGGGCAATATACTACGTCGCTGGGCAATATACTACATGGCTAGGCAATATACTACGTGACTGGGCAATATACTACGTGACTGGGCAATATATTATGTGGCTGGGCAATATACTACGTGGCTGGGCAACATACTACGTGGCTGGGCAATATACTACGTGGCTGGCCAATATACTACGTGACTGAGCAATATATTACGTCGCTGGAAAATATACTACGTGGACATGCATATTCTAGAATACCCAATGCGTTAGAATCGGGCCACCATCTAGTTGTTAAATATTTATGTATTACTGTATGAATAGTTGGATGATCAATATGTTTGCACTATAATAAATTATCAAGCAATATAATCTGATTTTTCAGGAAAAAAATAAATCAATGTTTGCCCTTAATTAGCCTTTACTTGGATGTGTCTATACTGTATAGTATGTTAGCAAATCTTCATCGACAGAAGGGAAGGAAACCTGAAAGAGAAGTTTGATTTAAAAGGACCTGAAAAATTAAAGAAAGGAACTAGTAAGAGTTAAACAAGCCTATAAGACATTCAATACTAGTCATAGTTGGGTGATATTGTCATATACTTATGATTATAGAAAATATGATCTTCAGCACTAAATCTGTCATACAACAATATATTTTCCAGTCTGAACTAATGTTTACAACACATAATACAATTCTGCTCGCAGCACATTTCCACATGAACAGCTAGTAAATATTTTCATACCATTATTGTTAATGTTTTGATCAGACATCATGCATAATTTGTAATGTCTGCTTATAACGAAATAACACAGAGTTGCAGGAGAAATAATATATGCAGCAGACTTATATTAAAAAGGAGGGATAAATAACTCAAACTGCATGGAGTATGCAAGATTTCCTGCATGATATTCTTCTGTCCTCTCTATCTGCTAATTCTATGGACAGTCCAATTGATTTCACCATGTATGTCAGCTATGATGGGAAATATCTAAGCAGTCTCATTTATGACCATGACTATAAAGCCAATCTAGTCTTCACACCCGTCAGCTTTTTCATAAATGTGATCACATTTTTTTATTTGACCTTCTCTAAAAGCAAGTCCATGTTTTAACACATCTGATGACCATCATTTTCCTCCTTTGTGATTACATTGGCACATTCTTTTTGTCCTTTCCTAACACGGTAATTCAGGAGAATTTGTCTCTTACCATATTATCTATCAATACAGTCATGCATATTACTTTCAATGCGCTTGCCTTCTTTGTCACCAGATTTCTAGAGTTAAAATGAGATATGTAAATATGTCTGCATCCTGCAAAAAGAGTAATTATCTTATTTTTTTTTTTAAAAATCACACAAATTGAAAGATTGCCAGTTTAGAAGTAAATGCATGCTTTTAACTAGAATTGAACATAAAATGAATGGGGTTATCCATCTTTTGATGAAATTGTAAAGTCAGCTGCAAATATTAGAAAACAGAAAAAGTAAAAAATACTTTTCCCAAACTTCTCCAGTGGCAAAGATTTGACAGTTTTTCCAATTTTCATCTACAAGTGGCCGGTACAGGACTGCTTCAGCCAATCAGTGGTTGCCAAAGCAGTAAGGTACCATCTCCACTCAATGATGGACGCCATACCAGTAGCACATGACCAAAGACTGTATAGATTGGCTGCAGCGGTGACATACTGGCTGCATGTAAACAAGGAATGAGAGGACTGTGGGAGTTTCTACACACAATCTTTAGGGAAATGAAGCAGTGAGTATGTTTTTGTTTTGCTAATACTTGCTTCGGCTTATAAAAGATTTAAGACTTGGGTGCGTAACAAAGCATTTCAGATTGACAATTGATATAGGGCATTGTAACCAAGAACTCTATCAAGTGACTATATATTGATGAAAAAGAAGAAAGACTGCACTTCACGGGGTAACACCATTTTACAAATTAGAGTAAGGTGGCAGAAGTACAGTAATACACTCACCTACTTAGGTTTTTTCTGGGGATAAATAGAATGCTCGATTTTTCTATTTTTTTTTTCTGGTGAACAGTCTCCACAATGCATCTCTTCTTGAGATGTCAGATAATGTATCCACTCTCTATCTCAGGAGTAGGACTCTGATAAGACCCAGAACAGGGTCATTAGGCATGATGGTACTTCCAACATGGAGGACTACATTTTTGTACAATAATGAATTCCCCCTTTGGTATACTTGAAGTACACGTATGGGACATGGGCAGGATGTAGACATTGAGCAGGAAATATTCAGGTTGAGGGCTCCAACGTTTCCTTGAAGCTTGGAGGGGGGTGAAATTCTATTTATAGTAATAAGACACTGCATAATTTGTTTTTTAATTGTGCTTTTATATATAAACCTGAGTTTGTCTTTAGTTGGATAACTATAACTACTAGAATATCTTGTCTAAAGTAATTAAGGCAAACTGTTACTTGAACCTCCACTACAGAAGAGGAAGAAAGCTGCAATCTCCTAACCATAGAGGAGCCTAAAATAATGTATATGGCAACCATTACCTTATGTCTCATTCTAATAGAAAAAAGTGAGCAAGGATAAACACTATTTGACTGTGAAGCAGTAGAGTAGTTACAGGGTGGCAGAAGGGGAGGTCTACCTAGTGCACACACATGGTTGGACCCACCAGTGCAAAGCATGCTGATACATCAATACTTCATGGTTAAGTGGAAGCAATGGACACCCTTCCCACCACACTCCATTCTGTAGACACCCGGTGGCATTGGGCTTCCAATCTACAGAATGGCAAGAGCATGAACAGAACATTAGAATCCTGGCACAGGTGGTCTGATGGCACCATATGGCTCCTTCTGAAGTGGGACACTGATTGTGATTTGGACTCTTGAAGACCCAGGCTTGAATATGCAATGCTTACCTGTAGGAGGCTGTGGGCCATCATATTGAAAGATGAGAACTACTATAGGACCATTTTACTTTGTGCGAGAGATCATACTCTGTGGAGTGACCAAAATACATTTGACCTATCTAAACTATTAATGGGGGCATATAGTCCTACCTGTATGAATCATCAGATACCTTGATGTAAAAATAGAATCTTTTATTAATTTATATAAATGACTTCTTCCAGGCTCTGGGGAGGATGTTCCCCTGGAAGCTATCTCTGCCTCCAGAGTTTATTTTACTTGAAGGGGGAGTTACCAGTGAGAGACATGTAACTATACATTTTTTGGCTCTCTCTGACCTCTGCTCTATTGCAACAATCTTACAGCCCTGTCTGTCTGTGAGATGGAAGTTGAGAGGAACCTGTAGATGTGCCAGGCATAATCACACACAGTTCTGCGGTGAGATCAGGAGAGAAGAGAGCGGTCATCACACTTGTAACTAACACTTCATATAAAACAAGCTCTGGAGGCAGTTATCTTCCAGACAGCATCTGCCCCATAGCCTTGAAGAGGTAATTTACATAAAATGATAAAAGATGATTTCTCAAAAACATGGCATCTGATATAAGGTGTACAGGTAGGAGTTTTTTGAACATTCTATAACCTATATGACTCATATTAATAGGTTACATCAAATATAGGATAGATTATCTTTAAAAGGGTTTTCCTATGAACAAAAGTTAATTTTAATCAAAAGATCATGGAATAATAATAACTTCCACAATTGAATGTGTTTTAATAAAATGTTCCAGTGCTAAGATAATCTTATAATTGTGCCCCTGCTGTGTACTGTGTAATGGCTGTGACTGACTGTACAGGGACATGATCTGATCACACCACAGCTCCTGGGCAAGGGAGGAAGCAAAAGAGTATACAGACATTACAGCAGGGAATCACAGCTGATTCTTTTTATGAGGTAAAACATTTCCCTGTTGTTTTTTAACCCCTTAACGACCGCCGATACACGGGAGTTAAGGGTACTTATGCATCAGTGCCTCTTTTTTACAGCGCTGAGAAATAAGTATATAGCGCCCCCCAGAGTCGGAATTTCTCCGGGGTCTCGGCTACCGGCGGTAGCTGAGACCCAAGAGAACATGATTCGGGTTGGTTTTTACCGACCCCAGTGTTGTGATCACCATTATTAATTGTATAACGGCAATTGCAAAGGGAAAAAAAGTCTGATTTCCCATTTAATTTCTCTCTCCTCTGATGTGGTCACACCTCAGAGTAGAGAGATATGGCATCACCCAATCCCCCCGATACATCCGATGTCCCTGAATCATCTTGTGAAGTCTCCCATACCCCCCGGCGTCTTCTTCTGGGAAGAAAATGGTGGGTGCCCGCCGAGATCTGCCGGCTGGCACCGGGCAACAATATGAAATTTTTCCTATTGGTTCATTTTGATCACTGTAATAGACACATTGATCAATATAAAAAAATAGTCCATAAAACCCCCCTTTATCCACCCCTTAGTTAGGGAAAAATAATAAAATAACAAATATATTTATTTACATTTTTCCATTAGGGTTAGAGTTGGGCTAAAGTGAGTTGGGTTAGGGTTGGGCTAAAGCTAGGGTTAGGGTTGGGGCTAGGGTTAGTGTTGTGGTTATGGTTAGGATTACGGTTAGGGTTGGGATTAGTGTTAGTGTGTTTTAGGGTTAGGTTTATGGTTTGGGTTATGGTTAGGGTTGAGATTAGGGTTAGGGGTGTGTTGGGTTTAGGGTTGTGGTTAGGTTTGGAATTAGGGTCAGGGGTGTGTTGGGGTTAGGGTTGGAGTTAGAATTGGGGGGTTCTACTGTTTAGGTACATCAGGGGTCTCCAAATGCAACATGGCCCAACCATTGATTCCAGCCAATTTTGCGTTCAAAAAGTCAAACGGTACTCCCTCCACTCTGAGCCCTGCCATGCGCCCAAACAGTGGCTTTCCCCCACATACTGTGTATCGGCATACTCAGGAGAAATTGCTCAACAAATTTTGTGGTCCATTTTAGTCTGACACCCTTGTGTATCAGATTTTAAAAAAATGGTTCCAAAGTAAATTTTTTGTGAAAAAAGTAAAATGTTCATTTTTTCCTCCCACATTGCTTTAGTTCTCGTGAAGCACAAGAAGGGTTAATAAATTTCTTGAATGTGGCTTTGCGCACCTTGAGGGGTGCAGTTTTTAGAATGGTGCCACTTTTGGGTATGTTCTGTTATATTGACCCCTGAAACTCACTTCTAATATAAGGTGGTCCTTAAAAAAAATGGTTTTGTAAACTTTGTTGGAAAAATGAGTAATTGCTGGTCAAATTTTAACACTTATAACGTTCTAACAAAAAAAAGTTTCCAAAATTCTGCTGATATAAAGTAGACATGTGGGAAATGTTCTGTATTACCTATTTTACCTAATCTCTGATTTAAGGGTACAAAAAATATTGCAAAATTTTCTAAATTTTGGCCACATTTTTGTTTTTTTCATAAATAAACGCAAATTTTAGTGAATACATTTTACCACTAACATGAAGTACAATATGTCATGAAAAAAAAAATAATCTCAGAATCAGTGAGATACGTTGAAGCGTTCTAGAGCTATAACCTCATAAATTGACAGTGGTCAGAATTGTAAAAATTGGCTCATCATTAAGTACCTAATTGGCTCTGTCACTAAGGGGTTAAACAATGTTATACCTCACAGAAAGAATCATTTGTGATCCCGTGTTGTAATGTCTACATACCCCCCCACCTTGCCCAGGAGATACGGTATGATCAGACCATGTCCCTGTACGGTCAGACACAGACATTACACAGTACACAGCAGGGACACATTTATAAGATTATCTCAGCACAGGAACATTTCATTTAAAAACATCCAGTTGTGGAAGTTATTATTATTACAAGATCTACTGATTCAAATAAACTTTTGTTCGTGGGATAATCCCTTTAAGTATTAAGATTATCCCATTTTTGTAGTGAAGTGCATAGTTTTGGAAAATATGGGATTTTACTTTAGCTGACGCAGACCAAACTAGTTTCCGAAAACCCAGTCTAACTGACAGTCCTCCGACTAAATAGTTTATAGGCATATATGAAGCAATTAGCTCAGGTTACGAGGCTTGAAGGTTGGGTCCGATCTTTGGATCACACTACAGTCCGTGGTTCATGGATGTGTGAAATCTGCCTTGTTGAACGGAATCTTTGAAAGGGTTCAAACAATTTCCCGTCCCCTTTGAAAAGCATATGATCACACAAATACACGCTGTATTTACTTCTAATCCCTGCCTTTCTTGACATCCTATTAAAAATAGGTCAGTGTACGTATAAAAAGTATAAAGATAAAAATAGCTATTTTGAGTAAGCCATAAAATGTGCTATGTACGTAAAGCAAGGTTACATTCAATATCTTGTATGTGAGCATTTCTCGTCCTGTTCTGATCACTCACACTAATCCAAGAAGCTAATGCATATTAAAAGGAACCAATTTCCATTCATATATTTTAATCTCAGTACAAGAAAGCTGATACAGCACAATAACCTGGCAGTTATATTAAAATTCATAGCATGATTCCTTTTGAGCATAGTTTCAACAGCTGAATGCATATGTTAAACTGCATTTGACCTCATACAGCTCCTTTTCATTGCAAGAAATATTACATCCTGCATTATTTATGGGCAAATTAATATATTGTATGACTCCTAGGGCAGTATCCACCATGTAGGCTCCTATGTAGGGCAACTATGTGAAGATAATGGCAGGAAAATGTTCCTTTTTCATTATGATTATGCCGAGTGAGATGCACATCCAGCGCTTTATACAGCAGAATGTGTAAGGGCAATGAGATTTGGTATGCAGAATGTGGCTTGCATTACTAACAACCATGGCCAAATTTATTCATAGGGTAATATGTAGTATGCTTTGGAACTGAAAAGGTAACCTTACCTGAAAAACAGATACATGCAACTTTCATATATTTTCTACCATTTTTCTCTATGCTAATTCAATTAGAATATCATCCAAAAGTTAATTTATTTCAGTTCTTCAATATAAAAAGTGAAATTCATATATTATATAGAGTCATTACAAACAGAGTGCTCTATTTCAAGTGTTTATTTCTGTTAATGTTGATGATTATGGCTTACAGCCAATAAAAACACAAAAGTCATTATCTCAGTAGATTAGAATACTTTATAACATCCGCATGAAAACAGATTTTAAATTCGAAATGTTGGCCTACTGAAATGTATGTTCAGTAAATGCACTCAATACTTGGTCGGGGCTCCTTTTGCATTAATTGTCACATGACAGAGGGTAGCTGATGGACTGGCATGACAACCCCCCGGACTGCAGCAGACCCCCGTGGTTGTCATAGCTGGATTGCTATGAGCGCCGCCCAGCGGTCAGTGCTCATAGCAAGTGAGCATTTCTGCTACACAGAAGCACAATCTGTAGCACAATTGATCAGATGATCGCAGCTTCTAGTCTCTACTGAAGATGGTGTAAAGTAGAAAAATGTTTTTAAAAATATAAAAAAATAAAAATATATAAAAGTTCAAATCACCCCCCATTTGCACCATTCTAAATAAAACAATAAAATAAATGATAATTTTTATATAGCGCTAACATATTCCACAGCGCTTTACAGTTTGCACACATTATCATCGCTGTCCCCAAAGGGGCTCACAATCTAAATTCCCTATCAGTATGTCTTTGGAATGTGGGAGGAAACCGGAGAACCCGGAGGAAACCCACGCAAACACGGAGAGAACATACAGACTCCTCGCAGATGTTGTCCTTTGAGGGACTTGAACCCAGGACTCCAGCGCTGCAAGGCTGCAGTGCTAACCACTGAGCCACCGTGCTGCCCAAATAAAAATAAAATATACACATATTTGGTTTTGCGGTGCTCAGAATATGCCGATCTATAAATATATAACAAGAATTAATCCGATTGGTAATTGGCGTAACAAGGAAAGAAATCAAAACTTTTTTTTGGTCGAAAAAAATGGTATCAGTAAAAACGTCAGCTCGGTGCACAAAAAATAAGCCCTCACCCGTCCCCAGATCACAAAAAATGGAGAAGCTTTGGGTCTTGGAAAATGATAACTTTTATTTTTGACAAACTTTTGATTTTTTTTCACCACTTAGATAAAAAACAACCTAGACATGTTTGTTGTCTCTGAACTCGTAATGACCTGGAGAATCATAATGGCAGGTCAGTTTTAGCATTTAGTGAACATGGTAAAAAATTAAAAAAAATTGTGGAATTACATTTTTTTTTGCAATTTTACCGCATTTTGAATTGCTTTCCAGTTTTCCAGTATACGATATGGCAAAACCAATAGTGTCGCTCAAAATTAAAAAGTTATGGCCATGGGAAAAAGGAGAGCAAAAAAATGAGATGCAAAAACGGAAATACCCCTGGTTCTTAAGGAGTTAATGGGTAGTCTGTGTATGGTTTTTCTAGGGGGTAAGAACAGTCATGTTTTGGAAAAATAGGTGTCAACAGAGAAATACATTTTTTTCTTACAAATGAAGCATATGCCCTATTGATAACATTTTTAATTTACCTCATGTATGCCATTTTATAGGGGGCTCTATGACCTCACAGTTTCATGTACCACCTTACTGGCATCACAATGGGATACAGATTACTTTTAGGAGCAAGTAGGACTGCTAATCAGCACAACCCTGCTGAATGCATACACAGGAGTGTAAATCATTCTTCTGTTCTGAATGGGTTGGAGGAATAAAAGTACAAGAACGCATTGATAGAGGTGTCTGCCTATGCTTTGTAAAGACCGCTTCACATAAAGGATTCGGCCGGCGTCACACTAGCGAGTTTTACGGATGTATGAGCGCATTAAATACGTCCGTAAAACACGCATTCCACACAGCCCAATTATTCTCTATGCCCCAGCTCCTATCTGACGTATTTTACTGATCCGTATTATACGGCTTTCTATGGCCGTAGAAAATCGCAGCATGCTGCGTTTGTCACCGTATTGCGCAAAAAAATCGCCAATGTGAACCATGTCTCAAATCATGTCGGGTTTAGGAAGGAGATAGCAAAAGCCGGCAATTGAATTACCGGCTTTTAAGCCATCTCGCACTGGATGAAATATTAATATATATATATATATATGTGTCTCACTAACATATATATATATATATATATATATATATATATATATATACAGTTAAGTCCATATATATTTGGACAGAGACAACATTTTTCCAATTTTGGTTATAGAAATTACCACAATGAATTTTAAACAAAACATTTCAGATGCAGTTGATGTTCAGCCTTTCAGCTTTCATTTGAGGGTATGCACATTAAAATTGGTTGATGGGTTTAGGGGTTACAGCTCCTTAACATGTGCCACCCTGTTTTTAAAGGGACCAAAAGTAATTGGACAATTGACTCCAAGGCTATTTCATGGACAGGTGTGGGCAATCCCTTCATTATGTCATTCTCAATTAAGCAGTTAAAAGGCCTGGAGTTGATTTGAGGTGTGGTGCTTGCATTTGGAAGATTTTGCTGTGAAGTAAACATTCGGTCAAAGGCGCTCTCCATGCAGGTGAAGCAAGCCATCATTAAGGTGCGAAAACAGAAAAAACCCATCCGAGAAATTGCTACAATATTAGGAGTGGCAAAATCTACAGTTTGGTACATCCTGAGAAAGAAAGAAAGCACTGGTGAACTCATCAATGCAAAAAGACCTGGGCGCCCACGGAAGACAACAGTGGTGGATGATCGCAGAAAAATCTCCATGGTGAAGAGAAACCCCTTCACAACAGCCAACCAAGTGAACAACACTCCCCAGGAGGTAGGCATATCAATATCCAAATCTACCATAAAGAGAAGACTGCATGAAAGTAACTACAGAGGGTTCACTGCACGGTGCAAGCCACTCATAAGCATCAAGAATAAAAAGGTTAGACTGGACTTTGCTTAAAACATCTAAAAAAGCCAGCACAGTTCTGGAAGAACATTCTTTGGACAGATGAAACCAAGATCAACCTCTACCAGAATGATGGAAAGAGAAAAGTATGGCGAAGGCGTGGTACAGCTCATGATCCAAAGCATACCACATCATCTGTAAAACACGGCGGAGGCAGTGTGATGGCTTGGGCATGCATGGCTGCCAGTGGCACTGGGGCACTAGTGTTTATTGATGATGTGACACAGGACAGAAGCAGCCGAATGATTTCTGAGGTATTCAGAGCCGCCATACTGTGTGCTCAGATCCAGCCAAATGCAGCCAAACTGATTGGTCATCGTTTCATATTACAGATGGACAATGACCCAAAACATAAAGCCAAAGCGACCCAGGAGTTTATAAAAGCAAAGAAGTGGAATATTGTTGAATGGCCAAGTCAGTCACCTGATCTCAACCCAATTGAGCATGCATTTCACTTGTTAAAGACTAAACTTCAGACAGAAAGGCCACAAACAAACAGCAACTGAAAACCACCACAGCGAAGGCCTGGCAGAGCATCAAAAAGGAGGAAACACAGCGTCTGGTGATGTCCATGAGTTCAAGACTTCAAACAGTCATTGCCAACAAAGGGTTTTCAACCAAGTACTAAAAATGAATATTTTATATTAAATTATTGAATCTGTCCACTTACTTTTGGTACCTTTAAAAAACAGGGTGGCACATGTTAAGGAGCTGATACTCCTAAACCCTTCATCCAATTTTAATGTGGATACCCTCATATGAAAGCTGAAAGTCTGAACTTCAACTGCATCTGAATTGTTTTGTTTAAAATTCATTGTGGTAATGTCTATAACCAAAATTAGAAAAATGTTGTCTCTGTCCAAACATATATGGACTTAACTGTATATAGACAGTATATATGTTTTTATTATTTTTTGAGCACATGGATCCCTTGTATATCCGTATGTCGGTTTTGCAAGCCTGTGAGAAAATCTCACAGTACGGATGCCATACGGATTACATACGGAGGATGCCATGCGCAAAATACGCTAACACACCCTGCCTACGGAGGAGATACGGACCACTATTTTGGGGACTTTTCAGCGTATTACGGCCGTAAATTACGGACCGTATTTTTATACGCTGAATGTGACGCCGGCCTTCTTCTGATTTCTACAAGGGGACTTGATGGTAAGATAAGCCTAAATAGAAAGTAGAGAAGATGTAAATGACAGCTTATGTTAGTGTATACTATGCCATATAGGCCACATGATGTGTGATTTATATATCTGATGTGCACTTCTCCTTCAGGACTGTGTGGGTCTACTAGAAGTAACCTGACTTGAATATGTATTTGCAAATATTGATCTGTAGAACAACACATGAACAATGTCAAATTGTTAATGCAGTCTCTAAGGGAATATTACTCACTAAGACCTCAATGGCAGCCAGTCAATATGTTGCAGTAGAAAGAATCAAGAAGACAAATCGTCATCTTTGTTTCTTGAGTGTAAATAGCTGTTAGTTTTATAGAAGTATGCGATACAGCATGATATCACAGGGCTACCATTAGCACGATGAAGAATTATTGATAGGCATACATTTTCCAATTTGCTTTGTGTATAACCAAAGCTCTAAATGAGATCAATCATGTTGATATTAAGCAGATCATGTCAAACCTCTGCTGAGAAACGTAAATCTTAGCAATAAAGGTTACGATACAGAAGGAATATGCAGCAGCCCATGGCAACAATCGTAAAATTCAGCTTGAATTTTAAAAAAATCTAATAAATCTAAATTAGCCCATAAATAATATTAGAAGGAACAACAAGATTCTGAATGAAGAATTTTCAATCTTCAGCTAATAAAACTTGTATTTTAAGGGAGAAAGTTGGTTGGATGGATGCATGGATATAGATAGAAATGTTGATTATTATTCTTGAGGTCCAAAGAAACTTGGCAGGAGAAAACAGTCATCAGAAAATACTAAAGGAGTTGTCTGATATAGATAAAAAATCTTATTTTGAAGATATGTATGCATTTAAAATAAAACCTGGTGTCAATTCCTTCCAGCGCCCCATGGATCAATGCTCCATTTGGAATTTAGATGACGGCTGTAGCCTCTGATTGGCTGCAGTGGTCAGGTGACTATGAGCAGTCCATGGTCAGAAAATATCTGATAATGTGTTGTTCTAGTCCTCTGACTTCAGAACGGAGCAGTCATCGCTTCTGGAGTCGGTGCAGTCATCCGTAGCGGCATAGATCTGGTGGTTGAGCTGGAAGGGAAGTATGCCAGAAGTTAACTTTTTTAATTAAGCAAATGCACGCCTGGAAAATGTTTTTTTTTTTTTTTTTTAATATAAGAACCATTTTAGCTACTTCCCAATATCTGTTACAGAGAAGTTGGAAGAAGTTGTATGGAGTTGGAATAGGAGCTGAGCCTGCTCTACATGCAGCAGGAAAAGACTTACCGTATATACTCGAGTATAAGCCGAGATTTTCAGCCCATATTTTTGGGCTGAAAGTCCCCCTCTTGGCTTATACTCGAGTCATATACTGGGAGGTCGGCAGGGGAGGGGGAGCGGGGGCTGTGTAATTATACTTACCTGCTGCGGCGCGGTCCCTGCAGTCCCTGGCTTCCCCGGCGCTGCAGATGCTTCCTGTAGTGAGTGGTCACATGGTACCGCTCATTACAGAAATGAATAGGCGGCTCCACCTCCCATAGGGGAGGAGCCGCATATTCATTGCTGTAAATGATCGGTAACTGTGACCGCTCAATTACAGGAAGAAGCTGCAGCGTCGGGGAAGCAGGGACTGCAGGGACCACGCCAGGAGCAGGTAAGGGGAGCGCAGCGCTGCGCGATATTTACTTGCTCCTCGCTCCGGTGCGGCTCCGTCTGCAGCGTCCTCTAGCAGTGACGCTCAGGTTAGAGAGCGCTGTGACGTAGTCAGTGCGCGCCCTCTGCTGAGCGTCAGTGTTGGAGACGGAGCCGCACGAGGAGCAGGTAAGTATTGAAAGTGCTGGCGTCCTGAGCAAGAAAGGTGAGTATGTGATTTTTTTTTATTGCAGCAGCAGCAGCATTCTATATGGCACAGCATTATATGGAGCAACTATGGGGCAATAATCAACGGTGCAGAGCATATATATATATGGGGCACAGCTTTATAAGGAGCATCTATGGGGCCATAATCAACGGTACAGAACATTCTATATGGCACAGCTTTATATGGAGCATCTATGGGGCCATAATCAACGGTACAGAACATTCTATATGGCACAGCTTTATATGGAGCATCTATGGGGCCATAATCAACGGTGCAGAGCATTCTATATGGCACAGCTTTATAAGGAGCATCTATGGGGCCATAATCAACGGTACAGAACATTCTATATGGCACAGCTTTATATGGAGCATCTATGGGGCCATAATCAACGGTGCAGAGCATTCTATATGGGGCACAGCATTATATATGGAGCACCTATGGGGCCATAATCAACGGTGCAGAGCATTCTATATGGGGCACAGCATTATATATGGAGCATCTATAGGGCCATAATCAACGGTGCAGAGCATTCTATATGGGGCACAGCATTATATATGGAGCATCTATGGGGCCATAATCAACGGTGCAGAACATTCTATATGGCACAGCTTTATATGGAGCATCTATGGGGCCATAATCAACGGTGCAGAACATTATATATGGCACAGCTTTATATGGAGCATCTATGGGGCCATAATCAACGGTGCAGAGCAATACATATGGGGCACAACTTTATAAGGAGCATCTATGGGGCCATAATCAATGGTGCAGAGCAATATACCGTATATGGGGCACAGCTTTATAAGGAGCATCTATGGGGCCATAATCAACGGTGCAGAGCAATATATATATGGCACAGCTTTCTATGGAGCATCTATGGGGCCATAATGAACGATGCAGAGCATTCTATATAGCACAGTTGCATATGGAGCATCTATGGGGCAATAATGAACGGTGCAGAGCATCTATTTTTATTTTTGAAAGTTACCAGTAGCTGCTGCATTTTCCACCCTAGGCTAAGGCCATGTTCACACAGTGCGTTTTTTACTGCGGAACCGCAGCGTTTTTGCCGCTGCGGTTCCGCAGCTGTTTTCCATGCAGGGTACAGTACAATGTACCCTATGGAAAACAGGAAGCGCTGTGCACATGATCCTGAATTTCAAAAAAAAAAGCCGCGCTGAATAGCTGCGGGAAAAAAGGAGCATGTCACTTCTTTTTTTGGAGCCGCAGCGGTTCTGCACCCATAGACCTCCATTGTGAGGTCAAACCCGCAGTAAAACCCGCAGATCAAAAATATATCTGCGGGTTTTATTGCGGTTTGTGGTGCCGAACCGCTGCAGCAGGAAGTGCGGGGAAGCGGGCGGAAGTGCGTGGGCGGAGTGTGGCTGCCCCGATCCCACCCCCCCATGCTCCGATGCCCCACCCCCATGCTCTGATGCCCCCCCCCGTGCTCCAATGCCCCCCCGTGCTCCGATGCCACCCCATGCCCTAATCTCCCCCCCTTATACTTACCCGGCCTCCCGGTGTCCGTCCGGCCGTCTTCTCCCTGGGCGCCGCCATCTTGCAAAATGGCGGGCGCATGCGCAGTGCGCCCGCCGAATCTGCCGGCCGGCAGATTCGTTCCAAAGTGCATTTTGATCACTGAGATATAACCTATCTCAGTGATCAAAATAAAAAAATAGTAAATGACACCCCCCCCCTTTGTCACCCCCATAGGTAGGGACAATAAAAAAATTAAGAATTTTTTTTTCCCACTAAGGTTAGAATAGGGTTAGGGTTAGGGGTAGGGTTAGGGGTAGGGTTAGGGGTAGGGTTAGGGGTAGGGGTAGGGTTAGGGGTAGGGTTAGGGGTAGGGTTAGGGGTAGGGTTAGGGTTAGGGTATTTTCAGCCATTTTAACCCTAAAAAACTTCCTAGAAAACACACGGACTCTGCATAGAAAACTGCATAAAAAAAAGGATCAAAAAACGCACCAAAAAAGCACAAAAAAAGGACCAAAAAAAGGACCTGCGTTTTCTGCCAAGAGCTGCGGTTTCAGTCCTGAAAAAAAAAGGATGGAAATCAGGAAAGTGTGAACATACCCTTATACTCGAGTCAATAAGTTTTCCCAGTTTTTTGTGGCAAAATTAGGGGGGTCGGCTTATACTCGGGTCGGCTTATACTCGAGTATATACGGTATATCACTGACATCCTAGCTATAGAGATGAAAATTAAAAGGTGCTTTTTACAATACTAGTATAAACTAACAACTGTATAAAAATCTCATGCACGCTTTTTTTAAAATCCTGACTGAAGTTGAGAACTGCAGCATTTTTTACATATGCAGCATTAGGGTTTTTGCAGCATTTTTTCAGCCATAGAAAGCAATAAGAAAATGAAAGAACATTGTAAAAAAACACAACAGTGGTTTTTAGCAATGTTGATTAAATAAAATTAACTATTAAACATGTACAGTACAAAAACATACATGTAATCTGCACCCAAACGTAGAGAAAAATGTAGTGAAAATGCTGAAAAATGGACATTTTAAATGAAAGTAGTGTTTTTACTGCTAAGAGGACATATTTTGGCTGCAGAACAAAACGCAGTAAAAACGTGTGAACATAGCAACACTCCAAAGTGTAAAAACGCTGCTTTTTTCATCTGCATCTTTTCTGCAGATGTCTGCACCAAAACACGCAGTAGTAATCATATCTCATTATTGTATTTTTGCCATGCTTTTCCTGTGTTTTTCCCTTTTACTGCATTTTTGTTGAAGCAATTTTAAGAGTTTTTTAAGTACAGGATTGATATAATACTGCCTCAAAATTGCAATAAAATTTCTAAATACATTTTTTCAGGCTCCAGATAGAAACCCAAGAGGAAAAAATGCACACAAAACACACAATTAGGCTATATGCACACGTCACACGTTGCAGATTTGCCTGTGGAATTTTCTTTGCAGATTCTATCCTCTCTTGCCAGAAAACGCAGGTGCGGATTAGATGTGTTTTGTATGCGTTTTTGATGCGATTTTTTTCATGCAGACTTATATGCATTTTTGAAAGCTAAATAATCTATTATTCAGCAAAAACAAAAAGAATTGTGATGTCATTTCTGGTCCAACCTCCTCTTTAACATTTGCCCAACCCACAATCTATTACAAACACAGATAGATAGATAGATAGATAGATAGATAGATAGATAGATAGATAGATAGAAGGAATGAGACAGATAGACAGATAAATATATCTAAATAAATAGATAAACAGATCTATAGATACATACAGTATATCTATAGATACATCTGTAGATAGATATATCTATCTATAGATATATATCTATAGATATATCTACTGTATCTATATCTATAGATGTATCTATAGATATATGTATCTATTGTGATACAGTGAACCCTGTTACAGGTAGGGGGTGCTGCATAGTCTCCCCAGAATATGCATGGAGGCGTATGAGGTCATAGGAATGCATGGCAATCGCAGGCATAACAGTGGTAATGAGTTAAAATCCAGCATTATTGTGAATGACCGGTATGTGTGTCGCAGAGGAAGACACTCTGCACTCTCAGCCTGAAGTAAGGATGTTCTGGGACCTGTAGTCCTAAAAGTAAATTGTGTTGTTGTTAAAGAGGGAGGCTGGCAGGGCTAGTTCTGAGAGCTGGGCGGGTCGAACTAGCCACACACACATCTCCCACCTGTGGGAGTGGTTACAACTTCATAATGTGACCAGGGTGTGAATCACATGGGATGGAGAGTGTTTGGACCTGAGAGGTCTGTGCTGGAGGTCCTGGAAAAGCTTATGTGTTGGGAGTGCTATCTCACTGAATAGCATGTGGTGGGGCTTTGGGCCTGGTGGCCTGGGTGTTGGACAAATGTCCTGAATAGCACCCAGACAGACCACATGCCTGTGTGCTGGACGGTCCCAGGTGGGCACGGACGTCCTGAACAGCGCACATAGAGACTATGGACCTGGACGGTCTGTGTTGGAAGCTCCTGTGAGTGGAGTCTTCCTGGAAGCACCTGAGAGACCATGGACCTGGACGGTCTGTGTTGGGGAAGCTACTGTCCTTCGGTGGGTCTGGACTGACTGAGGTGTGCCTGCCAGGCAAGTTGATGATCCCCATAAGGCAGCTTTCCCAGAAATTCAGGACTGACAAGGAGTCAGTGTGAGGATTGGAGCTCCTGGAAGGTAACCCCAGATAAGGGGATTGTAATATATGGCAGAGAAGTGTATCTGCTATATGTACTGTGCGGTCACCCTTGGCAACTGTCCAGAGCCAGACCAGCGTGTTTAGTTGCTGCAAACTGATGATGTGATGCCTTACGTAAAGACTGTTTGCCTTTGGTGCATGTTTCTATGGTTTATGATACCTGAATAAACCTGATTAGACTGCTTAAAAAAAAATAAATGCACTCAATACTTAGTCGGGGCTCCTTTTGCATCAATTAGGTCATCAGTGCGGCATGGCATGGAGGCAATCATCCTGTGGAACAGCTGAGGTGTTATAGAAGCCCAGATTGCATTGATAGCAGCCTCCAGCTTGTCTGCATTATTGGGTCTGGTGTATCTCATCTTCCTTTTGACAATACCCAATAGATTCTCTATAGGGTTAAGGTCAGGCTAATTTACTGGCCAATCAAGCACAGTGATACTGTCACGATGTGACACGACCCAATAGTGGGTCGGTCAGCGGACGGCGCAACAAACACAATGGGATGGAAATGGGGAGAGGAAATTCCTACTGAGTGGAATGGAGGATGGTCACCACATGAGCTCAAACCTGAGCCTGTCCCTGCACTCCCCTAACGCACTAAGTGAGTCCTTCCCCCCATTCACCATCAGGAATCTCGTCCCTCGCTGTCACCTAGCACTGCCCTGGCTAGTTAAATGGCTGGCAAGGGGCGCTAGCCTCACCACTGCAGATAGTATTACACAGGGGACAGTGACAAACATGAAAGGTAAGAGGTGAAAACACCACACTTAGCTTTGAGACTCCGCTGCGAAGCTCCACACTGCAGATGACACAGAAGCCGGACTCCAAACTCCAGAAACATCAAACACCAGAGAGCTGCCACTGCAAGGCTGGTCTCCATAAAGAAACTCTATCACCAACAGTCAACTAATGGCTAAGGTGACCATTTAAAGGATGGTGTGAGTGGTCACCACCCACATCCGCTGACCCAGCAACTCTGCAATTGCAGTAGTTTGCAAGTGAAGGAAAAGCTGGCATTAACCCCCACTGGTCCTGAAAGGAAAAAAGCTACATTTAAAATCGAGTGGAACCAGAGCTGCCACAAATCCAAAAATGGATTGTGACAGGAACTGTTGTTTTTAAACCAGGTATTGGTACTTTTGACAGTGTGGGTGCTAAGTCCTGCTAGAGAATGAAATTTCCATCTCCATAAAGCTTGTCGGCAGAGAGAAGCATGAAGGGCTATAAAATTTCCTGGTAGACGGCTGCGCTTACTTTGGTTTTCCATTGATTGTGGAAACTTCATAATAGATCTCAAGCAGCTTGGATTGTGTGCCTCTCCACTCTTCCTCCAGACTCTGGGACCTTGATTTCCAAATGAATTGCAACATTTACTTTCATCTGAAAGCAAAACTTTGGACCACTGAGCAACAGTCCAGTTTTATTTCTCCTTGGCCCATTTAAGATTCTTCTGGCGTTGTCTATTAGTCATGAGTGGGTTGTGTAAGCCATAACCATCAACACAAACAGATACAAACATATGAAATACATCACTCTGCTTGTAATGACTCTCTATATAAAGGCCTCTTTCACTCATCCATTTCTACTTTACGTGTGGTGACAGTTTTCTCACGTACTGTAGACACTGATACATGTAGACCCGTTGAAATGAATGGGTCTGTGCACATGTCAGTGTGTTTCCATGGGCCATGTGCCCCACACATAGACATGTCCATTTTTTGCCATTAGCATGGGTGGCAAAATGTCCCGCACACATGCACACGGAGAACACAAATTGACGTCATCTCTGTGACATGCATCAGCACCATGGAAGAAGTGCTACAGTAAGCTCTGTTCCGAAGGGGCGGGTGCTGAAGACAGCTGTCATCATTCTTCCCTGCTCTACCGGCGATAGGTGGGAGCAGAGGAGAATGATGAGAGTTATATTAAAGTCAGAACGATGACAGCAGGTGGGGAATTTTGGGACTATTGCTCCCATCATCCGACACTTGCTGATGCTAATAATGGTGACAGCAGGAGCGGATGCTCGAGGTATTCCTCAGCTGCCGCCTGCGATATAACGAAATAAATGAATGAAAAACCTGGCGTGGGTTCCCCCATATTTTCTTTTACCAACCAGGCAAAACTCACTGCTAGGGCTACAAAAATTGATGCATCTTACAGATGCGCCATTTCTGGGGCGGCTGTGTGGTGGTGTTTGTAGCCGGAAGGCCAATATCCATGGCCCCTTTCTAGGCTATGAATATCAGCCCGCAGCTGTCTGCGTAGCCTTTCTGGCTATTAATTATACGTGGACCCCACGTCATTTTTTGGGGGGTCCCCCTATTTTAATAGCCAGTAAAGGCTACTTAGACAGCTGCTCCATTTTTTTTAAATTAAACAGATATTGCATTTAAGGCCGGCTCACACTTGCGAGAAACTCGCAAGAGTCTCACACCTCAATACCCAGCACTGACGTCGGTACTCGGGACCGGAGTGTGTGGCTGCATGTATTTCTATGTAGCTGAATGCTCCGGTCCGAGTGCCGGCAGCAGTGCCAGGTATTGAGGTGTAAAACTAGTGCGAGTTTCTTGTAAAGTGTGACCCCAGCCTAGCACAGATTTTTTACTATCTATAGATAGATCTATCTATCTATAGGTCTATCTATCGATAGATAGATAGTTAGATAGATCTATAGATAGATACAGAGATCTATAGATAGTGTGGTGTTGCGCTCACTGCAACCGCTCATGTGACCGCGACGTCATTGAAGGTCCTTCACTCACCGCATTCTCAGGAACGGAGGCAGATGCCAGCAGCGCTGTGAGCCAGGGCCCGTCCGGGGGTGAGTATATCCATGTTTTTTGTTTTTATTCTTTACATGAATATGGATCCCAGGGCCTGAAGGAGAGTCTCCTCTCCTCCAGACCCTGGGAACCACACGCCGAAATGCAGGATCGCTCCCTGCACACGCCGTACCTGGCGTATAAGACGACCCCCGACTTTTGGGACAATTTTTAGGGGTCAAAAAGTTTCGTCTTATACGCTGGAAAATACGGTACACAACTACAGTAACATAGCATATTGCATAGTTGTCTTTTTTTCACTTGCCATTTTCTGGCTTTAATGTCACATAATGATCTTTGCAAACATGTTTGAGATTTTGTAACACATTGTAATGCAAATGTTAAACTTTAAAAAATATCAATAATACAGAAAATCACAACACTAAGTACAACTGTTCAGTAAGCAATACTTGGCACTTCCTAAAGGGAGTCTGTCAGAAGAAAATCACTGTTTAAACCATGCATGAGCACCCGCTGTACCCTCGGCATGGCAAAGCGGTTCAGGGCACCCTCCCATCTCGGCATGGCAAAGAGCTTCAGGGCACCCTCTCACCCCCATGTGTACCATCTATGTCCCTTAGTATTAGACACCAATTTAATTGTATGACATGAAAAGCAAGTCAATTTTTGGTTGATGTGGGACATACATTATGTGAAGGAAAGAAAGTGATATGGAAACAATAAATACTATATTGACATTACAAAAATAAAAACAAACAGGTATTTACATATACAGTCTAAAATTCATTAGTAAACTATGATATAAGGGTTTTATATAAGTTGCATTAATCAAATGAGCAAAAACAATTTCTTGGATAGACATAGCTTTTCTTGTGTTTCTTGCACTGGTAAATCAACTATCATTTTTTTATATTACCAAGGATTCAGTTTGCTCGCTAATAGTGTGGGATAGCTCTATGGCTTTTATGTGCAGTTTGCTGTTCAAGGAGATTACTATATATAAATCTGAGCTACACAAGAAAGGAGAGAAAACTAGCAGTTATTACTGTAGAAGAAAAAATTCTTTCTCTCCCATCAGAGGAAGGAAGGAAGAAATGGGAAGAAGCCCAGAATGCATATAAAAATATTCTTAAACATAAAGCCCAAATATAACTTTCTCTTATGGACTAAAATACTTCACGGGATCAGGTCACCCTGGGAAATATGTATTTAAAATAATAAAAAGACAGAATATAATAGAATAGGATTTCCTTCCTGTTCTATGACAGAAACTATAATAGTCTTTAAAACCTGGTAAAGACCCGACAAAAAAAGCCCTATAGCACTATTTAATACCAGAAAAAAATCATTTTCAAAATATTGGCCTAAGTTATTAAAAGGAACTTGCTATGGTACTCATGCTGCCCATTTTTTATGTCCGTATGTGGTCCGTTTTTTAAGGACCGCAAATAATAAAAAATAATCTTTATTTTAATATAGCGCTAACATATTCCACAGCACTTTACAGATTGAACACATTATCATTGCTGTTCCTGATGATAATCTAAATTCCCTATTAGTAAATACGGACACGTGCACACCCAATGTATAAAATGGCTGTGCACACGTCAGGTATTTCACTCGGACAATGTGGTTGTGTGAAAAACCTGAAGACATGTCCCTTTTTTTCACACACCACAGACGAAATGCGTATTGCACACATGCACACATCTGTGTATCATCAGTGTGACACATATCGGCAACTGAGAAAAAGCAGTAGAGTTACTGCTGTTCCCAGGTGCTGGGTGCTGAATTAAACTCATCATTGTCATCTTGTCTCCCTGTGATTAGTTAGACCAGACAATGCTGATTGGAGTTGGAGTCCACACTCTCTGTGTATATGTATCTTGAGTACTAAATAAATAAAAAACAAAATAGCATGGGGTCCCCCTTCATTTTCCTAACCAGCAGACGGAAAGCAACAGCTGGGGCTGATGTTAATATTCTAGGTAGGGGCCAATAGCCATAAAGGTTCCCAACTTATTAATAACATCTCACAGCTGTTTGATTAGCCTTTACTGGTGGTTGTAGGGGGGGACCCCACATCATTTTATTTACTAATCATCAAAGGCTAGACAGACAACTGCGGGCTGATATAAATGAGCTGGGAAGGGGCCATGGATTTGGTCCCCTCTGAGACTAAGAACATCAGCCCTCAGCTGCCCCAGAAATGGTGCATACTTTAGATGTGCAAATTCTGATGCTTAGCCTCCGCTCTTCCCACTTTCCCTGGTGCAATGCCAAGTGAGCTAATAGTTGTGGGGTTGATGTTAGCATTGTAATTTCATCTGAGTTTCCTAGTTTATTAATAACAATTTACAGCTGTTTGCTTAGCCTTTACTGGTTATTATAATAATAATAATCTTTATTTATATAGCGCCAACATATTCCGCAGCGCTTTATAGAGTGACCCCACAATACTAGCAAAGGCTAAACAGACAGCTGGGATGATTTAATAGGCTGGGAAGGGCTTTGGGTATTGGCCCCCTCCCAGACTATGAACATCAGCCCTCAGCCAGCTCAGAAATGGCACATTCATTAGATGAATTCTGGAGCTTAGCCTTCCCACTTGCTCTGCTGCGGTGGCAAATGGGGTAACTGGGGTAATAGTTGTGGATTTGATGTCAGCTGTTTATGGTTGCTGACATCAAGCTCAAAGGTTAATAGAGAGGCATCAATACAACACTGTTACTAACCCTATAAATAAATTTAATAAAGACACAGTGTTAGGGCTAGCGGAACGCACCAAATAATAAGACAGATAGAGTATGGTGCGTTCGCAGCCCGGGGTCCACCGTGCAGAGATGGAACCTGCTGCCAAGTAATGACGGACTATATGGCGGTACTCATAAGTATACACACGTGGGTTAAACTTCACCCAGCGTGAAGGAAGCGATCCTGTTGCGTCACAGGACCGCGGTACCGCACATAGAGCGCGAGCAAGTAGTCAGCGAACTCAACCCCAACTAGGATTGAAGTCCGATTAGACACTTGCTGGCACAACACCGCAACTGGGTGTGTAAGGAAACTAAATAATAATATTAAAGCACAAGAGTGCATGCGGTGCCGCACTGACGAACGCCACTAACCACCCAGGCTTGGGTAAGGAAAGCACAGAGGAAGTGCACGGTGCCGTACTGGCGGTCACAGCAACTGGACGCTGTAATGTGTGATTAGTGCTGTAGGATAAGTCGGGCGCTAGACAGCAAACATACACCTTCCGCGAACAGACATTCAATAGGGAGGGTTATTTAAAGAGCGACTTTCACTCACAACATACACACATTAACAATTGTACACTAGCGCATGGCCGTGCGGTCATGCGCAGTTTATATAGTTGCAGCACAGGAAGTGGCCACAGAAACTTTGCCCTTCCAAGACCTACCAAGAGGACCAATGGAATGTGCTGCAGAGCCTGAGCACATGACCCTCGATCTCCAACGGGAGATCTTGCCCTGGGCATGCTCAGTGTGTGCAGACAAGGACTTAGTCCCAGAGAAGTCCGCTCACTGCTGACCAGCACTGGTTTTAATGGCAGAAGCTGAAGAAGCAGCAGTAACTCTCTGTACAGAGTGAGACTGAGCAAGACGCTGGGACCGATGTCCCTGCTGAGCAGACTCCACTGCGGCTGGATAAGAATGGGAGACCGCAGCGGAGATGGCTCGAGATTCCCCCTGTGCAGAAGCGGGAACTCGAGACCTAAGATTACCCCCCCTCCTAGGGCCCCCCCTCCTTGGGCCTCGCTACGCTCGAAGGCAGCAATGAGCTGTGGGGCCCGAATGTTTTCAGCAGGCTCCCATGACCTGTCCTCTGGGCCATAACCCTTCCAATCCACCAGATAGAACTTTTTGCCGCGTACCACCTTGCACCCCAAAATAGCGTTCACCTCGTAATCGTCCGTAGACGAACCCGATGTCCCGGCAGATGACTCGGAAAACCGGGACATGTATACGGGTTTCAAGAGGGACACATGAAAGGTGTCGGTGATACCCAAGCGTGGAGGAAGAGCCAAACGGTAGACCACAGGATTAACCCATTCGAGAACCTTGAAGGGACCCAAGTAGCGAGGAGCAAACTTAGTGGACTCAACTCGCAGCCTGATGTTACGGGCGGAGAGCCACACCAAGTCGCCAGGAGCAAAGGTCGGAGCAGGGCGCTCATCGGCGGAGGAGCTCATTCTCTCCTTGGAGGCCCGAATGGCATCCTGCGTGCGGTCCCAAATGTCCCGTGCCTCCACAGCCCAGTCTGCCACCCTGGAGTCAGCAGAAGACACAGGCATGGGCACAGGAACACGCGGATGCTGGCCGTAATTTAGGAGGAATGGAGTCTGACCAGTGGAGTCGGCTACGGCATTGTTAAGTGCAAACTCTGCCCACGGTAGCAAGGATGCCCAGTCATCCTGCCTGGCAGAAACAAAATGTCGTAAATATGTGACCAAGGTCTGGTTGGCCCTCTCTACCAACCCATTCGTCTCGGGATGATATGCCGAAGAAAGATTCAACTCAATACTGAGTAGACGACAAAGCTCTCTCCAGAATCGAGACGCAAACTGGGGACCCCGGTCACTAACAATTTTGTCTGGCATATCGTGTAGGCGAAAGATATGCTTGACGAACAAGACAGCCAACGCCCGTGCAGAAGGTAGCCATGGAACAGGCACCAAGTGCACCATTTTGGTAAAATGGTCGGTGATCACCCAGATAATGGTGCAGTTACGAGACTTGGGTAAGCCCACCACAAAGTCCATCCCGACCATCTCCCAGGGCCTGTCCGCCACCGGCAGAGGATAAAGCAAACCAGCTGGCCGTTGCCGAGGAGTCTTGTTCTTGGTGCAAGAGACACACGCCCGAACATACTCTGCGACATCACGAGCCATATGCGGCCACCAGTATGTCCTCGCCAGTAACTCAGATGTCCTTTTGGTACCAAAATGTCCACCCACCCTGGACGAGTGTGCCCAAGAGAGAACCTCCGGTCGCAAACTGGATGGAACAAAAGTCTTGCCTGGGGGCACAGACTCTAGCGAAACCGGGGCCACAGTTCTCAAGCTCTCGGTGGGGACAATAAGCCGAGGCTCCTCCTCCTCCTCCGCAGATGACACAACGGAGCGAGAGAGAGCGTCGGCCCGAATGTTCTTCTCCCCAGAAAGAAAATGGAGGGTGAAATGAAGCCGGGAGAAGAATAAGGACCATCTGGCCTGGCGAGAATTCAACCGCTGGGCTGTCTGCAGGTACACCAAAATTTTATGGTCTGTGAAGACTTGGAAGGGAAAACGTGCTCCCTCCAAGAGATGTCTCCACTCCGAGAAAGCCAACTTCATGGCTAGCAACTCCCTGTCCCCGATGGAATAATTCCTCTCTGCTGGTGAGAAGGTCTTGGAGAAAAAGAAGCAAGGATGCTTCCGACCTTGAGCATCCTTTTGGAAGAGGACTGCTCCAGCACCAACAGAAGAGGCATCCACCTCCATGATAAATGGCTTATCAACATCGGGGCGATGTAGGATGGGAGCGCTAGCGAAGTGTGACTTTATAGAGTTAAAGGCCTTGGAGACCTCCTCAGACCACAATTTGGGATTTGCCCCCTTCTTGGTGAGGGCAACCAAGGGAGCTACCAAAGTTGAGAAGTGCGGAATGAACTGGCGATAATAATTAATGAACCCCATAAAGCGCTGCACCGCTTTAAGAGAATGGGGTTCCTGCCAGTCCATCACAGCCTGTAGTTTGGCAGGATCCATAGCCAATCCCTGGGCAGAGATGACGTAGCCTAGGAAAGGTAAGGACTCCTGCTCAAACATACACTTCTCCAACTTGGCATAGAGGGAGTTTGCCCGTAGGAGGTCGAAGACTTTGCAAACATCTCTCCGGAGGGAGTCAATATCTGGAGAGTAGATGAGAATATCATCCAGATAGACTACGACCGAGATGGAAAGCATATCCCGGAAGATATCATTCACAAAGTCTTGGAAAACGGCTGGGGCATTACAGAGCCCGAAGGGCATCACCAGATATTCATAGTGCCCATCCCTGGTGTTAAAAGCCGTCTTCCATTCGTCCCCCTCACGGATGCGAATCAGGTTGTAAGCACACCGCAGATCTAGTTTAGTAAATACCCTTGCTCCCCGAAGCCTATCGAAGAGCTCAGTTATCAAGGGCAAAGGATACTTATTTTTAACGGTGATGGCATTAAGACCCCTGTAGTCTATGCATGGACGCAATTCCCCATTCTTCTTCTGCACAAAGAAGAACCCTGCCCCAGCAGGTGACACTGACTTCCTAATGAATCCTCTTGCCAGATTTTCCTGGATGTACTGTGACATTGCCTCCGTCTCCGGGAGAGATAGCGGATAGACTCGACCCCGGGGAGGCTCAGCACCAGGCAAGAGATCAATAGGACAGTCATAGGGGCGATGGGGCAGAAGGATCTCCACCGCCTTTTTGGAGAACACGTCTGCATAAGACCAATACTGCTTGGGGAGAGAGGAAAGATCTGCGGGTACCTCTGTAGTAGCAACCTGAACGCACTCCCTCTGACACCTACCCCCACAAGATTCGCCCCATCCCAGGATTCTGCCAGAGGACCACTCGATATGAGGAGAGTGGTACCGTAGCCAAGGTATTCCCAACAGGACCTCATTCATTCCCTGAGGAATGACGAGCAGAGATAAAATCTCCTGATGAGATGGCGACATGGACAGAGTAAAAGGGATGGTCTGGTGTGTTATCTGTGAGGGCAGTGTCGACCCATTCACCACTCGTACCGTTACTGGTTGAGCTAGCATAACCAGGGGTATTGCGTGACGTTGGGCGAAGGCAGAAGACATAAAATTGCCCTCCGCCCCAGAATCCACGCAGAGCTCTACCGAGTGGGAGAATGAGCCTATAGTAATTGTCCCCTTAAAGGACAATTTAGAGGCAAACGTCGCCGTGTCTAGTGTACCTCCACCTACTACCACTAAACGCTGACGTTTCCTCGACCGCTGAGAACATCTGGTGGCTAGATGTCCTGACTGCTGGCAAACATGACAGACCTTGAGTGCACAAGCGGTCCAGGACTTAGATCCCGCTTGTGACACTTCCCTGGCCTCATGTGACTCAGGAACCAGGACCGGAGATTCCAGAGGTTTGGCGAAGGTAGGAGCCAGCCGAAACCTCTGCCTACACTGGGCTCGCTCTAACCTCCGCTCGTTAAAACGGAGGTCAATTCGAGTGGAGACAGTTATTAACTCCTCCAGTGTGGCAGGAATCTCCCTAGTGGCCAGAGGGTCCTTAACGTGGTCAGCCAGGCCCCTCCAAAATATGGGGATAAGAGCTGTATCAGACCAATCCAGCTCAGAAGCTAAAGTGTGGAATTGGACGGCAAAATGACTGACCAAGGACTCACCCGGAGTTAATGCCAGCAGTTGGAGCGCAGTATCATGGGTGACTTGAGGTCCTAAAAAGACCTGTTTCAGAGTGCTCAGAAACAGCGGAGCACTCTGCACCACATGATCGCCACGCTCCCACAGCGGCGTAGCCCATTCCAACGCCCTGTCCGACAAGAGAGACACTATAAATCCCACCTTAGCCGGCTCTGTGGGAAAACGTGCAGCCAGGAGCTCGAGGTGAATAGAGCACTGACTCACAAATCCCCTACAAAATTTGCTATCACCAGAAAATTTTTCTGGCAGCGGGAGGCGAGAAAATGTCGGAGCAGGGGTGGCAATGGACAGGGTTGCTGCAGCCACGCTAGCAGCCTGTACAGCAACTGCGGCAACATCCACAGCTGAGGTTGCACTCTCAAGAGCCGCCAACCTACCCTCCAGCTGCTGGATATACCGCAAGGATTGCTGTTTGTCCATCATTACTAGCCAGACCCTGGCGCTAGTGTAATGTTAGGGCTAGCGGAACGCACCAAATAATAAGACAGATAGAGTATGGTGCGTTCGCAGCCCGGGGTCCACCGTGCAGAGATGGAACCTGCTGCCAAGTAATGATGGACTATATGGCGGTACTCATAAGTATACACACGTGGGTTAAACTTCACTCAGCGTGAAGGAAGCGATCCTGTTGCGTCACAGGACCGCGGTACCGCACATAGAGCGCGAGCAAGTAGTCAGCGAACTCAACCCCAACTAGGATTGAAGTCCGATTAGACACTTGCTGGCACAACACCGCAACTGCGTGTGTAAGGAAACTAAATAATAATATTAAAGCACAAGAGTGCATGCGGTGCCGCACTGACGAACGCCACTAACCACCCAGGCTTGGGTAAGGAAAGCACAGAGGAAGTGCACGGCGCCGTACTGGCGGTCACAGCAACTGGACGCTGTAATGTGTGATTAGTGCTGTAGGATGAGTCGGGCGCTAGACAGCAAACATACACCTTCCGCGAACAGACATTCAATAGGGAGGGTTATTTAAAGAGCGACTTTCACTCACAACATACACACATTAACAATTGTACACTAGCGCATGGCAGTGCGGTCATGCGCAGTTTATATAGTTGCAGCACAGGAAGTGGCCACAGAAACTTTGCCCTTCCAAGACCTGCCAAGAGGACCAATGGAATGTGCTGCAGAGCCTGATCACATGACCCTCGATCTCCAACGGGAGATCTTGCCCTGGGCATGCTCAGTGTGTGCAGACAAGGACTTAGTCCCAGAGAAGTCCGCTCGCTGCTGACCAGCACTGGTTTTAATGGCAGAAGCTGAAGAAGCAGCAGTAATTCTCTGTACAGAGTGAGACTGAGCAAGACGCTGGGACCGACGTCCCTGCTGAGCAGACTCCACTGCGGCTGGATAAGAATGGGAGACCGCAGCGGAGATGGCTCGAGATTCCCCCTGTGCAGAAGCGGGAACTCGAGACCTAACACACAGACAGAGTAAAGCCCTTTAAATAAAATACTCTGCGACAATATTTTACCCATTTATTTATCAAAGAAAAACAAATAAAAAATCTAAGTTATACTTACCTCTCCGCCGATAATCCATAATGCTCATATCCCACGAAGATCCCCAATGTAGCTACATCCTGATGTGCCGTGATAGCGTTTACATCAGTGATGCCATCGCTCACCATGCCAGCCGGAACACACTGAGCTGAGCGTGAGAACCACTTCCTGTGGCCAGCCTCAACAAAATGATGTAACTCCCGCTCACAGGCAGCCATGTTCTCAAGCTCTGCTCAGTGTGTTGTAACTGGCATGGAGAGCGGTTGCATCACTGATGTCACTGCTCACCATACCATCCGGATCGTCAAGGGACATGGGCATTAATGGATAATCAGCAGAAAGCCGAGGATTCATTTTATTTTTTTGATTAGCAAATGGATAAAAGAGGGTCGAGAACTGTTTATATCAATTAAAGGACTTCTCTTTGTGTCTTTGTTAAATTCACAATGAGGTTAGTAATGGGGGTCTCCTATAGACATCTCTCCATTTCTAAGCCCTGGGTTTGCTGTCAGATGACATTACAATGCTGACATCAACCCCACAACTATTAGCCCACTTGGCAGCACACCAGGGAAAGTAGGAAGAGTGAAGGCTAAGCATCAGAACTTGCACATTTAAAAAAGATGCTTCTATTCTGGGGCGGCTGAGGGCTGATGTTCTTAGTCTTGGAGGAGGTCAATATCCATGGTCCCTTTCCAGCTTATCTCTATCAGCCCGCAGCTGTCTGTTTAGCCTTTGATGTTGGTAAATAAAAATTATGTGTGGGTCCCCCTATAACCACCAGTAAAGGCTACGCAAACAGCTGTGAGTTGTTATGGCCCATTCCCAGAATATTAAAATCAGCCCCCAGCTGTCCACTTTCTCTCAGCTGGTTAGGAAAATGAAGGGGACCCATGTCAGTTTTTCTTATTTAATGCATAATATACATACACAGCGGGTGCTGACTCCAACTCCAATAAGCGTCACCTGATCACAGGGAGACCAGGCGACAATGATGAGAGCTGCATTCTGCACTTGGGAACAGCACTCATTGTACTGCTTTTCCCAGGCACCGGCACGTGTCACACTGATGTGGCACATGGATGTGACACGTATGTTACACATAGACACAGATAGCAACGGTACTGGTTTTTCCACTACCAGTAATATCAGGACGTGTGAAGCGGGCCTAAGGGCAACATGAATAAGACCCTGGCTCTGAGATTGCAGCTTGTTATGTATTACTTTGAAACGTTACAGCGTTTCAGAGAAAAAATAGTTTGTGATGCTGGATAAGTCTAGTCTGATATGGTCACTGGCTGGTTTCTCTCCAGTTGCTTGCCATGACTATCCCTATGTTGTTTGGGTAGCATGAATGTAAAAAGAGGCTGCGTTTAAATAATTATTTTCAAACTGCAAATTTATATGATAGGGAGTCCAGATTGATCTTGTCACTTGTTGCTGCTATGGCTTTTAGCAAGGTTTAGTGGGACTTCTTATGGGATAAGATTTTGAATGTCTTTGACTACATTTTGTATTTCAATAGAATGTGAAGGGTGACCAAATTCAGGGATTCAGTAATAAGAGGGCAAAAAATAGGTTAAGTTAAAAATCCCAAGGATAGCGTATAATTTACTATGAACCTAAGCTAGAAATGTGTTATTTTTCTAGTTAAAAAATGAATTTGATAACATTTGTCAAAATCTATTTGGACCCAACAAAAGACCTCCCTTCTAATGAAATAAACATTGTTCAGCCAGTTTTGAGCTGATGGCACTGCTGCACATCTTCCAATTTCAAAAGGGACGTAAGCAAGTTGTGTCTTTTATTGGATGTACTAAAAAAAGAACAATTAAGTTTTACAAATATTCTAAAACAAGTTTAAATCACCTCCATTTCCCAGATAAAAGGAAAAAAGATATTTAGAATGGCCACATTGGCAAATGTTAAATCTATCAAAATATAAATATATTTAAAACATACAATATGATACATGATAAATGCCATAAAGGAAGAAAATTTGATATAAAAGAATTGCTGTGTTTTCTTTTACACCTCACCCCCCAAAAAATGCAATAAAAAGCTATCAAAATGTTCTATATTTCCCAAATAGGTATCAATAAAATTATCAGTTTGTCATGCAAGCCATCGAAAGCTCCATCGACAGAGAAAGGAAACGTTTAAATGTTTTACAAAATGGTGAGACAAGCCACTTTCTTTTTGTTATATTCCAGAATTTTTTTTTATCACTTTAAACAAAATTCACAAGTTTGGCATCCCCATTACTGTACTGACCTGAAGAAAAAAAATTTGCCAAGGTAATTTTAACTGCATAATGAATATCATAAAAATATAAAATACAATGTCATTCATTCTTTCTATATTAATTCACCGCACTTGATATTTTTTCACATTTTGCAGTAAATTAAACAGTAAAATTAATGGTGCTATTCTAAACTATAACTTACCTTGCAATAAGCAAGCCAGATAAATGTTATGGTTCTAGGAAGAGTTGAAAGAAACTACAACTATGTGATAATGAAAATTAGTCGTGTCAGGTAAGGCTTAAAAGGATTTCTAAGAGAGGAGGGATAGGGAGGTGCAGTATTTGTAGAAAATAAGCAAATGTTGTACTTTATCTTTGCAATAAGAATTTTAAGAAATGTCAGAATAAACTATCAGGGATATGTAATCTGGCAAATGCAGAAAACATGAAACCATTTACTATAGCAAAGGAACACCTTCTTAAAGGTCGACATGCTTTATGTATCATTGGACTATAATACAACTGAATTTTGTAAAATTCATTGGCCAAGCAATTAATCAGAGACTCTTACCAAGGTCTTGCGGGTTTAATCCTCATTTTATTCTGGTAGAATATGCTGCTTCGTGTCTGAAAAGTTACATTGCATGATTTTGGAAAATGCATAGATGCATTTTCCTATTTATCATGTCCTCTCACATGTTCCTGAGCATTAGGAGTGCTTTTACGCAGGGCTGTGGAGTCGGTAAGCCAAACCTCCGACTCCAACTCCGACTCCTCAATTACCATGACACCGACTCCGACTCCACGACTCTGACTCCCTCATACATGGCTCATGTTTAAATTTAAGAGTCAGATCTTTTGGAACTCCTAAAGTGAACCCACAGAACCACGACAATGAACCTCCCAAGGGTGAGCTGGCCTGGTGGACCACCCCAATACAGGGAGTGTTAGGGGCAGGCCCGAGGGAGACTATTGCCGCAGAAGCTGATACCTGGGGACAGGAAGTAGGAGCGGAAAAGACGCAGAACTGGCTATAACGGAGACACAGGACAGACTGGCAATGACTGAGACTAAGAATAGGCAGGATATGGCAGGATACCTTCTGTCTCTTCCCCACTATCCCATAGAATGTACTGTAAGTCCGCAAGGACAGGGTCCTCTCCCCTCTGTACCAGTCTGTCACTGTAAACCTGTTTACTGTAAACGATATCTATAACCCTGTATGTAACCCCTTTCTCATGTACAGCACCATAGAATTAATGATGCTATATAAATAAATAATAATGTGGCGGACGCCCAGGACAGACTGGATATGGCGGAAACACAGGACAGGCAGGGTATGGCGGAAACACAGGACAGGCAGGTTATGGCAGAAACACAAGACAGGCAGGGTATGGCGGAAACACAGGACAGGCGGAGTAGGTGGAAATACAGGACAGGCAGGGTATGACGGACACACATGACAGAGCAAGGTATGGCGGACGCACAGGAGAGAGCAAGGTATGGTGGACGCACAGGACAGAGCAAGGTATGGCAGATGCACAGGACAGAGCAAGGTATGGTGGACGCACAGGACAGAGCAAGGTACAGGGAGACCTGGGTCAAATGAGGACAAATGACAATCAGGCATGGAGCAGAGAAAGGAGTTACCTTAAATAGACCGAGTGCTGCAGAACTTCTGGGTCAAGATCCTCCAGAATCATAGAGTGGAGGAACAGAGCGTCTGCAGACCAGAGAGAGGAAGTGCGCGTGCACAGTGAGAGGCGCACACCCGACGAGAGCCAGGGACCAGCGGCAAGTCAGAAGAGACCGGAAGGCGTGTGCACACCGCTGTAGCGCGCTGGGATGGTTAAGTATGTCGGCGCGCAGAGAGAGCGGCAGGCGCGGCGGCAGGAGCTGAGGCAGGTGGCGCCGTGACATTAAGTGATAAATTTACTGTACTAAAATTGTAATATCAGGCTTTTAATCTTTATTATGATACAATAATTAAGCCATTTAGATAGAATATAAAATATATTTATTGGAATACAACTTTAGAACAAAAAAACTTTTGCATATTTACAATTTATTATACACTCTGCAGTAAGTGGATAAAACCAGTTTTCAACAAAAACGTACTGAATAGCATTTGTGCAGTCTATGAATTTGTTCAGAGAAATAGTATCGTCCCCATCAGATCCTCCTTTGTAGATTATCTCAAATCTGACCTAATTATTTTAAGGCTTGAGAACAACCTCTCTACACTAACTTGGGTTGGTGGTAAAGCAGTAACCACATGGGCAGCATCTCTAACAATTTCAGGGTATAACGGAATTGCCTCATGCACAGTCAGTTTTGTTTGAACTCTTCTACTTCTTTGAGAGCAAGTGAAAAATGTTGCTAAAATATAGTCAATCTGTTTTCTATGGGAGTGGAATCTTTTTCCATGTAGCAACGCTTTGCCTGCTCTATGTCGTCCAAATACTTGTCGAAATCAAACTCCTCATCTGATGAGGATGAAGGAACGGCAGCAGCAGCACTGGCAGGACCTGAGTCCTCTTGCTCTTGGCCATTCTGTAGCCCACTCATCCTAACTGATACCTCAATCAAAGCTTATTTTCCTTTAGCAAGCTGTTGATCATCCAGCATCATACGATGACTCGGGTCCACATAAACAGCTGCCACCAGAATTTTATTTTCTATTACCAGTGTCTCTCTCCGTTTTCTATTAGCAGTGTCTCTCTCCGTTTCAGTGAAGCAGCGATGCCATCTGCAATTAAACCTCCACTTTGGGACAGGCAAAACAACAAGTTATTCCACTCCTTTATAAAAATGCCAAGAGTTAAATCCTCAGCTTGTAACTTTTAAGTCACTGTAAATGGGTGATGAAGCAATTCCTTCA